>NC_134539.1:132497524-133170857 GCF_050624435.1 Tenrec ecaudatus | reverse complement strand
ACCTGTCCAACTAACTGGAAGAAATTCTTATTCGTGCCCATTCTAAAGAAAGGTAATCCAACAGGATGTAGAAAAGATCAAGCAATATCATTACTATCACTTACAAGTAAAATGTTACTGGAGATAATTCAAAACTATTTCCAATAGTACATCCACGGGGAACTGCTAGATAGCTCAGCTGGCTTCAGAAGAGGATGGGATGAGCAATGTCACGGCTGGTGTCAAGCGGGTCTTAGATGCAAGCAGAGATTACCAGAGAGATGTTTTTTCTGTGTTTTATTGACTATGCAAAGGTGTCTGACTATTTGGATCAGAGCAATTTATGAACAGCATTGTGATGAAAGGGAATTCAACACACTTACTTGTGCTCACGTGGGACTGCACATAGACCCAGAAGCAGTTGTTAGACTAGAACAAGGGGGTGGTGTATCATTTAAAATCAGGAGCGGTGTGAAGCAGGGTATCCTTTCACCACACTTTTTCAGTCTGGATGCTGAGTACACACTTAATCTGAAAAACTAAACCGCGTGAATAACGCGGCATCAATACTTCCCTTCCTGAAGTGATTATCAAAGATATGGGTGCAGTCACAAAGTGTGGTGAAGAAATCAAATGGTGCCTGGCTGTCAGAAAGAAGAATGTCTAGGGTCTTAAAGACTTGTCTTAAAGCAAGTAGTCATCTAAGTGAAGTGTCAGCTAAGTCCACATGGAAGAAGCACACCAGCCAGTGTGCTCAAAGGCTGAGTCCAGGTTCAGAGGGGGAGCTTACATCCTGAGCACTCAGACTGCAGAAGGCGATGGATGCACTGAAAGGACCAATAGTTAGAGTTGTGATACCAGGAGGCTAGGAGGAAGGTGGGGGAGAGGGAGAGAAAAGGGGAACCGATCATGATGAGTGATTAATATATAACCTCCTCCCAAGGGGACCAACAACAGAAAAGTGGGTGAATGAAGACAGAGGGTCAGTGCAAGACATGGAAAAAAATAATTTACAAATAATCAAGGGCTCATGAGGGCAGGAGGGTGGGGGTGGAGGAGAAATGAGCTGACATCAAGGGCTCAAGGGGAAAGAAAATGTTTTGAGAATGGTGATGGCAACATATGTACAAATGTGCTTGATACAATGGATGGATGGATGGATGGATGGATGGATGGATGGATGGATGGATGGATGAATGGATGGATGGCGATAAGAGATGTAAGAGCCCCCAAGAAAATAATTTTAAAAAGAAAGACCAGAGTCGATTTACAGAGTCCCTCCAGGGAATGTCCTCAGTTGATTAACCAAGGAGGTGAATAGTCTTGTTGCCAGACAGAATGCAGTTGAAAGCGGCTTTACTGCAGACATCAGAAACAACCAACCAACGCAAACCCTCACTTGCAGCAAGTCCATTCTGACTCGGAGAGACCTAAGGGACAGGGTAAAGGGCCCTTGTGTTTCCAAGAGATCTTACCATGTGTTTACCGGGTGACCCTGGTTTGAGGTCACTCCACTTTTTATTACTCTCTTCTGGATTGGGGCTTTTCTGTGTCTTATTCTATTATTGTTGGTGGTGATTTTTTAATGACTTCTTTTATGAAATTCAGGATAGGTACAAAATCTATCGAGACAGCAACTACCTTAGTAGTTCCTTAGGGTTATGACAGGGGAGGTTGGGGGGATGGGGAGCTCATACTAATGGATCCAAGAATGGGAAAGATGCTCTAAAATTGATCGTGGTGACGAATGCATAGCTATCTTTAATATATTTAAACAACTGAATTGTGTGATACATAAATTATGTATCAATAATACTGTTTAAAAGAAAGAAAGAAATCAAGTGACATATTACCCCACTACTAGAGAGTTGAATCAAACTCATATGACAAATTGCATTTAGCAAATCTGCTGGGAAAAACAAACAACCTTCTTTAAAGCATTGAAGAGTAGAGCTGTTGGTTTGAAGACAAAGGTGCACCTACCAAGGCCCTGATCTTTTCAATCGCCTCCTGTGCATCGGAAAGCTGGACAATCAATAAGTCAGAAGGAGAAGGCATGTGGGGCCTTTGAAGGATGGTGTGAGCCAAGCATATTGAACACACCACAGGCTGCCAGCAGAACAAACAAGTCTGTCTCGGAAGAAGTACTACCAGAATCTTCCTTGGAAGCGAGGATGGGGTGACTTGATCTCACAGACTGGGCATGTTATCAGGAGGGATCCATTGCTGGAGAAGCACGTCCTGCTTCGTAGAGTGTCAGCGACAAAGAAGAAGAGCCTCCTCAGCAGCTGCGACCTGAGCTCGCACATTGGAACGGTGGCGGGTGGGCACAGGACGCGGCAGCGTTGGCTCTGTTGTTGGCAGGACGACTAGGAGTCAGGAATGACTTGAGAGCAAGCCCCAATCAATAGCAACCACAGCCTGACCCCCTAGATGCGGGGGTGGGGGGATGGGGTATTTTGTTTTAGGCTAGTTTGGTCATTAGTAATATGTTATTTTTTTCCCAACTGTTTCTACGTTTTTAACATGATGGGTTTCTGACGTTATGATGCAGTAGCGCGAGGCGACAACCAAGAGGGCAGCTCTTGTGGCCTGAGGTCTTGGAGTCCACCCCCTTTCCCCTTGTGTGCGCGGAAGAAGAGAAAATCACTTCCACCTGGACCACTTTATCTGTTAAAGGCACGGAGATCACCCCCATCAGAGGCTTCACTGTGACGCTGCCGTCTGTCTTGTAGCTTGTCATACTACTCCAGCATTTGGGTCCCACCTGCGGGGCCCACAGGCAGTACCAATCTTCCCCTGGGGTTTAGCTGCTCTAGTAGCGTCTGGGGCACCACCAGGGCGGCAGCACCTACGTGGGTGGCCTCAGAGGGTGCTTCTGCGGCATGACCCAGCTTTCCAGCTCCCACAGCCAGTTGCACTCTCCCTGAAGACAAAAGTACTGGGGCGTCCTTTCTGACGTTATTTATTGAGCCATCTACTAACTCCTTAATGTGATCAATTCCTATGACTTTTCCACTAGCTCCAACCAAGCGTGCAAAACACAGTGCAAATCCCACTTCCAGATCCTACGTCCAGAGCCTTCGCTCCTTCGTGCAACTGATCGCACAGAAGTTCTAGGGCACAGGCGTGCATGCGTGGCGTGCTGATTGTTGCTTGGAAACCTTTGACTGGGGAAAGGCCGTGTAAGGGTTCCATTTTGCATGGTGGGAGCGGGTCTGTCGCCAGCATTACTTCAAATACTTCATCTGTCTTGAGGATTCCATTTTGGCGGAGGTTGTGGATTAGCTCCGAGTGGCTGGCGCCGCCAGACTTCCAGGCCAGCGCTAAGCACTCCCGGAGCAGGTACAGAACCGCCTTCAGTGCGGCGATGGTGCCTAAGGTGCCCAGCAGCTTTCCCAGGAGCGAGACCACCTCCCACACAATCTCCGCCCTGTCGCATCCCCGCTGGAGCTGCCGCTGATGCTGCTGCCGCTGCCATCGCCACTACTGCCACCACTCCGTTATTTTCTTATAAAGGAAGGAATGTAAGTTTTGAAATCTGGAAACAGATTCCATCCTCTGATTAGCTATATGACCTTGGGCAGATCACTGCTCTCATTGATTTCTTTATGTATAAAGCCTCTCACTGCCATGGAGTCGCTTCGGACTCCTCCCGGGCCCCATCTTCATGGCGGTAGACAGACTCTTCTTCCTTCCTTGGAGCAGCTGGTGGGTTTGAACTGCAGACCTTACAGGGAACAGCGCAATGCTGACTCCACAAGCCACCAGGGCTCCTTTCTGGAAAAGGTAACGATAATAACACTTGTCATACATAGACTCTTGGGTACAGGAAATAAGATCATTTCTAGAAGAGGACCTTGTGTGCTATGCAAACATCAGTTGTTACTGTGTAACACCAACGAACTAGACACTCAACGAACATCCATGGTTGCTGTAATCTTAAGGTCTAGGCCAGGCCAAGGAAAGGCCTGCTCTTCAATCATAAGAATATACCCCAGACAACAGAAAAGTGGGTGAAGGGCAAGATATGACAACATAATAATTTATAAATTATCAAGGGTTCATGAGGGAGGGGGCTGGAAATTAGGAGTTGATGCCAGGGGCTTACGTGGAGAGCAAATGTTTTGAAAATGATGAGGGCAATGAATGTACAAATGTGCTTTACACAATTGATGTATGTATGGATTGTGACAAGAGTTGTATGTGCCCCTAATAAAATGATTTTTTTTCAAAGTGTATACATACCCCTGAGACCCACTGCAAATGTAAGCCCTTGATTATGAAGGTACCTGGGCCCATATACCCCAGCCCTATCTGCAAAGACGTCACGTAAGCATACACAACCTGTTAGATCAAGAGGGCAACTCCTCTTTGTTCAATGTCGTGAACAATGGTAGGGGAAATGTCCCAGTATGTCAGAAGCCTCAGTCTTATATCATGATTGAGATTTGAATGGAGAATTACTGAGACAGTGGCCAAGGCCTCAAAATTACATGTACAAACAAGAAGAAGAAGAAGAAACTGTTGTGAACAGAACTCAAACCCCCCTTTGCTAAATTATCTGACAGAGACACTCAGATCCAAAATTTAAAGCTTCAAGAGCCCACCAGAAAGCGATGTCTGACCCAAAGGTTGGCCCTGAAGCTCCTTTGGTTGCAACAAGAGAGATGTTACTTCTCTCTGGTTTTCCTTCCTCGGGGAGAAGAGAATTTCAGAAATTCATCCTTGCCCCAACCTCTGCCTCCTGGTGCCCATGAAAACAATACTTTCCTGCATAGCAGGGCAAAACCTCCTATTTTCAGCTGTCCTTTCCCCATCTTCCAGCTCCACCCTGAGGCCCTCACTATAGACAGATTTCTCCATCAAGTTATTTTCTCACCACTGAGCCCTGACTGCGTTGTACCCCTCGAGCACCTCAGAGCCAGAGCAGAAATGAAAAGCTTGACACAGTGTCAGTCGCACCAGAGCCCAGGTCACTGCTGATCAGATTTTTTAATGAACATGGAGGCCAGGGACTTGAAAGGAAGGGCGGGGTTCACAGAAGGGCAAGGACAATATGTGTCTGAATTATTAAATCCTGACCATGTAGACATCAATGTCCTCCACTATCCGCGCCTCTCCGGAGCTCAGTGCTGCACTGAGCAGTCAGGACTCCTGATCTCCTGGAAGCCTTTAACTTTACGCTGTCAAAGGAGTGTGAAGGATGCTTAACGACTGGGTTATGTGCTAAGAATTGGATTCCGGTTCTGACTCTCCAGATTCCAGACTGTTCTTTAAAAAGAAGAAGAAGAAAATAGTGCAGAGCCAAGTTTGCAAAGTGGCCCAGGAGAAGAAGCGACACTCCAGAGGGGAGCCGCTGCCCCGCATCCTCCCTGAACTGTCCGAATGCAGCGTCCCCCTTCATTCCAATCTGGTCGCACTCTGAATTCTTGAGATCTTGACTTTCTCGTGCCAATTGGAATATGGTCTTTCTTGGCATGATAATCCAGAGCAGCATTGGAAGGAACGCGTCTCCTCGTGGGAATCGATCTTTATGTCTTCCACTTCAGAGTTATTTTCCTTGATTCGCTTCTAGAGACAAGCTCCTCAAAAAGGAAGCTTGGCAATCTGCCTCCACAACTGTACGAAGTGCAACACCTACAGGCTTGGCCAGGAGTCAGAATCCACTGACCAGCAGCTAACAACAAAAGCACGATACCATCCGGTCCTCTCTGTGGGAAACGGAGAGGCAGGAAGAGAATGCATGCGGACAAATTCTCTCACCTCCTAATTCGAGTCTGGGAGGCAGCCTCTGGTGGAAGAAGCCCTTTGCGTTTGTGAGTTGGAGATGAATCCCAGTCACATTCTCCTGACCAAAGTGACTCCCCACGATGTCCCCGCCCCCCGTAACCATGCCAATGTTAAGGTGCTGCTCGCAAGCACGTGGTTCCTGCTCTCTATGCTTGAAGGTCAACTGCTTGAAGGCTATCTGCCTGAAGGTTGTTTGCTATCAAGAGCAATCAGACCCTATTGTCTGTCCCACCCTAAGGACAGCCCACTCCCTTCTGATAAGGATCATAGATTGTTCCCCTGGACAGCTCAGAGGCCACCAAGGTTAAGCCGCCCCCTTAACTCTAGAACCAGCTCATCTTGTAAAGTATGAACTTTTCTTTCACGTGTCTGCCCCTGGCAGGTCCCCGTCCTGTTACATGTACGCCTCTGATACAACCCATCCTGTTACGTATGTGTATGGTGTGGTTTCCTAGCCCGAGATTACATACGCTGTTAAGAAAATACATTCTAAAAATTAAAAAGAGAATACATCCTACCCACTCTGATTCTGGTCTCCATGGAAGAGGTAAGCCCTTGCATGTTTTGTCTGATGCCTCTTTAATTTACCCTTCAATTACACAACTGCCCCTTGGACCCATTTCGTTGTGGAGGCTGGTCCCTCACACCTCTACAAAAGTGGCCAGGCCCATTTGTGGTAGTGGTGCTAGTTATATAAATCATATAAAAGTTCACATGATAAAGTATGGGGGAAAAAAAGATAAAGTATGGGGAGTCATTGAGGTCTCAGATCCTCTGATCCAAGCCTCTACCCAAAATGAGCCCAATATTATTGACAGCTCATTATAAACTCATGCTTTAATACATCCAATGAGAACGCATTAGAAACCCAGCTCAAAGACCCAGAGCAAAAGCTCACATTACTTTGAATAAGGGGGAGTGTGGAGTGGAGACCCAACACCCATCTATAGACAATTGGACATTCCATTACAGAAGGGTCACAAGGAGACAGGATGCAGTGTAGCACCATTGAAACATACAACTTTCCTCTAGTTCTTTAATGCTTCCCCCCAACCCCCGCCACTATAATGACCCCAGTTGTACCTTACAAATAGGGCTGGATCAGAGCAGGTACACTGGTACAGATAAGAGCTGGAAACCCAGGGGATCCAGGACAGAGAAATCTCTCAGGACCGATATTGAGAGTAGCGATTCCAGGAGGGTAGGAAGAAGGTGGGGGGAGAAAGAGGGAACCAATCACAATGACATACATATTACCCCATCCTACAGAAAAGTGCGTGAAGGGAGACATTGGTCAGTGTAAGACATGAAAAAATAATAATTTATAAATTATCAAGGGTTCATGAGGGAGGGAGGGGGGGGGAATGAAGACCTGATACCAAAGGCTCAAGTAGAAAGAAAATGTTTTGAAAATGATGAGGACAGTAAATGTGCTTGACACGATGGATGTATGGATTGTGTTAAGAGTTGTATGAGCCCCCAATAAATGATTTTTTTAAAATAAAGTTCTTTTTTTTTTGCTTTTTAATAAATAATTTTATTGGGAGCTCTAACAACTCATAATAATCCATACAACAAGTGTATCAAGCACATTTGTACATTTGTTGCCATCATCATTTTCTTTTTTTTTTTTTTGCCATCATCATTTTCAAAATAAAAAAAAGAAAGTTCTTACTACAAGTTTCACTCATAGGTATAAGTGGCATTTTATCAGATCCTTAAAGATATTTATAACATCTGCCTTACGTCTTTTCTTCTCCTAACCAATACTGCTCTCACTGTTTCTCTCGCTTTCTTTATTTTCTTCTTCCCATTTCTCAGGTTCCCTCGTAAGGTCCAGCTCTCTTTAAGCGGATGGTTTTGATCACACTGTAAATTGGTAGGGTTTCTCTCCTCCCACGTACCCTTTCATTTGTAAAGAGGATTTGCAGATACAGTAGTCTGGAATTGATTTCTTCCTTTGCAGATTTGATTGCCTCGAATGAACCCCACATGCTCCCCCCCACCCCACCCCCGACCAGCTCACCTTGGGCCTTCCCCCATAATCCTCCCCTGGAGTATGTCCGGTGTAGAACACACTAGGATTCCTCCAAGACAGCCACCAGTTCATTGGAATTTCTTGAGCCTCCAGTTCATTAGCTAACAGTTACGGTTGGTAACGGAAGGGATGAACTTGAGAAAGGGGAAAGAAACCCATGAAGTCTCAACTTGACCTTATAAAAATGAATTCTAGACATATTTCCCCTATATATCCTCAGTGCCACACAGTGATTTTTTTTATTGGCTTATGTTAAAAATTGATATTTACTTTGTCCGGGAAGGGGAGCGAATACCTGAAAGGTAAGTGAAACCTGGTGTGTTGGAGTCCCTTAGCTGGTGAAAATGATCAAGTCCCATGATTTCAGCCTGGCTGCCTCCAGGTTGGCTCTACCATATGAAAAGGGGGAGTGATGGGTCAAATGCCTGGCTCTTGCCTTCCCTTAAACCATTTCATCTGTTTGATGCCCTTATGAACTCAGGTGAAAAGCTACAGAAACCGGATGAGGGGTAGGATCTCTAAATATGTTGAAAATGTTATCTGTTCTTTCTCAACTCTGCCTCTCCAATTCAGGTATTTGCTCTGTGATAGCCTTTTACCTTGGCAGCCACTGAGTTTCTGTGTCTTGTATTTCAAAACTGATAAGGAAAGGCAAGACACCCCCACCACCCCCCACCCCTGCTCCATTGCTTACTGGGAGAGGAGAGGCCATCTGTGACCTGGCCTCACAGCCGGTGGCTCGCTCACCTCCCCCTTGTTGAGCATGCTTTGCTCATCTATGGAGCAGAAGGTAAAGGCTAGGAAAAAAATAAATGGGCTTTCTCTGAGGGACTCACACGGGCACTCCAGTTACCTCCTTATCTGCAGACTTGGCAAATTCTTTACAACATCTGATCAGGGAAGAGAGTTTTTGATGTTTCTGCATGTTCTCGATTTACTAGCCTGCTGCTGGAATATGATGAGATGCCCTTATCAGGAGCCCCATCAGAGCTTTCCAGACGGTTTGCAACGTCTGCATATTTTAAAATAAACAGCAAGCTACTCCCGGAATGTGGCTTCTTTGGGGCTAAAGCAACATTTGCATAAAGCTGGAGAAAGGATGCCAGACCAAGGGATCTACTGCCCCTAATCTGACTTTGTGTCCTTTCTTTCTCTTCCTGCCTCTCCCCACCCCACCCCCCAGACTCCTCATCTTATTAATTCTGTTATCAGGACCACTCTACTTGTTCCCAGGACCTGGATTGACTTATGGGATGGAAAGCTGTTTCTGGCCTCCAGGTTTCTGCTTTCCATCTGCCTTGCTCCTGGTTCTGCAAATCAAGCCTGAGAAGCTCACAGGTGGAGGGGGCTGAAGATTCAAACTTTTGATCTTTGTATTCTTCAAAGTCTTCAAAGCTCTGACCTCTCTGTGTCTGTCATGGGTGGGGTCTTCAGCAAGGGGGGCATAAGGGATGCCGGGGTAGTCTGACTCATGTGAGAGCATGCAACTGGCTAGTACTGAGGTCTCTAAACCGGGGGCTAAAAGCCCCCCCCCCCGTTCTCACTATATTCCTGTATTATGACGCCCACTCTATAGGAAGCCAGGTCATCTCCACAAGGATTCCTCAACAAGACACTTCTTCCCAAATTCGTTTTAGTGGCCCCCTTAGCATTCTCCCAAGCTTGCTTTAATACACAGGACAGAAGTCATTCAAGTTCAAGATCAACCATGTTCAAAGTGCATACATCTTTCCAACCTTAAAGACTACTTCATGAAGAGAACCCAAAGGGCAAAAACCTCCCGTCATGGCTATGAGTCGATCAATATCTAACTCATCGATCTCTAACTTGAATTCTATTTGCAGGAATTAGCCATCTTTAAGAGTTACATCAAACCAGAAACCAAACTCACTGCCATCCAGTCGATGTGGTCACATAGCGACGCCCTGTGGGTTTCCAAGACCATCACTGTTGATAGGAGTAGAAAGCCCAGTCTCCCCCCACCCCACCCCCCGGAGCTCCTGGTGGTTTTGAACTGCTGACCATGTGGCTCACAACCAAACAGGTAGCCACTACACCACCATGGTTCCTGTAAGAGTTACACAGAGAGGGATATTCCTTAGTTAAATATGGTGATCTTGGATCTTGCATTTTTATGGTCGGTTTGTTTTGTTTCTAAAAGAAAGCAGAGGCAGTGACTTGAAACCCTGCGCAGTGTTTGATATTTAGAGCGGGGATGGGGGGCGGACGAGGGGAAGAAGAGTCATCATCTTAAATGAATGGCATTTATTTTGTATGTGAACTTATAGACATTCCTGAGGACCAGAGCCCGGAAAAGAAAATGATATATCGCTTCTCAGATATGTGATCTGGGGTATATTACTTATTTTCTCTGAGGCTCACACTCTTCATATGTAAAGTGGGAATAATGACCACGCCCACCTCCCAGAAATGTGGTGGGAAGTAAGGGCTAACAGCGAGATGCTATGCAAATGTCAATAGCAGTGATAACAAAAATAATAGCAGCTGCTACCAAGGAAGAAGTCCAAGGAGGACACTGGGCAAGCAGTAAGGTTACCTGGACCACAGGGTGGACCAGAAGAGCAGAACTGGACTCACTACCCCAGTGCACGCCTTCCCTTTGAGCCAAGGAGCCTCTCCTGCTTACCTACGACGCACGGTGCTTCTTTAACACCCCTCCCTTCTCACAAACCACACAGACTCTTCTCAACAAATGTTTGCTTCCCGTAATGGCTACCATCAATGGCAGCTCTTTTCCTAAGCATGGGGATTTGTGTGGATTATCCTATCAGTGATTGATGTAGCCCTAGAGGTCAAGTAGATGGCCGCAATAACTGTTCTTCCCTGCCTCAGCTTACTTACTGTGTCAATAGAAATAGAGTGCCCAGACAAGGGATACAATATTCCCTCAACACGTACACCAGGTCCCATCACACTTTCTATTTCCTATTCAGTTCTGGACACCTCATATTATAAAAGTATGAGCTACCTGAGTTAGTTAAGGTTTATTGTGCCAACCTGGTCCATAAACACAGGTGGGGTTAATTGAAGGGCGGGGAGATAAATGGCCTCTCTAGTTCTCCGGTCTCCTGCTTTGTGATGGTCGGACCAGGGTGCAGCTGCCTTAGACAGTTCCTGCCTCAGCTGGCAGGCTGACTTCCTGCAAGACATCCCTGAGGAGAAGCCACATGGACCTACGCTGATGCAGCCCTGGGTGCTAGAGCAGCTGTGTGGAAACTCCTGCCAGCGCTGAGATGCTTACACGCTCACTGATTCGGCTTTCCTCCTGCAGTCGGCATCATTGTGTGTGTTTTGTGAGATGGAGGAGGACTTTGTGGATTGGTGTCGGACATATGGGCTAATGTTGGACTTGTGGGCTTGGGCAGCACTGGGTTGGGATGCTTTTTTTTTTTTTTTTTGAGGTATTTCCCAAGTTCATTTTTATTCTTTTTTTTTTTTAACATTCTATTAGGGGCTCATACAACTCTTATCACAATCCATACATATACATACATCAATTGTATAAAGCACATCCGTACATTCTTTGCCCTAATCATTTTCAAAGCATTTGCTCGCCACTTAAGCCCTTTGCATCAGGTCCTCTTTTTTTTCCCCTCCCTCCCTGCTCCCCCTTCCCTCATGAGCCCTTAATAATTTATAGATTGTTATTTTGTCATATCTTTCCCTATCCAGAGTCTCCCTTCCCCCACTTCTCTGCCGTCCATCTCCCAGGGAGGAGGTCACATGTAGATCCTTGTAATCAGTTCCCCCTTTCCAACCCACTCACCCTCTACTCTTCCAGTATCACCCCTCACACCCCTGGTCCTGAAGGTATCATCCACCCTGGATTCCCTGTGCCTCCAGCTCCCATATGGACCAGTATACAACCTCTGCCCTATCCAGTCCTGCAAGGCAGAATTCAGATCATGGTAGTTGGGGGGAGGAAGCATCCAGGATCTGGGGGAAAGCTTTATTCTTCATCGGTACTACATCGCACCCTGACTGACCCATCTCCTCTCCTAAACCCCTCTGTGAGGGGATCTTTAGTGGCCGACAAATGGGCTTTGGGTCTCCACTCTGCACTTCTCCCTTCATTCATATATATATATATTTTTTTCGCATGATGCCTTATACCTGATCCCTTTGGCACCTCGTGATCGCACAGGCTGGTGTGCTTCTTCCATGTGGGCTTTGTTGCTTCTGAGCTAGATGGCTGCTTGTTCACCTTCAAGCCTTTAAGACCCCAGACACTATCTCTTTTGATAGCCGGGCATCATCAGCTTTCTTCACCACATTTGCTTATGCACCCGTTTGTCTTCGGTGATCGTATCATGGAGGTGTGCAGCCAATGATATGATTTTTTGTTCTTTGATGCCAGATAACTGATCACTTCGGGACCACGTGATCACACAGGCTGCTGTGTTCTTCCATGTGGGCTTTGTTGCTTCTGAGCTAGATGGCCACTTGTTTATCTTCAAGCCTTTAAGACCCCAGACACTATCTCTTTTGATAGCCGGGCACCGTGATGTTTTCTTGATGCGCACTTAACCTTTATCTAAAACTCTCTCTTATACATATGAGTTTCTGTGCATTTGTTTCTCTAAAGTAGCCAGACTAACACACTAACCAAGGAAGTAGGTCCCTGGTGGCACCGAGTATTAAGCACTCGCTTGCCGAGCTGAAAGGACGGTGATTTTGAATGAACCTCAGAAGGCAGTCCAAGTGATCTGCTTCCAAGAGGTCACAGCCTGGAAAACCCCATGGAACAGTTTCACCCACAGACAGGAGATGACCCGAACTCGACAGCTACCCACAGCGGACGACACTTGCAAAGTTGAGAAAAGTGCACCATCCCCAAGAGCAGTCCAGGTTAGCACTGGGATCTCCTGGGAATGTTTCCATCTGAAGAAGAAATCAAAGACTAAGGGACAGCAGAGGACTCTAGCAATGCAGATACTGTTCCAGCTCTCGGTGAGTTAAGAGAGAGCTAGATGATCATCAGTGTCCACAGACAGTGCTGATCTGAAAGATGAGTTCACATCTCATTTTGGGTCAGGAACTTCTCTCTACATCTGCCAAAGCATGGATGAAAGACTTCTCTCCTGTTGCGGAGAGCAGCCTTGTAGTGACATACACATCCCTCTCCTGCCTCCATTTCCTTAAACCAAAAGCTTTCATTAAGCTTGCAAGTGTGTGTGTGTGTGTGTGTGTGTGTGTGTGTGTGTGTGTGTGTCAGACCTTACTTTCCAGGCATAACTAGTATAGAAATAAATACTTACTCTAGATCCATTAGGGATCTGTGAGCTTTTCACTATCTTCAAGCCACTACCAATAAAGGCTTCACATCTCTGCTGGAGAGTGCACCTTGAGCCTCAGAGACTCCGAGGGTCAGAATGCCGTGGCAAGAAGTTCTGGGGGTGCTGAGTCTGTGTCTGCAGGAACACCTATGAGGCTTGCAGGCAAGTGAGTTGAAAGGAGAGAATGCCCCCATCCAGGCCACGTGACCTGAGACAAGAATCTAAGCTATGTCTCAGCAACTGAGTCAACATTTACACTTGTCACCAAAACCGAAATTGAGATCTACACTTTAAAGTTATGAGAAGGGAAGAGCCAGGTCTTGTGCGTTTCCTCCCAGAAGAAACTGACACTGGAAGCAAGCTCAGCGCCTGGCCAAATCACAGCGCGTACTGAGCAAGAGCTTGAGCAGACCTGTTCAATTAAATTCCAGGTGAACACCTTGCTTTTTATCTAGGAATTTGTGCACAAGAGGGACAGAAGAAGAGGAGGAATAAAGCAAAATCCACATCAATTTTTCTTCCAGTCTCTCATATCCTTTTAACTTCGAAAGAACAAAGAGACCAAAGAACAAAGGAAATCCGTCTCCGTTGCAGATAAACTGCTGTTCTTATTCAAAAGGAGGAATTAAAAGGGAGGGGGGGTGAGATGAGGAACAGATTTACCTTAGTGAGATAGGGTTTTTCAAAATGCTAAGAATTTTGTAAGACACTCAAAGATGGCTTCTGGTCGGTTGGTTTAAATCCTGTCCGAAGGTTTGGTTTGGCTTGATGGATTAAAATGTGAAAGAACCCAAGGTTAGTATTAAAATTAGTCACCATGGATGCAATTTTTCCTTTGACTCTTTTATTTGTATCTTTGCCATTCATTAGACAAACCGCGTTTTGCTACTGAAGGCAGAGATTGAAGTAAAGTCAGAAGAATATGCTTCCATCCTACTAAACTCTGGGTCCCAAACACATGAAAACCAGGGGTGAGAGTCAGCTCTCTGGACATCTGGCATTCTGTGATGGAAGAAGAAGACCAATTATGTTTGGGATTACTAATTTTGATTTGCTTTGTTTTAATTTGTTTAACTTTCCCCCTGAGGATTCAGTCACATACCATCCAACAGGGAGGGTTGACTCATTCCTCACCTCACTCCCCACCCCACTCATGGAATTTGATAGAGATTTGAATAAGGGTTTAGCCAAAGGGCCATTTCCATTTTAATTTCTTAAGCTTTCTAGTTTTGTTCTGCACAACATAACACAGCAGTCAAGATATAATGTCCATCGCTTCTTGGCCTTTTGGCTAAGATCAAATGTAAATATAATGTCCAAAGAGTGGGAGGGGAAGAGAATCTTCCCATACAGGTAATAATACTTATCTTCAAAGCCCTCTTACTCTGGCTGTGTCCTTGCGAAGTTGTGTACTAGGTCAGTTTGTTATCTGGTCGGGAGCACAAATAACAACACTTGTTTACAGATCCGTCTGCAAATGCGTCTGTGGAGATGTGCCAAAGTGGCGGTTTCAATGGGTTTTGGAATGTTCTCGCTGTAGGTGGGAGCAGGCAAACACACAGACTCTCTCCCAAAGGCATCTTTGCAATTCTCCATTTCCAAAGGCCCCAAATCAATGAATTTGAATGTGCTGAATAGAAACCCCATGCTGCCCCATGCTGCATACCGGACTGGTCCCATCCTCCTCCACCCACCCTCCAGGAAAGATGTTGGCTTCTTGCTTCTCTCTGACTCTTTCTAGTCAGCTTCAGCTCCCAAGATGGGAGCTGTCAATCCCAGGTGGGGAGGGGTGGGGGGGTCATAATTAAAATTTGAGTTACAGGAAATGATTGAATATAAATAGGAGGGAGGCAAGAGAGTAGCTGGCAGTGATAGAAGAGGGAACAGGAAGTTAGAAGCTGGGGCAGAACCTGGGAGAGCTCTTCCCACCATCTGTGAGCCTCACATGGCCTTTGAGCTGCCCAGATTTTGCCTCACTCTGGAGAGTGACAGCTTGGGGAGAGGCTTCAGCTGCACTGAAAGGTCCATCGGAGAGTTCTGGCCAAAATTGTTAGCTCCACCAGTCCCTGAAACGGTTGACTTTCCTTCAAGCGGCTGAGGAATTCCCTGCCCAAGCTTACTTTTCTCTCTTCTAGGGAACCCCAGGCCCGAAATCTAACTCCAAGAGAAGCAAAGGATGAGCAAGCAACGCTTCCCTTTCCTTGCTAGTTTCTTTACCTTCCCTCCTCTTTACTGAGCTTAAGGCAGATTCCTGGTTCTACACCAGCAGTTCTCAACCTCTGGGTCCCGACCCCTTTGGGGGTCAAATGACCCTTTCACAGGGGTCGCCCAATTCATATTCATAACAGTAGCAAAATGACAGTGATGAAGTAGCAACGGAAATCATGTTATGGTTGGGGGGGTCACCACCACATGAGGACCTGTATGAAAGGGTCGCGGCATGAGGAAGGTTGAGAACCGCTGGTCTACATGGTTGGCATCCATGTGTGCAGCTCTGCAGTAGACAGAAGCAAGAAGATTTCAATTCCCAACCATTTCCATTGGTGACGACAGACCACACCGGAGTAGACATTCTTCCTGAGGGTTCCACAAAACTGCCAACAGGTTGCCATCCTTCTCCTGAAGTTCCGGTGATTATGGCAAGTAATACTTCCCTACACTGTCCGCTTCCTGATCCCTGTGTGAATTCACCTTATTGGCCCCAGAAAGAGAAGACAGCACCAACGGTTTGAGGTGAGATTAAGTGCAGCTTTGGTACCAAGGTTATTGTGGCGACTTTCCGATTTTTAGAGGTGGGTAGGGACACGTGTGGATGCCATCGAGTGGATTCGAACTCAGAGCGACCTGGTCCACAGCAGAGTCAGGCACTGCCCAGCCCTGCGCAGCCCCACGCTTGGAATGTTTGCACCCGCTGTGGCAGGCATGGTGTCCATCCATCTTGTCAAGGACCTTCCTCTTTTCCAATGCCCCTCTACCACGGGCCTGTTCTCTCCTGACTCCCTGTCCAAAGCACACGAGACAAAGTCTCACCATCCTTGCTTCTAAGGAGCATTGTGGTCATGCCGCTTTCCAAGACAGAGTTGTGTGTTCTTTCATCGGTCCAGGGGGCTTTCAGTCCTCCAGCATCATCATCCAAATGCATGGATTCTTCTTCTGTCTTCCTTGTTCAATGTTCAACCTCCACAGGCGCACGAGGTGATTAAAACAGATCATGGCTTGAGTCAGACATACCTTCCTCCTCAAAATAGCATCCTTGCTTTTCAACGCTTCAAAGATATCTTGTGCAACAGATTTAACCAATTAAACGTGTCCTTTGACCTCTGGACTGCTGCTTCCAGTAGCATGACTTGGGGATCCGAGCAAGACGAAATCCTTGACCGCTTCCATCTTTTCTGTTTGTCATGATGGTCCGATTGTGCAGGTTTCTGTTTTCTTCACATTGATTCACAATGCATACTGAAGGTTAGAAGATTTGATGTTCATCAGTAAGTACTTCAAGCCCTCCTCACTTTTAGCAAGGGAGGGGTTTATCATTTGCATACTTCAGATGGTGACTCAGCTTTCCTCCAATCCCTATTCTTCATAATCCAGCTTCCCTGATTATTTGCTCAGCACACACACGGAATGCAATACAACCCTGATGCACGTCTTTCCAGATCTTAAATCAGGCAGCATGAGCCCCTGTTTGCACAACCGCCCCTTGATCCTTACGCAGGTTCCACAAGAGCACGCTGAAATATTCTGGAATTCCCGTTCTTCTCAAGGTTGCCTAGAGTTTGTTATGAATACCCGTTGGAAAGTACCAGCCACTCTATGGGAGAAAAATGAAGCCTTCTGGTCCCATAAAGATGTATAGTCTTAGGAACCTGCACAGGCCCTATAGGACTGCTGTGAGCTGGGACCCACAGGACAGCAGGGAGTCGGTTGGGAGCTAAAAGGAAGAAAGGCTTGTCTGCCATGGCTGTCAGATTTTTTTAATTTCTCAAGTTGATTCATTTTGGAGTGTGGGGTTACACATGCTAAAGAAACTTGAGCGCACATATAATACTCTGATGGAGAATTTTATATTAGAATTAGAATTAGCGTTCCAAGGTAAACTCTGTCATTGGCCTAAAATGAACACCTTGAACAGCTGAGGAAAAAAACAAGCTTCCCAAATTTCCTTCTAGCTCTCACCTATTTTCATTTCATTGATATAAACACATTGATTATGATACTAATATCAGACTAATTAGACATCTGACGTTGACAGTAGGTCAGCATGCCACATATGAGACATCCGAGTTTTAAGCAGGAAAAAAAATTTGCTTCGATAGTCATTTATCCCACAGAGATGATTTACTAAGCCCCCATTCTGTGCCAGACATTGTCTGGACTTGGAGAACTGGAGCAATGAAGAAACAGACAGCAATGCCTGCCTTCAAGGAGCTTACGTTCTGAAACAATTGCTATTTCTCTACTGCCTTTCAGGGCTTTGGAAAGACGGTCCAAACTGTTATCAGCTTATCAAGCTTCTCGACCATAAAACATGGTAAAATACTAATGGTCTGCAAACACATGACACATGGATCATCATTTTAACCCTACCACCACCACCAATATTCCATGTAACCTATTCTGTTCACTCCTTCCCACTGAAGAAAATCATTTGCTGAGTCTTCTCTCCTCTGGGTGGCCCAAGAGGCCGGTCCAGCAAAAGTGGAGAGACCAGGGCATGACCCTGAGGACAAGGGTCCTCTCCCCGCCCTTCTGGCCTCAGCAATCCCCTGGACAGGCGGCTCCGCCAGGGCTAGGGGGTGGGGGACGACAAGTCATTTCAGGGCTGAACTCTCCATGAACCTGGATGGGAAGGGGGTAGGGGCGGGCTGAGCGGAACCAGCAGGGGCAGGCTCCGGAGGGGAGGCTTCTGGGCAAATCTCTGGCTGAGTAAATATTAAGCTGCCTCATCTTCAAGGTGGGGGTTGAAATGGAGCTGTCAGGCTAGAGTAAGCTGAAGGGAGCACTGGGCCCCAATGGAGCAGAGGGTACATGTTTGTGGGTCTCCCTCCCTCCTCAATGCCCCTCCAGACTGAAAGCACTATGGGGCTTGGAATTTTCTGGACTCGGGCCAGTGATCTTGAGAGCTGGAAGGAAATGGACTAGGGGATGGGTGTGGGAGAGAAAGAATGATTCTAATTAGTTCTAACTAAGCCAGTAGCATATGTCCAACAGGATGCTAAGCAAGCCCCAAATTTTACAGTCTTCCTTACCTATAACCTCTGTCCTCAGGGGAAGGGATGAATCAAGCCACTGTGAGATAATTCAATGTATATTAAAAATAGGCAAAGCAGGACCAGGTAAACGCTAACCTGTAGATACACAAGAGGTCACTGGTAGAACAAACTCAGATGGCTAGACTTCCTATAAAATTACTCATTTTTTGAAGTATTGAATCCGATTTATTTCCCTAATGAAGAGAATGTCATTGGGTCAGGGGCAGGTGAGTGCTCTGAGCTGAACTTGGCAGCTGTCTGAATCTCCCTGCTCTCCCAGGAGCGGACATTAAAGAGTTTGCTTCTCTAACTCTTGTCCCGGCTAGAACTCTCTGCAATGATGGAAAGCATTTAGAGAAGCCAGCAGAATAGCAGAAGCAGACACATCTGGAAGGCTGTGCTTGTTGAGTCACGCAGGGAAGTCCTTGTGGGGATGACGGAATAATTAGACAACCCTAGGGGTCATCAGTCTCATGAACTGCAGTGAGAATGTGCCTCCTAGGTATGTGGTAACATGTGTGTCTTGCCAATCTCTCGTTATGATACTGCACCAGAAGCTGGTAGTCTGTGGGACTCTCCTGAACGCTTCCTTTCATAATTATTGTTTTTCTCGGCACTAAGTCCCCTGATGACGAATGATACCAGCTAGGTCAGTCTCATGGGCATGCCAGTGTCATTCAGCAGGATCAGGGCAGGAGGATGTCTGCTTCCACCATGCCCAGACCACAAAAAAAAGCTCTAGAAAACTATCTTATATATGAATATATGAAATAAGAAATACCCACACAGTAGTTTAAAATGCCCTGTGCGTTGCTATAAGCACAACTCCTATATCATCTCCCTTGTTCTCCAACATACAAAGAATTTACATGTCAAGAAATGAAGGCACAGGACAATTGGGTGCCCGACATAAACTCATCCAGTTAGTGAAGGCAACGACGTTGAAAACTTACCACACTGATAAGTTGTCCTCCAGAACCCTTGTTCTCAATCACTCTAAATCAGAAATGTGAGGCGTCTGCCTTCAAGACTTCTTGGCCAGCTTTTTCTCATGAGGAAGGGGAGGGAAGAGTGGAGCATAAGAAACTGGGGCCATGCGCCTCTTCGGAAGCACCAGCTGAGTCAGAATCAAGGGTCGGCGGGAGGGGGCTAAGTCAGGTACACCTGAGGCTGCTGAAAAGGAAGTCCAGTCTGTCTCTCCTGCTCAGTGTGAGAAGTCAGTGTGTGGGTAACTCAAATGGTCACAATGAGCCCTGGATAGACTGTGCACTACAGAGAAGGGAGGGGGCATGTCTCCTGGATTAATGAGAATTACTATAGATAACACGTATACACTAGAAAGTGCTCCAAGTATTTTTAATGTATTAATTCATTTAACCCACACAACCTTATGAAATAGGTACTACTATTCTATCACTCCCATTTTGCAGATAATGAAAGTGGGCATTGACTGTGAGACTAGGAAGAGGCAGCATTCAGTTTGTTTTTTTGTTTGTTTGTTTGTTTTTCAGAGTTCAGTTTTGAAGCCAAGAACCCTGGAGCTTGTATTTTCTCCACCTCCTTCACTCATCGCCTAGCTTATCGCTAGCATCTCTCAGCTGCCCAGAGATTCCACCAGCCTCCATCAGCGGCTCTCAACCTGTACCCTTACACAGGGGCCACCTAAGGTCACCGGAAAAGACATATTTCTGATGCCGTGAAGACTGTTACCCATGCTACACCAGGCTTCAAGACAACATTTCATTGATTTGTCATTAGAAATAACTATTTCACAATATAGAATGACATTGTTTTTGTGATTCATCATATGCTTTCATTAGGTTCCATTTGTAACAATGAAAATGCATCCTGCATAGCAGATATTTACATGACGATTCATAACAGGACCAAAATGACAGTGATAAACTTGCAACGAAATAATTTTAGGGTTGAGGTCACCACCACCACAGGAGGAACTGTACGAAAGGGTCCTGGCATGAGGAAGGTTGAGAACCACTGCTCTACATGTTCCCGCCTGCTCTAGCTCCCTGTCCTCACCAACCCTGGGGTGTTGGTACAAGAAAGATTCATGACAAAGAAACCTGAACCAAAAGTGAAAAGAGTGTCAGGAGTTTTTTAAGCCTCTCTTTCATTCTCTCTCTCCTCCAGGAGATCAAAGGGCCTCACAGTTGGGAGAACAAACGCTGAGGAAAAAGGCAAATGAAAGAGGAAAAGTTCACACTGGGGGCTGACAAACAGATGGTGCCTGAGAGTTGGGTGTGATGGAGTCCTGACACCCCCAAGGAGAGGCCGAGGGGCTCCCCCAGAAACCTTGACAAACTTCCAACCAGCCCCACAGGTTTGCCTCTCCCATGAAGTGTCAAGACCAAAAAATTAATGTATTTTAAGATTTTTTTTTAAGATTCTTATTTTTCAACTTAATATCTTTTTTGAGATCTGGTAAGTGGAGAGGTGAAAGTAGAGGACTTCAAATGTTGCCAAATATGTACTTTCTGATTTTGTAGCAAACATCGTTTCCCCACTCAGGTCTGTATGGAAAAAAAATAGCAAGAGCTATTTCAAAGGCATGGGGGAAAGGTCGATGAGCGAAACAGCTTGGCATCTATTCTGGAAAGTTTGACAGCGAAGACCTTCCATTTGGTTCAATTGCATGAGACTTGGTGGTGGTGGTGGTGGTGGTGGTGGTGGTGGGGACAGTGGTGATGGTGATAGTGGTGGTGGTGATGGTGGAGGAGATGGTGGGTGGTGGTGGTGGTGGTGGAGATGGTGGGTGGTGGTGGTGGAGATGGTGGTGGTGGAGGTGGTGGTGGTGGAGATGGTGGTGGTGGAGGAGGTGGAGGTGGTGGTGGAGATGGTGGTGGTGGAGGTGGTGGTGGTGGAGATGGTGGTGGTGGAGGAGGTGGAGGTGGTGGTGTAGATGGTGGTGAAGGTGGTGGTGGTGTAGATGGTGGTGGTGGTGGTGGTGGTGGTGGAGGTGGTGTAGATGGTGGTGGTGGTGGTGGTGGTAGTGGTGGAGGTGGTGTAGATGGTGGTGGTGGTGGTGGTGGTGGTGGTGGAGGTGGTGGTGGAGGTGGTGATGGTGATGGAGGTGGTGGTGGTGATGGTGATGGTGGAGGTGGTAGTGTTGGTGGAGGTGGTAGGTGGTGGTGGTGGTGGAGGTGGTGGTGGAGGTGGAGGTGGTGGTGGTGGAGGTGGTGGTGGTGGTGGTGGTGGAGATGGTGGTGGTGGAGGTGGTGGTGGTGGTGGTGGTGGTGGTGGTGGTGGTGGAGGTGGTGGGTGGTGATGGTGGAGGTGGTGGTGGTGGAGGTGGTGGGTGGTGATGGTGGAGGTGGTGGTGGTGGTGGAGGTGGTGGGTGGTGATGGTGGAGGTGGTGGTGGTGGTGGAGGTGGTGGGTGGTGGTGGTGGTGGTGGTGGAGGTGGTGGTGGTGGAGGTGGTGGTGGTGGTGGAGGTGGTGGTGGTGGAGGTGGTGGTGGTGGTGGAGGTGGTGGTGGTGGAGGTGGTGGTGGTGGTGGTGGAGGTGGTGGTGGTGGTGGTGGAGGTGGTGGTGGTGGTGGTGGTGGTGGTGGTGGTGGTGGAGGTGGTGTAGATGGTGGTGGTGGTGGTGGTGGTGGTGGTGGTGGAGGTGGTGGTGGTGGTGGTGGAGGTGGTGTAGATGGTGGTGGTGGTGGTGGTGGAGGTGGTGTAGATGGTGGTGGTGGTGGTGGTGGAGGTGGTGACGGTGATGGAGGTGGTGGTGGTGGAGGTGGTGGTGGTGGAGGTGGTGGGTGGTGATGGTGGAGGTGGTGGTGGTGGTGGAGGTGGTGGGTGGTGGTGGTGGAGGTGGTGGTGGTGGTGGTGGTGGAGGTGGTGGTGGTGGTGGAGGTGGTGGGTGGTGGTGGTGGAGGTGGTGGTAGTGGTGGAGGTGGTGGTGGAGGTGGTGGTGGTGGTGGTGGAGGTGGTGGTGGTGGTGGAGGTGGAGGTGGTGGTGGTGGAGGTGGAGGTGGAGGTGGTGGTGGTGGAGGTGGTGGTGGTGGTGGTGGTGGAGGTGGTGGTGGTGGTGGAGGTGGTGGTGGTGGTGGTGGTGGTGGTGGAGGTGGTGGTGGTGGTGGTGGTGGAGGTGGTGGTGGTGGTGGTGGTGGTGGAGGTGGTGTAGATGGTGGTGGTGGTGGTGGTGGTGGTGGAGGTGGTGGTTGTGGTGGTGGTGATGGTGGTGGTGGTGGTGGTGGAGGTGGTGGTGGTGGTGGTGGAGGTGGTGGTGGTGGTGGAGGTGGTGGTGGTGATGGAGGTGGTGGTGGTGATGGTGATGGTGGGTGGTGGAGGTGGTGGTGGAGGTGGTGTATGTGGCCATCCTTTCCTTTTTCATTTAGATTTCATCTAGTGATTTTTTTATTTCTTCTGTAATACCTTCTCGGTAGACCTGTTTGGAACCTCAGATTTGAAGTAGGTGATCACAAAGTGGCCAAGGGTTCAGATTTTTGCACTGAAAGCAGAGGAAGGCCCTAATTCATCATGGATTATATGGAACCCGCCCCTGTGTTAGCGGACAATTGATTTACCCCTCAACCTTGTCCCTCGGGCAATCTGATGGTTCTTTCTGCCGTGACCAAAAATCAAATGGGCCAGGCTTCTGCCAGTCCTCCTGGCCCTTCCATCACCCCTCCCCCAGGACCTGTCAAGGCCTAGCTCCACCATCATTGTGGTCCAAAGCTAACCACTGCTCCTTCCCTCCTCCCTGCTTTCTTTGCCCCTTGCCCAAAGGCTGGAGGATCCTCAAACACTTCACCCGGGAGACTCCACAGTGCACCGAAGTGCTCCAAGCAAGGAGGATTGTGTTTCCATAGACACTTGCTGTGTGGCTTTTGTCCCTTTGGGGAACCAACCTTGGTGGTAATGTCAATTAAATACAGAAAAGCAGTTAACAGATATTTTTTTTTTAAGACAGAGAGCAAGACAGCAACCTCTGTCTGTCCCTCTTCAGCTGGGCTGTGCAATTATTGATACTATTACTTCTCTTCTTGTATAACGACACCGATTCTAGTAGGAAGCAGATGCTCTTTGTTTCTTGCACACACTCCTAATCCTTTCTACTTCTCCTTTGAAAGGTCAAGAATTAAATAAAACCAGAGGCGGGGGCTGGGGGGGTGCGGGTAATGATTGGGTAAGAAGTGCTCCCCTCTCTTAGTGAAGGTTGCCTCTCCTCAGAATGCCCTGGTCCTTGGGTAGGAGAGCTCCTTAGAAGTGTGAAGTTATCAACAGGGCGTATCACATTACCTAGTAAGCACAAGTAAACCGGTGTTTTCTCGTGTCTGCTTAATACTATGTGGTGAACGATTTCACCCCATTAAAAATTCTGCTTCTGGGTATGGTTGGCATCTGTCTCTTTTCCAACCTCACGGCACCGGCCTAGGGAATCAAAGCCTCTTTTCAAATTTACAATCCCTGCCAGGGACAGAGTATCAAGCGAGTTAAGCACTGGCTTGCTTGTGTTGACTTAATAATTTGTATTATTAAGTATAATATGTATACTAATTTGTAGTGAGCTGTTTCATATGTCAACTCGTGCTTTCACAAGTAAAACTATGCTTAACCAGGTAGATGGGATCAATTAGTGGGGGGCTCAGGGGCTCTGAGGCCCTGGTCATCTCTGCTGCACCCCAAGCAAGGGAGTGATAGCAGTTTGTTGACCACCTCCAGTACTTCCTGATCCCCAGCCCCTACCCGCAACTTTCAACCAAAGACCTGTCAGTGGGACTTGCCCTGAGACAATAGCCCTAAAGAGCATCCCATTGGCTTGTTTGGAAAGCCCAGAGACACCTGGAGGTATAAAGGTAGGTAAAATGTGGAATCCCAGTTTTACCCCCACCCAATCCCCCACCTTCTCACCCCCTGTCCCCAAGCTCTCCACATTTCTACAGCTTCATTTGGATGCCTCTTCCCCTTCTCCTGCACCTTCACCCCACTTTGTCCTCCCCATGAAGGGGTGTAGAAGGATTTCAGCGAAGTCTCTCAGTGACTTGCCTCTCCACACCCCCCCCCTGGGGTCACTGAATGGAAGACACTAGGTTGAGGGCATAAGGGGACAGCGTGTACCACCTCAGTTGGTCAACTGCCCGACCTTCAACTTTCTCTGAGCAGGAAGATAGAGAGGCTTTGCTCAGCCTCCCTCTCCTAGTTTGGCTTCTGGTCTCTTTTCCTTCACAAATATATACTAAGCACCCACTCTTACTCTAGGCCAGAGCTGGAGGTAGATGAGGATGGAGTCTCTTCACCTTCCCCCACTCTCTTTCTCAATCTTCTTTCCATTCATTTCCCATAAACCTTTCTTGCTTTCCTTTCCGTCCGTTCCTCTCAGGCCCCTCCCTGAACTGTCTCTTCCCCGTTGTTATCTTCCTCAATGTCCTTCCCAGGTTTCTCCGTGCCCTGTGGGTTGACCATGGCCCTGCCTGGATGCCTGGTACTCCGTTTTGCTTAGGCAGAATCCGGTAAGTCTTTCTCTTTCTCCATCCCCACCCACCAACACTCTTTCTTCTTCTCAGGGAGAAGGAGGCCTCCCCACCCCTCCTTGGAGGGGCAGATGCAGACAGGAAGAGGGAGGAAAACAGCTTTTATTCGAATGAGGTAGTTGGAGGTACAAAGGCCACCTGGTCGACCTTGATGACCCCTGGGTTGCCTCCAGGGTTCAAGAGGTGCTCACTGGCACTGGGTCTCTTGGGCTGGAGACGGACAGGAGGGGTGTCCTGGGCTTCCCAGGAAGCAATAAATAGGGGAGGACCAAGTGGGGCACGTGTGCCTTCCTGGCTCGCTCTCTGGGGTAGGCTTTGCACGGCTTCCTGAGGCCCCAGAGTTCCTAGGTGCGAAGCACTTTGGTGACTTGGCAAGGAGGTGGCTTGTGGAGGATGAGGGTCTCAGAAAACAACCTCTGGAGGGGGCATTAGTGCAATATCAATGTGTCCCAAGGGGAAGAGTTAATGGGATTAGCTAGGGAACTTTTTGGTCTGTCAAAAGGTAACTTGGTGGTGGCTGGTGACATTGATAATGATCTATCTACCTGGGGCCCAACTACCTCCCTTCCCTGAAGAAAATCCAGAGGTCTCCCTCAGTCCTAAGGGGAGGTTAGTAGGCTAGGCGTTCCTGGGGTGAAGTCCTAGGAGCCCAAAGGCACTGAACTGAACAAACGGAAGTTCTAAAGGAAAGGAGAATCCAGGAGGATGCAGGCTCCACTCCCTTCCCCCACCACACTCATGTGGTGCCCAGGGCTGGTCCCCAGGTCAGAGGCAGACGCCCTTCCCTCCACATCTGACTGAGTCTGGGTCGGGTCCCCCCTTGCCTTTGGTGCTGAGGGTCCCTTAGCCATCACTCCCCCCAGCCCCAGCCCTGACCAAAGGAAACTTTTACCCCCACCCCAGGACAGCACTAAGTTGCTGGGCCCCGCCTTGGTCGGTAACGCTGAGGCTCCGGGTGGAGGCAATCCCAAAGGGCTGGACTGGGGGACTTGGGTTCCAGAAAGCCCCGTAGGACTCAGGAGGTGACGGAGCTAGGTGAGGCTTCCGGAGAGGTGCAGGCAGACTGGTCCGAGGCGTCTCCTCCGGCCCCCTCCTTGGAACCGCCTGGGGGTGCTGGGGGCGCCCGGCCTCCCTCCCGCTCTCGCTTCTTCTGCTTCATGCGCCGGTTCTGGAACCAAATCTTCACCTGGGTCTCGTGGAGCTCCAGGGTGGCGGCGATCTCCACCCGCCGGGCCCGGCTCAGGTACTTGTTGAAGTGGAACTCCTTCTCCAGCTCCGTCAGCTGCCGCGTGGTGAAGTTGGTGCGGAGGCCACCGGGCGCGCCCAGGCCCACCTCGGACGCCTTGGCTGGAGGCGGGGCGGTGGGGCGGGGTGGGGGGAGGGAGACAGGCCACGTCAGTTTCCTCACCCCTCCGCCGGAGCCCGCCACGCACCTCACCCCCATCCATCTCGAGGTCCAAGTCCACCTTTGAAAACGCTCTCCCATCACCAGGCAACCCACACTCCCACCCCACCCCACCTCCAAGCCTCCAGCCACCTCCCTCTCCACCCCCACCCCCACTACCACCCCGGCCCCCCAGGGCCCCTCCAGCCTAGGGCCCAGGGCCCAGGGAGGCAGGGAGTGTTGTGTAGCCTGACTCGTGGGGGTGGCCAGGCACTCACCCCGCCGGGCCGGGACAGCAGCGGCGCGCCCTGCCCTGCCTTGACCCAGGGACTCCGAGGGGGGGGGCCCGGGCGGGGGCGGCGCAGCCGCTTTGGGCCCCCCCAAGGGACGGCCACCCTGGAGCCCTACCTGTCTTGGGTGGATTCCTTTTGACCTTCATCCAGTCGAAGGTCCGCGCGGTGGGGGTGCTGGGCTCGGCGGGGCCGGGCGGCTCCTTGCCGTCCGAAAGCAGGTCCGCAAAGGCCGGCGCAAAGCTGGCGCCCTGCTCCTGCCCGTAAGCGGGCTGCGGCGGAGGGTAGGACCCCGGGCCGGCTCCCCCGGCGCCGTAGCCGTCGGACAGGCCTCCTAGCTGGGCCCCGTAGCCTGCGGGGTGGAAGTAGCCCCCATCGCCTTCCGGTGGGCTCAGAGAGTAGTACTGGGAAGGCCCATAGCCGGGGCTGCAGGCGGCCGGGGCGTACCCCGAGGGGGCAGGACTGGGGAAGGGCACCCCCAGGGCCGAAGGGGGCTGCTGCGCCGGGTAACCTGGGTTTTGTTGGAGCCCGGGGCTGGGCAGCGCCCCGGCATAGCGGGTCTCTCCTGCGTAGTTGTCTAGGGCTGGAGCCGAACAAGGGGCGAAGGAGGTAGGGGCGTTGGGAGCGCTGTAGGTGCTGGGTCCCCGGTGACAGAGTGGATGCTCTAGGAAGGAGTTCATCCTATTATAGTCCATGCGTGGAGGCCGCAAGAGGGTCGGCCCGTTTGGGGGAGACACCCTCTTGCCCTACAACCTTTCCGCAGTATGTCACCGCGCTGAGACTTACATCCATGGCCCGGCCCAGCTCGCCTGGGCCAGCACTCCCCTAGGAAGGGGGTAGGGCTGGGGTGGGGGGCGCATGTGATCTCTCCCAGGCCAATGGGCTCAGCGGGCCAGAGTTTGGCAGCCCCAGCGCCCATCCATCACCCCCCAAACATTAGCATCACAAAGACACTTCAATCACCCTCAGCCCATCCATCTGAGAGTGACGTGGAAGCGTCAAAAACATCTTTCTTCAAAGACTTTTGGATAGAAGGGACCAGAGGGAGAGGGGGGGAAAGTTCGAAGAATATTCAAGACTTTTCTCCCCTCCCAACCCCCAAGGCCTTCAAGAGGCTCCTGGGTTATTAGATTTGGACAAATTCAATCCAGCTGCCCCCCAACTCTTGCTACATCCCAAAAGAGCCTTCCTCCCAAGGCCATGGAGGTGGAGGTGGGAAATCCAGCCTCCTTCTTTGGTTTGTCCGCTCTGTGCTTCTTTCTTTCCATTGTGTGGGGCTGATGGGCTGGGACATACGGGTGAGGTATGTTGTCTGGGGCCAAATGGATGAAGGGGTGAAGGGGAACGCCTAAGGGTGTGAAGCAGAGTCTAGAATCTAGATGAAGAATTCAGTAAGTGTGGGCTGGGAAAGTGGCATATTTCAGCCAGCGAGGCAGGGCCACAGAAAGACGGTGAGGAGGAGGGAAACCACCCTGATCCTGTCTCCATCTCTCCGCCTAAATGCTCTCTCCTCATTCACACATCCATTTCTCTCCCTCAGCCTCTCTTTATATTCTCTCTGTCTCAATCCATCTCTCCTTTCGTCCATCTCTCTCCATATTTATATTTGTTCCCTGCCTATCCATCAACTCATCTCTCTAGATATATTTATCCTCTCTCTAGCCATCCATAGCTGTAGCTGGCTCGCTCACTCAGCCTTAAATAACTCCCTGTAGATCTCCAGAGAGCGACAATGAGCACTGAGCGAGGTGGTTTACAGGAGAATAAAGCAGAGAGGAAATTTTCCTTCTATTTCTGAAGTGTTTAGTGTAGACCCTGGACTCTCTGGCTCCTTCTTACCTCTCTCTCCTGCACTGCCTTCACCTCCTTCCAAAAGAATAAAATAAAATCCCAAACTCCAAATGGAGAAACTCAATGCCTTAAAAGATTATTCATATTTTCCATGAACGCTCAATAATTGATAAGGAGAGTTCGCTTAGAGAAAGAGGGAATTAGTGTAGAGACCCCGAGGCTCTTCATTCTAATGCTCAAGTGTGGGCCCTAGGTCAGGTCACCCCTTTCTGCCCTGTGCATCTGCTAGTTTAGATTTGGAGTCAAGGGAACAGGAAGTGCCCCCCCTTCACTCTTTGAGATTCTGATGAGACTAGACTAGAAACCCATTGATTCTCCTCCCACGGACTCCTCACACAAGAACTTGGTGCAATCCAACACCCACACTCATTTGTAACCTGTCAGGGTGTCTGCCTGGCCAGGGGCCTGAGGCTGGGGCCAGGGCAAGTCCAGGAGGGCAAGAGTTCAGGGAGGGATCTCTGTAAACAAGGGAGCTCGGGAGAGCCAGAGGAAGCAGGTGGTGGGACAGGTCCAGGGAGAAACTATCACCGCTTCTCAGGTTTCACCGCCCTAAAGAAGCTGGGTGAATGCTCATCTCTCTGCAAGGGTCACGGAGTTATCTCATCTTGCGTTCGTGCCTCTCCATCTTTCTGCGTCCCATTCTTCATTTTTACCTATCCTCTGTGGGATCGCTTGAGTTGGTATTGACTTAACAGCAGTAAGTTTTTGTTTTGTGTGCGTGGTGGTGGGTTCTTTTTGGTTTGTTTTTGTTTTTTTCCTTGCTAGACTTGCCTCTCTTCTTCTCTGTCTCTATCACATTGCCTGGCTCTTCTCTAATAACTGTGAGTCCGGCTCAGTTCCCAACTATGAAAGTGCTCAAAGCATTTCACAGGACCCTTGCCCCCTCCCCCTTCTCGCCCAGACGTTGTCGCTTCAGACCCGGCTGCAGACCTGGACACGTTGGGGGTGGGGGAACCAGCTGGTAACTTCTTTAAGAGAGAGATGCAATGGGGGAGGGTGAGAGAATGTTCACTGCCAAAGGGAAGAGAGCAGACAAAGGAAAAGGAGCATTGAAATGGAAGGGTGGGGTGGCCTGCGGAAGGAATGAAGAGAAAGGGGTGTTGAAGTTGGAGAAGCCCATCTTTCTATTACTCTTTGTTGGGGGGCTTTAGAAATGTTCCCAGCTTTCCCCTCTTTCCTGAAGATGTCCTTCATACAGAGGGAGCCCTTTAAGGAAATCCAAAGGAGACTCTAGCTGCAGTGGGCAACTTGTTCGGTTTCTCCTCTAACCCCAAATCTGAACCAGGCCTCTGTTTGACCTGGCTGCTCCGCCTCTGAGAGACTGGAGAATGATTCCATGGCTCCTCTTCTCTTAACCCTGCCACCCTCTCTCTTGCCCTCAACAACCAAGGAAACAACATGAGATCCAAAGGCGGGAAGTTGCAGATCATGTTCATAAAATAGCGCAACTATCTCAGAGTTGAGGGAATTCAGTCCCCCTAGCAATAGTCATGGGGTTACCATGACTTGACATCAACTCCATCCCATCGCAGTGGATGGGTCTCCAGTTGGAAAAAGTGCACGCACCGTGTGCCTGAAGCCATCCGGTCAATTACAGCGATCGCTTCGACCTAAGTCTCCCAAATTCACCATGGTCTCCAGTTCCTCCCTGAGCCTCGCCACCTTCCCTTCTGTAGCTGATACATTAAAACTTTTCAGAATTCCTGCTGGCCCTCTCAGCCTCAGCAGAAAGCACTGGGAAAACAAAGCAATTTGACTCCCTAAAGAAAAAGTTATCTCCCTGCTTAAAAGAAGATGGTCTGGCCTAGAGAGTCTACATTTCTTGTTAAACCCACAATTGAATGCAAACCAACAACAACAACCGAGAACCCATACTAGAGTAAATAATAGGCTATAAAATTGTCTGGTTGGATAAAGTAAATTCATCAGGGGGCTGGATGGCCCCAACACCAAGTGAAGTAAGATTGATTTTCTAGTTTCTATGAGCTACATAGAGGAGTAAACAGAGCAAGGACTTATTTAGAAATGGACTTATCTTTGAGGGTTGATGGTCCTTACCACATTGGGAGTGCTGGGGAACCGTTTGAGGCAGAGTTAGAGATATTAGATGTTTACACCTCAGATCATTGCCCTTTCTGTAGAAGGAGCTGCATCAGTTGGGAGTTGGTTAGAACAATATGAATCTTCCAGTAGACCCAGAAGTGCCTCTGCTTTACTGATCTCAATCCAGATCTCGGGAATACATGTAAAGGCCAAACCCAGGAGCAAAAGTTGATGCTTAAGAACTAAAGAGATACTTGGTGGTTGCCATTGGAGCAAGAGAGCTTGAGTTCTGTGGCTTAATACGAGTTAGATTGAAAGTTCGGCCCAAAGACTCCTTAGAAGCAAGGGTGACAAGGCTTTGTCTCACCTACTTTGGACTTGTTATCAGGAGAGACCAGTCGGTGGAGAAGAACATCGTGCTTGGGAAAATACAGGTCAGTGCAAAAGAGGGAGCCTCCCAGTCAGACGATTGACACAGTGGCTGTAACAATGGGCTCAATCGTAACAATAACTGTGAGGATGGCATAAGACCGGGCAGTGTTTTGTTCTGTGGTCCATAGGGTCGATATGAGTCAGAAATGACTAGGTGGCACCTAGCAACAAGAACAACAACAATTAAACTATAAGCTATTGCTCATCCAAGAGAGGACATTCGACTCTGGGTGGAATGTCTTACAATAGGAAAGTACTAGGCTTTGGGTCAGAATTCTTGGATTCAAGTCCTAGCTCTTTGACCATTGACAAGTTTCCTGGCCTCTGAGTTTCAGCCTTCTCCAACATAAAATGGGTGTAATACTATTCACTTCACTGGAGTACCAGTAGAATTAAAACAAACACGGAAATGTAAACCATAGAGAACTCTATCAATGTACAGTAACATTAGGTGCACATCCTGAAGTAGCATGAATCAGTCTTCTGTTTTAAAAATATAACTAGCAGGTTAAAATATGAAGATATGTGGTAGAAGAATAACAGGTGCCAAATTTTTTATGCCACATATCACCATTTATTACACACTATGACCTTGATCACATGCAAAGTCTATCTGAAATTCAGAATGTGAACTGCCTGGGCAAAGAACTTTCATCTATACAGAAGGATGTTTTGAAAACTAAAGCCTACTATTTTGTATCTATAAAAGAACTTAGAACGATTAAAATTTTAGTCAAATGTTTTAAATGATCTATATATCTCTCCAAATATTTGAGGAAGATTTTCTAGGGAAGATACTGTCTCTTCTTCCTTGAGGGATTTAGCTTGGCAGAGATAGGGGTTGGACTTGACATCTATGATCCAGATAGATCAACAAGGCTGAAAATTTTTATCTAGTGAAAATAAATCAGAGAATTAGACAACATTTTTGAAGAAAAGATTAATATGATGGGGAAGAATTGAAAGAAAGAATTGTGTGATTTAAATGGATTTTTCCAAGTGGTATAGTTTTGGCCAAAATATCCACTTTAGAAAACTCATAAACACTGGCCCGCTGAATTAGTAGAGGAGTTAATTGCCCCGACTGTGTTTTATCTCCACTTTTCACTCCCTTCTTTAAGCCTGTTAGATTTCCTTCAGGCACAAAATATCTCTTCTAGAGAATCTTCGCTATTCCTGTTGCTATTGGAGAGAGTCTGAGCCCAGTGGCTTAATAGAAGTCAAAGTGTGGCCAAAGGGCTCCTTTGGAAAGCGAAGAACGGGTTGGAGAAGGCCTGTAGGGGAAGTCAGTGAAGGATCAGGACCTTATACTTGCCAAAGCAGGCAGGGAGGGGCTGGTAGGGGGCCTTACAGGCCACCTTCTGCAGCAACAACAACAAAAAGTACATGAGTTTGCTTGATCTGGTATTCAGAAAGATGTACAGAAAGGTCAATAAGTACTTTTCAGAGACTTGAGGGGAAGGTGGGGAGGGGTCTTCAACAGGCCTGTTCCAGGGGGCCTAGAATCTATGTCTGGGTTCTGATGCATAGCATCCAGATAAAAACAACTAGAGGGGACTCTTCCAGTCTAGAACACCTTCTTGGCATGAAATGACCTACGCTTTTTTTTTTCAAAGCAAGAATAAACATAACCCAATGTTGGAAAAGGTGACAGAGGAGGAAAGTCGGAGGAAACTGGTCTAGGATACTTTTTAATAATGATTTTATTAAAGATCTGATACCTGGCACAAAGCACTGCAATTCAGATGTGCTTTCTGGTAGAGTTCTCTCCCTACTCATTTAAATAATGATTGGGGCCTAACTGTGTAAGGATAAGAATGAACATTTATTAAAACAGCCTCACCAGCTCACGGGGAAAGGGGTGTATTGTCAACACCAAGCAAGAGTCACCACCCCCATATGAGAGCACATTCCACCAGCCATAGTAAATACTTAGTACATTGTTTGTGAAGACGAACAAGTCCACTTTGGGCATATATTGTCATGGAGTACAGTAGAAGCATTCCGATCTCCCATTTATCTTACAGATGGAGAAACTGAGGTCCAACACGTAAAAGGGATTTATCCTGACATTTCTCCTCCTTTTCTTCCTCCTCATCACCCACCTCCTCCTTCCATTGAATGACTCGGGGTTATCATGACTGGAAATTATTCCTCACTGTCATGACAGCTTTGCTTTCACCACAATATAAATGAGTCATTCTTCCTCAAAGAATGGCATTCTTCTTCAAAGCATGACTCACCAAGAGCAAGGCAGACTGACCAGCAGCCTTCTGGGCTGCACTGAACCCTTCCTATTTCCACCAGAGCCAATTTATAACCAGCCTCTGCCACAGTCTACCCACAATGAGTTCTGAGACCAGAAAAGCTCTGGCCAAGGGCACGCTTAGATCAGGATGGGGTGTGAGTGTGAGCGTAGCCACCAAGCACTGCCCTTTAATCTGCCACCCCAAGGAGAGAGGAATCTGCCACTTACCTTGGGATCACACCTCTTCCATGTCCTTCTTTGTAGCCAGCTGGGAAGTCCTAGACTAAAGCAGTGGGCCCCAGAGATGAAAGGAGCTAATTTGGGACATGGGCAGCTCAATCCTGTAGGAATCCCAAATTCTTAGATATCCCCTGGTATTTGAAGTTGGGCTAAGGGGCTGAAGCAGGGAGTTTCCCTCAAAAAATGCACTGCTTCTTTGTTCTGCTGTGACCTGGCATTAGAGATGATACATTTTGTGAACTTGAGAAAGGAGAGAAAGAGAAAGACAGACGCATGCCCTAGAAGATCTCCAACCAGCAAGCAAAGGGGATGCCGGATCTCCTGGATTGGGTTCTTTGTACCTGAAGGGTACTTAGGTATCAAACTTCTGGATCTCCATTCACTCTGGTAGGGAGGGACCAGGACACGTGAAACTTGAGGCAGAAATGGTGATGCGCTACCTCTGGGGCTGTTCTGGCTGGGGGATGGATAGATGACAGACCCCAGAGAGAGTGGGTCAAAAGTGCTTCAGCAAAGGAGGAAGGCCTCTCTGGGCTTCTCACACTCCAATGCGCACATGAATTACATACAAGAGCTGCTAACTGTAGATTTGGGTTCCTTAGGTCTGGGGTGAGCCCTGAGAGTCTGAGTTTCTAGCTAACTCTCACTCACAGGCAGGGGACCACCAGATTGAATAGGGAGGCCTAGAGAAGAGAAATATGACAGGCTCCCAGTGATCGCCCCAATTATTGCCCAAACCAAGTCAGGATCTCAGGGTATGGATTCTCCCTGGCAGTACATAGCTTGTATTTTGGGACATTGGGGAAGGGTGCTAGCTCTCCTCTGGGCCGAAGAAAGCCTGAAAGTGGACAATTTAGTTGGATCCTCCTGGGGTCCCAGCTCTTTGCAACAACTTGCTGTAGCTGAAAGAGCATTTTTAATTAAATGAAATTATCCACTTTGGCTGTCCTTAGACATCAAAGTCTCTGGCTGAAATGTCTGTTTCATTTTGCGAGTGGAGAGATGGCTTATGGGCCGTGAGTTTTAAGATGTGAAACACTGCCTGTGGGCATACTTTATGGAGGAATAAACACAGAGCCCAATGAGATGGATAGTGTGGTTTTAATATATTGTATATTTACTTATTTATGGGGAAAATAAACACCCAAGCCAATAAGCTGTGTATTATGACTTTAATATCTTGAATTTATTTCATACCTATATATTTTATGAGGGAAAATAAACTAATAAGATACACGATATTATTATACTAACACATCTAATTGTTCTATATTAATTTATTTATGAGAGAAATAAGTCCAATTTAACATGACATAAGATTATTTAATGCAGGAGATGCGTTCTATATTAAAACAGTTTAAGGGATAAAATTTCAGCTAAATAAGATGTGCGTACTTCCTACAATAAGGGGCCTGTTAAAAAAAACCGCATGTGTGTGATTATGCAAGGGCTTGCCTTGTGCTGTGTGTCACCACACATGTTGGCTCCTGGCTTATCCTGACAGTTGCTGAGTCCAGGTGCCCGGTGCTCCCCACGCCTTCCTGCTGGTCGGGGGAAAATCTAGGAGGCCCAGGAAATAAACTGCTTTTTGAAAAGGGAGGCATCTGTCGCGGAGGGAGCCCCCGCGGTGTCTGTTTCAGAATTGGAGAAAATATTAAATAAACCTAAGGAGGATGGATGGCTTCCTGGGGCCCCTAAATCTCCACCTTCCCCCAGAACAACCCGGGAGGCAGGAGGATGTGCATCCTGGCTTCCCGGGAGTGCGAGGAGCCGGACAGGGTGCAGGAGAGGGTGCTGGTGTGCAAAATGCAGCCCTTGGGCCCTGTAGGCGGGTGTGTGCATTTGGAGAACGCGCTCCCCCCGGCTTCAACGCCCAGAGGCGCGGATCTAAAGGCCGCCCCGGCAAGGCCACCCCGGGCCGCAGTCCCGCGGTCCCCCCTCCGCTTCCCGCACCCCCGCGGGCTGCGCCGCCGCCTCGCCTCCGCAGCCTCCTCGGGATTGAGAACAAACCCCCCAAATTGCAGGAAGCCTCTCCTGCTCCGGGTCTTCCTCCGGGTCCGCTCAATCTGGCGGGAGGGAGGGGGCGGGTCCCCTGGGCCCGTCCCGCCCGCGTCCAAGTGGCTGTCTGTCATGGCGGCCGCAGCCTCTTTCCTCGCCCTCCCCGCAGCCGGGCCCCAGCGCCATTTTGAGCATCTTCCCGGCTCCCCTCGCTCCCTCCCGCTCTCCGCCGCGCTCCTCGCCGCAACCGGGGCCGCGGGGAGGCCGGTCCCCATCCCGCCGGGGCCCTGCCTTGGAGACCCACCCCACCGGAGGGACGCCCAAGGACCGGGAGGCCCGGGCCCAGCACCCAGGTCTCAGGTCGCCCGCTTTCGGAAAAGCCTCTCCACTCGGCTTAGGGCACCGAAGCGGAAACCCGGGGAGCCCCCACCCCGCTCGCCCTCCCCTTTGCACCCCCTCACGCCCCGGCTGCCCCGCTTTAGGTCTTAGCCCCCAACACCCCCGCAGGGCCTAGTGTCCTCAGTCGTGAGATGGGGAGCTGGCAGCGATCAAACGTAAACCAACCACGGGGAGATGCAGTGACCAAGTGGGGTCACCTTTGTACCACCGGGACTCCGTACCCGGGTGACTTTGGGTGGGCGGCGCCTCCCACCGCTCCCCGAAACCTCCTTTCAGCGCGAGCTAAGGAGAAGCGGGGCTTTAGGGGTTCGGTGGGGGTGGGTAGGGGCTGGGTCCCAACACAATCATTTACTCGTTTTCGTATTATAAAGACATTTATTTAATCTATGAAAATAATGTACAATAAATACTTTGCCCTTTTCCTATTATTAAAGAATTTTCATAAATAATCTACGGTCTAAAACTTAAAATAAAAAAAAGAAAGGAAAATAGGTCCCTCTAGTTCTTTTTTTTTTAAGAAAGCTTCCCTCCGCACCCCTTGCCCTAGAGTTTCATTATTCCTGAGATTTCGTTGGAACGAGTCTACCAAACGGAATTTTCCTGTGTGGGTTTTGAAAGGAACCCAAACGCCCAATATTTTTTTTGAAGAAGGAAAAAGAAAAGGGAGGGAGGAATTAGATGAAACGCTAATTCAAGAATACCTGAAGTTTAGCCAAACACCTAAATAAGTCTAGGGGCCTTTGGGGGTGGGTTTGCCTGCGGGAGGCCGGCGGCGCGCCGGGCTCGCAGGGGCCGGGCCGGGCTAGGGGAACTGCAGGTCGATGGCGCACAGCGTGCTGGTGAAGAAGTCCAGCTCCTCCTCGGAGAAGGGCACCGGGCTGTCGGGCGAGCCCTGCAGGCTGGGCGAGAGGCCAGCTCCCGAGAGCTGCAGGCAGGAGTCGGCCGCGAACACGTCGAGGTCGGGCAGGAAGGGCAGACCGTGCTGCTCCGCGAAGGCGTCTTCGCGCCACGGCTCGGCCTCCGACTCCAGCCCCGCGGCCTCGCGCAGCGCGCAGTCCAGGCGCCCGGCCCCCGCGCCCTCCCCGCCGGCCGCCCCGGGCCGGGGACCCGCGGCCCCCGCTGGACCCGGGGCGCCCTCGGGCGGGGGCCGGCCGGCGTCGCGAGCGGCGCGCGGGGCGCACGGGCTGGCCGCGGGCTCGTCCGCGGGGTCGCCGGCGTCCTCCGGGAGGCCCGGGCCGGCCGGGTCCCCGTCGGGCGGCTCGCGGTGCTGCGTCTGCCGCTTGTGCTTCATGCGGCGGTTCTGGAACCAGACTTTGACCTGCCGCTCGGTGAGGTCGAGCAGGGCGGCGATCTCCACGCGGCGCGGGCGGCACAGGTACTTGTTGAAGTGGAACTCCTTCTCCAGCTCCAGCAGCTGCGTGTTGGTGTACGCCGTGCGCAGCCTGCGCGCCCCGCCGCCGCCGCCGCCGGCAGCCTCCGGGGGCCCCGGGCCATCTGCCGGGAGAGCGCGAGGGGCGTCAACGCGGGCCGCGACCTCCGCCCACCCTCGGGGCAGCCCAGTCCAAGGCCACCCCAGCTCCGTGGCACCCTTCTCCCTGCCCCCGCCGCGCCCGGCTACTCGCCTGCGGCCCGCCCGGGTCAGGGCCAGCGCTCCGAGAGCCCCCCAAATCCTCCGAGGGGACCCCGCAATTCGGCGCTCTCCAAGTCAAGCCGCGGAGAGGGTTGGGGAGGGAAATCGCCCCCTCCCCCATTTTCTCTCTAGCTCTCCCAGGACCCGGGGTGGGGGGGCGCGAGGGGGAGGGAGAAGGAGCGCCTCCTCGCCTCCGGCCCCAGACGCCATCCCGGCCGCCACACATTCCCGTCCCTGCCCAGGTACGGGGTCCTTTTCCGTCTGGTGGAGAGAAGCGAACAACCCTCCTCCCCCCACGGATCGGCTGGGGTGGGGGCGGGGGGTGGGTGGTGAATGCTGGCAGCAGCCAGGCCTGAACGCCCCCGGGAGGCTGCCTCCCCATGCCTGGAATCGAGGGGAGCAAGGAACCCCAACAGGCTTTCACCACCTTTTCTTACCTCCCCCACGCCTCGCTCTGCCTGGCTTTTCCCGTCACCCCACCCCCACCCCACTTACGGACCTGCTGGCGACCCGACCCCCGAGGCCGCGACGGAGGCGGCGGCCAGGGAAGGAGACGTGGCGCATTGGCTGGGCTTCTTGGCCGATTTCTTCTCTTTCATCCAGGGGAACTCGGGGGCTGGGGGGGCTGCGGGGAGCAGCGGCGGCGGCGGCAGAGCGGGCCCATCTTCGGCTTGCTTTTGGCTCCCGGGTCTCTGAAGGGTGGAGGCGCTGGGCTGGAGACTGGGGAAGGTTTGCTGGAAAGGAGGAGGAGGAGGAGGAATTAATGTCGACTCCTTGATTGATGAAGTTTGAAATGTCTCCAAGACAGCGGGGAAGGAAGTCAAGCACTCGGCGAGCGATGGCTGGCTGTTTATAAACCCGATCTCTCTCTCAAATTCAAAATTCATGGCTTTCAATGGTGGGGGAGGGGGCCTGCTGGGGGGGCGTCAGGAGGGAGGATCGGAAGGGACCCCCCCTCCTGGCCCCCCCAAGTTTCTGTGATGGAGCGATTTTGGGAGGGGGAGATTTCTGCTCACTCCTCTCTTTCTCTCCCTTTTTTCCTTTTTTTTTTTTTTTTAATTTTGGGCCTTTATAATTGTATATTGCTGATAAATACAAGCGTATGGGGACTCTCTCTATTAAACCCAGTACTCTGGCGAAATTGCAGGGAATTCGTGGTCACGGGACCGGCCTCGGCCAATCGCTCGCCTGGGCCTGGTGGAAAACAGAGAGCATTATTCGCTTTAATTGATTCAAAAACTCCAGAGGACCGCGACCTGGACACCACTAGCCCCCAGTTCTACACCAGTGCTTCCTTCTTCACACCTGCCCCCCCCCCATGTGCCTCCCTTTCTCCAGGAAGCTAGAGCAATCCAGTCCCCAGCCCTGCCCTCTCAGCGCCTGCCTAGGTTGGATGATCCTGTGGGCCTAGGAAATAAGAGAGAAACCTGCCTTTTATCCAAACGTTGTTTAATTCCATAAATTGATGTTTTATTTGCAGGGCCCACAGTAGCCCTCCCCCCCCAAAAAAAAGAGAGAGAGAGATGAGTGCAGGATCTCAATATGGGAGGAGGAGGAAGTTGGAAGAGGCTTGCACCAGCTAGCGAAAAGGTGAGTGCTAAGGTGCAGATAAGGAAGAGAGGAGATTTACAACCATCGGGCACCGCTATCCCCGTCCCACCTACCCCCAAAGCAACAGTTAAATCTTGGAAAATCCGCAGTCACTCCCTGGCTGACACAGAGGACTGAGCTAGATGGTGATGGACCGATTATGGGCCTCTGGTCTCCACATGTGTGGTCTGGGTTTCCTTCTGTGCCCAGAGTGTTTGGCAATCTAATCCTGCACCTTATGCCCACCTGGCTGCCTCATCTGAAAGCATCTACTGTCCTTCATCTGCCTAACACACATTTGTACTCACTCAAACCTCAAGTGTGTAGCTGTGTCTATCTCCAGGCCCAATAAACAGCAATCAAGAGGCTTCACTTCAAGCGCTCTTCAAAGCTGGGAATTCACACATGTGTGTATGGATCAGGTGCTTTTTCTCCTTATGGACAAAGAGACACCCCGTCCCCATTTTTGCCACTGGACTTTCTTTTCCTTCTTCTGTTTTAAGCCCTGGCCAAAAAAAAAAAAATTCTGTAGATGAAGAGGGTGAAGTAATGACCACTGAGATAAGATTGCATTTCTGGTCCCTCAGGGATAAACATGTAGTGGGGATTGTTTTTGTGTTTTGAGGGGACCCAGAGAAGCTCAACTTTAGAGAGCACTGCAGTTTACCGGGAGGGGGGAGGAAAAAGGACTCCCCCCCCCCCAGCAATTGGTGGGAAACTAGACCTCCAAGCAGAAAATGAAAAGTCGATCTGGGGGAAGATTTTTAAATAAGTGGGTCAGAGGGACCGAGAGGAGATGAGGCGATCAATCTTAGCCCCTTGACAGCTCCCTCAGATTACATCAAAGAATTTGGCTCTTTGGGAAAGCCCAGGGAACAGCCGAAATTCTACAGCGCTCAAAAAGACTCGGGCGGGGTGGGGGTGGGGGGGTAGCAAAAAAGAAAGGTGATTCTGGGCGAGCAGGGAAACAGATGGGAAATAGGGACCGAGGGCAGGGCGCTAAGTTGGATGCAAAGTTAGGCTGGCGCACTCCCAGGGCTCGGGCCTCCCCTCCCCCTCCTCACTCTGCCGGCCAGCCTGGAGGAGAAGGCGGTTAGCAGAGAAATGGCCACTCAGCCGAGCGCTGGAACTAGAGAGTTTCTGTCAATGTAACCTCCGCGTGGGTGGTGGTGAGTATTTGAAAAGGACAGAGCCGGCTGAGGAGAAGGGTGGGGGCGGAAGGGGGGCCCCCGGCGGAGAAAGGGGAGTCTGAGGTTGGGAGCTGCAGGGCAGGGGGAGGCAGTCTCTGGAGGGCTTAGCACTGAGCAAGCTGGATGTCCAGTTGGACTGAGTATGTGCTTGGGGGCAGGGGGTGGACACAGGAGAAGCTGAGTACCGACTGGCCGGAAGCTATGCACTGAGGCCTACGTGAGGGGTTCCCACCCTGTCTAGCCCCCTGAGAAACCCTGCAACCTTTGAGCAGGCTCAGCTGCAGCGGAGTCCAGGCCACTCCAGCCAGCCGCCAGCCTCCACTGACCCTTCAGGAAACACAGCTCTCTAACCCTCACTGACAGATTTTACGGCCAGATTAGAAAACTCGGTGTTAAAAGGGGGCCCGGAGAGACCTTCTTCCTAGAGATATCTCTGCTTCCTCCCCTTCCCCCCCCCCCTTCTTGTGCTGAGATCTTACCGCCCAGATATTTGACCCACACTGAGCTGGGAGCCTGGAACCTGAGAGAGAAACACGTGTGCAGGGACACCAAGTCACAGTGGGCCTTCTTTGGGCTGCCATTCCCGCTTTGGGTCCAAGCTCTGGCATTCAAGCTCCAACTGAATGCTTCCTCTTGGCCGCCCTCTCCCTACTGCTAGATAAAGAATCAATCCACCCCCAGTGTCACACATGGCATTTGGTCTAGTTCCATCATCCAGAAAGTGCTATTCCCTGTAAGAAGAGAGAGAGGGGGTCGGGGGTGGGGGGGGGGGGAGGAAGGAAAGTTGTGAGCATTATTTGATCCCAAACTTTGCACGCCCTTGTTCCTTTAAATTATCCTCTGACCCAATGCTAAATTGCTTGAGACTTGAGTGCCCGAGTCTGGTGAAAATCCTAGTAGGGGTGATGGCGGGCGGGGGTGGAGAGCGGAGAATCCAGGTTGCTTTTTTTATTGTTATTTATTGTTGCATAAAGACTGTAATGACTAACCTTGGACTGCCAGGATGCAACATAAACACAAAACTCTGGCTTTAAGGCTGAGGGCCTGCAAAGATTCTCAACGCCGTCCCTGTCCCCCCACCAAATATCTGCTCCCAATGAAGCAATGCGGGAGCATCGCTTTCCATTAGAATTATGCAATTCTTCAGCAAGCAGCTTTCTTTCAACGAATTAGCTCCATATTTCAGCCGCCCTGTCTCCTCGCTCTTATCGGCGACGCGGCGGTGACATTTCATCTTTGACAGACCCTCTCTATCCTCGCTCCAATGTGATAAAACTTTTATGGAAGCACGCAGGACTAAGAAATGAAGTTTTCCCAGGGACTGTGGAAACAGAGCAGCATATTAGCCCGGGGACCATTTTATTCACCCTTGGATTCTCACAGCTTCCTCCTCTCTCCTTTCTCTGACTGGGGAAAGCAAACGTCCCCTCCCCACCCACCCCCGCCCCCAAGTCTTATTCCGTAATTTAATTGCACTTTAATTTTAAGGTTTGACCTGAGAAGTCTAGGCCTCAGTTGGGTGGGCTTTCGAGGATTTTTTTTATTTTAAATTAATCGTTTTCCTTTGTTTTCATTTTAGACCCAATGGTGGTTGGGCTTCGGGTCACGTGACGACTTCTTTGTAGCTCCGGAAGAGGACTGTGAAGTTTAGGTTGGAAGCAGCAGCAATGGGCCAGATTGCTGTTGCCCTTGTTGTTAGATGGAAGAGGAGCCCAGAGGCCACAGGGGTAGCGGCCTGAGGATCAGACAAAGATCCAAGAGGGAAACTGGGGGCAGAGAAGCCCCACTGACTAAGAGCCTCCCCTTCAACTTGTTTCTTAGGTCTTAGTTAAAGGGGTTGGAGAAGTGTTCCAGAACTAGCAGGGGTGAAAAAGCTGGATTTCACGCTGAGGCAGAGAAGGAAATGGGCACAGAGGATGGACACTAAGGTCAGGAATGGCCTGCTTCTCTTGAGGGACTGTGGGCAGTGAGCAGCCGGAATTTGCTAGCTGAATGGGACCACTAGGACAAGATAAAATAGATAACAGAAAGTTTATTTAAGAATTTCTCGACAGACAACCCTTTTAAGTGAGGAAAAATGTAACTACAAAGAACAAAGAAAGTTCCCAGAATTAACTCTAATTCTACAAATTCAGGACTATACAGTGACAATTAGGAGCTGAGTTCATGCCTTTTAAACTAATTACAATTGTTCATAAGTACGAGTTTAACATAAATCTACAGCTCTTTTCTAGAGTACAATAATAACTAAAATAGCTGCTTTTACATGACAGAAAACACAACGTCCTTTATAACAAGTAAATACTAAAAAAGTACATTTTTTTCCTTTCTTCCCTCATAAATACATGATGTGGGGGGATAAATAATACAAAATGAAAATACTTTAACAGGCTATAACCAATAAATATATATGAAAATGTTCACTAGAACACACGCTTTTTGAGCGATGCTGGGCTCCTGCAGGCCCAGGCACCTCTCACAGTTGTTTTATATCCATTAAAATGTAAACTCTAAGTGCAACAAAAGGTCCTGTCAGCGGGGGGCAGCTAGGCTCACAGGCCAAGCTGCAGACCTCTGCCTGGGACAGACAGTTTGTTCAAATATACCCTGTTTTCACGTTACGAGAGTAACAGAAGAAAAGAAAAAGTGGAGAACCCCGCGTCACCGATAGTTTTCTATGGAGAGAGGGGGATGGACCTGGAGCCCGGGCAGGAGGTGGTAGGATGAGCAAGTCTTTAGCCCTGATAACTTGCCTGCCTCCCAATTTTTATGTAAAGGGGGGAAATATGGGTGTATAATGTAGGCAGCTCTGAATTTCAGGCTCTCACCATCCCTGAGCCCTCTGAAAACTGTCTTGGGGGGTGGGGTGTAAGTAACAATGTCCTAAAGCAGAAACATCTGGGCTGGAAATGGAGGGGGGTTACCCCACTAAACCTCAGAGACATGGGAGCAAACTTGAGTCCCCTGGGAAGAAGGTAGGGAGTGTGTTTTGTGCCCTTGCATTTGAAATATGTTTTGTTTTGCTTTCAAAGAGAATTGAGAGGGGAAAAAAGTCAAGGTGTGGGAGAATCGCTCACAGGGATGGAAGGTACGTTGGTTGGTGGGTGATGGGCTAGCCATCTTGTCTGGTGTTTGTTTTGTCTCCTGTCCTGTGCTTCTCTGCCTTATTTTCCCAATTCCTCTTCCTCTACCCCACACCCCAGAGTAGAATTCCAACTGGGAGTGCTGGAGCCTTGGGGGTGATGGGGTCATCCCCAATTGGCTGTGACTCCTTTCCCATGGGCTGGCAGGTGGATGGAAGTAGAGGCTGGAGGGCTGAAGACCAACTTGGCAAGGCAGGGGGAGAGGCTCACACCCGTTGTTCTTCCCACTGCCCTTGGCCTCCTCCTTCAGACCTCCCAGGTCTGCCCCCCCACCCCAGAGCTCCACAACCCAAGGGCTGGCCCACCCCCACCGTCCACCCACTCCCATCACAGGTGTGTTAACTTGGGCGCTTCTTGGATTCTACCCTGAGGAGGAGGCGCGTGGTGAGAGGAGAGGTCTGTGTAGGTGGGGTGGGGGTCACAGGGTCCGTGGTGCTGGCTGGGGGCCATAGGGGGCGCCCCGTTGTAGTCCAGGTTCCCCGAGGGGTGGTGGGCCAGGTGGTTGAGGCCGTAGAGGGAGGGGCCAGCAGGGGGCGGCAGCGGATCCGCGTAGCCGCCCCCGCCCACGTACACGGGGCTGCCCTGCATCGTGGGCGTCCCATAGGCGCCCCCGTTGGCTTGGAGGACGTGGGGCTCGTAGTCGGGCGCCGGGGTCGGGGGGTACTTCTGCGGGGCGCCGCAGCCTTTGAGAGGGGGCTGGTAGTTGGAGGGCAGCGCGTAGGCATTCTGGTGGGCTTTGCCGAAGGCGGGCGGGGACGGGCTCTCGTAGCTGGGGGTCAGGGGGTGTAAGGCGTTCAGGAAGCCGGCGCTGGACTGCATGGGCTGCGGGGGGCTGCCGGCGGGCGAGGGGCCCCCTGAAGAGGAGGCCAGCCCCTTGGCCTTCTGGTCCTTCTTGTACTTCATGCGCCGGTTCTGGAACCAGATCTTGATCTGGCGCTCGCTGAGGTTCAGCAGGTTGGCCATCTCCACGCGGCGCGGCCGGCACAGGTAGCGGTTGAAGTGGAACTCCTTCTCCAGCTCCACCAGCTGCGCGCTCGTGTACGCCGTGCGCGCCCGCTTCGACGCCGCCGACCCCGGGGGGCTCTTGTCCCCTCCCCCGCCGCCGCCGCCGCCCCCTCCTCCTCCTCCTCCTCCTCCTCCTCCTCCGCCGCCGCCGCCACCGCCGCCGCCGCCGCCGCAACCCTCTGCTGGATCCGAGGGGGAGGGGTGAGAAGGGGAGAAAATGAAATAAAAGATAATTACTGAACACGCCGAAATTGAATGCATCGTTTCTTAATAAATCCAGGCCTGGACTCTCGGAGCCCCCGCCGCCGCCCTCCCCTTCCCGTCCCCGCCTCCTCTCGGCTCCCCCCACCCCCACCCCCCACCGCCCGTCGTATTAGCGGACACTCTATAATAGTGGCATTTATTAAGAGACCTGTTCTCCTCTCGCTGCCCCAGCTTATGAAAATTTGATCATGTCACGCAGACACAGCTGCATGGCCATTTATTTAGGGCTGGCTTTTCTCGCGCGCTTTCTCCCCCTGCTCCCCACTTCCAGGTCCGGGAAGGCTCGCCTGTTTCCCCTTTCCTGGGGGGTGGGGGGGTGAGGGTGGCTCAGGAGACCCCAAGGGGGAATCTGGACGCTCCTAGGCAGGGGCCTGAGGTATGGCGCGAAAGGGCCACTGTGCCTAGAGGCCGGGACCCCGGGGCTGCCGGGGCGGTGGTGATTAATACCCGCAGTAATCATACTTAGCGCGACTCGGTGGGCGGCGCGGAGGCTGCCTCTCTGGGGCCCAGCCCGGGCCTCCTGGAGGGGGCTGTTGGCAGGAGGGGGGTGTGGGCCAGGTCAGGGGTCATCCGGTGGCGGGGGTGGGGGGGATGTGCTACCACCACCCACGCTGCCAGAGGTGGCTCCCCGGCGCTGCACCCTAGGCCGCCGCGAGGGCGCCAAGGGGCTGGGTGCTAGAATAACAGCGGCATTCCTGGCCCGGACAAAAGCTGACGGAGAGCAAGTCAGAGAGCTGGTACCTGTGCCGGGGGAGCTGTTTTTCAGCTTGGCCGTTTGCCTCGACTCTTTCATCCAGGGGAATATCTGTTTGGTGAGGGCGGAGTTGGAGCCGGGGCCGCACTTGGGGGGGCCGCTTTTGCCCGGCCCGCCCGCATGATTGCTGTTGCTAGTGGCACTGGTGGGCGCGGCGCTGGGCGGGGGCGAGCCGGGCGGGGCTGGCAGGGGCTCGGGGGCCAGGCCGGGCCTCATGCAGCTGCCGTTGAGCTCCTTGCTCTTGGCATGTGGGGTGGCGTTGCCCAGGGACTGCAGGGAGCACGCTGAGCGCTGATAGTCGCCCTCCAGGTGCGTGGCCGCCTGAAAGGGGGGCTGGGGAGGCCCGTCGTAGCCGAAGCCATTGCTGCCTGGGTACGAGGAGTAGCCTCCGAAGAGCGCAGCTGCCGTGTTGTCGTAGTAGGTGGCTTTCTGCATCGCTGGGCGAGGCCCGGGCAGTGGGTGGCAACTTGCAAGGGCCTGATACCCTCAGGACCGGACATTGGCACCCCTGGGGGGTTACGTGACTCGCTGGACACCCCCCCTTCCCTCTCTGCCCCCCTCCTCCCGGGGTCTGCTCCAAGCGGCTGACCTGTGGGGCGAGAGAAGAGACACAAGGGAGGGGAGGGAGGAAGACTGGGGCTCGAATCCATCTTAGGAATTGAAAAGGGAGCTGACATCAATGGTGGTTTCTTCTCCCCAACGTCGACGCCGAGGCCACTCTCCTGACCTGAAACGGGCTTTCCTTATTTCCCTGCGTTCGTTTGAAAGGAAAAGACCCGCCCAGGTTTTCATTTCTACTTAAAAATAAGGAAGCTACTCCAGGAGGCCTCTTAGGTGTAGAACCTACCACCACCACCTGAGCCATTGCCTCCCCGCTGCCTGCACACTAGCCCCTGACCTCTCCTCCTCCTTCCTGCCCCCCCCCACTCTGAGATAGGGTGGCTTAAGGAGGGGGGATAGGAGACTCCAAAATAAAAGCGCCATCAGCCCTCTCTCTGGAGCTGCGAGGCCTCTCTGCTTCTCTCCAAGCTCATCCAGATCTCCCTTACCCAGGCTGAGAGTGCAGCCTCCCAGACAACCAGAGGACCAACAGAGACTGGAGAGGAGGGGGCTCTTCCATGAGGGACCCTCTCCTTGTCCTCATGAAGACAACCAACAGCCTGACCAAGAAACTTCCAGAAGCCTTTTAACCTACCAAGCCAACAAGTCTCCCCCAAAGCCCTCCAGACAGGTACCACCATCTTTCATCTCGGACTCTGCTGAGCCCAGTCTGCCCCATCCCACACACACACCAGCTAGCAGACCCCCTGGGGTCCCCAAATGGAGTGGAAACCTTTGGCTTTTCCTAGCTGGCTGCTTGGTGCTGTGACCATTTGGCTCAAGTGTCTCCTTTCCTTTCCGTTTTTTCCCCCTAGCCCACTTCGTTTTTTTCCCACCCTTCTCTGAACAATCTGTTTTCTTTGGATTCTCCAAAAGAAGAAAGGACTAGAGAAAGGATTGGGGGTATCATGGCTGAACTTGTCTACCAAGAGGTCCGGAAAGTGCTCTTTAAGAGAAAAGTATTCCCTAGGAGAAAAAAAAAAGTGTCAACAAAACAATGTGAACCATATTATTCACTGGTGTGAAAAAGGGGGTGCCCTTGTTTACTAGGGTTTTTCCAGGGCAAGAAGGGGAAACAAAACAATCAAGATTTTTATGCAGGTTTTTTTTAATCTTCCAGGAAAATAAAGTTCCACGCTGTCCTAAGATTTTGTGTATTGTTCGGAAACTTCTGACTACTTTTTTTCTCCGGATCTTCCCCAAGTCTTCCTCACCACAGTCTTAACCCTCTTTTCTGACGTGTGTTTGAAACACTTAAATCCCCTTCAGCCCAGGTGGTGAGTTCAAAAGGGAACTTTTCTGAAACCAGGAAAATAAAATATAAGGAGGGTAGGTAAGGAAGCCCCTCCCATACATAAATCCCCATCTTAATGACACAGATTTATACTCCAAAGGGAGCCCCGGAGCCCCAGGGTCCCCACTGGTTTCTGGGAAGATTTGTTTCTGGGAAATACACGCGGGTCTGTCTGCAAAGCAGCAGGTCCTTCCAGGGAGCACTGGAGTTCAATTGCCCAGGCTGACCCACTCCCTTTATTATTATTACCATTAGCCTCTGATGATTTCACCAAAATTAGCTTCTGAGCAGCCCTGGCTGAAGGAGGAATTAATTAACAGGCATCCGTTGAGTTTGTTATTAATAGATAGAGAAGAGAATGAAATAAAAACGTTGGAGGGGGTTGGCTGGCTAGGCCCTAGCTTTATTTAGTCTCATGATTGTTACAGCAATAATGATGATGATGATGATAATAAAACAATAATTTGACTAGACGCCTGGGGCTGAAATCCCTGTCGCTCCCCCCCACCCCCCCACCCCCGCCCCCTGCAATAAACCCCAAGCCCTCGCAGGACTGAGGCCAGGCGAGTGTGGGAACCAAAGAGCCAGAGACCTGATGGGAAAGAATGGGACTCGCCGGCAGCCTGACAGGGCCGGGAAGGTTTGTGCACGGGGTTCGCCCCCGGCTGTCGCCGCCGGGCTGTCTCCGGCCGCCGCAGCCTCGGGCGGCTGGCGTTAAGGTACCAGCCGCCGACGCAGGGCCCGAGGAGCCGCAGAGCAAACCATCCGGACGCCGAGACGCTTAGAGGCTGCCGGTTCCGAGCGCACCGGGCCGGCGGAAGACCGAGCCCCGCAGGCGGCAGCAAGTTTGGGCGCCGAAGGTAACCGAATTAAAAGGCGCCTTCACAACTCCGCTCCGGGACTTTGCGGGGGGCCGTGGTCAGGGCCCGAGGGCGCCGGGGCCTGGCGGATGGGACCTTGAAAAGAGGGAATGGTGCCCAGGGGATAGGGAATCTGGGGATCCAGAAGAGGGGGTGGGGAGCAGCTCTACCCAGCCAGACACGTCTCTATCCCTTGCCTCCATGTTGGAAAAATTCAGGCTCCATCTGGCTCCTCGGGCGGGAAGGAGGGAGGGAGTTGGTGGCGCCCGGCTTTCCCCAGGGTCTCGCTGGGGAAGAGAGGTGAGCTTCTCCCCTAGAACCTCACCCTGCCAGACACAGCTACCCCACCCCCAAGAGCCGGGGAGGGTAACAATAGCTGGGGAAGCCCCCCCCCCCCCAGGGGACAGGCCACCTTCCAGGCTCTCAAAATATTAACGGAAGGAAAATAAAAGGAGAAAGAGGCAGGTTAAGCTCTTCTTAGCAGCCGGGGGAATGCAGCCCTGGCTCAGGCTGCTGAAAGAACCGAGGGGAGAAACAGAGAAAAGCAGCAGGAGAGAGGGAGAGAGAGGGAGAGGGAGAGAGGGAGAGAGAGAGGGAGGGAGGGAGGGAGAGAGAGGGAGAGAGTCGCTGCGTGGAAGGAAGCTTAAAGCTTGTGAACTCTTCTTGAACCGAGATTGGAGTCATATGGGCCATAAATCATTGAGACATACTCTCCGCCATTCACAAACTGATAGCCTATTTCAGTCTAGCTTACCTTAGCCACCGATGAGGGGAGCGCAGGCAGACATAATATATATTCACATCGAGCCCCAGCGCGAGCGGCAGGCGAGAAATCTCCCCTCCTTGAAGGCAAAGGAAAAAAAAAGACCACTGTTTAAAGCTGCGTCGCGCCCCCCCCCCCGCCCCCCAATAGCCACCCCGGCTGGGGAGCCCGAGGGGCAGAGCGGCCGGAGGAGCCGCGCGGCGTCCGCTTCAATTCACTCGGCTTAGGAGCTGGGGGGTGCGCAGCAGGGAGGGGGTGGGGGAGCGGGGGAAAAAAATAGGAGGAGAGCGGCAAGGTGCCCAGGCGGCTGGGCGCGCGAAGGATCCAGCACCGGGCTCCCGCACGGCCAAGCCGCCACAGTGTGGTTGCCCTATAAGACTGGTACGCCCTACACTCCGTAACAATGGCCTCTGCTTTTGCACAGGGAGAAAGGGAAAAAAAACACACCACACACTCACTCACACACACACACACACACACAAGCTTCCACACACACCCCCACCTCTCCCCCTTTAGCAAGCTTAGATCCCTGATAGAGAAGGAAGAAGGTGATGGTGGTGACGGGATGGAGGAAGGGGGGGTGTTAAATAGTGGAGACCCCCCCCCTAAAAAAAAAGATTGAGAAAGGAAAGCAAGTAGACGGCCTAGTGTTATTATTACTATTTTTAAGCACAGATAAATTTTGAAATGGAGATTTGGGGGGACCAACGGGGAAGAGCAAAAAGCGAGGCAAAGCCCAGGCGTCACAGCCCCCCCCCTTCACTAGTGAACCATTATGCTAATTTGAGAAGTGGCATTGGGAGGCCTTGTCAAAGGCGCTGGGCTGCTGGGGGTGGGGGTACTGGGTACCCCTCCTCGTTCATTCGCAGTTGGAACGCGAGGACTGTTATTTATTTATTTTTTTAAAAGTAGTTTCAGTCTTGCGGGACTGGTGGCTGGGTCGTCCGCCCTCTGGCTGTGACTCCTTCCCTAGTCTGCGCTTCTTCCTTCCTGCCTGCTCACTTTCTCCATCCCTCCCCTCTTCTCCCAAATCTCCAGGCTGAACGACTGACTCTCCCACTCAGGGAGGGGAGGGGGAAAGACCAGGCGGTTTTTTAGGATTATCATCTTGCACTACCACTTTTTTTTTTTTTAGAGCAGACAACAAGCGGTGAGTGGTGGTTGAAACCCAGAATATTTTGCAGGGTAGGGGGCCGGGTTGAAGGTGACAAAAGGAGGGCCTTGTGTTTAGCTGGAGTTCCAGACAAGGCTGGCTGGCAGGCAAAGCTCTTGGGAACAACCGCTGGGAGAAGTTTCCGTGAAGAGTCTCACTTCCTCCAGAGGGAGAAAGAGCTAGGAGGTGAGGAGGACCTTTGTATGATGCAGAGAGAAGAGCCAGTGAAGGGACTGAGAAGAGATCACACTGGCAGGAGAGGAGGAGGCTGGGGGTTGTTTCTGCCTGCTAGGCAAGATCGACCACTCTTGGCACAAGTGAGGAGAGCGAAGAAAGCGGAACTTTTTACAGGCTGTGTTTGAGAAGGAACTTTTTAAAGGGTGTGTCTGCAGGAAAAGGCAAAGCAGAGGCCTGTAGGAGGAAGACTGCAGCCAAGAATGTAGGTGTCTGCAGTTCTTGGGCGGGGGTGGGGTAGGGAAGAGCCATTCCCAAACGGAAGACAAAGACGGAAAGGAAAAAAAAATCACCAGGACATTTATTTTCCCAAAGCAGGAGTGTTTGCAACTGTGACAAACTGCTGACTCGGGGCTTAGGGAATAAAATGGAAGGCAGATTCTTCTTTTTCTTTCTTCTTTTCACAAAGACAGCTTGGGAAACCGGTTCTATTAACCTGGTGGAGCTAGATCTGGTCCCTACCCCATCATGCCCGGATTAGGCTACTTGCCTGGCTTCTGCCTTCTTCCCTCGTCTGGATGCACCAGTTGCGGAGCTGGGGCTGGGGAGGACAAAGGTGAGAGCCGGTTTCCTGCTATTGTTTCCCCTCCAGGGTAGTTTCCTCCCCAGGCCAGGTTGGCTGTGGCTGGGAAAGCTTCCCTCCCATCTTCTGGATCCTTGCTTCGGACTGAGAAAGGCCCTGGCCTCCAGCCTCCATACTGGGTGGACAAGAGCAGCCTGTTTCCTGGGGCTCTGCTGAAGAGGGGTACCCACCCTGTGGCTTCCCTACGCTCCAGCAACAGCGGCTGCCTGCAGAGCTGAAGAGGAAGGATCCTGCGGCCTTGCCTGGAGAGCTCATAGCTTGAGGAGACTGGGCAAGAAGCCGTGGGGTGAAGGATGGAAACCATTTTTCTGTGTTTACTAGTAATTTCAAGAGAAAGAAAAGGGTCGGGGCCAGATACGGTGCTGGGATTCAGAGAGAGCTGTGAGGGCTGCGTATGCAGCTGCAAGAAATCTGTTCTACGATCTCCCAGACCCCAGTTAGAGACCTATAGGGTTAGTTAGATGTCAAGTAGTAGATGAGTAGGGGTCTTAGGCCAGGGACTTTTCCTGAGGCTTACGGGAAGCCAGCGTTAAAAAAATAATTTTTTTAAGTCAAGAATGGCTCTTTAGGCCACCGGCTGTCCTGGCTGTTGCTACCACTTGCTGAAAAAAAGTTACAGTCAAATCCAGAGAAGAGAACTTGGTTGGTTGGTTAGTTGCTTGGCTTTGAGCAGGAGGGAGAAGCACAGCTTTCCCACGAGGAATGAAAAGAGAGCTGGAAGGTCCCTAGCCAGCTGTGGCTCTGCAAGAGGAGCAGGTTTGTAGCTGAGTGGGGGCTTGGGGAGTTTTCCAGAGTCCACAGCAAACCCTGTAACCCTGTCTGGAATCACCGCAACCCGTGGTGATCCCCTCTGGGTACACAAAGTGGTAGATGCCGTGGTGTGGGCGCAGAAAGGAGGGCTGGGGAGCAAGAAAGCACACTTGGGGGAATTTTTCAGAGGACATGCACCCACAAATTCGGTTGGAGATGGAGGAGCGCTTTTCCATTCATTAGAGCGAACAGGGCCTATTTGGAAACAAGTGAACCCCAATTTGATGTTTTTACTCTCTTTTCTTCTTCCTTTCTTTGAGACTTTAGGGTAGCCCAAAGCCCCTAGTGGGAGGCTGGAGGAGGGATGATAGAGCAGGCAGCCCCAAAGAGGCCCATTTCGTTTGAGGATCTTTGAAAGTTCACACAGGACAAAGTGAGGTCCTGAGGAGCTGGGCCACACCAAAGGGACTTGAGGGGGGTGGGCTCTGGGGTCAAGGAGAGAGGGAAAGAGAAGATGGAGTAGTTTATCAGCTTTTAGAGTGAGGAGTGAAGTCCTGATTAGAGTACCAGTAGAGAGAAGAAGGAGGAGAAAGCTATTGAGTCCTGGAGCCAGGGAAGGAAACTCGGGCAGTGTGCGTTGTGTATACACTGAGAGAGAGAGAAATTGAAAAGGAACAAGATTAAGCGATGCAGACATTAGTGTACATAATAAAAGCCAAAATGAAGAATAAAGACAAAAAAGTAGAGATGTCCCCCAAAAAAGAATGTCCTAAGCATCCTTTCTTCTCCCGTTTGTTGGTTCCCACAGAGCCAGCTCCTCTCGCCCTTTCCCTAGGCTTGACTCCTGGGACAAGAGACACAAGAAAGTCCCTTGGCTTTTCCTGGACATCCACCCAGGGCCTTGGTAGAATCATGCTGTGTCCTCCTCCCCATCTCTCTCTCTCTCTCTCTCTCTCTCTCTCTCTCTCTCTCTCTCTCTCTCTCTCTCTCTCTCTCTCTCACACACACACACACACACACACACACACACAAAATTGATCAAACAGTAAAAAACGAAAATTCTCCTTTCAGAAAGGGCAAAACAGCCGGCTCTTGTAAAAGTGATCTCTGATCTCAACCAAGGGTGCTGCTTGGTCAGCGCAATATCCACCTGGCCCGGCTGAGGACTGAGGACCTGGAAACTGGGTGGGGGTGGGGGTGGGGGGGACAGGACTGGAGGTTGGCCCAAACATTGGGTTTTCTCTCCCTTTCTGATCCAGTCTGGGTTTTCTGGGCCGTCTCCTTTCCAGATTCATAGCTCAACTTTGTGGCGATGGCAAAGCCCAGTAAAGTTCACATGCACCCTTTCTTCATAAATATTAATAAAGATTTCCAAGTTGAAGTTGTAAAGTGGAAATTGCCAATGAGGACGGCTCTTGGTGCCCTGTCCCCAGCCCCCACTTCTAATATGCCCCAGTGAGTCGGGAACAAAGGGGCCAGGGAAGGAGAAGCGCTTCCCGCCTCTGGGAAAGCCCACATAGACCCGACTCAGCAGAAGTGGGGAGCCACTCAGCAGAAGTGGGGAGCGAAAGAAGGAAAAGAGGAGAAGGTTGGAGGGGGAAAAATGAACAAACACCAGCGGTACTCTCTCCCCACCCAGGGGAGTGTGTGGTGTGAACCCTTGCCTGGACTGCGTCCGACTGGGAGAGGCAGGCAAGTGCAGGACAGGCGCAGAGGGTCTGCAAAGTCCATGTGGGGGACAGGTGGCAGCAGGCAAGTTGCCTCCCCCAAACACAACCGAGGGGCGGCAGTGCTGGGGCAAGAAAACTGCCACCAGAGGCGAGTTGAGTTCTGGGTTCGGTTCTTGAAGCTATGAGTTCCGACTTCCACCTCATCATTGAGAAACAACCCCTGACCTGCCCATTCCCGTGCTCCCCGCTGCCACGCCCCACCCATTTTTGGGTACCAGAGCCAAAGCTGGGCAGAGTAGAGAAGACTTGATGGAGGGGGGCTATGATCTCTCTCTTGCAGCTTTGGGGTGAGGGCAGGGGGGCAGAAGAAGAGGGGCCCAGTAGCCAGTAGCCGTGCAGGTCTCTTCTGACAGATTAGATGTCTCTCTCTCAGTGACCTCTGTTTAGCAGACAATAACTCACCAGATTAATGACCAATCGGTGGAAGGCCTTCAGCATTGCCTCCAAATAGAAACTCCAGCCAGGCTGGGTCAGAGCCAGAGTCTGGGCCTGCCAGCCTTTTTGTGGCACTCTCTCTCCAAAGAGTTTGGGGAGAAGCTTTAGGGAGTAGATTATCTGACCCTCGGACTAGAGCCTCCGCTTTCTAGCTGCCCCAACAAGAAGTGGTTTCCCAGCTCCTCCCACTTCTTCCAGCAGAATGCACATCCCAGAGTGCACTTTCCAAGGCCCGCTGGACACCTCCCATCCCCTCCTGGCCTCTTCATATCCTGAGACCTACAAGAAACCCATCAGTGCCCCCCCTCATAACTGGGAAGCCCCCACAACTTTGAATTATCCCCCCCCCATGGGAAAGGATGGAGGATAAGAGCAAGGGTCGGGTTGGGTGTATCCGGCCACTTGTCTGGTTTGGAAGCACCCCCATCCTGGTGTCTCTCCCCAGAGGAGAGGGCCCAGAAGCACAGGAGTTGGAGTGGAGCTGAGGGACCACGCGCTGTCTCAGAATCAACACTGTGAAACTATCATTTAGTCCCTGAGCTGGGGAGAATAAGAGATACCTCAAATGCTGTGTTCTGAATGACTCCAGCCTGGGCCCAGTGAGTGCCTGGACTGCAAAGAGCTTGGCTCAGTGAAGCCCCTCGCCCTTAGTTCCACCCTCTTCATGTCAATGGCGGCAACTCAGCCCAGCCAGCTGGGCCCTCTCCACTGCCTTCTGCCTCGGCTCCTCTTCTGCTCAGTAGGAGGATGCCCTTGGGACGAAGAATGATCCAGTCTCCGCTGGATTTCCTAGAACCAGTCTGAGTAATCACTCATTGCTCTGGGCGTAAACAAACTCGTGTGTATTGCAAATACACATGCAGTAACTTCTAGACCCAGATGCCCACAGAAGCCCAGGACACACTATCTCACTGAAGAGAGAGATGCCATGTGGGGGTGTTAGAGAGGTCCTCAAGGTCAAATCTAAGGAGGGATCTGGGAGGGTCCAGTCCAACCTCATGGCTGTTATAAAAAGGGAAAGGCCCCAAAGCAGGGAAGGTGTTTGTCTAGTCATCCTTGGGAGTTAGGAGGCTTTATGCTCTTGGCTTGTCTGTGTGAGCGGAAGCAGGGCCCTCTTTGGGTCTCAGAGTCCCATTATGTAAACTCAGGATACGAGTGTCTGTCCAGAGGAGGAGTTGAACACTGTGAGCTCCTGGAGTGACAGTTTGTGTTCCTCCAGGGCTGATACAAAAGTAGCAATGAATAGAAACAGTTCAGACAGCACAGGCACCCTCAGGAACCACCACAAACGATTTCCTCTCAGGGTTTCAATGTTGCCAGTCCCCCACTGAACTCAAGCCACACCATGCCAGACAAGAGGAGAGGGAAAAGGCGAGAACTCCGCTCTGTGCAGAGTCCCAGATTTGGCACAGATTTTGTCCGTCAGTGTGGGGTGGCTTGGGCTCTACCCTTATCAAGTCAAAAGGGCTATTTTTGGATGCAGCAATCTGAGCAGTAAATAATTAATTTGTATAATGAGATGAGGAAGCCTTCAACCTGGCAATATTTAACCAGGAGTCAATGCTCCATTGTACCAGGCCTGGCCTTCTCACCCCACCCCCACCTCTGCCCACACACCTACCAGCCTCCCCAATTGACTCTCCACAGTTGGAGGCCAGCTTTCCCAAGATGGCCAACAGAGTTAGTTGTGTAAGGTTGCATTTTCTCAGCCTCTTGCCCCAGGGAAAGGGTTCTGCCTACCGCTGCACCTGCAGCGTTCCCTCCCTGCCCCACCAATCTGTGCTGGGCTCAGCGCTGGTGACCCTCTGCTCTGGGGACATAGTAATCCCCCTCTCCAGCCCAAGATGCTCCAACAATGCAGCGAGTTTGCATTGCAAGAAACTCCCATTAATATCAATTTACTTCACTGAAACCTCGGGTTCTTCATCAAGTTGATGATTTATGATAAAATCAATTAAATTACGGCCACTTAGGGCCCAGCCGCTTCCTCTCAGATTTCATTGGTGCGGGGCCCAAGTGTCTGGTGGAAAAATGCAAGTTTAGCTGGAGGCGAGGAAAGATAATTCTGCGGCTGAGAAAATTTAATGCAAAACAATTTCCAGGCAAAGCTAGGCGTCTGGGCAGAAATGCAAGAGCCACCAGTTGGCCTGCGGAAATAAGTATCTGAGAACCCAAACGTTTTTTCTCCCACCCACCCCCCACCATCCCCCTGCCTGGTGCCCCTCTCTGTTTGCCTTTGTGTTCACTTACCCCCTTCCCCAGCAGAGACTTGGGGAGACTTGAGCAGGAACGGAGGAGCCCAAGCTGCCAAAACCCAACCTCCAGCTACACCTCTTCCTCTTCATCGCTGTTACTTCCCCCCTCCCCAGAAGCCTTCACCAAGCCAGGCTCACTAATCCCAAAATCTCTAGTAGCTGGATTCAAATCGCTAAGTGAAGACCAAGCAGAGTGGGCAACGGGCACAAATGGAAAGGGCAAAGGGGTCAGGAGCCTGGCCAAAGCAGCCCTGTTGCAGACACCACTAGAGAAAGACAAGCACAGGAGGAAGGAACTGCTCTTCACCCCGCCCTCCCCACCCTCAGGAGAGGGTGCTGGGCAGAAAAGGGAGTCCAGCATCACCACATGACAGAGCCAGGACCCTGCATCCCGGCCTCTCAACCTGTCCACTCACAGAGGGACACTGTAGACCACCAGGCAAACCCCAAGCCAACAACACACGTCCCCCACCCACCCCCGCAATGTGCAGGCTCGCTGGCTGGCACAGTACGCAAACACACCGACAATTGTGCATGCCCACCCCCTCTCCTTACACACACAGAGCCGCACCACACCTGGCCCTGCAAAGGGACCATCCCTCCCATCTGCCCACATCTGGGAAAATAAGTCCCAGCTCATCAACCTGGCTTTGCCGCCCTCTGCTCTGTTTGGTTTTGAGTTTCCAGAGCAGGCCTGGAGTAAACACAGCTTCTCAAAGCCATAAATCACCCCTCTCCTACCTTCTGGGCTTAACACCCAGCCTGGGCGCAATCCCTTGTAGTTTCAGCTTCAAATAACCCGCTAGGTGCTAAAGCTGAGCCAGAGTGGCAGCTGTGGGGTGGGAGCAGGGCCTGTCCCCAGGAGATGCCCCTTACAACCCGTGACTACCAACTCCCAGAAAACGCGTAGGGTGTGTGTGTGTGTGGGGGGTGTCTTCGGACAGTCTGTCCACGCAGGATAACTCCCCATAACCTAACAGTCCACGCAGGGACCCGCGTTCTTCCCCATTCTCCCTGCAAGTCCCCCACCCTCTACCCTCTCGCCACCCCCATCTCCCTTCTCTAAATTGCTCTCATCTTTGTCTTCCGCAGTAATTCGGATCCCGTTTCTTCCCTGGTCCAGAAGAGGGGACGGGGTGTAGTCTTCCAGACTCTCTGGGGCTCCAGTCAGGCCCCAAGCGAAGGGCCTCTGCGCCCCGCACTTACCTGCGCAGACTTCCGCTAGGGTGCGGGCACCTGGAGCGCTGGGCGGGCGCCGGAGGCAGCTGCCAGGCCCCCATCCCGGGGCCCCAACTGGGGCTCAGTAGCCCCGGCGGCGGCCCGCATGCCGGCGATGCAAAGCCCCTCGGCCCTGAAGGGCTCGCCGAGCGCGGGGAGAAGCTCGGATGCGCACCCCCACCCCCGGCTTTGTTCGGCCTGGGCCGCGGCCGGCGCTCCCCGCCCCGAGATGCGCAAAGTCTGCCCTTGGGGAGATAGCCGGCGCCCCTATTCCGGAGAAGCCGGGCTCCCAATTCCAGGAGGGCGGGCGGGGAGCTGCATGCGGCCCGGAGGGTCCAGCCGCGGGCTGGGGGCTGGGGGCTGAGAGCCGGCCAACTTTGCCCGGCCAGCGGGGCCGCGGCTGACTGGGGGCGCGGCGCGGCGGCGGGGAGCGCCGGGGGCGCCGCGGAGGAAGGCGGGCGGGCGCACGGTCGGCTCTTCAATGTCACCGGCGAAATGGGTTCCATATGTCGGGCCGGGGGAAGAGAGGAGGGGACGAGACGGAGTTGGGGCTAGATCGCGGGAGGGGGAGGCGGGCGTCCGGGAGGCGCGGGAGGATGGAGGGAGCGGGGCAATGGCGGGGAAGTAGGCCAAAGAAGGGAAGGCCGGGAAGGCTTGCATTTTCCAAAGCTGCTGGGGCAGGTAGGAACTTTCTTTCCCCTTTGCCTTCGTCCTTCCTTTCCAAAAAGACAGGAAGGTAGGAAACAGTGAGAGGGCACCGCTGGGCCAAGACTAGGCAGTTCCAGGGGCGGGGGAGTTGTGAATGCCAGGTGAAGCAGGAAGGTGTGGGGCCTGGAAAACCAACTCCTCCTCTGTCCCAACCCTCAAGCAGCAAAGAAGAGTTGGACCCACAAGGGGAAAGGAGGCCAAGGGGGGATTCTAGGGTCCCTGTGTAAAGATAGACACCCCCCCAACCTCCCCATATCACACCTTCCTCTGAGTTGAACTCCATTTGGGGAGTTTCCACCTTGATTAAGTTCCCCTCTGCTTTTTCTGACAACCCCCCCCTCCATCACATCTCTGTCCATGTCCCACAGCCCCTGCCTCTTCTCATACCCAGCCTCTCTCAGGGTCTAAGGAATGTTGAACTGAGTCGTGAGAAGGTTTTAGGAGTGTCTCCAGAAATCCTTTCTGGGCTCCATCATTAGACGCTTCTTTCCTTCCCCATCCTTCGTCCCTTCTCCCGGTGACATGGACTCCTTGGCTTCAGGACCCTTTCATCTTTGGGGAAACCTGCATTCCTATCATGAGGACACGCTCTCCAATGGAAAGGGGGCAAAGAAGAGATGGGCTCTCTCTAAGCGACCCCTCGGTCTGTCTTTCCACTTCCCTTCTTCTCACTGAGAGAGAGAGAGAGAGAGAGAGAGAGAGAGAGAGAGAGAGAGAGAGAGAGAGAATGTGCAGGCTTGCAAGAGAGAGTTCCAGCTGTGGTCCCGTCCTCTAGGATGGTCTGGCCTCCCTGCCCCTCTGACTGGTCTGTGTTTCTTCTCCCTGCAACACGGGTTCCTTTCCCTTCTTCCTCTCCTTCCAATTCTTTCCATCCAACTCCTCCAGTCAGGAAAGCATTGCCTGCCTGGCAGCTTCAGGGCACAGGGAGAAACACCCTGATCATAGAGAGAAAGAAGATAACAGCAGGGGAACTGGGGAAGAAACCCGCTCAAGCAGCTTCCCTAGAGCCCCTCCCTTCAAATGTAGCTGCCCAACCCACCAGTCAGCCCAAGAGCAACTTGGAAGTTGCAGAGTGAACTGGTCAGAGGCAGGATGCCTCATGGCTAAATGAATCAAATGTTTATATAAAACAACAAGAAGCAACAAAGTCCTTTCAAAGTTGCTGATTTGAGGGGCAGGCTTAGATGTAAGGCTTCAGACCCCCTCACATCGGGGACTTAACAAGGGGTCCGCCAGGGACTCCATGATAATGGTGGAGAGAGACAGTCTTCTGCTTTTGTCTCCTGAGAAGGAAGAGTCTGTGGATGAGTTGGGGAACAAAAGGGGGAGGGGGTATCAGTGCCACCTCCTCTCCCCAGGGCCAGAGGAGACAAAGACCTGAAGGAGGTTAAGAGACTGGAGGAGACAGAAGGGATCAGACATCCAAGTCACAGGCAAAGGCAGCTGGGGGAGGGAAGATGGGGAAGGTGGTGGTGGAAGATTTGGAAACATGGGTAAGGGCCTATGGAGTCCCATAGGCTTCTAACTCTGTCCCAGCAAGCTGTGGTCTGACCCAAAGACCAAATCCTTCAGCACCCCCTTTGTTTCCCATCAGGCTGAATTCAGAAGCTAAAAAACATCCATTCTACCATCTTCTATTCTTCCACCTCTTTCCTATTCTCTCAGGAAGAGGTGATTCTCCCTGGGGATGCAAACCAGACTTTGTCCTAAATTCTGGAGTAACAGTTTGTGGATGAATATATCCTCTGCATATTAAGCTATGTATCACAGGCACACACACACACACACACACACACACACCACTTGCCAGGAAGACAAGAAATGTTCATGTTCTCTGAGTGTGTGTGTGTGTGTGTGTGTGTGTGTGTGTGTGTGTGTGTGTGAGAGAGAGAGAGATTCTCCAATACTCAAGGAGATGTGGGAGGGGGAGATAAGAAAACAGACTAAAAGATATGGAATCCACTACCCTCCAGGTCATTTTGTTTCCTCTATCAGACTGCTTTACCTCCCCACCATCTCCTGTCCTGTCCAAGCTGTCCCTATCCCCAGATCTACCCAATTCCTTTTATCCAGGCCAGTCAGTGCCCCCAGCCACCCTAGCCTGCTTCATAAAGCTCTCACCCAGACTCAAAAATTTGGAAGCCTCCCACACCACCCACCCACAAATCTGCCTACTAATAAGGAGGAGGCTCAGAGCTCCTGGTTGCATCAAGGACTGGGGCCTAAACAGCCAGGCCACAAGGAGGCTGCTGCTATGAATAATTAACACCCACCACTGCTGTTGCTCTAATTTCCCTGCTCAAAGGTTTACACTAGCAGGCAGAGTTAAATATCACAGCTAATAGTGGCTATAAAGTCAGTTGGCCGGGCTCCAGCCAGAGAACTAGTCGCCTGCAGCCAGACCAGACTTGGCGAAGGCACTGGCCCTCTGACCCTCTCCATCACAACTTCAGGGTGCAGCTCTAGATGGCCCCAAAGCCTCAGGTCACCTCTAGACCAGCAGACCCTTCCCACTGTGTGAAACCCTAGGGGAAAGTTAGCAGCTTTCCCCCTCCCAATCCACACCAAGGCTGCTCCCTCCTTGCACTGAGAAACACATCCCTTGTCCTTAAACACACCAACTTTCAGGGATCCATCACCCGGTTCTTAGGATATTTCGAGGAAAACTTAGAGAACTTCTCCTCTCTTTAGACCCAAATACACACACACACACACACACACACACACACACACTACTGAGGAAACTTTCTTTGTCTCAGGAGGTCATGGAAGGCTGCTGGGGTGTGAATTCATTTCCTTGTTTTGTTAGCCAGGAGCTGGGGGGCCAGGGGCTCCAGCTTCTCTCCCCACCCTTCACCCTCTGCCTCCATTGCTCACTCCCCACCCCAATTAAGACAGATCCTTCTCTGCCCCCAACACTATCCCCGAACACACCAGATCACTCAATTCAGCTTTAATGCAATAGCAGAATCCTTTCCACCACTCCCAGTGGCAGAGGCCTTTGATTTGCTCTCAATCGATTACAAATCTCTGCCTTCAACTCCAGTGAATTATTCTGCCACCACCACCTTTCTTGGCCACAGGTTCCTTCTGCCTCCAGAGCTGGGTTCCATCACCCAAGGCTTGAGTCGAAGAAGCCAAACTTCTGGAGGGAAGTCGCTGAGGAGAAGGAACTCACTCAGTCTGCTGCTGCAGCAATGGGGCCTGTATCAGTGCAGAGATCTCCTTTTTATATCAGGTCGTGGTCTTTGAGTGGGTTTATATGCCAATGAGACATTTCTGGTTTACCAAATTTATACAAATCTCACCTTAATGGATAATCACAGATGCTGTAATTTAAGACCTCCAGCTATAGAGCTTTCATATTAACTGCTGATCTATTACTGTAAATTGTCTGAAATAACCAACTCCTGGGAGCAGAGCAGAGAGGGAGGAACTGCCTCTGAGGGCGACGCTCTCCCGGCCAGCCATAGAAAGAGCCCAGCTTCCACATCATTTTCCATGAGAAATGATTTATCGAAGACATGGCCATAAACAACACAACTCGCTCACAAACACACGCAGACGCACGCGCGCTCTGGCGTGTTCTCTCTCTCTCTCTCTCTCTCTCTCTCTCTCTCTCTCTCACACACACACACACACACACAATGGCTGGCATGCCGGGCGAGAAGCTGACACCCATATTGCTATAAATCAAGAAAAAGGCTGAAGGAGAGGGAGAGCGGGAGAGGGAGAGAAGAGGAGTATTCCTAAAATCTCTATGCAATGCCTCAATGGGTGTAAACACACCGAGCACCATGTGAAGAGAAATGGCAGGAAATGAAGATGGCTATTTGTCACATTTTACGACAATAACATTAATAACAAACAATAAATTTACATGGACATATAAGACGCGGTAGGTAGTGAGAAATCCCTTCTACTTACAATACCCCTGCCCGCGGTGTGGCTCCGGTGGCGGGGCAGTTTTATTACTGCCTCCCTGTCTTTTTCTCTCTCTCCCTCTCTCTCTCCCCCTCTCTCCCTCTCTCTCTTTTTTTTCTCGGGGTACAGGCTTGTTTTTCAAAGGACAGTTGAAATGCACGTCAGAAACAGGGAGACCAAGCCTGCGATTTTCCTGACGAATACATAGCTATTCTGCAACCTCGGCATTAATTATTTAATGAATCACGTGACCGGGAGGGGGAAGGGGGTCTTTCAATCTCAGGCTCAAAGGACCACTATGACCTTCCCCTTCAGGAGGAGAAAATTTTTTTCTGCAAAATAGCCCCCCACACACACACCACCAATGGAACAGTAGTGAGGTTTCTTTTCACTCTCCCACACTCAGCTACCAGACCTACAGCTCTCTAACACCCCTACCCCGACACACACTTACCCACAGCCCACCTCTCCTCTCTCCTTTCTCCTCCTGCTTCTGCCTAGTTCCTGGAGGTGCAGGAACAGTCTGCAGGGGCGTCTGGGGGTGGGGGTGGGGTGGGCGCCGAGCCCTTCTCTAAGCCCCTGAATTTCTCAGCTTCCAATTCTTCTCTCTGCATCTTTTAGGATTAAGAGCCTCCGACTCTGTTCTCTCCCTGACTCGGGCATAGACATATTTATTTTTGTAGGACCCACTCCCCTCTTCCTACATCATCAACAGAATGTTGCAGGGGACCAGCTAGAAAACAATTCATAATCATATGTAAATAGGCACATATGGAATGGGACTTCTGGCTTTTCCTCCTTTGAAATCCCCTTTGAAGGGGCAAAATAGGGACAGGGTGCAGAGAGGACCCTGGAGCTTCCAGAATGGAGAATAAACACAGGGAGACGTTATTATTATTTTTTTTTGGTCCTGGCTGTGCTTGCTTGCAATGTGGGGAACCCCAGCCTCCTGGGTGCTCCCTGGGGTAGGTGCTCTGGAGACAAAGACCAGCAGAAAGGTTTCTACACAAAAGGCTGGACACTCAGCCTCTCTCTTACCTGGGGCAGGCTCTGACTCAGCCCACCCCAACACACCCTTGAAAATTTGAACTTTATGGGAGGGAGGGTGAAGAAGAAAGTTGGCTTGGCCGCCCAGTCCCTATGGCCCAGGTGTAAGTACCCCCAGCTTCAATTATCAGACGATGTAAACTGATCAGTGGGGGCAAGGTGGTGGGAGGGGGTGTGTGTTAAAAGTCAAACTCCAGGGCTAGGAGAAACCCATTCCCCTGGGCCAGACAGAGAAGTGCACACAGCCGTGTTCACCTAGCAAAGAAACAAAATAAGCCCCCAAGCCCCCCACCTCCGAATGGGCAGACCAGTGTGGCTGGCAGAATCAGAAGCTTGGCCCCCAGCACGTGGAACCCAGAAGACAGAAAAGACTTTTCCCATAAGCCTAAGCCTGTCTCTCTCTCTCATCTCCCTTTGGCCAAAACCCTGAGAGCCCATGGAGATGGGGGGGGGGGAGGGAATACCATTTGGGGATCCAGGAGTGGGGTCTGCCCAACTCCACGGAATTGTTTGGAGGGGCCTCACCCAAAAGCAGGTCTCTGAAGAGAAGGTTCAGAAACCAGAGGCCTAAGCAAGCCTCCCCCGCCCCCCAAAACCCGGGGCGCCCAGCGCGTTATAACTAACGGTGAGACCTGCGTGCGCCCAAGTCACTCAGCCGCCGGCCTCGCGGCCCCGGTGCTCGGGCGCCAGCGGGGCCCAGACTCTGTAGGGGGGTGGTCGGCTTTGTCCAGATAACAAAACCCAGACTCCTATTGAATTCAGCCTGCTGGCGCTGTGGGCTCCCGTCCCAGCCACAAACCCATTCAAAATAGTCCCAGAAAAGCCAAAAGAAACACACTCCGCTACGTCTAAGAGGAAAATAGGAGCGAGTCGATATGCGTAACGTAAGAGAGAACTCGGCAATATCTGACACCGAGAAATTCTCTCTCCTCTCCCCCCCATCCCCCCAGCACAAGCCAAAGAAGAGTAAACCGAGCGGGGCGGCAGGGGCCAGGCAGATCTGTTAAAATGCCCGCACTCTGTCCGTCCGGATCCTGGGAATCTCCGAGTTCAAATAAACAAGCGCCGGGGCGCGGGCTCTGCGCTCTCCTGCCGGCCGATAAAGCGAGCGTTTATAGTGGGAGAAAGGCGAGATTGATTTACGAATCCGAACGCGCCGTTTTATGGCCGATCACAAATCCGTCAGCGCTCAACTCACGCTGGGAAACTTCCCAACGCCGTTTTCCAACCAGACCCTCCTCCCCGGCCGCCGCCGCTTCCCCGGGAAACCCGCTGCGGGGCCCGGGCAGCCTCCGCGGGCTCCGGGAAGACCGGGCAAACCCCACTCGGAGCGGAGAGGTTGTCCCACTGGCGGGTGGACGGTGGGAGGACGAGGAGAAGTCCCGAAACTGGAAGGGGAAAAAGGTGGGGGGAGAGCGATCAATAGATTGGAAGAACTCAGGTGTGCCCACAGGCAACACTGGGCTGAGGTCACAGCGGCCTTGCAAGGAGCCTGCTTAGAGAAAGATCTCAAAGTCTAGCTTGGGGCTAGAACCTTTGCGTGAACCCCAACCTTGTTTTCTCATTGGTCCCTCCTCTTTCTCTTTAGTGGACCTCTAACCCCCCAACAATGCCACAACTGCTGGCTTGCAAAGATCTTTGGCACTTCGCTCTATAGCGGGGTGCACAATTGGTTGTGATAGGTGTAGATCGCCCCTGAACCCCAAATATTTATAGTCCCGGGGATTGGTCAGATCCTTCCTTCTCACCCCATTTCCTTCCTGTCCCTGCGAACCTTTTTTGTCTCCATAGGCTCTCTATGAATTGGATTCCATGACAGTGAATTTTTTTAGAGCTATGGCATATTTATTTATGACAAAAGAGAAGATAGCAACCCTGGTTGTGATTATTATTGTTGTTATTTTGCCTGTGACAGAAGTCTCTCAAATAACAGGAAACAATCGATGAAATGCAAGCCAGTAACTGACACACATCCCAGCAAAGTTCTCACTCCCTGTCTTAACTGGAAGATGGCATTTCCTCTTTCCAGTCCTGTCTGCCTGTAGCTGTCTTGCCCACTTAAGGGATGCCTGCTGATGTGGCCTTTTAACATTCAGTAGGTAGAATACAGCTTTGGAAAGGCTCTGGTTTGGGGTTCACTTCTTCCTAGCAAGCTCCCCCCTCATCTGTTAAAATGAGAAGTTTCAGGAAAGTTTGGTTAAAACAGCAAGAGAGAGAGAGAGAAAGAGAGAGAGGTGGTCAGAAGAGTCTGCATTGACCGCCTCCCCATTTGTTTTACTCCTCTGGCAGGCCAGGCACTCCCCATGCACTGTGAGTAGCTGGGGGTGGGATTGAGGGTTTGGAAGAGGGAGTAAAGTTGATCATACAAATAGACTCCTAAACAAAGGAACTTGTGAACATGTGAACATGGTTGGAGAGGCTGTGGGTGTGAATATCAGGCCTTAGATAAGGTTCGCTTGTGATGGGAGCAGGCTCACTCCTTAAGCCCTCCGAAGCCCTGAGAATGGAGCTTCTCTGCTCTCTCTCCTCACCTCCCTTTGTCCTTTTCCCTGAGCTTCTTATGAGCTCCAAGCAAAAGAGACAAGAAGGAACTGTGGAAGGGGAGGAGGGCGGATTGCAGCCTGGCCTAGGGAAGGGATACTAAATAGCGAAAGAGATCAGCCTCCTAGTGTCCTCCCCCCAGCTGGACCTCCCAGATTAACGGTTTTTATTCCTCTTCTCCCTGATGATCAGTAATAGAAAAATGATTCAGAAATACCAAGATAGCAAAGAAGGGGCTAGGGGCGAGTGGGGGATAGGGAAGGGACACACCACAGCCCAAGGACCCCTCCCTACAGAGGAGGTGTAACTTTCCCTCCTAGTCAGGAGGCAAGAGCCAGCACAATGTCCAGTCTCAGAGAGGTCAAGGGGCTTCCGAGGTCATTTTGTGGTTCGAATACTGAGCTAATCGCCTAGAAAACGTGGCCTCTCCATGAACTCTCTCCTGCCGGCCTCCAGTCTCCAAACCCTCTGAGAGCCTCAGGGGAAAGGGATCAGTGTTTTCAGGGCCCAGGCAGAGCCCACTAGCTTCCTTACCCTAAGAAGAGGTGGGAGCAGAGACTCCCAAACCCAGGGGACCAAAGGAAACCCACCCAAAGCCCAGCCTCCAGGAAGAGGGTGAGGATCAGAAAAGAGGAACATCTCTATGTCAGCTGAACCTCAAAGCTTGCTTGTGAAGGGAGCCGTTTCCTGCTCCAGAGAGTAGCAAATATTTGTCTAGCATCCCAAGCTAGACAAGACAGAAACAAACACATCCCTCTTTAAGTCAGCGCCAAGGTTGGAAGATTCCACCCAAGGTCCGAACTCCTCTTCCCCAGGCTGCAATAGGAACAGCTCACCGGTAAACTGGCACAGGAGACACAAGCCCCCAGAGTGGGAAAGTGTAGTCCCAGGACCGCCTGGGCCACATGTCCGCCTTGCAGACACACCACATGAACACACACAAGCACACAAGCGCAGGCTGGGGCTGCTGGCCCGCCTGCAATCCCCCCACACCAGAAAAACCCTTCTGAACTGCCTGCCAAGTCGCCTTCTTCCCTGGGATGTTTCAGGGGCCCTGACACCTCTGTCCTAAGCAGTTCAAACGCTCTCCAGGTGTCAGACCCCTCTCTCCCACTAACTGGGCCATCAGTCATCATAAAAGGCAGCAAACCTGCCCGGGCATCTGCATCATAAAATTAAAAAACAAAAAAACCCCTAGAAGACAGTTGAAAAAGAAAAGGAGAAGGCGAGAGTGTTTCTTCTTTCACTTGTGAAAGAGCTCATAAAAACATCCCAAATGCCAGCCCAAGCCCGCTTTGTTACCTTTCCGCCACTTGCCTCCTCTCGCCTGGGCTCCGCCGATCCCATTCATGATGAGCGGCTTCTTCCAAACTGAGAGAAAAAAGTTTGCAACTTTATGGTTCCAAATTTTTTGCCCCCTCGCAGATCCCGGAGAGACAGCTAACACTTTTTTCCCCCAACAGCCGGTCTGCAGAGGTTTGCTGTTGAATAATAACAAAGGAGAGAGGATACGTATTTAAAGAAAAGAAGTGATTAATGGTTTTCTGTATAATTCTCACATTTTTCTTAGCTCTTGTCTACACAGAATGGCTGTGAACTTTAAGCTCCATAGAAATCTTTTTTTTTAAATTCTATTCATACCTTCCAAGGAGCAGCTTTGATTTGGTTCTATTGAGACATTCCTGGGGGGGCATCTGCTTTTTAAGAACTTTTTTTTTTTTCATTTCTACCAAAGACCATGGCATCTCCTTGCAGCTCAACATCACACCGTAACTCCCAGAGAAACAAAGCCTGCCTGGCTCATCATCCCCAAGTCCGGAGTGGTTTTTCATGACTCTCGGCCGGCTGGCCAACACACGGGAACCTTTCCCGCTGTAGACACGGGATGGAGGGGGGTTCCCTATCCGAAAATGACTGGCGCTTCAAACAGAGGAATAATAATAATACTTTAAAAAAACCCTTCTGCTCCCTGGTGGCTCTGATGGATTTAAAAATTCCAAATAAAACATATGGTGGAATTGGCTATTTTTATTTCCTGAAGGGAGATGAGACTCAAATGAAAAACTGTCTTTAAATAATGTATCTTCTCTGGAGCCCTGTGCTCTTCGGAGGCCTGGGCCCCCAGTAGGACCAGAGACCCCAAGGCTGGAACCCCCAGACCTTAGAATTTCTCCATGGTGTCGCATCAGTGTGGCCCAAGACTTTACAGAGCGTATCAGGGTCATCTGCACCCCGGGTTCCCTTCCCCCACCTCATTCTAGGGGTGACTGAGACCTCTGAGACAGAAAGCTATTTGGTCCCCAGTCGCACTTTCGATATTTTCTATGAGAAAGAAAATGAAAATTAATACAGGAGCAGGGCTTCACAAAAGAGGCAATTTGTCTTCTTGATTATCTATTTGCTTGTCAGGGTTTGAGCTATGGCACCGGCTTGCTCCTTTGTAATATAAAAATACTCTGAAAACCTGCAAACACCCAGAAACATCTGTGCAAAAAATTAGACTCATTAAAGCCTTAAACACCTCAGAGGAACGCGATACCTTCCTATTCGGGAAGAAAGAGGCTGGCCTCACAGAATCCTCTCTCGGAACTTTAATAACCAAAGAGCCGTCTGTCTCAAAAGAGACAGCTTAACCGCATTTTATTTGCTTATGACAAATAAATCACGATATGAAAGGCTTTGGCATACTGAAGGCTCTTGTGTGCTACAGTGAAACACCCCCCCCCCAATTAGGTACTGGAGTCAGCCCTCCCAGTCCTTGCCATCCATTTATTGCACTGGAGTGGGGGGGGGAGGATTTTAAGCCCCCAAATAAAACCCATCCACCCCCAAAAGGAAAACTAACCAGCTTCCACAACAGGGACGCCATAGAAATTCCCATTTGACCCTCTGGGAGAGGGAAACTTCAAAGACAGACAATGTGCAGTAGATAGAGCTGAACTGACTGGGGTGCTTCCAGTACAAGCGAGGTGGCCTCTATCCATCTTTCCATCAAGGTTTCAACAAAAACACTCTGGGTTGGTCACAGGAAACCAAACATTTATTTCTATTGTCACTCAGTACAGGACACACATTTTCACACCAGCAACGAATTCTAGAGTTCTAGACTCAGACAGCCCCAGAGGTAGGAAGGGGGGCGGGGAGCAGGTTTGGAATGTCAGCAAGAGAACAGGAGAGGACGCACATGACATAAAACCAGCCATAACAATAATAAGAAGAACAAACGACGCGACAATGATCATCTATGGGAGAGGGCTCTGCAGCAACGCGGTCCTCCGACTGGGAGGGGCACATTTTATTTCCTAAGTTTCACATTAATTTTCAGTCTGGGAGAGCGAGTCTCCGCTGCACTTCCAGATTGGCGAGAGGGTTGGGCCGGCTCTGAGCGCTCCACTGGGCCCTCACCTGCCAGGCCCGGTCGGCTCTCTAGAGAAAGACCCTCGCCCAGTCTCAGGGTCTCTGTGTCTCTCCTTTTAAACTTGGGCCTCAATTTCCCTGCCGTTTCCTGCTTCACCAACACTGCCTCCCCCACCTCCCACTTGCCTCATTTCTGCTCACCACCAGCCCCAAGGTGGCACGGAGAGCAGACAGGCAGTGTCCCCAAGAAGGGGCACGGAGGGGGCAGGGAGTTGTGTGTGAATGGGTTTGTGTGTGTGTGTTACCCTGCGCCACAACACTGCGCTCTCTGGCAGTCCGAGGGTGTTTTCGCAGGGTGTCTGCAGTGGGAGACAAAGAGAGCATCCAGCGGTGGCGGCCCGAGCCAGCCGGCCCTCATTTGTTAGCCGGGTGTCGAGGTAATGGTCGCCACCGAGGCCCGTCCTCTCCTCGGCAGAGTAAACAAGACAGATGGACCCGGGCCTGGCGTGATTAAAGATGAAGCGTGGATCCATCTTCGCCAAAGCTGAAAACCAGGAGCTGCAGCCTCCTCCGATTGCTCTTTCTGTCTTGTTCTTCCTTCTTAGTACTCCTTTTTTTTTTTTTTTAAAGAAGAAAGCAAAGACTTGAACAGTGCTTCTGGTGAGGCCTCGCTGGGCTACCCATTGTCAATTTTATAAATAAAGCTTTCCCTCCGCCCCCCTCCTCTGTGTTTATTCTTCTATAGATAAAGCAGGGGGTGGGGGGGTGGGGGGCAGGTCGGGTTTTTTTCCGGGGGTCCAAGCCCCAGGACCTCTCCCCTCCCGCTCGTGCTCGCAGCCCCCTCCTGCCCCAAGGTTCTAGGCTCCCACGTGGGGGGGCACTAGAGCGCGGGGGGGCCTCCGTTGGGTCGGCCGGGGGGTCCTCCAGCTGTGCCTGGCGCGCCGCCCGAGCGGATCTTGGTGTTGGGCAACTTATGGTCTTTTTTCCACTTCATGCGCCGGTTCTGGAACCAGATCTTGATCTGGCGCTCGGACAGGCAGAGCGCGTGCGCGATCTCTACCCTTCGGCGCCGGGTCAGGTAGCGGTTGAAGTGGAATTCCTTCTCCAGCTCCAGGACCTGCTGGCGAGTGTAAGCGGTCCGCGAGCGCTTGGGCTCCCCGCCGGCGTAATTGGGATTTACTGGACACACACAGAGAGAGGGAGAAAGAGAAAGTTTTATTGCCCCGAAAGGGAGGAGGGCAAATCCTTTCTTCCAGCAAACAACACAGTGGCTCCCTCCCCGACCCTTCCACCTCTTCTTCCTCAAGTTGCGGGGGGTGGGGGGGTGGGGGGGTGGGGGGAGCAGGAGGGGAAAGAAGGAAGAAAGAGGGTCCCAAGAAGAGAAAGTGGTCTCAAAGTTTTGTGTGTATGTGTGTGTGTTGGGAGGGGGGGTTGTCTTCGTGGTCCTGGAGAGGTGAAGATGCCTTTTTAACCATCCACTCACTCCCTTGGCCTGAGGCCCCAGGATGGAAGAATGGGAGGGGGGAAGGAGGGGACTTCCTTAAAGCTTCCCTCTTCTGTTTAGTTCCCACCCTCGCTGTTCGATTCCAGTGAGGTCTGTCCTTCATAAGACACAACCACTTTTGTCTACTTCCCGGGCCAAGGAGCCAGACTAGAGGGAAAAAGGGGGGAAATATAAATACTGGGAGTTGACTCAGCTCTCTGCTGAAACACACATCCTTCCCCGCTCCCCCCCCCCTTCTCCAAGTCCCCAGCCTCCCACCCTCCCCAACTTCCAACTTCACTAAGTGAGACTGCTACGCACTGACGGAAAAACTCGCTGGTGAGAATGGGGAAGAGGATGGGGAAGCGACTTCAAAGGCGCGGGGCCCACCAGGCCATAAAAATTTATGGGGGATGTAATTATGTGGCTCTGAAAACAGGCGACCGTAAATCTCCCGCAATGGCGAGTTTACGGCGGGGACAATTGGCTTCCCCCAACTCCACCCTCCACCCCCCGCCCCCCCAAGCCTCGGCGGAGGTCCCTTCGGTGTAAAGCGCCCCGGATGGGAGGGGGAAGGGGTGCCCACGCACTCACCCGTGCTCACGTGAACTTTGCGCATCCAGGGGTAGACGACGGGCTCTTTGCACGCAGAGTGGGACGGGCTGGGGTGCAGGGGGTTCTGGGCACAGGGAGGCGGCGGGGGGCTGCTGACCGCCTCGCAGCGCTGGCCGGGCTCCTGGAGGAGGGCCCCGGAGGGGGGCGGCGCAGGAGCCCGAGGGGACAGCCCAGGCGGCGGCGGGGGCGGCGGGGGCGGCGGCGGCGGCGGGGGCCCGGGGGCCCGGCAGGCCGCGTAGCGCTGCACGGTGCACGCCGCGCGCCGCCCGTAGCCCGCCTCCGGCTGGAAGCTGCTCTCTCGCCTCTGGCTGCCGCCGTAGTACCCGGGCGAATGGTCGCTGGGTAGATAATCGCTCTGTGAATATTCCTCGCAGGGAGGGAACTTGGGGTCGACATAGTTTGAGTTGATCAAAAAAGAACTCATAGCCATTAATTTCTGGGAATTGCCCACAAAATATACTAAAATTTATTCCGACCCCTGACTCGTTTTCCTGTTTCCGAAAGCCCTCCTACTTACTGTCAAGTGAACAAAGTTGGGGGCCCACGTGATCCTCGGAGCCAATGGCCGCCCCGCGTGCGATTCCCGGATAAGGAAATCTGCTCACCCGAACCCTACTCCAGCCAAAGAGGTTCATTTCCCCTTCTTCTACCCCCCCTCCCACCCACCCAGCCCCAGGATTTACATAGGACTCTCTAGGGTGACCCTCGCTGCGCTTGGCTGTCTCGGTGGCGACCCAACCCGACGGAGACAGGGAAAAAGCAGGTCTCACTTGGAGGGCCTGTTGGGTCGCTGGGCAAAACACAGCCCCTGGGTCCCCTCAGAAGTTGGGGCTCCCTGTAGCCTCCCCTGTCTTGCTTCACCCCCTCCCAGAATTCTCTGCTTTCCATCATCCCCTACCCTTCCTCCCGTCGGGAGGGTGCACAAGCCCCCTCCATCAGTGGGAGTTGCGTGGAGGGAGGGCTGGGGGCACCGCCTTGGGAGATGAAGCCTTCTGGGGCAGGAGCCTCCAGCGAGGGGCTTTTCTCTGGCGGCTGGGAGGGGAGGGGCAGGGGTGAGAGAGGAGGGGTGGGGAGCCAGCCGGCGGGTGCGGTGCGCTGAGGGGCTTGTCAGAGATGAATGAATGGAACTGCGACCCCGATCGATAGGAAATTCATGCACTAAATTCGGGGAGACCTCGCCTTCCAAATTGCATTTAGCTGCGCTATTAGCTTGCTGTGTCTGTCCGTCGGTCTGCCTCTCTCTCCAGTCCACTCCTCCCTTTACCCCACATGCTCCAAACCGAGAGAAGCGGCTCGGTTTCGCCCACTGAGGATGCGTGCAGGGGCACAAACCCACAACTTTTGGAAGCAGATTGAATAGCAATAGCAATTTGCTGGTTCCTGAGCTATGGGAGCAACACTAACTGTGGGCATCAGAGACTTCTAATTGCGCGAATGCCTCCGCCGCCGCTGCCGCCACCGCCCAGGCGAATACAAATCTCCCATCTTAGTGATGCCGGGCAAAGGAATACACCGCCCCCCCTCTCTGCATCTCCCAGAGATGCAGAAAGCCAAGCTCAGGCCCCCTCAGCATCCTTATGAAAAGCGAATTTCCTTTGCCCCTCACACGCTGAAAACATTTATTAGCTGCACCCCCAGCCCAGAATAGAGAACAGGCGGACTTCTTCGGATAAGAGAGTAAATGAAAAATATCATCATTGTCAACAGCCTTAAAGGAACCAAGGCTTGCAGGGGCAGAGTGGGGAGGGTTCAGGTGGATGGTTCCTGCGTCTCTAAGCAGCTGGTCGAAGAAAAGAAGAGAAAGGGTCTTCCCTCGTGTTGTCAGTCACCGGGTTGTCCTTATTTAAGGGGGAAAAAGTATACATTTTTTCTTCTGGGGGGGGGGAAGGGAGCGGAGTGTTTATGTCAACTACATATTCCCCTAAATACGAATTTGTGATCACAAAATTCCTTACACAAATTCGGATCTACAGGGTATATACAGAAGACAGACAGATCTTCTTGGCCCAGAAATCCTCCGGTCCTCCTGCTTGCGCACCTTCTTCGGCTGCAGTGTGGTTTGAGGGCTTCGATTTTATTTCGTTTTGTTCTACTTTGAACAAGCAAAGGCACGGAGGGTTCATTCTTGGGATTACAAGGTTTTCACTTCTCCTTTCTATTAGAGCAATGTCTTGAAGCAGCTGATCTGTAAAGGGATGCGAACCTCTGGGGCTGACCGCTCTACTCTCCAGCAGGCGGGCAGAGCATGAATTATGAGATGTAAACATTAGCTAAACACAAAAGGAGAAGGGTCATCCTGAGGCTGCCACCAAGTCAAAGCCAGGCCTTTCTGGGTACCTCCTGCCCCTCCCCACCCCCAGCCTTTTTTTTTTTTTAAAGAAAAACAAAACCCCAATCCGTTCCTCCCAGCCACCCTCAGCCTTTAGTTTGCGATCAAACGAATATTTAGATCTTTTCCACTGGCGCCTCTCCAGGAAGGGCGGAGGGAGAAGCCGGCTGGGTGTGAAGGGGGTATCATAAAAGTCCTTTTGGAAAAATTCAATGGCAAAAAGAGAGAGAAACAGCTGTAAAGAAAAAATGCTGGAAGACCCAGCAGATGGGGCCCCGGAAATTTAAAGAAGGGCAATTCCGTTTACAACCTGAGAAAAAGATCAAAGGCACTTCATTTCCGAGGGAAGGGCAATGAGTGACCACAAAAGATCCAACCAGATGATCTGCCCCCCACCCACAGCCTCCTACACCTCCTGAGGGGGAGGAAGACCATCTTGGGGAGGGAAGGGGGAACCCCAGTTGTTTCTCCATGGCCCACCTCCATAGCCCTAAGCAGGCCATTTTCTGTCTGAATGTACATGCGGCCTCAGCCCAGCCACCTGCCTGGGCTGCTGGTGGGGAGGTGAAAATGGATTGGGGGCTCCTGACCTTCGGGGGGCTCGGAGTAAATGTGCAGCTGACTACATTCGGATGGGCTGGAAGGAACTGAGTTCTACACAGTGAGAAGTGAGGATCTGCTAGGAGATCATTAAGATGGCATCTTTCCGTCCCCCCTCAGTGAACCCTCCCAATAACAATTTCAAAGAGCAAAACCAAATACAGCAACAACACACCAAAAAAAACCCAGCCTCCAACCACCACCACACTGCAGGCCCTGAAACCTCTTCAGAGGTCTCTCTGCCCATCCATTCGGAATCCTGGACCCCTGGCAGGTGGTTAGACTTCCCACCTGCTGGGGTGAGAGGTCTAAAATCTAGGCATTGCCCAAGTTGACCACCCAGCTTGGTTTCTAACAATCTCTTCTAGCCAGGCTGGACTCGCACAGGTTTCAAACAAACAAAATATGGTAGTTTACATTGTCAAGAGAGCATCCACCAGGTACCTGCAGACCCCATCTGTACACGTAGGCAGACTGATTTCTGGCCCTGGGCCCAGACACAAAAGGACCCGCTCAACCCCAGCCCAGCTCCCCAGCGTCTACTAGGGACTTTTCCAAATCTTCTTAAAGGCCACTTAGCTGGGGGCTCCCAGAACCACCCCAGCCGACCAGACCCCTCACCCTCCCCAGACCTCCTGCCCTGCCCTACGCGCGCCCAGCTCTCAGAAGCCCGTCAAACCCGTTGGCGTTTCCGAAGTTTGGGAAGGCCGCTGGCTGACCTCCGGGGCCTGTCTGCTCTCTACACTCCACCCAGGGTGTGGCCCAAAAGCCTGGAGCATCCCCCCAAGAGAGAGGAGCAGCGAAGGTGGAAGCTGCCGCGGGGCTGGGGACTGCAGATCCTAGGGACCAGACACCGAGAGTCCCTCCTCTCCGCGCTGGGAGCCGCCACCTGCCCATCCCACCAAGGCGCGCATCCCCCACGCGAGCCAGCCCAGTCTCCAAGGATGGAGGACTGGGGTTCGGCAGCGACTCTCAAGTCAGCTTTCACTGGCCTAGGAGGGCTCCCCCTCTGCCCTCCTCCCCCCAAAAAAGGCTACTATACAGGCGCCTCGGGATAAAAATAAGATTGAGTCCGGGCTCCTGGCGCTGCTTTCGGAGGGTCTGCGCCCCAGGTCCTCCCGCAGCTCCCCTGGCCGCCCGCTCGGGCAGCTACAGGTTGTTAGCGTGACCTCTCGTCGCCCAGCCCCCTGCCGCCGCCCCAGGCGTGTCCTGCCCCGCGGAAATGGCCACCTTTTGTCGGTGGGGCGGGAGGGACGGGACCGGGAGGCCGATGGAAAGGGCGGAGCGGAGGCGAGACCCTAGCGGGCCTCGCGCCCCTTTGGCCCGCGCGGAGGACGGGAAGGCCCAGGACCCGAAGGGACAGCCAACTGGGTACTCACCGGCCGCTCCCCAGCCCTCCCCGCCGCCAGCCCGCCCGCGGCGGCTCCGCAGCCAAGGAACTCGCGCCGGTCCACTCTCGTGTGGCCGGAAACCCGACCCTTGGCTGCGGCGGCGGAGCCACCGGCTCCTTGGAGGCCAAAACAGGACTCTTTTTTTCTTTCTTTCTTTCTGGCCATGTTTTTGTTTTGAAGTGCAAGTTTTCTCGTATTCATCTCATACTTTGGCAGTCTTTGTTAAACAGCTAGGCGCGTCACGAGGCTCTTGAACATTTTAATAATTTTTAGACGCTGTGACCTGTCGTTCACCCCTCTGCAGGCCTCCCCCCACAAGCAGGCAGTTGCTATAATACGCTCGCCCAGTTCGCTCCCTCCGTCGTATTGGATTTTTTGTGCAAGTCATTACTTGGGGGAAAGAAAGAAAAAGAGAACCTAGGAGGGTGGGGGGACTGGATTAAACTCATCCACTTTTCACCCCATCTTCCCATCCCTCTCCCTTCCACCTAGACCCCAGGAACACCCCCCCCCCAAAAAAAAAGCCCCATTTGGACAGGACTCTGGCAGTGCCTCTGCTTCGATTCTCCATCCTGCACATATTTTGTGGATTCTGGGTCCTGAGGCAAAGAGGGAGAGAGTAGGACTAAGGGGGCTGGGTGGCAGGAGGGGAGGGGGGCATCTTTATGCAGCCTGAGAAAGAGACTGGCAGGGAGAAGTGAGAATGCAGTCTTGGGCCAGGGGTCACAGCTAGTGAGCCCCTTTTCCTCACTCCTGCCCTAGAACTGACCACACTGCCAGAGTCCCACCGGATCACTTCACTCCCACAAGTATCAAAGATATTCCCTATTTCCCGAAACCATGGAGGTTCCAGGTCCCCAAGCATGACCCCTCCACCTATGGGGAGCTGAGATTTGGGACCACAGCCCAGAATATTTAGAGAACATGGAAAGAATCCTGGGAGAGGGACTGGGTGGTGGTGATAAGGGCTGGGGGAACTGGCTTTCAGAAACTTTAATTTTCTTTTTAAAAGAAAACCATCTCTTTCTCCTCTTCACCCCCCCCAAGTTTACCCCCCCATTCTTATCCACTTGGTAGCTCCTTTTCTAGCCCCCCCCCCAGACATCACAAGGAGGGCAGGAGTCAATCAGGAAGGCATTAAAATACCTAGGGATTTTCTGCAAGTGTCTCTCTGACTTAGGGGTGGGCGAATTGCTTTCAAGGCATTTTCCCCTTTCTCTAGCTTCCAAGAGACCAACAGAGGTAGGGGAACCAACCCCACTTCCATCTAGATCCATGCTCCAGGCCAGAGGGGGTTTTGAGTGCATGCATCCCCTAGTATGGGAAGATCTGGAGGAAGCAGCTGGTTTGAGCTGGGTTCCTCAGCTTGGAACCTCTCCTGTCCGGGACCAATGGGCTGCCCAGTCATCCCACAGAGACCTAAACAGAGTCCTTATGAATTTGCTAACAACGTTTGATCCTGGGGAGGAAGAAAGAGATGGTAAGTGGGTAAATGGAAGAAGATGGATTTTCCCATTACAGCATTAGCCTTTACCTGGTCTAACCCCCAGAGAAAGTCACTTGAGGAGTCAGGAAAAATGGGGACCAGTTAGTTTAGTTTAAAATGTTATATCCAATTGGAAAATTGACATTAAACTTCTGTCTCTCCTGGCCAGGCCATATTTCAGAAGGCATCTTTATGAAAACTCCCGGGGCCCCTCTTCTCTGGCAGGACAAACATCCACAGTGCTCTTGCTATAGGAAATGTTGGAAAGAGAATATGATGGCACCTCAAAGCACAATAGTCATTTAAAGACCCAAAATAGGCATCCGCCCCGGTGTTACAATGACTAAGTCTCTCTAAGCATTTATTTAGGAGCTAGGCTTAATGCACAGATTGAAGGTTCATTTCAGGTCGCTGTTTCAACTCAAGTTAAATAGATCTCAGTGAGACCATTCAGTATTTTTCCTTCATGGTTCTCCTTCCAAATAGGAAGCAATAGAAGGGGAGGTTTGGGAGAAAGGGAAGAGAATTAACTAGCTAATCTTCTTTCAATACCCATGATCCCCAACCTGAACAATTTAAAGAAAGTAAAGAAACAGAAGCAGGTGGAAGCTTAGGAAGGCTCTGGTTGGAAGCAGGGCTGTGGACTCCAGCTGCCTGGGCCAGCTGAGATGTTAGGGCCCCCTGAACAACCAGCTCACCTATGGAGTTTGGGGAACCAGCTGTTTAGCCCCTTTAGGCTGATGTTGGTGAGAACCAGGCCTTCACCTTGGAAGCCTTCTTTGCCCCCCAAACAACGTCCTGCAAGGGCACATGGGTAATTGGATTTCTTAAATGTGTGTGGCTGGGTAGGCTTTAATTAAATTTTATATGATGACTCAAAGATTATCTTTGGGAAAGAAAATTGCCTGGAGGATTTGGCCAGACCCTGCCCCTCTCCATTGTACATCTCCCTACCACCACCAGCCTTGTTTGGGGAGAAGGTTGCTTGTTTGTTTTCTTTCCTTCCTCAGTTTCTCCTCCCTGAGATTTCTGTCTTTCCCCGCTCCCCAGTTCTGATCCCAACTTCCCCCAGTCCACCAGGCTTCCTCACCTCCAGCATCCCTGGCTCCCTCTTCTCTCTCCACACACAGAGCCCCCTCCCCCTCTCCCACTCCACCCCTGCCGCTGCTGGCTGCCTTCGAGGTCCCCTCACGCACACTGTAAACTTTTGACCCTCCAACTTTGCGACCCCTCTGGCAATAACACTGGCCTCAGCTCTGGTCTCCTTCTGCTGCGGCGCCTGCAGGAAAAACGCAAGCACAAAACCAGTTTCCCTCCCCCTCCCCCCGAGCCCCCCTCCCACACTAAGGGGCTCAGACCCAATCTTTTGATGGTGAAATAACTGCTTGAAGAAAGATTCTGATCCCACTTTTGGATTTTTCACAGGCCTCTTTCACTGGAGTGCCTGATAGGGCTTTTAACAATCTCTTCCCCTACAAGCTTGGCCCCAGAGTGGGGCCGCGGTTCTTGGGAGAGCGGGTCTATGGGAGCAATCGCATGGGCTAAACTGAAAGAAGAGTATTTCTGGGGTGAAAATTGGGGAGCACTTGGAACAGAAATTCTTTGGGAGGGGAAGCCTCTGGCCCCAGGGGCTAGGAGAGAGCGAGAGAGCAGCCCGCTATCCCTGAGCAGCGTGAGGCCCAGCGGCCCCGGGCCACCTTGCGCGCGGCCACTCGCCGGTGCCTCGGAGGCCCTAGCCTGGCTGTGAACTTGGTCTAAGGCGGACTCTACTGGCAGCTCGGGGACGTTACAGCCTCTGCCTGGACTCTGCGGCGCACTGGTGACCAGCGGTGCCTGCTTTCGGTTTCCTTTCCTCCCAAACGCCGTCCCCCCCCCAGACCCCCCGCCTCTCACTGGGAAGCTTTGGTTTCTCCTTCCCTAGGGGGCTTTGGGAGCCATAAAATGGAAAAGAGTCAAGAGGGGATGGAACCGGCCAGGGCGGGCCGCCAAACAAACCCGCAGGGGACTTTCCCTCTCCATCACCCAAAAGGAGTCTCCTGGCCAACCCCCTCCTTCCATCTGGCTTGGATTCTGGCCCCGCTGGGCCATTAGACACAAGCCTGGGGCCTGCCAGGTACCGCTCCCCCCTAGACCTGTTCATCCATCCCTAGCCCAAAGGGCTCCAAGGTCCGCGATCGTGGCCTGTCGCTCCACGGCGAGGCCACGGCGGAGAAAGTCCACTCCGGGGACCAGGCCGGCCCAAGCGCAGAGGCAGGGGCTTGAGGAGGCTGCGGGGAGGACGGGACCGCATTCCCCTCTCACAGGACATTTTCATTTCCCCGAAGGAAGAGGCATTACAAAAGACGTCTCTATCCGGCAGGCCGGAAAAGGTGCAAGGAGAAAAAGGAAGATTTAAAGTGGGAAAGCAGGTGATGTTTGGGGCCAGTCAGGTCCAGTCGAAGCCAATTCGCAAATCCCTCCACTTCCTCTTGGAGCCTGCAACTGTGGCTCCCCAAATTTGGCAAAGGAACGACGGGAAACTCTGAAACCTGTGCTCCTGCCTTCCACGCCCCAGGCCTGGAGTGGTGGCGGCGTTGCGGCCAACGGCGTGTAATGTATGCGGCAGCGGCTCGGAGCCCCACGTAGGCCCGCCGCTTCGCCCCCGTCTGCTGACCTCTGCGTGATCCCGGACTCTATGAATTATTGATGAGATATGAGCGTTGATTTCCCCTTTCAGGATGCAAACTCCATTATATTGTTAAAATGGCGATTTAATCGTTGAGAATAGCTTTGGTGTGGGGTTTTTTTCCCCCAACTCATTTGCGCCTCCTTCCTTTTCATTTAACTCTCTTAATTAAATCCTTTAACAGATTTTAATCACTTTTTGGAGGGAGGGGCGGGAGGAGAGGGCCTGCTATAATACCATCACTAACCACCACCACCACCACCACCACCACCACCACCGCCAAAATGGGACCTGACAGGGAGGCAAAACAAAACACACACCAAATCCAAACCAAAGACTACAAAGAGCCCATCTACCACAGGGATATGGCAAGGAAGGTGGTAAGGGAAGTGAATCCCTCTAGGAAAGGGGGGGGCATTCACCAGAGCTCATTTGGGAAGTGGAGTGGGTGCTGGCAGGAATAGGCCTCCTTCTACCTGGTTAACTCACGCATGTGAGGTGCAGTGGGGCTCACCGATGCTGAGAAGTTGAGGCACTTGGAGTTGGAAAACAAACCAATCAGGTCCCCAGGGGCCCTTCTGGAGAAATGTCCATTCTCCTTAAGGGGTCCCCATTTCTCCCCTCCCCCCCTTCCCAAACAACTCCGTTTCCAGGCGGGTGTCTGGGTTAATTAATATAGATGTGTAACAGCACTGCCATGATCGATAATTCCTGCTGTGGGCAGATCTTAACCTCCAAATCCCATTACTCTGAGAAACTCCCCAAATGGGGAGGGGTGCTCAGGGGGTCCTTCCCCCAAAGAGGGGAGGGCATTATCGTAGCTCCGCAGTCCTACACTGGCTGGGTGGAGCCCCAAGCTGGGGACCACACTCTGACAGAAACCTCTCCCTCTCTGGCCCAGAAGCGCCTGGGGGCTTGGACTGAGCTCTTCCTGGCTCGGAATTCCTGGCTTCCACTCCAGTGTCCAGACCCCAGAGATAAAGGAACCAGGCAGGAAGAGACGCTTCCTCTTGGATGCCCCTTCTCCTGCCCCAGCAGGCCCCAGTAACTAGGTCCCTGCAGCCAGGGAAGGGTTAAGTGTCCCCACAGCCACAGTGGTAGAGAGGAAGCTGATGAAATATGGGCACTCGGAACTCCAGGCCCGGCTGGCTTTCCTGTTTACACTTCTTTATACTTCCTCCCACCCCACTGCCCTGGAGAAACAAAACATAACCAAATAAAACAACCTCCCTGCCTCCCCAAAATCAAATTCAAATTGTCCACTGAAGGGTGGTCAAGCTGGCTTTGGAGAGAAAAGGGAAACCGCTGTTTAAATCTCTCTCTGGAGCTTCCTGGGCCCTGACCCAGGCTGAGGTACACCCAGGATCAGATTAAGGATCTCACAGAGAGGCTAGAGCCTGGACGCCCGTGCTCTGGGGAAGGAGAAGAGTCCTCCACAGGGTGAGCGATGAGAAGGGAGAGGGTCTGAGACAGAGGAGAGAATCTGATGGCAACAAAGACCCCTTTACCCCAATGATTCCCTCACCCAACATTTCCTGATTGGGAGGATTCAGGGGACCATTGCCCCCAAATCAATAGACAGAGGAAAGCCCAGTTTAGGCATCCCCTCCATCGATCTACAAAGGAAGCCAGTTGGCCTCTCCAGTGCTTTTCTGGCAGAAGTGGGCACACACCCGCCTCAGTTGCCCTTGGACATGCCGGGAGGGAATTTGTTTAGATCTGCCCACGCAATGTCTCTGGGCCGCGCCAGGCTCGCAGGCTCTTTAGCAGTTTGTAGAAGGGACATGGAATGAATGGGCAGGCTATTAGTAAGCGCAATGATCAGGAAACCTTCAGGGCCAGGGCTGGTGAACTTGGGGAGGCTCTGAGATGGAAGGAAAGGCACATTAGACGGAAGCCAGGGGTCCAACAGGAATGGTGGCCCTGGCTTGGGTTCTGCCCTGTGGCTCTCTCAGTCTGCCCCTCACTCCTTTCCATTTCAGCACCCACAGTGGGTGCCTATGTTCTTCTTTTATTTTTAAATAGTGGTCAGGATCCCCCGGAGCTGACTAGAGTCTTCTCCTCCATCCCCCACCATTCAGAAAGAGTCTTCCATGTAGAGCAAAAACGCCCAAGCTCGGCCCATCTCCCACCGCTCTGCTCTCCAAGGCCGTGGAAAGTCTCCCGTAGAGTGGCAGGAGAATAGAGACTCGGCAGAGAAGAAAGGCCCGGAGACCGGATGTACCCTAATGGGAAACGGAGGGCGTCCTATGGTCTCCTCCTTGTCCCTAAGGTTAGCTGCCCCTCAAGGTGCCACATGTGTGCAATCCCAGGGAGCTACTATGGGGCTGGGTGAGGCAAAAAAAGAAGAAGAAGAAGAAGAAGAAGCAGACTGATGGGGAGCAGGAGGAGCAAAGATGGTTGGCTCTCTCTCTATAGGTCTCAAACTGAGACCCTGGATTAGTTGGGGAAGAGGCCTCCCTCTAGAAGAGAGACTTTCCCTTGGGAACTAACAGAGCCCTCTCAGGAGTTCAATACTGAAATCCTTAGGTCGGGGTGCCACAAAACAAAGACACCTCTGAGCTCTGGACAGGAGAGGAGGGCAGCTAGAAGCATCTTTCCCATTTTGTCTCCCCCGCTTCATTCCTGGGGTCTCCTTTTGCCTCCGGATTAGATCGTCAAGGTCTGTGTTCTTATTCATGGAGGGGTGGCCAGAGGTCTGTTTCAAGAGCAATTCCTGTAGGCTGGGGGATAAGGAGAGCTCTCCTTCCCTTCACACTTGACCCGAAATTAGCCTGTGGATTGGAGGGGATTGCTCCCTCTTCCCAGTCCCATTCTGACTTCAGGACCCCACTGAAAGCCTTAGGACCAGAGTGGGATCCACAGACTCCAGTTGAAAGGGCACAAGAGCTGCTCTCCCCATCCTGAGTGAGGCTGAGAAGGCCATGGGCTGCAGAAGAGACCCTTTTCTGGAGTTCGAACATCTGAAAGCCTGAACGTGCGCGCTCAATACAAGGCAGCCCAGGGCTGCTTCCTTCCCAGTCTTCTCCGCTCTGATGTAGCCCACATAAAAGTGCCCAGCGGCGCACCCCACACCCCCTGACAAATGAATGTCATAAAGTTTCTTTATGGGGGTGGGTAGATGTCTGTCTGAAGATATTCAGCCGTGAAATGGCCCCCACAAGGGGCCCTGCTCTCAGAGCACACACCCTCTTTCTTGCCCCCCTAAATTTCCAAGCACTGATGGAACTAGGATCGCACCCAGCCCCCCCTTTTCAGCACAAAAGCACACATTCTTGCAAACAAAACCAGGTACTCCCCCCACTACTGAACATTGGGGCCTAATCCAACTGAGGGCCCCCCTCTTTGGACCCCCAGCTTCTCAGAAGAGGATACCAAAAAATAGTCAAAACCCGTCCTTCTTATGCCTGCTTACAGCCCTGCTAGAGGTGAGAGATTTCCTTTCCCCAGAGCTAAGCCCCCAAAACTGCCAGGGAAGAGATCAACGAAAGCTGGAAGAGACTTACTGCAGGGAGCGAGTGCTGGGCCTGGCTGCCGCCGCTGCCTTCTGGACTGCTCTGGGCAGGGAGAGCGCTCACCTACCTCTGCCCCCTTCCCCACCACAGCTAGCAGTTAAAGTGTCACTTAACATTCTGGAGAATGTGAAATATACCGCGCGGTGTCAACTCCCCAAAACCATAAAACTAACTTTATGGACCTCACGTGACTTTCTCGAGCCAGTGAGGGGTATCTGTCTGACTTCTCGGCGATTTTTACGATCTAACTTCGAGATAAAACCCCTATCCATTTGACATCTAAATGTCATAGCGACTTTTGGGATAGTTTGCTATCTACAAAGGGGGACAAAGTGAAGGGGTGAGGGGGAAGGAGGGCCCAGTGGATCCTCCACTACCCTCTGAGGCCTCCTCCCCAGCTCCCCCTCCCCCCAGGTCCTGTAAGAAGTTGGCCCATGCTCCAGGGGATTGACCACCGGGTAAGTGACCAGACTTGACTCTTGTGCTCAGGGTGGAGGCTGACTTGAACGGAAAAGGACAGGGCCCTGGTCCAGAGCCAGTCTTACTGGGAGTGGGTGGGTGGGGTGGGGGGGACACCAACCAGAGGTCTTTCAGGAGGGACCTCAACTCCTAATCAAGAGGGAACATCAGTTGGGCCCCTGGAGAGGGGGAAGCCCTCCAGAAATGTTAAGAAGTCTGAGGGTGAGAGAGAGCCTTTGAAATCAAGTCAATTGGGGAGCTTCTGGTTTTGCCATTTATTGGAGAGCTTAACTGGGCTTTTGGAGCAGGGAACAAGGAGATTGGGCAGGCCTCTACCACTCCCAAAAGGCCAGGGCCTCCCCTCTCAGGACTTAGGCCCACATGACTTTCCCCGGAGAAGCTTCAGAGGTTTTCCTGGCTGCCTGGTGGTTGGCCTGAAGGAGGCCAGCTGCAGCCTGTCCTCTGTGCCAACCCCAGGTGGGGTCTCTGGGCCTCTCAGCCTCCCAGTCCGGGAAGCCTGATCCTGGGCCCAAACACCCACTGACCAAGCCAGGGAGTAGGTGGCTGAGAGGGGCTGCTGCTGAGCACCCTGCTTTCCTTCCCCCTACCCTCACGGCTATGTAGCAAGGTCCAGGGTGTGCCTGGTGGTGGCCGCTGCAGAGGCAGGCCCCTGGAGAAAAGACAAGTGGAAGGGCAGTGGAGTGGGGGAAACATTTATTTGACTTCAAGGAAGGCTACAAAGAAATACCAAAAGCGAGTCAGTGAGACAGGCCCGGCAAAGACAGATTTCACAGGCAGCAGCTCAGCATCCACTCACTGCTCACTACAAATGGTCTCAGAAGCGAAAGGGGCAGGGGGAGGGGATGGATCTGACCCAGACTGCTCCCCTATTTACAAGCTTTGGGGCCTCTAAGCCAAACCCATAGATTCACAGAGAAACACACAAGACATTTTACACGGAGGCTTCCTAGGTTTGCTTCCATTCACTCCCAGACAGGGCCTTGTGGGGCCTACTCAGGCTGCAGGAACTTACTCTCACTCCTATCCTGCCCCTCTTCACAGCCGCCCCTGCGCTCCTCCCTGACCCCTTCCCACCCCAGGATCAAGTCCCACGGTGAGACTTGGGTCTGAGGAGTGGGCCTGGGGGTAGGGTGGGGGGCAAGGAGGAAGAGGAGGAGGAGGAGGGTGAAAAGAGAAGCTATCATCCAGACTCCCATGCCAGCTATTCGGAGGCCAGCTCAGCTGGGCCCGGGGCACTGCGGCACTCCCCCACCTCCACTGCTGTCCCTCAGAGAAGTTTCCAGCGGAAACTCAAAGCAGGGGCCATCATTCTCTGATAAATAAGTTAGTACACAGATGGGGAGGGGAAAGTTCACATTCAACATGCGAGTTTCTTTTTTTTTCTTTTTCTTTTCTCCGGCGGGGTGGGGCGGGGTGGGGGTGGGGGGAGACTGCAACCACAGACACGACATTGAGAAACACTGGCGCGTTTGGCGTTTGGGGGTGAGCGGGGGAGGCGTGGGACGCATGGCGGGGAGGGGGGGATAATAATTATCATCATTATTATGAACAATTACAACAAGATTAACCAGTCCAAGAGCGAGGGAGACACAAGAAGACCTAAGACCGAACGAAAACGCGTCACACAGGGCCAGGGGCGCGAGGCAGACTCGTGGGAAGCGGTCCCCAGCGGGCGGGCGGCGGCGGCGGCGGCGCGGGGAGGCTCCGAGGGGCCGGGGCGGGGGCGGCGCGACTCTTCGGCCTCTCTGGGCTCCTGGGGGGCCGCCTCAGGGCTGGAAGGCGCTGCCCGCCGTGGCTAGGCTCATACTTTTCAGTTTGTTGTCCTTCTTCCACTTCATGCGCCGGTTCTGGAACCAGATCTTGATCTGGCGCTCGGACAGGCAGAGCGCGTGCGCGATCTCGATGCGCCGCCGCCGGGTCAGGTAGCGGTTGAAGTGGAACTCCTTCTCCAGCTCCAGCGTCTGGTAGCGCGTGTACGCCGTCCGGGCCCTCTTCCCGTCCGGCCCGGTCATATCTGGAGCAGATAGAGTACAGCCACGAGGCCACGTTATTCCGGTTAAGGGAGGGGACACTGCGTGGGAGGGGGGCGGGGAGCCGGACCCAGGCGTCCCCAGCACCCAGCTCCCTGCAGCTCCAGTCCTCCCTAGCCCAGACGCCCGCCCGCCTGAGGCTCGCCTTCTGCACCCCCTTCTGCAGCCCCCCTACTTCTGCCAGCAGCGAAGGCGCCCGGCTTTGTCTCCCGTCCCCTCCCTGTGCCTCACCCTTCGCTGGGCTCAGGCGGCCGCTCGCCCCAGGAGGGAGGGTGGCGAGCGGCGGTCCCCCGGCTCCGCAAGCGCCTTTGCCTGCCCCTGCTTCGGCTGCCAATGGCAGCCTGAACATTTCGGGGCCGCACGGGAGAAAAATCCCTTCTTTCACCCCAAAGCGAGGAGGCTGGGCGGATCAGACCCGAGCCGCACGCCGGGACAAATTATTAAAAATGCACACACACACCCCCTGGCCAAGACCTTCTAGGGCTCTCTCCCCACAGCTGTGAGCACCCACGTAGGGACTTCTCCCCTCTGGAACAGATACATATATTTTTTTCTCTAGGAGGACAAGCCAAGCTGTCCTCACCCCCCACCCTCAAAGGCAGAAGAAGGGCAGCCGAGAAGACAAAAAAGCGCGAGGCGAGTTACCATGGCTGATGTGAAGCTTCCTCATCCACGGGAATATCTGCGGAGCCTGCCCCTCCGGCGCGGCGGTGGAGGTGGCCAGGGGCTCCGGCTGCGCCCGCGCTAAGCTCGGGCTGCCCAGCTGGCTCGCCGCTTCCTCGGGCTCCGAGGACGCGCTGGCCTCGTCTATTTCGGTGAAATTGGCGCTGGAGCTGGCCGGGGTCGCCTGGTCGGAGGGGGACGACGCCGAGGGCTTGGCGCTGTGGCTGTCGCCGTTGGAGCAGGGCAGGGACTCGGGCGAGGACAGGGAGCAGCTCGACGCCGCTGGCCTGAAGCGGGGCTCCTGGGCGGGCGCGGGGAAGGCGCGCGAGCTCTCGCCCACCGCCCCAAAGTGGCTGGAGGAGGCCGAGGAGCGGCTGACGCTGAGGTCCATCCCATTGTAATTGTAGCCGTAAGAGCCGGTGTGCATGGCAGCGGGATCCCTGTAAGAGCCGCTCAGAGAGCTGCCACTGCCATAATTTAGCAACTGATAGTCCGGGCCATTTGGATAACGCCCCGAGAAGGAGTTTACAAAGTACGAGCTCATTTGGGTGATTTTGGAGGCCTTGATTTGTGGATCGTGGTCGTTATAACCCTGTGCTTCACGATTTATGATGTATTAATGAATTATAGCGATGCACTGTACTTCGTTTTGCTATGTATGCGGCCAAATATGGGGGGGGGAAGGTTGGAAGGGGGATGGGGGGGCGTTAGGGAATCACGTGCTTTTGTTGACCAGTCGTAAATTCTCGCTGATGACCTCAAGAGGTAATTCATGCTCTATGGTTACAAATAATGACGATCCCAGAATCGTTAGGGCCGATTCAATGCGAGCCTCGGAGAGAGGCGGAAAAAAGGAGAAGGGGGAGAAACCCGGAGAAGGTTGACGGCCGCCTCTGAGCAGAGCGCGCCACCTCCCGGCGATCGGCGGGAGCGCGGGCCGCAAACTGCCATGGCGGCGGCCGCCTCCCTGCAGCCGCCTGGAGAAAGAAACCCCTAGCCAAGCCTCGCCGGCAGGGCTGGTCATTTCCGAGAAGGGTCCCAATTGAGCCTTTTTATTCCCAAGTTTAGCCAGGGGGCTAGCTTTTCCATCTGGTGTCCTTCCTTATTAAAAACAGCAACAACAACAACAAAACCCCAAATACTCAAGATGAAATGGTCAAAGATCGAGTGGCTCTTCCCTTACTTGGGCTTTGCAAGTGTCCAAGTTGAGGGTGGAAGTTGGGGGCCCGGGTGGAGGGGACAGACGGGAAGATGTGTGTGGAAAACAATGAGGACCGGGGGGCTAGCCGTGGGAGCTTCCTGGGGGCTGCATCGGCAGTGCCCTGTACCCAGGCAGCCGGCAGGGCCGCGCGAAGGCTTCCAAAGAGAAGCCTGCACTTCCCCTGGGCCCTTTGGAAGTTCCGAATCCTCTTCCTGCCCTTCCGGTTCTTAGCCCGGGAAATGGCAGGGCCGGACAGGGACCCAAGAGGAAGAGCCCGGGGAAGGACTTAGCGGCCTACTCCCCGGCCCCCACGAAAGGCAGCTGTGACTGCTGCGGCTTGCGCCTGGGGTTTGGGTGAAACCATGTGTCTGAGAGTTTGGGGTGAAGGCGAGACCCCTTGCTCCTGCCAGATGCGGGCTGTTGGAATTGGGAGGCCCCGCTGGTTGGCCCGGCAGCTGGGGCAGTTTCCGAGTTTGCTCGGCAGCCACCGCTTTTTCCAGGAAGGGGTTCCGAGGACAGAGGAGCCGTGCTGTGTGCGGTGCCTGGCTGCGCCAGCTAGCTGGGCGGCCAGCGCCCACCGCAGCTGGGCCCCTTCTGTTGGGGAGGTCATTTTCTTTAAAGATAAAAAAAAGAGAGAAAGGGAGGAAGTAGAAAAGGAAAACCGGAAGGGCCGCAGGGAGGCCAGGTGAGGGTGGGGATGGGGAGAGACCGGTCGTTTGGGGTTCCGAGGTCAGACCCGTGTGCCCCATCACTGGGCCTCCTGCCTTCACGTCTCAGGAGAACGGGGCAAAGCTGTGCCCGTGTCAGCCGGAGGCTTCGGATGTCCCCAGTTGTCACTGGGCTCTTACTTGAGGTTCCTGGAGGCGTTCAGCGGCGGGGCCTGAGGATCCCGAGTGGCTCTGACTCAGTCTCCAGAGCCACGGCGGGGAGGGGGGGGGAGACGGAAGCCCAGGGCCAAGGCCACCAGAGCCAAGCCATGTGGGCGGGCCAAAGGAACCAGGGGTCCCAACGAGTGGGACTGAGGACAGTAGAGCGCTGCGAGAACCCACCGACCGGTCTCAATCGGAGCTACCGGGCTAGGGGGCTTCAGAAGCGTCCCCTGTGCGGTGGGCAAAAGAGGAGGAAATTACGGAGAATTAGAGAGAGGATTTCTCCGTATCCCCGAAGCCTGCCCCTCTGGAGAGGCTGTTCGGAGCCTCAGCCCCAGCCAAGCTCAGGCCTTTATCTCAACTGTAACTTCCGAGTCGTGTCCGGAGAGCCCTCTGGGGTGGCCTCCAGGCAGACCATGGCTCCTGCCTTTGCTACCGAGTTTCCGCCACTGGGGCAGATGGGGTGACTGTGGGGAGGTGGGGGGTGGAAGAGGTGAGAAGAAAAGGACCCGGGGAGGAGCGGAGGTGACGGATCGGCGCGTTTTTACGTCTTTATTATTATTATCATTATTAATAATATTAATATTATTACCGAAGTATTTCACGTCCAGAACTAAGACAAGACTACAAACACGACACATAGAAAATTAATAAAATAGAACTTTGTTTTCTTCTGAGGCTCCTCTTCTTACTTCTAGGTAGTATGTGCTCCTTCCAGTGGCTTTCAGGGCGAGGGTGGGAGAGACGACAGGTCTGGGGTCAGGGAGTCTTCGAGGTCCCGCTGAGGGGACAGCGAATCTACCATTGAACCGTGCACGGGGAGGGGGGGGGGACGGAACAGAGACGACAAGAGGAGACGCGACAGGGACAAGAGCATTTTGCTCAGCTTCAGGAAACATCAAGTGAGTCAGGTCCTCAGTTCCCGCGGGGTGGGGGGAGCCTGCTCTGGGCCGAGGGGGCTCCGGGAGGTGGGGGTCTGGGGTGGGCTCCGGGCGGGTCTCAGCGGGCAGGAGCGCAGGGAGAGGTGGAGGGGGGCGGCGTGGGGAGCGAGTCCCTGCCCCCGCCCGCCCGCAGAGCCTCCTCCGTCTCGCCAACGCCGTGGGCTCCCCGCAGGCCTCTCCATTCGCGTCCCCTCTCTCCAGCGCCTTCACTCGGCCGCCTTTTCTTCCTCCTCCTCCGCGCTAAGCTGAGACGCGCTGAGCAGTTTGCTCTCCTTCTTCCACTTCATGCGCCGGTTCTGGAACCAGATCTTGATCTGGCGCTCGGTCAGGCAGAGCGCGTGCGCGATCTCGATGCGCCGCCGCCGCGTCAGGTAGCGGTTGTAGTGGAACTCCTTCTCCAGCTCCAGCGTCTGGTAGCGGGTGTAGGTCTGGCGACCTCGCCGGCCGCTGGGCCCAAAGGAGGAACCTGTTACACAGAGAGAAGATGCTGAGGCCTGCACTCACCGGGCCGGAGCCCCTCCCCCACTGGACCCTGCAGCCTGTCCTGGGACGCCCTCCACTCCTCGCCCCTACCCCTTCCCACCCACCCCTCTTCCTGCGCCTCCGCCAGATTCCCTGGGGGTGTCCCGGGCCCTTGCTCTCGGCGTCTAGACTTTGGTGGGGGAGGGGAGGGGCAGTTGGAACTCCCACCTGAGCCTGGGGGAGGGGCTGGCCAGGTGTGCCTCTTCCTGGCGACTCGCTCCTTTCTTTTCCTTTCCATCCATCCATCCCGCTCTCCCCCGCCCACCCTTAATCCGTAATGACGCCCATCGATCCAGAGCCGGCATTAACGGCTCCTCACTTTCATGTCCCGCTAATGGACATCAATTTGGGACTTCAGGCCGACAAATAATCCAACTCGAAACCCAGGCGCCTGTGGGCCCCACTCCCTCCCCCCGCCCAGCTCTCGCGTTCTTCCTCTTCTTCCTCAGCCTACTCCCCTTCCCTGGTGCCTCATCTGTCCCAGCCCCCACCCACCCCAGGGAAGCTCCGTCAGGGACAGACCCCACTCTCCCTCGCCGGCGTCACGCCACGCCACCTCCCTCCCATGACGTACGCCGTTTCGGATGGAGCTGGCCTCGGGTGGGGGCCCCGGTTGGGGTCTTGGGGTACCAAGGAAAGCCAAGCCAGGGGCTGTGGTCCCGGCTTCCTACCCTGGCCTGCCCCCCCCCCAGTCTGGCCCCGCCCGAAGAGCCCACTGCTCCCCCCTGACTCGGAGTCCAGCTGGGAGTTTGCAAACTTTCCAACTCTGGAGGGGTGAGAGCACAGAGCGCCAGACCCGGTGCAGGCGCCGGTCTCCCACCCTCAGCCCTGAGACCCACCCCTAGCACCCGCGGGGAGGCGGGGGAGGGGGGAGCGCGCCGGCCCTGTCCCGGGGAGGGGACCCGCGGCGGCGAGCAGTGACACTCACTGTTGCACGAATTCATCCGCTGCATCCACGGGTAGACCGGGGTGGAGCACTTCTGTTCCTCCGTCTCCCCGAACACACTCTTGTCCTGCGCGCAGTCCGACTTGCGCGGCTCGGGGTGGAACGGGGGCGGCTCGTCGGCTCCCGAGAGCGCGCAGGCCGACTCCTTCTCGCGGTAGAAGGCCGGCGCCGGCCCGTAGTCGCACGGCGCCGCTCGGCCGTAGCCGCCGGCGGCCGGGGGGTAATAGGAGGAGGCGGCAAAGCCCTTGTCCTGGCCGGGGCCCGGGCCGTAGGGCGCAGGATAGTGCCTCAGCGGGTCCGCATAGCCCGACGAGTAGAGCGGTAGCTGGCCCAGGAAGGACTCCTGCCCGCTGGCCAGAGTGACGGGGAAGGTGGAGTTCACGAAATAGGAACTCATTGGGAGGGGAGGCGCGCGCGGCCGCTGCTGCTCCGCCGGGTCTATGATTTGTTGTGTTTTATAGTCCGAGCGCCGCGCCTATTAGTAGTATATCCGAGATTGGGTTTTAGCTGAGGGGGGATGGCGAGGTGCCAGTGAGGGCCAGAAGGAAATACAACCATCTGATCCAACACTGACCAATGGCAGAGGCAGGAATTGTCAAATAGCACCCAGGAGGAGCGCAGCTCGCACGAGGGACCCGCGCACAAACCTATCAACCTTTCCCCCCCCCTCCTTCTCCTTCTCCTTTCTTACCCCCCCCCCAATAACACAACTGCGTCCTGCTCTACCTACGTAGGATCTGCGCCTTTGAGGGAGGAGGGCGCATTTGGATTAAGACCACCCCATTCCCCCAGTGATTAAATAAATATATCCTCTTCCCCCCCCCCACTCACGCAGGATCGGAAAAAAGTTCATTGTGTTTTCAGAAAAGTTAACCCCTGAGTTGCTTGGACCCAGTCTCTAGAAGAAGGAGAGCTGGGTGAATGTCCCCAGTCTCTACTGAGACCCAGTTAAAGGTTTGTTTAAAGGGGCTGAGGTGGGTAGAAGGCAAGAGAGTTCTCTGGTGTCTAATTAGTGTCGTTTTCAGAAAAGAGAGCAGCAAAGAAGAAACACCTTCCTTCCTTCCCAGGCTGTAAATTGGTTTTATTTTTTCCTGTGAATCAGATCTGCTGCCTCACCCTCAAGCCCAGGTCTCCATTAATCCTGCTTCTTCATAACAACTACAGTTTAAGGGAGACAAACGCAAGCCCAGCGAGCTCAGAAGATGTGCAAGGGTGTAGGCGAGTGCCAGCTTCCCCTTCTCGGTCTAGTCTAGGCAAGGAGCCGCTTGGCTGGCTGCGGCTGGGACTGCCGCTGCTGCCCAAGATGTCCTGTCTGGTTCTGGTACGCAGCTGCTCTCCTCAGGCGACACAGTACTAGCAAGGGGACTTAGTGTCCTACCCACTCAGGCCTGACAAGAGCCAGAATGAGGTGCCTTTATTTCTCCTGGCTCTATGCTGCCTTCTACCCTCACTCAGCTCCTACCCCAAGGACACAATCTATCCGTAGCTGCAGAGTCTTAGGGATGAAAGACATCCAGGTACATCTGGGTCCAGGAAGAAATGGTTTCTCTTTCAATTCCACATCTTCAAACCCTCCTGATATCTGAGGCAATTAGACATGAGCAGGAGGAGAGTAATCTTTACCCCTTTTCCAGGTCTCTCTCGAAAGTTCCTCTAAACTGGGAGTTCCTCTAAAAAGGAATGCCTTCCCAAAATGTGGTTTGGATTTAATTTTCTAGGGGGGGGGAGCATGTTTGAGTTCTCCTGGGGGACTCAACAGGCAGCCAGCAACTCCCTGCCAGTATCCCTTTCTCCAGACACCATCCTTCTAGTCTGCCTCTCTGCATCTTTGGAATTCCCTCCCACACCCACTCTGGGTTTGTGTCTCCAGGTTTGTTTGTACCACCTGGTTAGTCTGTACCTCCAGGTTTGCTGCTCTTTGAGGATGGAGCTGAGAGAGAGTGCCTGTGTGTCCCTGGCTCTCTTAGGAAAAGAAAGTGAGCAGGGGGGGGGGGCTTGGGAAAGCCTGTGGGCCAGAGTGCCTTGCTAATTCTAATATGCACACAGAGACCTGGTAGAGAAGGGTGACAGCCTTAGATCTGGGGACAAGAAGGGGTGGGGGCAAGGTGTGGGGCAGTCTACTGTTGGGCTAATCTGTCCCTCTGTTGACTTCTTCCCTGGGGCTCCTTTTCTGTGGGCCAGCTCTGCCCACCAAAGATAGCACAAGACACTAGGAAAGCTGAGGTTGGGGAGACCAGAGCTGGACTTGGCAAAGCAGCCTCCAGGGCTCCTTGAACTCAGGGCAACTTCTAGGCTACACTGGATGGCCCTCCACCATGCCTTAATCAGGCTCTATGGGGTTTTGAGGAGGGGTTGAGAAATAAAACCCAAATGCTATAATGACGGAAAAGCAGAAACTCTCCAAACTCACTGTGGTTGTGTTCCGTGCTAGAGACTAGGAATGAGAGTCACTTGTGCCTGAGTGCATGTCTGTCCTTTATGCCACTGATGCTGGGTTCTGGGCCTCAGTCCTGCCTGCCGCCTCTTCCAATGGCCACAATGTCAATTCTAGAACTGGGCCCCTTGTGGGCTTCCTTGTGGGGCCTAGACAGATGTATACATTTGCATGGGCCTTCTCTTGTGGTCTGAGTACAAAAACAATTACTTTATGCCAGGAGTCCAAGCAGTCCCCAAATTAGCCTCACCTCTGCAGGTTGCCTGGCAGGGAGATGGAGCCTCTGGAAGGCAGGGCCTGGGCGCCTGGAGTCAGGCATGAAAGGAAGTAGCGCCTCATCTCTCTTATCTAAGCCCAGAGGTATTTATGAGCGTTTATTCCTCTGATCCATTTGTTTGGGAGAAAGAGCAGCCAGTGTAAGGGCCTGGCCAGAGGCTGCCTGGCTCCTGGAGCCAGATCTCTCCGAATCTGTCTGTGGTTTTGGTCCACCCCGTCTATCTGTCTCTGCGGAGGAATACGTAAATACACAAGGAAGACATAGCCGGTCTGCCCTCCTGGGGAGTCTTTCCCCAAGTCAAGGACGGGTGTGTATGGCCCGCTGTAGCAAGGCTTGAGGAGACAACAGATTGTAGAGCTGGCCCACAGGCAGCTTTGAGGATTCTTATTTTCTGTGATGCCAGTCTAGTGGACGTCCACACCTTCTGGCTCCCAGGGAAATGTCTCTGAGTAAGTTTCTCCTGCACCAGTAACCATAGCGAAGCACACATGCTTGTAAATACGGTGTGTGTGTAGACAGTGTGGGTGTAGACACTACTCAGGATCTTAGTGTTGTGGGCTTTTCCCCCAACACACACACACACACACACACACACACACACACACACACACACACACACTTCAACTCTTGCTAGGCTTGGAGATTGAAGCCTCTCAAGCTACTCCTGCCCTGAATTCTTGGAGTTTCGGGAGTAATGTTCCCAGTGGGAACAGGGTGGCCCACTCCTGAAGGTTGGACGGGCCACTTTGCTTAATATCCACCGATCCAAAAAGCTGTACAAAGATTTTACTTCCATTATGCAAATGGCCAGCACATCTCTGATCTGTAGAGGGGAGTGGGTGGTCTCTTCCTGCCCCCTCTCCTCCAGTGAGCCTGTGGGCAGCCTAAGAGGCCCAAAGTGTAATTCCAACCGGACGTCTCCTCTCCACCCGGCCTGCCCAGGGTCCACCAGAAATAATCTGCTAAGATCCCTGTCCTTCCCGGTAGGCTGTGTGTGTGTGTGTGTGTGTTGGGGGGGGGGGCTCTAGCAATGCCCCGCTGGGCTGACTTTCTAACTACCATAAAGTCATTCCTGCCTCCGCCAAGATGCTGGGAGGGCAGCTCCGGTGGCCCAGACCCCAGGGGAGATCACGGACAGGGCTGGGGGCCCGAGCCGCCGCGGTGTTTGCCCCCAGCCCTGCCAGCCTCAGCAGCAACTCCGGCTCCGGCTGAGGCCAGACCCCTGTCACACCTCGGCCGGCACCGCAAGGCAATTTCCTGGAACTCCCGCCCAGGGTCCGGAGCCACTGCACCTTGAAAGGAGAGGAGTGGCCTGAGCTTCCTCCCGAGGCTTGAAAGCCCGAGCTAATCAGTAACCCAAGAGACTGGGGCCAATATTCCAACGGGCGGCGGCGGCGGCGGCAGCGCGGACCCCTGCCCTCACCACCCCCTCCTGGGAAAGCCACCAGGTTAAGCGGATGAGAGGGGTGGGCCGGAACCAAATCACAATGGTTAAGTTCCTGAATGAATCCTCCCCACTCCCACTCCCCACCCCCACCCCACCCCCACCCCCCACCAGCAGCTTCACGGCCTGGATTTCGGTCGAAACGATCGAGAATGGGGGAGGGGCCGAGCACTCACTTGCAGACACCAACCATTTCCAGAAAACTCGATTCAATTCCTTTACCTCGGACCCACCAGCCACGCAACTGGCAAGAACCCACCAGCCAAGCGGAGGAACACAGGCCTGGTTTGTCTTTTGACAGCCAAGTGGAACTGCCGCCCGGCGCCTCCCCTGCCGGGCCCTTCCCTTGGCTGAGAAGAAAACCAAATAAACCTTCCGCAGCCTTGGCCTCCGATCGCCCCAGCGGCCTGACCCCCTCTCGCGCCCCTGGGGGAGGCGTCTCGCCACTCGCATCCCCAAGCTGCGGTTCAGGGACCCTGCCCGCCCGATGCAAGGATGCAAGCGGCGTTCGTCCTCTGGAAGCGTGTCCCCGAACAAGCCGCTTCCCCGGCCCGCGTGGGAGCGCGGAGGCGGCGCGGGGCGCCGGGCTCTAAGGCACCCTCGGCGGCCAAGAGCGCACGCGGCGGAGAGCGCCCCTCCGGCCGCACAGCCGCGGCCTCGGATCGCGCGCGGCGGGGCTGCCGGCGCCCGGCCCGGCCCGGCTCGCGCAGCGTCGCAGGCTGGCGGCGCCGGAGCCGCGTGTCTCGGCGCGGACGGTAGATGGCAGCAAACCGCATAATTTGGGTCACAGCAAACTGTCTGCGACAATTTATAACCCGGCAAGACTACAGGAGAGAAAGACCTTCCGTCCGGGTGGCTTTGGGGAATTTGTCCTTTGAGACGAGGCCCGAGTGCCGTGGGTGCGCGCCGAGAGAATGCTCGCGAAGCAGCCCAGCTGCCCCTGGGGATGCCCAGCCCCGGACTGCCCAGAGGGCATCTTTCTGGGCCCCCAGGTTTCCCCTCCCGCTCCACAAGTGGCAGCGTCCTTCCCCGCCATCTCAGTCAGAAGAAGGCCAACACCTCCCCACCCCCACCGCCGCCCCCCACCCCAGCCCCCGCAATCCAAGGCGAAGCCCGAGACCCAGTGCTCCGAACCTGGTTTTAAGACGGAGAAAACCAGTCACCAATGTATGTCAACCAAACTAAATGGCAATCTCTCCTGCCCTCTACGCCCAACATGGCCCCGCAGCTGCTTCTGCAGAATACACCCTCCCCGCCCCGCGCCCCATTTTGTAGTTCACAGCTCAAAGCTTAGCCCTCTTTACACCCCCCCCCCCACCAGACTAGCTACTTTAGAAACCCAGGTCCCCGGCTTCAAAGCCCTCTTCTCTCCACCCCCTGGAGGGCCTAGGTGGGGAGGTGAAATCGGGCGCTGGAGGGACAGGCCTGGCCAGGCTGCGCTCCAGGCCAGGAGGCTTCCCAGCCCAGACTGCTGTCAGACCCCTAAGTGGGGGTTCTTTTTCTGTTCTTTCTTTCTTTGTTTACAAGCCACAAACAACAGCAAGGGAAAGAACTTCTCCCCCATCACCACATTTGCTTTTAGGAAAGTTTGCCAAAGAACAGTGTTTCCACAGCAGACACACACACATGACATATTTTTTGGCTCCTCCACCGAAATCAACACGCACAACCCTTACCCCCATACCAATCTAGCACAAGTAAAGGAATCCACAGCACAGAAAAAAACAACATGCTGTATATAACCTACCGCTTTAAAACCGCAAACCCATCTCGCGGCAGAGCGAGGCTCCCTCCTCCGGGAGTGGAGAGGGACCTGGGCACTGGCTGGCAGCCTTCCTGGAGGGTCGCCCTGGCTCTGGGTGTGTCCACCCACAGCCCTTCAATTTCAGAAAGGTCTCCGAAGGGAGCTGGTGAGCTTTTCTCTGTGAATTGTCCTTTCTGTGTTTCTATAGCCGTCGCCTGCTCTCGCCAGCTTCTGCGGAGATTCCGGGGCCCTCCAGAGACCAGGACGTCCCTGAGCGCCACCGCCCCTCATGCCAAAGATGCTGGGGAAACTGCCGGACCCGCGCTGGGCAAGAGAACTGAGCGGGGGTAATTGGAAGAGGCTGGGACAAGAAGAGGGGAGGGGGAGGGGAAAGGGAGGGGACCCGCAAACCCACTGGGGCCATAGCGGTGCACCGGCTTCTGCAGGGCGCCGGAGGAATCCCAGACACCCCCATCCTCTCTCCTGCAGCCCCTCTCCTGAGCCTCTTATCCCAGCTTAAAAAGGGGATACCGAACTTGCCACGGTGGCCCCTTTCCGTTCCTCCTCCTATCTGCCCTGTCTTGGCTCCCCCTCCAGGAAGCAGCCACCCTCTCTGTGCCACCGAATTTCCTGGGAAGCCTCTCCCTGCAGCGCCCAGAGGTGGGGTTCAGCCCTCTCTTGAGGGGGGGGGGAGTCAAGTCCAAGCCCCACCCCTCGACAAAATCGATGCAAAAGAACAAGAGGAGAATTGTCGAAGCTCCCTTACCTTTGCAGATCTTGATTCCCCCCCACACACACCGGACTGAAAAAGGTGGGGAGGGAGGGGGGAGAAGAGCGTTCGGTTTCTTCTTCAGCTTCCAGATAATATTGTCCCAACCTGAGAGCCGTTGCTTCCCCTTCTCTGACTTGGGAAGAGAGGGTGTTTCGCTCTTCTGACATTTGCATAGAAAATGGAGTAAGTTCTGGTTTTGAAAAATGGTATCAGTCTGCCATCCTGGGCCGCTTTGCCATCTAGCCTCCATGATGACTAAAATCCCAGATCAGCCAGCAAATTAATTTAGGAATTAAAATTATTTTTGGTTCTCCCTTTTGTGTAATGCCCACCCCTCCTTCCCTCTGGCTCTTCTCTCTCTCCTCTCCCCCCTCTGTCTTTTCTCCCTTTCCCTTCAACGAGCTGATCCTGAAGTATAAAAATATCAAGAGGCTGGCGCCCTGAAGGACGACAGTGCTCCGACCTAGGTGTGGTGTCCGAAAGAATGCTGCATTATAACCACCAGGGAAATGATAAAAAGTTCATGTTCACGATCGCCCGGCCACATGACCGGCGCCGGCCAATCGCTGGATTCAACCACTCATAAACTTCTATCACAAAGTTGTAAATTTTCATAAAACAACAAGGAATTTATTGCATTTCTTCATGGCTGCTCCACCAGCAGCCCTTTTCTCAGTCGCCATCTTCTTTTCTTCTCCTTCTCGCTTTTTGGGGAAACCCCAATCTGAGAAGGGGTAAGATTTGGGGTGCTGGGAATCAGGGCGGAGGAGCCGCCAGGGGCCAGCTGGGAAGAAGGTTCCTTTTGAGCCCTCCGTTTGCTCTCCAGAGCTCGGTTTCCCTCCGCTAGTAAAATTTCACCTCCCATTCCCCATTCCCCGGCGGCGTAGGGAGTCTTCTCCGACTTTGGGGAGGCGGGTGAGGCGGGTGCAGCAGTGGAGGTACAGACTTGCTATTTGAACCAGGACAAAATGAAAGCTTCAGGGGGTCGCTCTACCCTCCTCATGGCCCCATCCTTCCGCGCCCCAGAGCAGGTGGGACCCCCACCTGTGAGGCTGGCAGCTTGGCAGGGCCAGAGAAGAGCACCCCACACCTCCCCAGGCCTGGCTTTTGACCCAGGAGGGAAAGTTGTCTGGGCCGACCCCAAAGCAGACAATCGGCCCATCCTAGTCTCGCCTCTGCACTCCTGAAATGGGAAAGGGGAAGGCCAGATCCTAGTCTCTCCAGCCCCACCCTGCCTGGGCTCACCCAGTGGGCTCACTGGGTCTTACCCTCCAGGGGTGGGCGGCAGTCACTGAGCGGGGACTTGAAGGTTTAGGGGCTGTTTATTGCAAATTCAAATGAAACACATCCCCCAGAACACACCGGCGCGCTTCCCTTCCAACTCCGTTCGCTTTCTCTCCCCACACCCCTTCTTCCAGTTTAAGCAATCCAGGGTCTACTGTGGAAGAAAGACTCAACCTCAGTTCTGGAGGTGAGGCCGTTTTCCAGGGGTTTTGTTCAGCAATGAGGGAATGTTTGGTAGTGAAATAGAAAAAGGAAACCAAACAGCGGCCGGCCTTCTGGTCCCCAGGTACCCCGTTATTCCGCCCATGTTTTTAGTGTAGTTGTCAGACGCTGAAACGAAATACCGTAACCTTCCCCCAAATAGTTTCTTCCCTTCTCTCTCTCTCACTCTTTGTGCTCTGCAGAAGGCCCCAGGTTTTTGGCGCGGAGGAGAGCGGAGAGCCCGCAGAAACGCTCGGAGGAAGGCGGCGGAGGCCCAGCTCAGGGAGGCCAGGGCGGGGCCCCACTAGCCTGGTAAATTCGAGCCGTTTGGGGCTCTCTCTTGCTCCTGGGATCTTTCACATAAATAAATATTATTTAAGTGAAACGAAAGGAAAATAAATGGAAGTCAAAGGAGCAAATGTAGCGCTTGCTGAAAATGTGTACCGAGCGAGGCTGAGCCAGGAGCTCCTGGGTTTTGGAAGCCGCTGGATGCGCGGCAAGGTCCGCGACTAGTGGGCCTGCTTTGCCCGATGCCCTTCAAAGAGTGGGGTGTGTATCTCAGTCTTCACCTTTTCTTTCTTTGTCGCCCTTCCTCCCTACGGGGGCCTAGCATTTAGGATTTCTGCTCTTCCTGGTGTCCGGGTTACAGCGGCAGCGGCAGTGGCGGCGGAGGCGGCGGCAGCGGCAGGGCCACCCAGTTCTCAGAACCCGCAGTCTGCTGGAAGAAGGCTTGGATAAGGACGATGATTTGTGGAACTGGGGGCGGTGGTGGTGTTTAATTTTGTTTTGTTTTCCAGTGTGCTTGACTGAGCATGTGGAGTCCTGGATGGGTTTACTTGGGGGCAAATGTGAATCCCTGTGTTTATAAGTCAATGTGTGAATGTACATTTATGAGTATGTATCCACGTGCCTGCTGCTAGTGAGTGAGTGTGAATGTGCTGACTGGTGAATGTGTGTGAATGTGAATATAGGTCTTCCTTTGAATGGAGCTGGAATTGTGTGAAAACCTGTGTGCCTATGCTTATTTGTGAGTGTATGTATATATGTGTGTGTTGGGGAATTGATATGAAGATGTATAGATTTATTTATAGGTGATGTCAACCTCTAAATAAATCTGACTATGCATTGGGATGTGTCCAGGTGTGTAAAACGCTGCAAATGGAACGCATCTGGTATCAGGGTTCGCCCATTTGCAGTCCTCCAAGCAAGGGGCATCAGGAAAGAGAGCAGACCCCAATGCAAAAAGCAATGGGTCCGTGCCAGGAGTCAGAGCAGAGGGGTGCTGGAACTGTGCCGCCCATTCGTAACCCGGAGGACCCTCCCCAGCCTTAGGAAAACACGGAAAAGAGGACAACTGTTTATTTTTAATTATATTTTATTTTTTTCATCCTTCAGCTAGATGGAGAACGTAAAGAGGAACACGCAGGGCTGGCAGAAGCAGCAGGCAGGCGCACAATGGGGACACGGGAGCTACACAGCCATCCTTAGGGCTCAGTAAGGCCCCTGGAGAGGGGGACGGGGATGCTACCCGGAAGGTGAAAGGTGGAAAACACACGCTTTAGTCTGGACCCACAATCCACAAAGACAGCATCAACAGGGGCTTACACACCAGCAGGATTTTACAAAGACTTTACAATCGCCACATAGAAAAGGGGAGGCAGATTCCAGAAAGCTACAGAACAAGTAGTACGCAAGGTCCTTCACATATCGTACAAAAACAAACCCAACCCACTTTCCTATAGGTAGTATATATTTTTTCAGTGTTAAGAACCCCAAATTTCCTCACGTCTTCTCTAAACATTTTTAGATACCGCTTTCCACTGAAATAGAGGTTTCCCCCCTTCTCATTGATTCAAGTTTCCTGGTTCAGTTCCCAAAGTGAGAATGTACACATCTACCGCTCTCTTTCTCTCTCTCTCTCTCCTCTCTTTCATCTTTCCCTCTTCTACACCTTATCTGTCCCTCACTCTTCCTCTTCCTCCTCTGCCTCGGCCTTGTCTTGGCTGGTGGTGCCTGGACTGGCGGCCTTGTTTTCTTTCTTCCACTTCATGCGCCGGTTCTGGAACCAGATCTTGATCTGGCGCTCGGTCAGGCAGAGCGCGTGCGCGATCTCGATGCGCCGCCGCCGGGTCAGGTAGCGGTTGAAGTGGAACTCCTTCTCCAGCTCCAGCGTCTGGTAGCGGGTGTAGGTCTGGCGACCTCGCTTACGGTCAGTCCCTGAGCACACGTAGAGGAGAAAAATACATGAGTGCAAGAAGTGCCAGGAGAGTGCCCACCACGGTCTAAATCGTGTCTGTGTGTGAAATAGAAGGTCATTTTCCCCATCAAACCCAAAATTTGCTTTTCAGACCCCAGCCGGCATAGTGCTGCAGACCTTGCCACAGGCTTCCCATGGAAGGCACTCCCCTTTTCCATCCCATTCCACCCTGGGCGTTGGGAAGTAGGAAAATACAGCCTACTGGCTGGCTCTTGAGGATGAATGGAAGACCAGCAGAGGGTAATCCTATCAGAGGGTAATCCCTTTGAACGCTGGGACCCCAAGCCTTCCCTTCTTCACGTTAGCTCTGGTGGTCCTTGGAGTAAAGGGGCAATGGGCCTGATGGCAGGGACCTTGAAGGGGGGGCTCCAGGCTTAGTCTGGATTCATTTCCCAGGAAGAAAAGGAGACAAAAGAAGCTCATGGGCCTGGTCTGGGTCTGGTTTCACCCACCACTCCCCTCAAGCCTCTTGTGAAAGAAGAGGAAGTCAAAGTTAGCAGATTCCCTTAGAGCTTGCAGTTGGACTGGGAGCAGCCACCCTTTGGTGGCTCTTCTCTAGAGAGTGGTTGAGGCTCAGGCAGGGCCAGGCTATCCTGTCAGTTGCCTACCAGACAATCCTTAGGCTTCCAGGAAGGACAAGAGATGAGAAGGAGGGACTGAAACCTGGATTGGGGTGAAACTTGAAGTATGGAGGAGCGTGTGTGTGTGTGTGTGTGTGTGTGTGCGCGCGCGTGTGTAGGCTGAAGAGTAGGGGGATACTGCCCAGGTTAGGCCCAGCATGCTGAGGCGGTTTAGAGGAGGATTGCGCCGGGACGGGGCTGGTTCCAGCCCTCCTAGGATGGAGACAAGGGAGGAGGAACTAGGACCCCTAAATTCAAGTCCCATAAAAGGCAAGCTGAAATGTTTACAAGCAGAAAACTTGGGGCTTTGATAAATCAACCGGAAAAGCAATTGAATTATGGAGCAGGTAATGGGGGGAGGGGCGTGACAACCAAGCCTGGCGGTTTGAACGCTGGCTCATCCAGGGCCCCAATTCTGGCTATTTGGGACCCACTGGCCACTGGTCTTGAGAGTCTACCTAGGGCGGTTAAGAAGGATGCCTGGTCAGGCTTGACAGGAAACCCCCTTAGAGCCCCTGACCTCGTACAGCTCAGGTACTGCTGAATCCTTTAGGGTCTTGACTCCAAGTAGTGTCAGTCCACCCTCACCAACAGGGGCTTTTGAACTTTTGAAATGGTACCTCCAAACTTATTGGCCAACTCTCCAGGGGTGCATCTAGGAATAGTGACAGGGCCTGCACCTGAGGAGGCCACTTGCACACTCACAGCCCTCAGTGGACCTCTTTGGACGGTTCTCCTGCCCATACCCCAAGTTCATTGGTGGGGAGGCTAAGGGTCCCATCTCTTTGGGCCTTATCCCCGCCCCCACCCCTCCACCTGCTTCGCTGTGCTCAGTGTCCCAGGCTGGGTCCATATCTCTCCAGCTCTCTTGCCCCCTCCTCTTACCAGGCCTCTAGGGCCCACCTCTAATTGTCCTGGTAGGGATAATGGGGGAGCAGGGTTGGCTGGGAAAGAAGGGGGAGGGGAGTGTTGCTCTGTGCTTGGGCCCCCTCCCCCAGACCATCTCCAAGCTGGGGCTGGGACACACACCCAGAGCTGAGATCCCCTGGTGGGGAGGCGGGAAGTGGGGGGGGGGGCGCCCGGGAGAGAGACCCTAATGGCTATTCTCTACAAACCCAAAAGACAAACAGCCTGGTCTCCAGCCCGTGCCAGAGTGGCTGATAAATATTTAAAGCTAAAAGGCCGAGGGGAAGGGTAGAGGGCGAGCTGGGGGCTTGGCGCACCGCAGCGTCGCGGGCCGACAGACCTCCCGGAGCTGGGCTAGGCCAGCGCCCCAGCCCATGCACGGTGGGGGCGGCGCGCGGGGACCCGTCCCCGGGATCGGGATCGGGGCGGCGTCTCCAGGGCCCACCGCAGGCCCGAGCACTCGGGACGCGCCCAGCGGGAGCCGGCGGGCCGGGCCGGAGGAGAACCCTCGGGAGAAGGTTCCCGGCTGCTGCGGCGGCGGCGTTACCTGAGCTTCGCATCCAGGGGTAGATCCGGAAGTTACTCTCGGCCGCCAAGTCCGAGTCCCTCTGCTCCTTGGCGCCCGCCGCCTTGGCGGAGTCTCCGGGACACACCCCGGAGAGGTTCTGCTCAAAGGGCGCGCAGTGCATGTTGAAGGAACTCGGCTCGAGCCCGTAGCCGGCCGCGTAGACGCCGGCCGCGCTCTGGCCCGCCATGCCCCCCCCGCCCGGGTACAAGCCCTGCATCGAGGCGGCGAAGGGAGCGCCCGCCGCCGCTCCATAGCCCGGGCGCTGGGGGTTGGAAGCAAACGCACAAGAAGTTTGTTCGGGGAAGGCTCCGGTGGCGAAAACCGAACTTGCGGCTGGATATTTAGAAAATAAAGCATTCGCATAATACAATGAACTCATAATTTGGCCGGATGATTTGTAGGCAGGGACGTTTTAGTGTCGGTTTTACGAGATTCCTTGATATATTACAGAATTAGAGTCCAGATTTACACCAAAAAGGACCCCCTTTTTCCTCTCCGGACCACGTGACCTCAGCCCACGTGACGTCCCCTCCGCCAATGACCGGCAGCCTCCCCACGGCTCCTGGTAATGTGGAAAAAATTGTGTGGCGTTGGATTTATAAAATATGATCAATAATGAATGGGGAAGCCGAGCCCTGTGGGTTGGGGCTGGGGGCTCAAGGGCCGCTGTCGACCCCCGCGGGCTGGAGGCAGCTTGCAGGCGAGATTTGGGGAGAAGGAATTGAGGAGAAGGGAAAATAAATAACCTCCGAGCGATCCGTGTTGTCACCCCCTCTCCCCCCAGCACCCCGCCCCAGCCATCCTGCCCAGTCCCTTTCCAAAGGAGAGACAAGCCCAGGAAATGAATGCACGCCACTGGGGGCAGGGCAAGGCGGGTCTTTATTAATCCAGGCCCATTCCCGCAGGCTGGGCCTTTGGGGGGAACTTGGTCCGTTCCCCCCCAGGTGAGGGATGAGAGAGCCTGCCCGCCCTGCTCCCTGAGCGCCCCAGAAGGAAGGGCGGGATGGAGGCTTTGTGATGCATGCTGCCTTCGGTAAGTCCCAGAGGCCTGGGACCCGGCCCACGGACCTGGGACGCTGACGTTTCCGATGACTTTTTTTAAAAAAAAGAAAAGAAAGAAAGAAAAGAAAAAGGTTGGAAAATTAAAAAAGGAAGGGGGTGGGGCGGGTGGGGAGAGAAAGGAAGGGAGGTGGGCGGCCCACAGGGCAAGCCTCTCCCTCCGGTTCCGGCAGACGGATGCCTCCACCGCGGTCTCAGCCGCCAGGGAAGCCGACGCGGCAGTAAAGGGAGGCCGGCGGCCAGCCTTGGCCGGCCTCGGAGCTGGGGAAGGAGGCCACAGGGTCCCGGCAAGAAGAGAGGACGGCGTCACCCCTCCTCCTGCTCCCCACCCCCCCTCCCACAACCAGAGGCTGGAGGGGGGCGAGAAAAATAAGCGTGATCAGGAGCTGTGTCCCGCACCTTCCCCCCCCCACGATCACACGCTAGAGGCCGCACACCGAAACAAAGGGGGAGCTGGCGGGGGACACTCAGCCACCAGTCTGAGCGTAACTCTCGAGCGCGGCCCGGGCGCCCGGGTCTCTCGGGCCTGGCCGCCTCGGAACGCGAGGGGAGGGGGTTTCTCTGGGCTCCCCTCCCTCGCTCCCCTCTCCTCCAATCACAAGCAGCCGCCTCCCTCACCCTTTGAGCCCCTGGGCGGAGGGGCTCGTACCACCTGCCTCCAGCCCCCCGCCCCCTCCTCTCTGCGGCCTGGCCTCGGCGGGCGCAGGGAGCCGGGGGACCCGCTTCCCCCCAGCTCTGCCAGGCGCCCGGGAGCAAATGAGGCAGCGCGGGCCGGGCCAGTCTCGGGTTCTTGCTTGTAAACTTTATTGTAACTCTTCCGCCCTTTTCAGGCGCAGACAACAGGACAAAGTATAGAGGAACAACAAAATATATAATTAGCCCCCCTCCCTCCCCCAATAAAGCAATTCACGGATACAGGATACATTCTCTTCACAGTAAAACCTAAGAACACTTTTAACAATTGCCCACAGCGCGCATGCTAACTAAAGTAACCTCTTTTGAGAAACACTTAAGACAAAATTGTCAAACCAAAGGGGGCGGGGTGGGGAGGAGTGGGAGCCAGAGAGAGAAGCCAGAGAGAAAGCCAGCGAGCTGGGGACTGCAGCAGGAGAGAGGGCCTGGGGAGGAAGAGAGAGCGAGGGAGAGAGAGAGAGAGAGAGAAAGAGAGAGAGAGAGAGAGAGAGAGAGAGAGAGGGAGACAGAAAGAATTATGGCGTGAATAGGCAGTTTCATGTTGTTGGGAGAACTTAGCAGAAGTCGGTACCTCGGTCGTTACAAAGGAACAAGACCATTGCACAGAGGAAGCTTTTTACACGGGGCAGGGGCACGGGGGTGGGGTGGGGGGGCTCAGCCAGGCCGCGGCCGCTCCTCCTCGCGGGGCGAGGGCCTCCTTGCTTCAAATCCTTGTCTTTCTCCCCCCTGGGCCCCCAAGAGAAGGGAAGGAGACCCACGGCAGCTCACACACAGAAGCTATTACGAGATACTACCACTAGCGGGGACTGGCGCGGCGGGGACGCTGCGGCGGGAGGCCGGGCTCCCGGCCCGCTCGCAGGGCCAGAACGCTCGCGGGCGGGCGGGCGGGCGGGGGGGCGAGTGGCGGCGGCGGCGGCGGCGGCGGCTGCTCAGCGGTCTGGGGACCCGCGGCCCTGGCAGTCCCAGGCTGGAGCCTACTTCTTGTCGCCCTTCTGCGCGTCGCCCTCCTCCGCTGCCTCCGGGGCCCGCTCCAGCTTCTGTTTCTCCAGCTCCTCCTGCTCGCATTTGCTGCTGGGGAATTTGTCTTTGTTGTTCTCCTTTTTCCACTTCATCCTCCGGTTCTGGAACCAGATTTTGACCTGTCTCTCTGTCAGTCCCAGCGCGTGCGATACCTCGATCCGCCGCTTGCGAGTCAGATAGGGATTAAATAGAAACTCCTTCTCCAGCTCCAGGGTCTGGTAGCGGCTGTAGGTCTGTCGGCCTCGCCTGCGTCCGGCGGCTGCTGGGAAGGGGGGAAAGGGCGAGACAGAGGGGAGGGGAGGGCGGGGGAGGCAACAGAGACGGAGAAGGTTGGAAAATTCGCGAACCAGCCTCGGAGACCAGGAAAATTAGGGCAGGCGACCTGCTACCCGGCGCGGGCGCCAGGAGGCCTCGGCCAGCGGAGTGGCCAGGCTGGGGGCGGGGGTGGGTGGGAGTGCAGGGGATCAGACACCACGGACTCTAAAGGGGGCAGGAAAGGGGGAGCCACCTTCCTGCTACCCAGCCCCGGAGAGCTGGCGTGGTGGCGATGGGTCAGGTCTATAAAACGTGCCATAAACTTTAGAAGGACGGATGTGAAGGAAGAGCAGGAGGAATTAAAAAAAAAAAAAAGCCCGGTGGGGACGAAGGGACCCACCTTGAAAAGCCCCCAGCCTCTGGCCCAGAAGAAAAGTTTCTTCAGGGCAATTAAACTATAAAGCAATTGAGAAGTGCAAAGTTGAGCGCCCCCACTCCCACCGCCCCCTCTCTCTCCATAACCCCCCATAAAACAGTAAAAGGGGAAGAAGAAGACCAGTGGAGCGGGGTGAGGGGTTTATGGATTCAGGAAATGTCGCTTAGCGACCCCCCCCTTCAAGGGAAACCAACAAGAGAAGGAAGGGAAAGGGCGGCAGAAAGGAAGGAGGGAAGGATGCTGAGGGCGGGCGGGGAGGGGAGGGGGTCTTCGGGTGCTGGTGGGCAGCCCCGGCCTGTCCAGCCTGGCCTCCGCCCGCCCGGCCCCGGGCCCGCCGCCGGCTCACCTTGCGGGCGCATCCAGGGGAAGAGCTGCGTGGGCGAGGGGCTCTGCTCGGAGCCCTCGGCCTCCTCGGCCAGGCCGCTGGCGGCGGCCAGCTTGCAGTCGGCATACTGCACCAGGTCGGGGTCCTGCGCGCCGAACAGGCTCTGGCGCTGCAGCGGGTCGTAGCCGTAGAAGTTGCCCGGGTCCCCGTGGCACGCCACGGCGCACGGGTTCTGCTGGTAGGGAGCCGTGGACAACGACGACGGGCCGTGGTAGAACTCCTGGATTTGCGACGGGTGCTGGAAGCTGCCGCCGCTGCTGGGACCGTACACCACGGTGGGTCGGCCGCCCAGGTCCTGGGCAAAGCCGCAGTCATAATAATTGGGGCGCAGGGACTCCCCGGTTTTGTATTTGGAGAACAGTGAGTTGACGAAATAAGAGCTCATTTTATTGAATTTTGCGGCGGCGGCGGCGGCGGCGGCGGCTGTAGTTGGGGGCTGTTGGGGAGGGGGTGGGGAGGGGGAAAGGGAGGGAGAGAAAGGAGAAAAAAAAACGCGGATTCGCCGGCTCCTAGTCACCCTCGCCAGGAAAGGAGAGGGGAAGGGAGGAGGAAAAAAGAAAGAAAGAAAGAAAAGGCGAAGATCTCGAAGCCGCGACACTTTTTGTGATTTCCAAGAATAGGAAAGGACGCAGAAGGCTCCCAAAGTCTAAGCTGGCATGGCAGCCGAGGCTCGCTCGCCCTCCCCCACCCCCCACCCCCCAAACAAAAATATACCGCCACTTAAAGAGGTCCTCGCTTTACATTTCGAAGAAGGGATGCCAGTTCATAAACAGTTTTCGGTGATTTACTTCCCTGCAAATGAGTTGTTTCATATTTTGCACTGTCTTTTCATGACCATTTGCATCCATTAGAGACCCCGCATCCTATTGGCTTCTCCGTACTCCTCCCGGACAGAACGCAGAGAGAGGGTGAGAGCGAGCGAGCTGAGAGAGCGAGCGAGAGAGAGAGCTAGAGCGAGAGAGCGCCAGGGAGTGAGGAGAGAGCGCAAAAAAAAAAAAAAGGAGGAAAAAAAAACACCAGGGAGAGAGAGGGGGAGAGAAAGAGGGAGAGGGTGGGGGGGGGGAGAGAATGAATACGGATTAAATCTGTTTAACTACCTACATTAATGAGATATCCCTCTCCTCACAACAAATCAAATACCTTCGCAGACCACCCCCAAAGACTGATGTGGGGGAGTCATGGAAAAACACGCGCGCGCACACGCACGCGCGCGCGCGCGAACACACACACACACACACACACAACGGGCCAGGCGTAGGCACGCTGTTAATTTCGCGATTTTAACGAGGCAGTTGGAGTCTTTCTAAATGTCAGGGTCGCTTCGGAAAAATGTAAAAGAACACGGTTTAATTGCGCCGAGTTTTAAAAGGTCCTATAAATGTAATTGGCATTTTAATACAAGTTATCAAATCATACAGCTTCCTCTCCTAAACATATTTTCAAACAAACGAGGTAGTCATATTTAAAGCTTTAATGATCAATTTCCTTATTATTGATAAAGGTTTAACTATCGTGCAGAGGGAATTGACTGGGTAACTGGCCCCCCAAAAACGGCTGTAAACTCTTTAACAAACTATAAAACGCAATAAAGCCCGAGTCTGTTGTTGTTTATGCCGCAGCGCATAAAAGCTGTTAGGATTTTACGAGTTCTTTCCTCTACAGCTATAAAACTGCCGCTTCCAGCGCCCCGCCACCCGACTGCAGCACGGTGGGGTGACGAAGCCGAAATGAGAACGATTATGGGGTGGGTTTTTTTCCCTTCCTCTTCCCTGCACAAAGGGCGACTTTTGCTGGCTTTTCTCTACCTTCAGCTAGGGCAAGCACCTGCCCCCACGTTCCTCTCCAAGCAGCCCACCCTGCTCCTCCGCCCAGGGCACTCATTCCACTTTCCCTCATTCAACAAATAAGGCAGGGTTTTCTGTGAAGGGGTTTGGAAGGGCAAAAGGAGGGGACCGGCCGTGCAGGAGAAGAAACTTTCCGGTTAAGGGACAGTGGTGAAGCTCAGCACAAAGTTCTCTGGCGATCTCTGATTTTACAGTTTTGTACAATCCCTCTCCTCCGAGGGGGAGTGCTACAATGGGGGTGGGGTCTCCAGAAACTGCTGGGACACAGCCAGTGCTTTGAGGGGATCAACTTTGTGTGAATGCCACCAGTGAGGGGACTTTCACTTGGGCTGGCCCACTCTCCAGCACCGGCATTGGGGCCCAGTAACCAAGCCAACCTTCCAGGCGCGTGGTTCTCCTCCACAACTGTGGACCAGGCCGCCTCCATCAGCAACGGAAAGGGAAGTCTAGACCCAGCTGGGCACCTCAGCCCAGGTACCTGGCCTTGGTGCCCACTGACCTATGCCCTCCCTCGCCCTAGGCTGTGGCTGCAAGGTGCAAGCATAGGGTCACACCTTTTAATCCTCAGCCTCCCCCAGATCCTTCTGAGGGACAGGCTCTGCCTCCACAGATCTTGGGGTGAAGGAGATTCAGATGCAGGAAGCCGCTGAGTCTTCTTTTTTTTTAATGCTCCCCCCTTGGAAAGCAGCTTCTTAAACCCTGTACCCCCTCCAGGCCTTGGGACCTGGGATCTGAAGAAATGGAAGGCAGGACAATCAGGGTGGGCACCACACACTCAGGCCACTGCCTCACCTATCCACTGGGGTGAGTCTCCTGGCCAGACTGCACTGAAGGCAATGGCGTCCTGCAGAGCTGATCAGTCAGAGACCAGGAAAACAGAGACATAGAGAGAGAGAATAAAAGCAAATTTTTAGTAACAAAGGGGGAGGCTTTACAAATACATTTTTTACCCAAGGGAGGGTGGTTTGCTTTTTGGAAGGTGCCTTTAGGGATCCTCATAACCCCCACACTTTGTAGAAAACAAAAGTATTGACTTCCCCAAGGGAGAGATGCACACAGCACCAGTGATTTCAAAAGTGAATCCGGAGAATGGGTGATGGGTTTGGAAGGTAGCTAAAGAGAAGGGGCAACGGAGAGGGAGCTGCAAGGCTCAGAAATACTGTACCAGTGGCGGAGGGGAGGCAGCGGCTGGCAGAGGGAAGTTGTTGATGAAGGGAATATTTTTTTTATCAAATGTGGGGGGCGAGGGTAGTGGTGGGGGTTTATGGTCATGATTTGAGCACTCACCAGGCAAAGTAGAAATTCAATGGCTTGTTCTAAATCATCCCTATGTTGTGCCAGAAATTCCTGATGGAAGGAAAATGTTTCTACGATTAGAAAAAGCAAGAAGATAATTTATAAACACCCACCGGAGTGCAGATTTATTGGAACAACTGAAGTTAAGGAGAGACTCACTTGCTTGGTTCTTTGCATTAGGCGCCCTGCGGGGAAGAGAGAGGGGACTGGCTGGGGTGGTTTCAGGAGTGTGTGTGGTGTATGGATGAGTGAGTGGGTGGGGGTTTAGGGGGCTATCCCCTCCACCCCCCAGTTGATCCGGGTGGGGAGCAAAAATAAGGCTGGACCCAGAAGAAATGGGAGATTCAGATTAACAGGGACTGTGGGCCCGCCAAGCGCGCGCACACGCGCGGGGGCCTCCCAGAGAAGCTTGCTCCGTGTCCAGGCCTTCATGCCAAGTGACCAGTTTTGCTGGGGGTCAGCCTGGTGATTCCACCTGGAAGCTGCTGGGCCTCAGGAGAGGGGAGGACGCGTGTGATTCTGCTTCCTGCTGCTGCACCCGCTCCTGCACCCATCCGTAAAACGCGCACTGTGGGGGCAGTCCAACTTAGAGCGCCAGAGAAGCAAACCAGGGAGGAGATCTCCAGCCCTCCCGCCCTCAGCCCCAGCCCAGCTATGGGCACCCACACCACCTCTGCAGCTGCCGCCTGGTCCAGAGACCTGCCAGTTCAGTTGGGGCAATTCCTGTGGGGGAGGAAAAACTCTAAAATTGGGGGTCCCTGGGCTGGCTTCCTCCAGCGACCCCCCCCTCCCCGCAGCACACTGATCTCCCGCTGATCTCAGCCGCCTGCCGGCCTGCCCGTCCCTTCACCTGACTGGCCCACCCGCGGCCCTGACATTCCTCTCCTCCCCTCTCGGTAAAATCTGATTTTTAAATGAATGGATTCTCCTTCGTTATGGGGACTCATTCGTTCTACGACGGTTAGGGTTCCCCGTTTGCATGCATTGGTTGTCCCACCACACGCAGCCAAGTGGACGATCTCTCCTCGAAAGGAAATTCCGAAAATGGACCCGCTGGAGGACGGAGGGGAAAACATTACGCGATCTGAAAAATCTCTAAAATGGGGGAAACGACGATCGGACACTATAATATTTTTTACGACTCGCAAATTATTCATGGCTGTTGGGAGCGCGCAGTTCGCAGACACCCTGGCCGACCGAAGTGCGGCGAGTAGCCGCGGGCGCCCGCAGCCGCCGCCGCTTCGGGGACTTTCACGTGGAGCTCGGCTGCCATCTAGCGGCCGCCCTGCGGAAAGGCGCCGCCGCCCCGGGGCCCCGGTTCTCGGAGCGGGAGCCGGCGACCAGGCTGCCAGAGAGGAACTTTCCTTATTAGCCGAAAAGACAGAGGAAAACCAGAGCAGGCGGGAGAAAGGGCCTCAGAATCCAGAAACGGTTCGTGAAATTTTGCAGATGAGCTTTTTCTTTTAAAGGAGGGGGAAAAAAACAGGGAAGAGGAAGCGAATAAAGAAACCACAAAACTTCTTGTTTTCATATTTACGGCCGCAACCTCCAGTCGCCCACGTTTGGCCCGTTTTTAAAAGGGGGAGATGAGCAGATTCCAAATTCTACCCCTTTGTTTCCAATGTCCAAGGGAAAGAGTTGGGTCTTTGGGGGGACGGGTGGAGAGGAGACCTGACAGGGAGGGATGGGTTCAAGAGGCCGCCCGCGCCCAGACGTCTGACCCCACAGGAACAGAGCGGTGTGTGAGGGGTGGGGATCTTGTCCTTTAGGATCCCCGGCTCTGGAAGGGGCACGAGGCACAAAATCCGAGTCCCGATTGTGTCTGAAGCATTTGTGGCAGGAAAGTGTCTTTCCCTCCCGCCGCCTTCCTTTTATTTATTTTTTGGTCCCTGCCCCTCTTCCCGTCCCCAGGCCCCAGGTCCTGAGCGGGTGAGAGTGGGGGGCTGCTGGGCCCACCCAGTCCCCACCCAGGTAGGAGCCCAGGCCCAGCTGCGGCTCTCAGCTCCGGAGAGTTTCCCCGCTCCCTGTTTGCTTTGCTGCTGTTTAGTTTCTTAACCTTCAGAAATTTATACGCTATAAACTTTTATAGCGGTCATATTCTTTTATGGCCGCGCACCACGGCATTGAATTCGTCGCCGGGTTTCTGTCTGTCTCGCACTCTCGCGGGCTCTCTGGGAATCTCTCTTTTATGACAACTGCTTCCCCTCTCCGGCTCCCGAGCCTCCGCAGCTTCCCCCTTTGTCTTTCAAGAAGCCACCGGGGCTCTGGACCAGACGCCACCGCCACCGCCGCCGCCGCCCAGGGTCCTGCGGGCGTCCGCGCCCCCTGCCCCGCCGGCTGCGCTGGGTGCTGGGGCAGCCTCGCCTTTCGCGTCTCCCTGGGTCGGAACCGGCCTTCTCTAAACACAACCTCTCCCGCGGGCCGTCGGTCCAGGGTGCGTTTTCTGCGGAAGCTTCGCTCTCTCCGGCCTCAGGCTCCCTCTGATGCACGCATCCTTTCGTTCGAGGGGGGTAGGCCTCGCTGATTTCTTCGTTTCTAGGGTTCTCGCTCTCTTTCTGGTCCTGCTGTATCCCCACTTCTAACCCATCGGCAGGGAGGGCCCCTCAGGCCGCGTGTCGCTGGGGTGGGCCCGGTGGGGAGGTTGGGGTGGGGGCTGAGCACCAGCCCGCAGAGGCAGACTCCCCACCCTGCGGGGAGAAAGCGGGCTGCTCGGAGTTGCAGGCTTCCGTGAGGGGTTCCCGCTGGGACTGGGACTGGCCCGCTAGGGAGGGCAGGAAGGTGTCTCTGGGAATGCGTTTCGTCCTGAGGTCAGACTGGAAAAGGGACATTGATTTTTCTCTGGCCACATTTCTGTTTCTCCTTCAACCCTCTCCCGCGGCTGGGAGATCTGGATCCCCAAGCTCAGCCTCCACCAAACCAGCCTCAGACCTAAGTTCCAACGGGGTCCCTACCCCAAGTGGGCGCGGGGCACCCTGAGAGGGGGCGCTCCCTGGTAGTAGAAGGAGAGCCAGACCCTCCCCCGGGCCCGTCTGGCCCCAGACAGCCGCCAGGAAGGGAAGTCGCCTGCCTTCCTTTAAAGAGGCTCAGCCCAGGTAACAGTCTCATACCGCTGAGGGAGGGATGGATCCCAGGGCCTTTAGTGGGACTCCGCCGGCCAGTGGGGAAGTCTCCGGCCAACTTGGGGGAAGACGGGGTTGCTCAAGGAACACAGGACCTTTGCCAGTCCATCATCGTTTCCTCCTTCCTCATCAACCCTCCAGTCGTCCCTGGGTAAACCCTCCTGTGAGAGCCCCAATCCAGCAGGCGGACCCCTGGGAAGCCTGCCCTACCAGACCTGGCCAGGAAGCTGCCCACCCAAGCCGGGTGGGACCAGCCAACACAGAATAAGACACAAAGAGAGATTTATTTTCTAGAGTGATATATATTTTTGTTCTTTTTTTTTTCTTCCCCAAAACGAACAATCAGAGCGCTAGGTCCCTTTAACCTTCCCACCCCACCCCCACCCCTCCCAAATAAGAGACAACTCAAAACAGGCGAGACAATCACCCTGAAAGAAATCACAAAAACACAAGCACGTTTTCACGACAGCCACGGACAAAGCGCAAAGTTCTACAGAAGGGCCTGGAGGGGCAGGAGCGAGAGTCCAGGAGACTGGAGGGGCTGACGGATGGGGGAACAGGGGCGCCTGGGAAGCAGAGGAAGCCAGCCTGGCGGTTTAGGTGCCTTTCCGCTTCCCACGCAGCCAGCTCACCAGCCTGGCAAAGCGGGAGTCACACCAGGCGAAGACCAGCATTGGGACTGCTCCTGTCGTGTGCTGGGGCGGCTGCCACCAGGCCAGGGACTCCTCTGCGTGGGTCCCAGCGGAGGTGGGCAGAGGACAGGGCTCTGCTCCTCGGCGCGCTGGCGCCTTTCCTCTCTGTGCCTCACAACGTCCTCGGAGAAGGGCGCTCAGGAATCGATTCGCAATAAATTCTCAATCAGACTCTCCTGAGCTGGCCTTCCTGCCTACAGCGGCACTGAGGCGAGCAGGCCTGGAAGGCTGAAGGGGTTTCTCTATCTTCTCTATCGGGAGTGGCTGGCGCTCAGGGAGGTGGCCGCCAGAGTGAACTCGGAGCCAGGCAAGAAAGAGCAAGGCAGGGGAGTTGAGAGCAGGACCAGCTACCGGCTCTATCAAGTGGGGCCGGGAGAAGTGGAAGGACCACATGGTCAAGGTTCTCCGACCCAAGATGTGACCTCCTTTTGTTGGAAGGAGAGGGAAGCGTCATGCAGAATTAAACACTTCCTGCAACCGGAGGAAAAGCCAGCCTCCACCCCAGGGCACTCTGCCTGTCCCAGCCCTTCCCTGTCCACCTGGCTTGAGGAGCTGTGGGGGGTGGGGGGATGATTCCACCTGCCTGGGGAACTTCCTTGGAGGTGGTCTTGGGAGATGGTGCCCTCTGGGCTTCAATACCCTCGACAGGAGGGCAGGCCTCACTAGTCATCTTCCTGGTGTGCACTTGCTCCAGGCATGGAACTCTGGCTGGCCTGATGGTCTTCTGACTGTTCTGCCAGGTTGTGTACCCCAGGCTTAGTGTGAGACAGCCTGTATTGGGGGTGTCACTCCCTCTGAGTGAGTGAAGTAGGGGCTGAGCACATTTCTTGTTATTGCTGTGGGCTCAGGGCTTTGTGTATGCAGGTGGGGCTGGGTGCAACTGGAGTGTCCCTGGGTGACTTTTGGGATGGGTGTAGGGAGGGAACAGGCAGGCAGAAAGTGATGGCTGGGCCTCCCCAGAAAAGTTAGGGGCTTGGCTAGGGCCTCTCTTTCCTTGTGGCCCATCACGTTAGTAAACCTACTACTTCTACCTTCTAACTCAACAAAACTTTCTCCTGAGGCCAGGGGAGAAGAGAGAAACAGGTGAGGGAGAAGGGAAGGAGAGAAAGCCTGGGTGCAGAAAAAGACCCCCTTCCCCATTCACTTGAAGGCAGGCATCCCAGATAGCTTGGCTTTGCAGCCACCGCTTATAAATAAGAGCTGGGGAAGGGGTGAGGGCGCTGGGGGAAGCATTACTCTTTGCCCTGCTCCTTATTCATTTTCTTCATTTTCATCCGTCGGTTCTGAAACCAGATTTTGACTTGTCTCTCACTCAGATTGAGGAGTCTGGCCACTTCGTGCCTACGGTCCCTGGTGAGGTACATATTGAACAGAAATTCCTTCTCTAGCTCCAGCGTCTGGTACTTGGTGTAGGGACAGCGCTTTTTCCGGGAAGAGCGAGCGTGCAGCCAGTTGGCAGAGGGGTTGGCTGAAAGAGAAGCAGGGATAGAATCAAAGAGAGGAAGGGGAGGGTGATGAAGGGCTCTCAGAGGGTACTTATTTGAGGGTGTGCCCCTGATCTCCATGCCTCACCTGACACTGGAGAAGGGGGCACCTGGGTCTTCCCCCACTCCCTTCTGGACTCAGCCAAGGGCCAGCATTAGCCATGGCCATCTCCAGAGGAGAGTTTCTTTGGAGAGAACAGAGGCAAATGTAAACCGGATGGCCAAAGTCTGGTCTGCCTCAAGTTCTCCCTCCATCTTTCTGCTTTGATTCAAGGTGGTCAGAGCAGGCCTGGAACCCCTACAGCACCAACAGCCTGGCAGGGGTGGCTGACCTGAAAATGATCCTGATTCCAGCTCTGGGAGTTGAGAGGAGGAGTTGGGGGAGCTTCTGTCCCGCCACAGCCAAGAGTCTTCCCAACCCTCCGGTGGGGACACGACCCTGCCAGGAGCACAGGCTTCCCTTGGCCACATGGCAGCAGGCATGTGTGTCTGTGTAGATACCCCCCCCCATACACACACCACACACCCCCTGCCTATATACAGGTCCTACAGAGCACTTACAGACTCAAACATCCAGCACTCTCCAATTCACATGCAAGCCGATTGCAACCATTTATCAACTTCCGCCTATGAACAGGGAGCGCCGGGGGCTCCCAGATAACTTATGGTTGTAATAGTCTGCCTTTTCTGCTCCTGCCCAGCTCGCAGTTTGGTTAACGCCAGTTCAGGGAAATTGGAGAGCAAGATTGCTCCAGCCCCAAGGTGAGGAGCCACGGATGAGTAGGGAGAAGTGGCCCGTGTGGGGCAGCAGAGAGGGGCTAACAGAGTAGAAGGGAGTGAGAAAGAGGAAGCAGAAATCCACATCACTTCTCCTTACTCTCCCTCCCTCCCTCCTTGGAACTTGGAAAAGACTCCAATTAAAAGCCAAGCCTGCTTATGATAACAGTCACCCCTCAACTCTGCTTGCTTCCTCTTTCCCAAATGGGAAGCATTGGATACTAGAACAGAAAAACAAAACCCAAAACAATCTGGTTCATCTTACACTAAGCACCTTGTCTTAACAACGTGCAGCACTATTTTCCTGTGATGGCTGGGAGGGGACCCACAGTCACATTAAATATGAAAGGGAGTTGGTTAATAATTGATCCTGGCCAAATGGTGCCCTTGTAATAATGGGCTTCCCAGGCAGAGATTGGGGTACAGGGTCAGCTCTAGCGTGTGCGGGAGAGGGTTTGGAAAGAGCCAGCTCTTGTGACTCATCCTGACAGGTCGGAGGTGCCAGCCGCAAACTGCAGGGGCCTCAGAGAATAGGGGCAGCGGGGGCAGGGGCTCCAGGGGTGGGCCGCAAATCTAGCAGAGTAAATCTAGAGAGGAAATAATTGAGCCCAACTCCCTAACAAGAGTGAGCAGGCGGACCAGTCCGCGCCAGACTTTGACTTAGGGTTTGGGGCTGAAAGAGCCCTAAAGGATTTGCCCTTCTCAATCTGAGGAAGAGGGGTGGGGTTGGGGGGGAGACAAGAAAGAAAATCCGACCTGAGGCATCTCCCCAGCGGCGTGCATCACCTCCTGGAAAGCAGCCAGACTGGAGATGCTGACTCGGGATGCTGGGCGGGGGCGTGGGAGGTGGGAAGAAAGTCCTCCCAGAGGGGAAAGCTCTCCGCCTCTGTACACACATCCTAAATCCCTCACCCTGCCCCAGGGTCCCTTTGGGATCTGGCCCGCTCCCGGGGCTGACTGGCCGGGAAGTTCAGATGCCGCCCGGCGGACACCTCCGCACGCTAGGGAACCCCCGCGGCGAGGGGGAGCCGAAGGGCCTGGAGCAGGCGGCGGCCACCCTGGGGGCGAGGCTGCCGCGGAGGGGAGGGGACCTCCGGGGAGGGGCCGGCGCCTCGGGGAGGGGACTAGGCCACCGCGTCCCGCGTTCCTCCGCCCCTCCTGGCGCCAGCTGGGGACCCTGCTCCGCTCGTGCGGGCTCCGAGGAGCCCAGCGCTCTGCCAAGCTGTTGCGTCGCAAAAATAAATAAATAATAATCATCCTGCTGCGCCCCCTCCCCTCCAGGCTGGCTCGGCGGGGCGGCGCGGGGCGCAGAGTCCGCCCGCCAAGTCCGGGGCTGCCCCGCGCCCACTCCGGGCCTGGTCGGTGACCGGCCCGGGCCCTCGGCTCCGCTCTCGGCCGGCGTCGCCTCTCCGGCTGGCGGTGGGGCCTCCGGGCAGGGAGCGCGGCGGCTCGGTCCCCGCGCGCCGGTGGCCTCCGGGACGTGGAGCGGCGGGGGCGGCACGCCTCTGACCGCCTGCCTCCTCTTCCTGGGGGGGTGGGCCCGTCCCTCCTCCCCCTGCTGCCCGGGTCCCCGCCGCGGGCTCCCGGCACATTGTCCGCCGTTTATGGCCTCTCCGCTCCCCTCCCCCCGCCGGGTATTTCCTCACTTTTTATAACTTACTTTGATCCGGCCTCTCTTTGTCCTCGCTTCCTTCGCAAATTTTATTGTCCCCGTAGCCGGCCCGCGGAGTCGCCAGCCCGGCCTCCCGGCCCGCCGAAGTTTCCAAACTGTACTGGGGCGGGCCCGCCTTGAGCAGCTCCCCAGGCGCGCCCAGCAGCGGCTCCGCCTTCACGGCCGCCTGGCCCTGGCCCTGGCCCTGGCCCGGGGCCGCCTCGCCGCGCGGCGCGGGCTCCAGCCAGGTGCGGAGGTACCTGCTCTCGGCCGCGGGGACGCCCTGGGGCTGCAGGTAGGGGTGGTAGACGGACGGCAGGCTGCCCGACGCGTGCGGGCTCAGCGGCGCCCACGAGGCGCCGAACACGGGCGCCTTGGGCTGGAAGCTGCACGAGGGGAAGTCCAGGTGCTCGCCGGGGCCCGGCTGCCGCGGGCTCGCGTACTGGCCCGAAGGGAACTTGGCTGGAGGCGCGTCCTCGCTCTCGTGACTTATGATCGAGTCGACATAATAGCTGCTAAGGGTCCCAGAAATGGACATTCTCAGACATTATCCGGGCGCTCGCCGGGGGGAAGGGGGACGCGCTGGGCTCCGCGGCGGCGCCCGAGCAGGGAGAAGGTGGCACCCGGACCCGGTGTGAGGGCTTTTCGGACGCGACCCCCCCGGCCCCCCACCCTCCCACCCCCACCCCCGGCTCAACTTCTCAGCCAACAAAGTACAGTGGAGCAGCCTGGCTCGGCGCTCCGTGCAAAATGATTGGTCAAAGTTTTTCCGACTGCCTGATAAAGCGTCAGCTCCGACATCAATCAATCGGGCGAGGGGGCTGCGCTCTGGCTGTCATCTGTCCGCACCCGCATTCCATATCGAGGATGGATCGCTTTATGCTGATGCAATGTGCTACCACGTCAGGGCTCCGGCGGACACGTAACCTCAGCCCGAGCCGCCGGTCGCCCGGCCCCCACCCCCCCTCCTTTGGCAGGAAGCGCGCGGGAGGTGGGGGGGGGAGAGTTCTCGACATGGGGCGGCGGGGGCGGAGGGGAGGCGGAGGGAGAGCCGCGGGCTGCCTCGCGAGGGACCAGACTGTGGAGCCCTCTCCCCAGGCGAGTCGGGGCGAGAGGGAGGGAGGGAGCCCCAGCCTGGAGAGCAGCCCCAGTGACCCGACTGGATAATTAAGGAGAAGGTGGTCCTTCCTCCCCCCTTTTCACCGCCCCCCCCCTCTCCACCTCCACTTCCACCCCGCAGGCCCTGGCTTCCTTTCTGTCCCCTTGACAGAAGATGTTTATTATTAAACAACACCAGCAGTATCAATCCACTGGAGAAATACAGGGGATGGGGACAAACGGGGGCTGTTAGGGGACGCCATCACAGGCCGTGGAGGGACCCTCTGGGCGCTATTTGGGGGAAGTTTCCCAGGCCCCGGCTCCCAGCAGTCCCCAGAGTCCTGGCAGGGAGTGGGCATTTGGGGATACTACCTCTGCCCTGAATTGGGAACCTGACTGAGGTGAAAGGGGTGCATCAGGCTCTGGAAACTTGGGGCTCTGAAAGTTTTACTACAAGGACCCCAACACTGCTTTCCACCGGAGCGAGTCACCTCGCTTTGGCCTTGGCCGAAGGGACAGCGTGGGGCAAAACTTCCTTCCGCCTTCACCCCTAAAGTTGCCGGGATGATGGGGCTAGCTACCAGGGAGACTCAAGACAGCCTCCCTGAGATGGCCCTAGAGCAGAGGCACACGGGGAGAGGAGCCTTATCTCTACTTCCACCCCATCCCCAGTGGCAGCCTAAGGCCCACTGCTCAGCTCACCTCTGCACCCCTCTCCTTGGGGCTGGCGGCTTCTCCCAAGTGACTCCCAATACCGAAATGGGGGCGGCAGACTGGACGCCGGCTGGGTCGCAGTCTCTCGGACCTCCCTCTGCCTCCCCTCCCTGGAAGCCCCTGGCTGGAGCTTCAGAACAGTTCCTTTTATTGGCATCCACTCCGGGGCGGCCCTGCGCTGAGAGTCCCGCGGGGCCAATGCGGGCTCCCTGGCTCGCCTCCCAGCGTCGCTCCGCCGCCCCTTTTCCTCAGTGCAGCTGCTTCTGTGGCGTGGGGCGCATAGGGAGACCCGGCCAGCCGCTGAGCAGACCCGGTTCTGCCTGGGTTCGGCCCTTGGAAGGGTGAGTCGGTCTGGAATTTCTCTTTTGGTAATTCTCAGACCCCAGCTATCACATAGCAGCCCTGGTTTGCCCCCCCCCCAAGCCCAGTGCTTTTTAATAAACCGGGGGCCGTTCTAACTTAGGGGGGTCCTTTTTTGGTCTTCTGGGTCCTACGCCTGGGCCCTGCGGAAGGCTGCGGCGGTTCACCTCTGTGCAGGCACCAACACATTCCCGCCCCGCTTTTCTTTCCAAATGAAGCCATCTCGTGTCATTACATGTGAAATACGAGGGCGAAGCGCCATATTTCTTCACATTATGGCGATTTCAAAATGATTTTTTAAAGATCAATGCCGGCGCCCAGCCGGCTCCCTCCTTCTCAATCCCCGGCTCTCCCAGGGCGGCAGCCCCGGATCCGGAACCAAGCAGCGTGAAGCTGGTTTTTTTCCGTGGGACCCAACTAGAGGAACAAGCCGCTCATACAAATTCTTCTAAGAAACAGACGCTTGGGAAAGTCAGAGGGAGCCCTGAGCCTCACCAGTGAGGGAAGCAGGAAGCAGGACGTAGAGCGAATGAATCACAGTTAAGGCAGAGCACCTGTTCCCGATTTGCCAGACCAGACGTAGGGAGTCTGCTGTCAGCTTCACCTGTAATAAATATATTCTTTAGGGAGAGAGAACGAACACCTCCCTTGCCATAAATAACGGTGTTATGAAGCATGTCAAACAGAGTATATGATTTCCTGTGGTATATAAATTCAGGGCCCAAAAGGGCATGTGGAGAGTGGGCTGGGTTTTTTATTTATGGAAAAGTCTCCACCTGAGTGTGGAGGAAGAGGACCTGGGCAGGCACTGGGCTGAGTGGGGCCTCCTGGCTCCTGGCTCCCTGGCTGCCTCTCTTTGCGACAAGGGCATCAGGAGGGGCACATCAGTTAGGGGAGAAGTTAACAGAGAAGGGGCATTGTGCCCTAAGGAGGGGGAGATATCCCAGGGGCAGGGTTGGGGCTGTGAGTTGCTGAGTGCCTACCTCTCCCCACCCCTTCCTGTCCCCTGGATGCTGGGTGAGGCACTTGGACCTCTTTTCTTACCGTCAGAGTTTAGACTTTCCTCACAATGATTCTAGAGAGAGGACAATCTTACTGAGAGAGGTTTGGAGGTCTCCATTATCTGAGAAGAGGTGGGGGGGTGCAGGTGGGGCAAACCCAGCCTTGAGTCTCAGTCCAGTCTGACTTTCTAGGCAGTGTTGCTGTACCCCATCAACTGGAGCTCAGACCAACAATTATGGGCTCAGCTAGGAGGAAGCCCCTTGCTTGGGTGCTGAGAACTTGTAGGTACCTCTCCTCAACTCCCGCCCCCCCCCCCAAAAAAAAGGATCCTGTTTTCTCTCCCAGACAATGTTACTCATCCTGAGAGAGTCCAGGAAACAGGATTGTGGCTTCTGGTGCCCCGTTCTAAAGAAGTGTCATAGAGGGGTCACTTTGTCCAGAGAGAACAAAGCTGCTCCCCACTGCACCCCCAAGCCTAAAGAGGAGTGAAGGGCATGCCTGCAGCCTCTTGCCATTTCCTGCACAGGAGCTGCTGTGCCTGAGGACAGCTGGGGCTGGTAGCTCAGGGAAGAGCAGGCAGGCAGAAGCGACAGACCTTGGTCACACTGGGGCCCAAAGCAGCCACCAGTGAGCGGGGCAAGGTCCCGGGGAGCGGAGGCTGACTCCCAGGAAACCAGCTGGTGAGTGTGTGTGTGCTTTGAGCAAGGCTTTTGGTGAGGATTTCGTTACTGGCTAGGAAGAAGAGAGAAATTCTAGCAGGAGGTAAGCAAAGGGAAAGTGGGGGTGGGGGGAATCAATGGAAAAACAGAAGCAAGATATTTTTTAAATTAATAAGCTAATTTGAAATGTAAGCATGATGTATTCGATTCGATATGATGTGTGTGTCCTGTGTGTATTTTTAAAAATCAAGGTTTCTTTATGGGGAGTCCAATATGTAAAGGTGCCGTGTGCTATACTATATATAAAACATGTAATAAAAAACACATAATAAATATATTGACCCAACTACAATACCGAGTGTGTTTGGGTGCTCGCATCTGGGTCTGTAATTTTGTCTAGAACCCAAAGACTTATGTGTACATTCTTATAATCATCACACATCTATGGAAAAAGGAAAAACTTGTGGAATTCTGTACTTAAATTGTAGCTACGAAATTTTGTCAGATTTGGGAGCCTTGCTTGAAAATCTGTGCCTCAACTTGATCCTGTGAGACGTATGCTGTGTCCTCAAACCCCTGCGTGTGGTTTCATCCAGGTGTCCGTTAGTGTCCTTCCAAAATCATTGTCTGGAAGGTGAAGGGAGTGTCTCTAATCAGCTTAAAAGAAGTCATGAAACTTGTGTGTGTGTGTTGTGTGTATGTCCAACAAGGAAATCCATTATTGTACAATACGGCCTAAATTGTAGGGACAGTGTGTAGGGTATGCTTATTTCAGCGTGTGATGGGCACAGAGAGGTGGGGGCACCATTACCTCTCCATGTGTCTGTCCTGCACAAGTGTGGCATAGAGGTGAACAAAGAGGAGCTGAGTCTGAAAGCCCTCCACTAACTGTGGAGTCAGGCAAAAGCATCGCTGTGTTGTGTACAACGAAATTAGAAAGACCCCAAATCTTTGTCAGAGGCATTTCTTCTGACCCAGGATCAGAGGCCAGGCCCGCTTTGAGAAAGAGTGAGGTTTCATGGTGAAGACATGGAGAAAGACAAACTCATTCCATGGTTAAGAAGCTAAAGTCCCCAGAACTCGCCCTTTTACACAAAACGGGGCCCCAACCAGGGATCACATCAAATCTGCACACGGGTTCAACCCTCAATGCTTCCACACCCCCAGAATGGTGGTCTGAATTTTAAAGTAACGAAATTTTCTGCCAAACTCCTCCCAGGATGTCAGAGGTGAAGGGAAGGATGGAGACGTCAGTGGCCTAAGCAGACCTTGGGATCTTCTTACCCACTCTCAGCCATAGGATTTCAAGGTGGTGATGGCTGCTGCCTTCTTGGCTGGTGGGGTGGGGTGGTGGTGGTGGTGGGGGTGTATCTAGGAGACCAAACGGGGTGGGCAGCAGGCGGGGCAGAAAGGAGCCAGGCAGGTAGAAGGTTATTACGGAATTGCTTCCATAAAACCTGGGGCTGTTGTAAAACTCTGCTTTCCAAAGACTTTATTTCCTCTTTTCTCTCTGACATCCCCCTTTTTTCTTTTTTACAGCACTTTTCCTGGGAGGGGGCGGTGGTGGAGGGATGGCAAGTATGGAAGACAGGCTCCCAAGGGGCCCCCGGAACGTTTGTGAGCAGCCAGCGAAAGTAAGGTAAGGCAGCGGGGCTACTCCAGGAGGCCTTCACCCAGAGCCAGGACGAGAGAATTCAAAAGCGAACATTGTTGGCTTTTGCTCATCAGGACAATGGGCTGAAGGCTGCATTTCCCCAAGCTGGGGTGGGTCTCCCCAGTGCCCCTCAGCCCTAGCAAAGGTTCCTTGTTCAGAGGCCCCTCTCGCCTTCCAAGTCAGCCTGGCGCCGCCGCCGGAGCCCCATCTGGTCGGCCCCTTTGCCACATTTCCTCCGCCGTAAGCAAGGGGGAAAATTTGGGAACAAAAGTTAGCTTATGCTTCTGAACTTCCTCCTCTTTCCACCAATGATTTTAATCATTCCTTCCCTGGTCAGAAAGCCAGCAGTCTCCCGAGGACTGAGGTCACAAGGGTATCTCTCTGCCCTCCCAGTCCCTACTCTCCACCCCAGTCCCCAGTTCTGTTGCCTGTCACCTTGTTAGCCCAGGTTGAGCTACCCAACAACCTGAGCTCCCCACCAAGTCTAAGATCCCTCTCGATGAACCCAGCTCAAGGTGCTCTGTGGAAGCTCTTAGGGACAGTGAGGGGAAGGAGCCAAGGGCCCTGTGACAGTCTCCCTTCAGGAGTTCCTACACCATTGGCAGGTTTTAAGGGGTCCCTGGAGGCTGTGACTGCAAGGGACACTGGTATTTCCTTCCTAGAACCAGATCAGGACCTAGGGAGCCCTCTCCAAGGACCTGAAATTCCCTGAGCTGGAGCCTCAGTCCCCCAAAGCTTGCAGACTCCTCAGTCCTTCTTGGACCCAAGACTGAAGCTGGGGAGCCTTCTCCGCCATGTAGACTGAGGCCTGAGGCAGGAAACTCAAGGTCCCAGCTGCCACCCTCTGGCTCTGTGAAGCAACCCATCAGCTGCCCAGGAAGGTGCCTTTGGGAAGTGGATTAGTCCCCACTCTGCCGCCTCCCCTGCAAACACACAGCTGCTACTGGACTGTAGGCGTGGGAGGGCACCCCACATCTCCTGAGAGTTCTTCTCTGGGGAGCATTCCTGAGGGTCCTCAATCTTCTTCTCACCCTTTTGCCAGGGTGTTCCACTGGTCCTATTCCTCTGCACTCTGTCAGCCCCCCATCCCACCCACCCCCCACCCCAGGTGAGTGCAGAGTGCAGAGCCCTAACTGACAGGATTCCATTCCAGTGGGGGTCTTGCATGGGTTCAGAAACTCAGGCCCAACACCACTGAGCTTGGAAGCTCCTGGGATTCACTCCGCAGCTTCCGTCCAAGCGCTAGGTCAAGAGGTGGGGGGTGGGAGCGGAGGCAGGCCCCTGGCCAATTGGAGGTCCAAATGGCAAGCTACCTTCATTTTTTCCCCCTTCCTCTTCAACAGAATGCATTCGCTGGAAAGCATCCTTATCCATTATCCACGAATGAATCGGAGAAGGAACAAAACAGGGCCTGGCGGCTCAGATTCCAGGAACTTCTGCCCGCTTTCCAAAATCCGGGCAGGCCCTCCTTGGTGTTCCCAAGGGGTCAGGGCCGTCCTCAGCCTCTCTTCCCCAAAACTGGAGGTCTCCGCAGAGCAAAGAAGTTTCCACCTTCAAAGTGTCCCCAAGGTGAGTCCACTAGCTCTTCTGAATCCCTGGCCATCTATAAACGCATACAGTTCAGAGAGGCCAGCTCTGGGAGCTCTTCTCTAAGGCCCGCTTTGAGACCCGGGTGTAGACAGGGCAGCGGGGCCACAGGCTGAAGCTACGGAATTCACTCAGCGGGTCTGGATCTGATCCGGTAGGGGAGAAAAGCAGAGCGCCGAATGACAAGACTGGAGGCGCCAACAGAGCCTAATTCTGAGTGGAAAGAAGGCGTCCTGTTCCTAAGTCCAGGGCCCTGGCACCGCTCACTGGCAGAGACCCGCTCACTTGCCCACCTGCCCTAGGAGAGCCAGGCCCTGTCAAAGTCAAGACTCGAACCGGAGCTGGAGAACTCTCCAAAGCAAAATGATGAAAAAGCTGCCTGGACCTCTGGCTAGGCCCAACTAGTCCCGGGCTGCTGCCCACTCCATCCCTCCCTCCGGATTGCCCTGGCCTCACTGGGTGCATGTGGGAGGGCAGCCCACTCACCTGGCAGCAGAGGCGCTGCACGCAGGTGGCCATCCGAAGGTGTTCAGCCAGAGGCCAGCTGGGCGCCTGGCTCCCTCCTGCCCTCGCTGCTGCCCCCGGAGAGCATCCATCCGACTGGGCGTCCACGTGTCCCGCCAGGGAAGTCGGAGGAGGGAGCGCCCACCCGCCCGGTGGGATGGGGCAGGCGAAGTATAAATCTTGAGGAACGGAAATACAATAAAACTTTATCGTGTTGATGAACTTCAAATGTTTTACATCCCCCGCATGTCCTGAAAAGAAAGACGACCAGGGGCGGGTTAAAGGAAAGGGAAATAAATTTAAATTTACGAGCCTGAAAGCTCGGGTCTCATCTCAGTCTCTGCCCCTTTCTTTAGGAAAGACGAGGGTGTCCGTGTAGGGAGAAGCAGTCCTGGGCTCTGGGGGTGGGGTGGGAGACCCACTGCAGCCATATGGCCACAGGGGAGCCTCTGGCTGCACCAGGCAGCTCCTCAAGGCCTGGGGACCTCAAGGTCCCTGCTCCTTCCAGGCAGAAGCTCAGCTCTGCCGCTGCACTGGCTGCTTGCTCTCGCCTGTCCCCTGCCTCTTCCAGGGCCAAGGCTGAAGGTGAGTATGCCGGTGGGTCACACTTTGGGGCAGCCGAACCCGGTTACTGCCAGATACCTTCAAGAGGAGAGGGGTGCAGACTGAGGACAATGTCCAAGGGCTGGAGGGCCCAGGGCCTCTCCCAAGGGAAACCCAAGGGACTGAACTCCACCAGAGCTTCCAGAGGCGGGCCACTCAGCCTGGGCTGCACTGCCACTGTCCCCTGAACTTTCCCAAAATCAAAACCAAACTCTTCCTAGGGCCTTCACTTTCCTCTTCACAGCACTTTCGGCTCTGGACTCTATTTCTTCTTCTTCAAATCTGGACTCTTTTTTTTACAAGCAAACATACTTTGTGAAATCCAGATTTGGAGTTGAGACCACTGTGGATTTAGACCACAGTAAGCCCTGAAAGCCCTTGTCACTAGTTTCTCATATGGAGTAACATATTTGGTTTTCCTTTGTCTGCTCCAAAGGCCTGTGCATGGCCTGGATAGGAGTGGTGGTGTCATATCATATCAGATACTCACAATTTCCCCCCAATAGACCAAGGATTCAGGTCTGGGGCCATTGGCCAAGGACTTAGTTCTGGTAGGCAGGCAGGGAGGGCTCCACTCAGTAAAGGTTTACAGCCCAGCTGCAAACCCAGAAGGAGGTTGGGGGCACTGATGGCACCAGGCCACAGACACACACAGGTGCAGTCCTGACGACCAGGCCAACTCCACACACCCCCTCCAGGAAAAACACCACACTGGTGGGATACCGACTGGAATGGGTAGGGGGCGGGGGTGGGGGAAACAAAGCTGTGGTCTACAGTTCACACAATTTCTGAAAGGTTTACTGTGCTCCAGGCAGCCTTTCTCTCTCCCAGCTCCCAAGGGGAGTCCTGCAGTGCCCCTTCCTCCTAGCCAAGAGGGAGGAAGCTCATTACCTGCTGGAAGACAGGAAGTAGCTTGTTTCTGCCCCACTGTTCAAATAGAGGAGAATGTACATGGGGAGTCCCTTCTCATTAAGGTCCTGGAAACCACCCCCCATGGTTCTTTATCATGCTACATTTTGATTAAAAATTTGGGATGGCAGCCACTGACAGTTACCAGCCCCTTCTCTCAGGACTTGCCTTGCGGAGCCTTGGAGGTAGGCAGAGGGCAGAAAGGAAGGATTGTGTGGGGGGCAGATCCCTGTACCACTGCCTCCCAGACTACTACCACTGGTGCCCTGTGAGTTGAGGAGAGGGGCTTGTGTCATTGACTCCTGGGAAAACCGAAAGAGGCTACAGGCCTTAGAACAACACTCCTGTGTGCCTTTGAGTTCACACACACACACACACACACACACACACACTCACGCATGCGCGCGTGCTTTGCAGACACTTTCAAGGAGGCTGTGTACCCCACTCCAGCCCTGGATCTCAACTCAGAAATATAACTCTGGGCACAGAGCATGGAGCTGAATGACAACACAGTCCTGGCCCTCAACCGGGCATCTGAAGATCTTGTGGTCTCATTGCCTTCACCTGACCCGGAGAGGGGAAGTCCCCTTTCAAATGCTCTGCCCTGGCACCCAGGACAGAACACTGGCCATCAGCATCGCCAAGCCCTAGCGGAGCTGATGGCCCCGCAGAGTTAAAGATCATGCAAGCGACGTTTTTCAAATACTTTTCCAAAAACACGTTGATCTCCACATGATTCAGATAATTGGAGCATCCAAATAACCAAGCTGTAAAGGTTCAGGGGCAACTTCTCCCTGCCCCCCCCCATTTTTGCCCTTGAAGATAGAGCCGTGTTCTTGCAGAACTAGATGGGCCCCCGACAATTTGGGGGGTGAGGAGGTCTGGTAAACATAAATGCAGAGTGAAGATCTTCCAAGAACCCAACATCGCCACTGCTTCCGTTCGCTGGGCTTTTCGGGGGCGGGCTCCTTCCCTTTCCAGGGATTCATCCAGGTAAGGGCTGGGGAGAAGTCTGCGACGCTCGGAGACCAGCGCCGGGGCTTTGGGGCAGTTTCTGGCTGGGGTCGGGGCGGCAGCTCTGTGCTCGCGGGCGGGTCAGGCCGAAGGCGCCGCGGACCTCTAGGCGGCGCCCTGGAGCCGGCTCCGCGCTGCACCCGATCCCCGCGCGGCTCTGCGTCCCGCGCCGAGGGGACCGGCCGGCGGTGCCCGCCGGAGCACGGGGCTGAGCCGGCAGCTGGCCGCCGGCGCGTCGCCTTTGGCGCCCTCTGCCAAGCAAGAGAAACACGGTTAAACGAGGGCGGGCTGGGCAAGAGATCAGCCCAGCAGCGCTCCCACCCGCCCCGCCCCCACCCCTCTCGGGCGCCGAAGGCCCAAATTTCCTTTGATCTCCGCGACGGCCCCATCCCTCCCCCGTCCCCCGCTGGCCGGAGATCCCGCCGCCTCCAGCAGCGCCCCGGCGAGCCCAGGGGCCCCGCAGCGCTTGCGGTGGGGGCGCGGGGCCGCAAGGCTCTGGCCCCAGGCTATGCGCACCCTGCACCCCCCCCACCACCAGAGCGTCTCCCTGGGAAACCACGCGCATTGGGAGTGGGGCGCGGTCAGGAGTTAGGATGTGGTGGCCCGCAGAAGGAAAGCCGAGGCAGAGGCCTCGGGAGACAGCGCACCTCCTCCCTGCAGGCCCCTGCGAGCCCGCACCTCCCCACGCGTCTCGGGGAGCGGACCGGTTCCGTGGGCCCTCGAGGGAGGGGAGGGGCTGGCTGAGAAAGACCGACTGGGCGGCAATGCTGTGCGGTTTGCACATTTGGGGCGAGATGTCCCCCTAGCTGAAAGTGGCTTTGGCTTCTCGCTGGCTGTTGTCTTTGCCTGTACACACACACACACACACACACACACACACACACACACACACACACACACACGGAGGTGGTGTTGGTTGGAGTAGGGCAGTCCTCCTTGGCTTGAATGGGAGGGAGGCGGGGCCGGGGTGGGGGCAGTAAGGAAATTGGTGCCCGGTTTGGGACCCAGTGTCTCTGAGTCCGTTCAGAGATATCCGGGACCTGGGAGGCCCCATCCCCCAAACTGGGGTCCCTCTTCCCTTTCCCCAAGGGAGAGACGCCATTTTATGCGGCGGATCCCTGGGCGAGAGAAGAGCTTCAAAGTGAGAGAGGTCTTGGTGAGGACCCTGCCGTGGGGGTCCCGGGTGGCGGGAGAGAGGGGGACAGAGGGAAAAAGAGAAGCGAGGGGCCACCGAGACGGGTCAGCAAAGGGAAGGCGCTAGGACAGCGACAGCGCGGACTCCGACCTTCTGGGCCAGTGTCAGGGACCCGCGAGACGCACGTCCCCAGCCTGGCAGCGACGCTCTAATTACGGAGCGCACATCTGGAGCAGCTGCGCGGTGCCCGGCCTCGGGAGGAAGTTCCGGCGGCAAACGCCGTTCTCGTTCCCCAGGCGGAGCCATAAAGGACCCTGGAAGCCGCCGAGGCCGGTCTGCGTGTGTCAGCAGTCCCGGCCTTGCGTCTGTGCACGCGCGCGCGCGCGCGCGTCCCTGCGGTCGGACGTCTGCGCGTTCCATGGCGACGGCCCAATGGATTCGCAAAAGTTCGTGAATGAACAAAAAAAAAAATCAAGCAACATCAGGCGGATTCAACTGCGAACATAATGCTGGCCTCATTATCCGCCCGTTGCACGGGAAAGCATTTGGGGCTTTGGAATCAGCCAGCTAATTGCGTCGTTTCTTTGTTCGTTCACTTCAGGGCAGGAGAAACGAGCTGCACTCTATTAAAGCTTTCTGTGTTTTTGAAACTTGGAAGATTTGTTTTCATTTTCAGTTTTGCTTTGTCTCGATTCCAGTTACCCTGTCTGAGCCTTTGGAGCTGCACTGCACATTGAACACACCTGCCCCCCTACACACACACACACACACACACACACACACACACACACACACACAGGCTCTTCAAAATAACTCTGCTTTGGCTTCTGCAAAATTTAAGTCTTAACTCTTAGAGTTGTTATAAGGATTCATTGGCATACTGTGTGCCCGGGATTTAGCCCAATGCCTGGGGTCCTGGGCGCCTTTAGCAAACAGTAACAGCTATTAATGACCAGGGAGAGGAATAGGAAGGAGCAGGAGGCTTGCTTTGTTCTCAGAGGACCAGTCTAGGTTTAGGGTATGTGTCTCTGCCTGTATATGTATAATGGATTCTTTTGACTTGGAGCAATGTCCATGAAAGTGAGGCCCCTCGAGCCCCTTGGCCTGTAACTGCCTCTTCAATAAACAACAGAGAATTGGGGCAATTATCTGGCTCATTTCAGGTTCAAACTCTTTAGCCGGAAGCCTCTGGTTCTTGTAGGGAATGGGGCTGGAGAGTGGTGGCATATTCTCCTTGGCTGCTCAGTGAGCGCCCTTGGATGCTCCCAGCCTTACTTAGGGTGGGGGGGGGTGGTGGTGGAAAAGAAGTGGGAGCCCAGAACGTGGCATTGGGGATCATCTAAGAGGGGCTTGAGTCAAACCAGGTCTTACCTGTTTCCTGGGCCACAGTAAGTAGGCCTGGAAACTCTGGGAGCGCCTGTGCCTATAAACAAACCAGACTCTTATGGGGGGGCACTCTTATTCTACACACTTTTTCTAGGTGTCTAAGGTGTGAGGCCAGCAGGAGCTGTCCCCCACAGGCTGTGGAGCTGACTTGGCAACCCAGCAAGAGGTCTCTTACCAGAAACAAGTCTGGGAACTCAAGAAGGGGGACACCCCTGCTGGGCAAGAACTTTCAGCCAATAAGAGCACTGCTTTTTCAGGGCCAAAGTCCTGAAGCAGGGGGTGGGGGCAGAGGTCGGGCGGGCACCCCTCCGCCTATTGTCTGTCAGAAAGCGGCCAACTCCACGGTGGGGATGGCCTTGTGGAGGGAGGAGGAGGGTGTGCGGAGCAAGGCCCGACAGAGAGATGACTGGAGGCTCCTGACCCTCAGTCGGAAGTTCCAGAGAACACCAATTAGTTCTCTTTAATTAGTAAGGTAGAAAGCAAATGGGCATATATTTCTTCTGCTCTGATTAAAGGCATTTAGGTCAGATGTTCACAGCCAGAATTATTTCGTTTAAGCTGTCCCAAGCAGAAAATTGTTTATTTTTTTCTTTATTTTCAGGCAGGGGTCTGAAGACTATTAGCTCACCCTTGGCTTCTTGTCATGGCCCAGAGCTGCTGGGGCTGTTAGGTGGGAGCTGTGCCAGCTCACAAAGGGGCATACAGGGAGGAGTTGGGGGGGCTGGGGTGCTCTTCTCCGCCCTGTCACCTTTACTTGAAATGCATCGGCAATGGAGGAGCAGTCAGTGGGGATGAATTTGGAGAGTTTGGGTGTGAGCGGTAGGGATACAATCTCAAACTCCCTGACACTGATACGGAGTGATTATAACTCATAGAGGCCCTGTAGGACAGTTTAACGGATCCCTGTGGGTTATGGGGACACAATAAGCCCGCTCATTTCCAGTGCTCCTAATTTGTCTGAACATAATTCTACAAAAAGGAACATCTCCTCACTTCTCAGACCCTATACAGGGCTGGCTTCGCTTCAGGAAGACCACTGCACCCGGTCTAGGAAGGGAGGCGGTCAGGAAGCTTTTACTAGGTGGGGGAAAGGACAGTTGCCGCTCCAAACATCAAGGTATTCTTTACGACAGTGCAGAGGCTGGGAGGAACCAGGAGGCTCCAGACTGTGAGGGGCTACCTGCAGTTTGATGTCTGCAAACAAAATTACAAGAGTTTGGGAGTCCATCTTCCCCTGCTAGCTGAGAATTCCGTGTCCCCCAGCTTCTAACATTGGCGGAGCCCTCAGCCCCACTCAAAGTCTTGATGGAAACTGGAATGGTAAGTCTGCAGAAGCAGGCAAGACATAAAAGAGCATTCCAAGGGCCATCACCCCTTGCCTGAAGGTTGTGGTTGCGGGGGCGCATGGATGGTGTGGTCTTCCCTTCCTAAGAGGCTTCCAGATGGCTTAATTCCCCCAACGGGTGCCCAGGCCTGACATCCTTCCCCCAGGCAGTCTTTCCAGTCTCAGTCAGTCCAAGATCAGCATTCTCCGCTTCTGGTTTCCTGGGAGGGTTCTGGGAGGGGGTGCCTATTGCCCACTGGGAACTCAGACTCCACAAGTGGTGACAGAGAGGAAGCAAGATATTTGGGGGGAGGGCGGGGGGATGGGGGAATGTTGATGGCCAGATTAAACCCACCCCCGACATGCTGAAACATCAGTCACAGGAAAGACAATGAAGACAGACACATTTGGTCTCCGAATTTTCCAGACACAAACGTCTCTGTTCAATCCCAATAGGCATGCTTCACCTGAGTTTCCAGGAGGTCTTAAACGCTGAAAGAGTAGGATGGGGTAAGAAGTACACTTGTTTGTTTTTCTGGGAGACGGAAAAATCCATCGCTTTCATCAGATTTTAAAACAGCAGCGAGTCATTCCCCAAATATTAAGAACCTCTCATTCACATTCAAGCATTTCCCAGAGGGAACTGGGCTCAGCACCTCAGAAGCCCAAGTTAGAAATGAGGATCAGATGAGCGCATTTGGCTTCACATTCACTTGGTGTGTACTCAGACCCTCACTCCCTAACTAGTGTTCCCAGGTGCTGCGGACCCCAGACCTATGGCAAGGTAAAGGAGCCCAGGATGCCCGTCCCCTCCACTGCACACTGCCGGCAGTGGCCTTCCCTGTGCCTCTGACCACGCTGATAGGGGACCTTCCCTTCCACTGGGGCTTGTCGCTCAGGTGAATTGCCACCTGGTCCTGAGTTGTCCACATGTAAGAACATCTAAATGTTAAGAACTGCTGACACTGCACCGGTGCCCCCCTACTGAACTCTTGGGGAGTGGGTGGGGGCATGTATCAGGGTCTGCAGTTCCCTTAGCTTTTGCCAGGCTGTCGAGGCACCAGCTAGGGGTGCGTGCCAGGACCTCCCACCGTCCTTGGGCCTTCTGAGGGAAGGGGACATGCCTTGCGGGACGCTGTCAGGTAAGACCACGACGCTGATACACACAGAGAAACCAAAACCCCAGGAGTGGGGCGAGGCGGGGAGGCGGGCAGCCTGAACCCGCATGCGGAGAAGGATCCCAGGGCGGCGGGCCCAGTAGGCTTCCCGTCTTCACTTGTGTGTGTGTGTGGGGGGGGTGTGTGTGTTAATGATATCGTCAAGGTCCCCTCCCTCCAAATCGCCCAGTTGCAACTCCGAAAGCGCTCGGATTCCTTAGCCTACTCTACAAGGTGGAGGCGCCCCACTGTCAGGCCCTGGCGGGGCTCCGAGCGCTCCATCCCTAATTGGGAGGAGGGCCTGCAGCGTCTGAGGGAGGAGAGTTGGGAACCCGGTGAGGGTGTGGGCGCCGCCCGGATGCGCGGAGGCGCGGCGGTGAGGAGCGGTGCTGTCCAGGCAGCCAACCACCTGGCACCGGGCTGGCACGCCGCGGGGCTCGACACCGCGGAGACGCGGCTCCCTCGGGAAGAGCGAAGGTCCCAGAGCGGCGCCCGCCTTGACCTCCGCGGGCCCAGTGGACTGTAGCTCCCCCTCTGCGCGCCGAGGCCCTGGGGGCACGCGTTGGCTGGACAGAGGTGCCCGCCGTCCCCCAGCAGCTGAGAGTGCCACCGCCACCTCTGTTTGCGGTCTGATTGCCGCTTCCCACCGTGAGACTGGATTTGAAAGTCTTTTTTTTTTTTCCTTCCCCTAATCCCAGATGGCTGGGGCTCGGAGCTGGTCCCCCAATGTCCCAGTTCCACCACTACTATGCGCTAATCGACTTCTGGGCTGAGCGGCCGAGGCTGCACTGGAGGTGCCTGGGGCGGACACAAAGGTGGTCCTGACCCTGAGGCTCCCGCTCAGCCTCCACCCTGCCAGGTCAGTCCTGTCCTCCCGCCACTGCCAAGACCTGAAGAGTTCACCGCTGCGGATCCGGGTTGTGGGGTCTGCGGCGACCACAAAGACATTCTGGCCTCTATTGTCCCTGTGCCTCACTGCTCAGCAGGATCCCCGCGCGGACACCTACTCCAGACGTCCCACCCCACTTCCAGCCCAATGCAACCTAGACCCACAGCCTCGGTCTCCCTCTGCTTCAGCCACCTCTGGGCCTTAGAAGAGCCACCGCATTCCCCTGGGAACTCAGGATCCGGATCCTGGTCCAGGAGCAGACTGCCAGACAAAGAGGTAACAGGATTTAAACAAGTAGAAGTTTGGATCCTCTCCCCTTAGGTTTTGTTTGTTTGTAAGAGTGGGGCCTGAGACAGGGCCTTCTTGCAGTTTGTGCCTTGCAGCATTTGGTCTTAGTGCCGGCCCCCCTGGAGATAGGTTTTCTTTTTGGTGGGGGGACAGGCAGACCAGGCGGGACTTTTCTGCAAGTTTGGACTCAGTATTTTTGTATTTTCTCACTTGTACTACTTATTATGCAGGCCGTTATGGACTAAACCTTGAACTCCACCCCAGTACCGTCTCAGCCTTGAACAGTTGCTGGAAAGGGGGTGAGTCAACTGGACCCAAAGATGGGCCATGGAGGGGCGCTTTGCTCAGCTGACTTTGGCAAGACTCCCTAACAGGAGTTGCAGGGAGCTAAAACACAGAGGCTAAACACAGGTGCCTGGGCGTGTTACAGGCCAGGGCTGACTCACATTGATTGACAATATTTGGCCTCAGTGTTTTCCGAATGCAAACATCTCTGATCAATAATCAATGATAATAGGAATATTAATCTGGGGCTCAGAGCATCAGAAATGTCACAATTTTACAAGGAAAGCTGGAAGGGGAAGGAAGCAAGGAGAGCTGTGAGGAGCGGTAAGAGTCCCCCCAAACCCTGCGTCCAGTTCCCTAAACCCTGAAGCCTCAAGGTGAACTGGCCCACACTTTGGCAAACTAAAGAGGAGGAAGCCAAAAGCCCACAAAGGAGACACGTTTCTCTGCTGCTTCCAGAGTGGGTCTGGGTGTTTAAGCAGATTCAAATCTGTATGCCCCCAGTTATTCTCTTTCAAGGATTACCAATTTTGGGCTCAGAGTGGGGCCTGAGTCCCTTGGGACCTCTGGAAGGTGATGAACCTAGGGGATCTAGAGCCCTGGTCTTTTAAAAAATATTTTTATTAATCATTTTATTGGGGCCTCGTTCAGCTCCTATCACAATCCACACACACATCCACTGGGTCAAGTGCATTTGTACATGTGCTGTCCATCATTATGTTCTTTCTTCTTGACCCCTTGGTGTCATAGAGCCTTGATCTTATTTCCACCTGGAGACCCAAGACTCCCTGCTGGTGGGATGAGAGATCATCCTGCCCTTGGTCCAAAGTGGACTCACCCAGCCCCACTAATAAGGCGGCCTCTTCTCCGTGACCCTTGGCCTGCTTGTTAAAGGAGAGAGTCCCTCTGGCTTCTGGGCACCTGACGAGGAGTTAAGGCAATGTTTTTTTGCTCTGTCTTTGAAAACTGCAGACAACTTAAGTATGTAGTTCCTTTTGAGAATAATGGTGTCATTGGGTTTTTGGAACGGGATTTTGGAATCAACTAACTTCTTTGCCTGGAAAGGCAGGGTCCCATGACAGCCATGTAGTGGTTCCAGTTATGGTTCTGTGTGCAGGCTGGCTGGGTCAAAATCCCCCATCCTTTCCCTCCAAACCCTGAAGTCACTGATTTTCTGTCTTTCTATGTTCAAGAAGAGGTGTGTGTGTGTGTGTGTGTGTGTGTGTGTGTACACAATACCTGAGGGAGAGATGAGGGTATTGAAAAGGAAGGACAGTATTACAATCTACAAAATTAACTAAAGTCTCTAATCAACAACATTGGACAGCTGTCCAGGAGGCGAGTTGGGTGGGGTGGGCAAGGACATTCCTAATGCAATGGACTCACACCACCGGCCAGTGCCATCTGAGGTGGTGAAAAGGTAAAACTGTTACCCACTGCTTGGGTGTCTGTGTCTTCCTAGTTACAGTGTGTGTCTTTAAGGTACCCTCCCCACCCTTCATCTGTATTCTGTGTGTGTGTGTGTGTGTGTGTGTGTGTGTGTAGGAATCTAGGAGGCAAGATCTGAGCTTTGGCCTGCTGGGGAGCCAAATCACCTGCTGGGGAGCCAAGCGCAATATGGCTGAGAGTAGAGAGGGACTTCACCCCTCCCTTTGGGCTAGGGGAGTGAGGAAACTTCCCTGGACTTGCAAGCAAGTGATCCAGACTGTGGAAAGAGAAATTGCAGCTCCAAATCAGGGTGTGTGTGTGTGTGTGTGTGTGTGTGTGTGTGTGTTGTGTAAAGATAAAAATATTACGTGGTGAAGGGGCCAGGAGGAACTTAGCTCTTTCTCCAAGGCCAAGGAAAGTGCACCAAGAAATCAGAACTTCCACTCAGGAACTATTATGAGTTTGGGGGTTTCTATTTCCCCTGGGAAGTGCAGCTCTGAGCATAGCCAGGGAGCATGTGTGGAATGTGTGTCATATACATGTGCATGGTTTTCGTTTGGTGACTGCGTGTATAACAGAGCACACTTGGGAAGACACCGTTCCTGTCTCCTCTGTATGTTTACAGGAACCTTCCATCTTGATGCAGTCTGAAAGGCACGGCTGCCCTCTATATGATTTCTCACCAACTCCAGCCAGGATACTGCTTCCAGGGAGACACCAGAGCATGCATGCCGCAGGATGCACAGCCTCCTGGGCTGGCTCTTCAGACATGTGGCTTGAAAGGTGGGTTCTTTTTTTATACACTCCACCAGGTCTAGACCCTTGCCTTCTGCCCCCTCCCCTAAACAGGCCTGCTGCTAAATAAACAACTAACTAAATAAATGAAAAGCCAACAGGGTTTCCTTGCGAGTGTGAGTGCCAAGATGGCGGCGCCTGGCATCTATGGGCAGGAGCCTGGAGGGTCAGGAAAACTAGGTCCCCTCGCTGCTGCACAGAAAGGGGGTCCAATACAAGAGGTTTCCTCAAACATTTTCTTCCCATCCTTCCTCCAGGGACTGGTTAGAGAAAGAGGGTATCCTGGGGACCTGGGGTGTCTCATCTGGGTCCAGAATTCCATCCAATTTCCATCGGGAAAGAACTCATTCTGTCTGCCTCCTTCCCATCCCCACGCTCCACCCCAGCTCCAGGTCACTCAGGGCAGCTGGCCCGTCTCACTGACCATTTCCGTTCGGAATGTGGGCTCAGGAGTGGGAAGAGTCGGTGAGTGGGGGCTGCAGGCGGTACTTCGCCCAGAGCTCCAGGGGTGGGGCCGGAGAGAGTGGGGAGTGGGGCAGAGTAGCAGGTTTAAGGGGAAGAGGTTTCGGCACTCGCCACCTTGGGGGGGGGGGCAGCCTGAGCGAGCTCAGAGACCACCGAGTGCGCCCCCCTCCTTCCAGCCTTCTCCCAGGAGCTGGGACGTGCGGAGCTCAAGGTTAAGCTCGTGGCTCCTGGTAGCCCACGTTCTCCACGGCGCAGTCAGTCCTGCGAGCGCGGCCGCGAGCGACCAGAAAGGGGGGCGATTCCGAAAGGAGCACCGGAACCGCCGCACCTACCTCTCCGAACCCGAACCGCTCTGTCCTCGGAGGCCGCAGGGTCCCAAGTCGGCCACAGCTGGGCCTAGGGACGCCAGGGATGGCGCGTGGAGCCAGGGGCGAGATGGCCTGAGGTGCTCACCCCACTTTGGGGCTTCTCGACACCGCATGTGTCGGGGGACGGAGGCGCCCACGGTCTTGGGGACTCCCGGACTCGCGTGTCCTCCAATCCCGTGGCGGCAGCGGCGGGGGCGGGGGGCCGCGGACCCGGCCTCGGTGGACCGACGCCGAAGCCTCCTTCCTTCGCCTCACTCCGAGGGGCTCCCGCCGACCCACTGGCCCGGGCCCGGGAGCCGTCGGATCCGCGCACAGCTGGGCCCAGCAATGGCCACTCGTGCCTCTGAAAGGCAGCGCCACGCAGGAAAGGCGCCAAATGAGAGAGAGAGAGAGAGAGAGAGAGAGAGAGAGAGAGAGAGAGAGAGAGAGAGAGAGAGAGAGAGAGAGAGAGAGAGAGAGAGAGAGAGAGAGAGAGAGAGAGAGAGAGAGAGAGAGAGATGCGCAGGCTGCCGGGCGCGCTCCAGAAGACCACTCCACCGGCGCAATAGACAAAAGGACTGGAGGCGAAAGCGGTCGGGGCGGAAAGGAGCCCCCGGGCGTCTGGGGAAAGCGACAAGTTGTCCTTGAAAGTTGGGAATGTGAGGGGGAGGGGCAAGGCCCGAGGCGTTGAGAAGGGGGGGGGTCCCGCACGTACCCTGGGTTGGAGGCGCCTGCGGGGCCTGGAGGACGCCGCCCCCGCCCCCCAGCCCCGGCGCGCGGGCCTCTGCGCCCTGGGTCCCTCGCCCGGCCGCTCCTTTCCAGCTGCGGCGCGCGGCTGGGGCTCCGTCCGGCCTCCGGGGGACAGCACTCCCGGTGAAGGCGGCTCCTCTGCCCGTCTCTCTTCTTCTGCGCTTTTCCTCTTCCACGAAATCCACCCCTTCGAGGGAACAGGACGAGCAAGGCCAGAAAGAACGACCTTGGCCAAGGTCAATGGAAGCGCTGGGAATCGCGGCCTTCCCATCCAGCTCTCAGGACTTCTTTGCTGTTTGGCCCCTCGAGTTCCTGGAACGTCTTTTCTTTCCCGCCGAAACCCAAACTGATTTTTCCACTGGCTCCGGTTTGGCGGCTCTCCGGGACTTCCTCGGACCCTTAGGCAGCGCGGGGCTGGGGATCCACCCACTCTGAATCCAGCCTCCTCTGGGAGGTAGGTCCTTTGTTCAGGACTAAGAGGAGAGATTTCTGAGAGCTGAGTTCTAGACCAGCCTCTGCCCTGCCACTCACTTACTCTGGCGCTGGGGAGTGGGGGTGGGGGCAATAGCTCTCTCCAGGCCTCGGTTTTCTGGAAGGCAGAGGGCGCAGCTGGATGGTTTAGGACTGGCTTCTGCAGCCTTCTAGGTTCAGGGGCCCGGGGCGCTGATGCCATTCGTCTGAAAAGAAAAGTCCTCCACGTGGTGACTGTATTCCACATCCAGTTAAACATGAATATAGAAACATGATGTAACTGAATTTTGTTTCCACAAACAAGTCCTTTATCTCATGTTACTTTTCCCTGTTTTTATTGAGGTACCGCATATATGCAGTAAAGAGCACTCATACCAAGGATAGGGCTCAAGGTATGTTTGCACATCTGTCCAGCCACTTTCCCGGGGTGTGTGTGTGTGTGTGTGTGTGTGTGTGAATGGTGAGCATACTTGATTTGCCTGACAACAGGTTGGACGTTCAAGTCCACCTCAAGGTCTCTCAGGAGGACATTGCAGAGGTCTACTTCCCCCAAAAAATCAAGCGTGGAAAATTCTAGGCAGCACAGTCTTCCTCCCACACAGAGGGTGGTCATGAATCAGAATCCACTGGAAGCAACTGGCCACCTGATATAACCACCTCCTAGATGCCTCCTGAAGGCATCCTTATCATTATTCTCAATCAAGAAACTCTAGCCAATCCCTGCTGCAGTTGCCATTGTTGTTAGGTGCCAGTGAATTGGTTCTGACCCATAGTGACCCTGTCTGTGCACAGCAGAATGGAACACCGGCCTCACAACCATTCCCACGCCTGAGCCCATCATTGCAGCCACTGTGTCAATACAGCTCTTGAGGGCCGTCCTGTTTCTCACTGTCCCTGCACTGTACTGAGCGTGATGTCCTCCAGAGACTGGTCTCTTGGACAAATAGGTCCTAAATATGTCAAACTCAGCCTTGCCATTCTTGCCTCTACGGAGCACTCTGGAAGAAGTGCCACCCTTCTTCAGAAGTCACCTTTATTCTGTCCTTTCATCTCCCTGGAAGGGAGGCCTGGTGGCTCAGTTGTTCTGAACTGGCCAGCTAACCAAAAGATCAGTCGTTCCAATTCACCAACCACTTTATTGGAGAAAGATGTGCCCATCTGGTTCCATAAAGATTTATAGTTTTAGAGACCCAGTGGGGGCAATTCAACTCTGTCCTGTAGGTTAAAAACTATGTGGCACAATTGATGCAGAGGCAACAGATTATCACCCCAGATTAGTTTCGCCTGTCCTTGAACTTCATAGAAAGGAAGTCATAGAATGTAGTCTTTTGTGTTTGCCTTCATCTGCTCAATATTGTGGGGGGGGTGAGAATTTGTCTGTGGTGTCAAGTGCAGCATGCTTATTTCTGTTGTGCAGTTGCCCACAACACACGAGTGCACCGCAATATGTTTATATGTGCTGCTCTTGGTGAATATTTGGGTTGTTTCCAGTTGCTATTTCCACACCCCGAGAGCTGCAATGGAAGGCGATGGATGCCAGCGAAGACTCCACATCCTCTGGCAGTGCCCCTCGAGGACTGAGTTTCCATTGAGCTCCTCAAACCGTTGACTAAATATATGAATAGTTGGTCTTCAGACAGCATGCACTGGAAAATGGATTCCCCCAGAGGTAGCTTGAAATTGAACATCTCACCATTTGTTTTTCCCTTTGACCCATTTTTAGCTTGTTCTAGTGTTTATTATTTCCTGCTTTCTTAGGGATCAAAGTCCATCTGAGTTTTATTTTGTTATTGCTGATGGCTTTTTGGAGGGTGGGGTATTGTTTTCTTTAGATGAAATCCAGGATATGTAAAAATATAGAGACAATCACTAGATAAATAGATCCTTGGGAGAGAGGCGGCAGGGAAATTGTGTAACACTGGATATGATACAAGAATCAATAAAATGATCCAAAATTGATTGTGGTGATGATTGCACACACAACTACTTTAAATATATTTAAATTTACACATACATAGAGTATATATGAACACAATGGTTAAAAAATATTATGAGCATTCTTGCATATGTTTTTTGGTGGATGCTGGCACTGAAGAGGCATAGGAATGGAAATTTTTGGTCAGCAGATAGGACTATATTTATTTTGTTCCAAAGTGAACAGTTTTCAAAGTAATTGATTTACACTCACATCAGTAATGTATAGAAAATCCAGCTGTTTCCGATCCCTTCTAACACTTTCTCAATTTAGTCATTCTAAGGACTATAGAGTGATCGTGCAATGTAGTTTTACTTTCCTTTTTTAAAAACTTTTCTCTTTTTTTGGATAACCAGCTGAGCCCCTTTTCATAGATTTATTGACTTTTTGGATATCCATTACTGTGAGAGCCTTCTCTATCTTTTTTTAAAAGTTTGTGTGTGCGTTTAAAGATCCGCGACTTAAACCTTCACCCAAGTCACCATCAAAAGATGAGTGATATTTTGATTCTGTGATTTTTCCCTCTACATTATGCAGTTCAGGTTGTGACAAGTGAAACTAAGATTTAACAAAGCGGATGAATGGAAACAAAGCCTATCCTCCCCACTCTTCAGACTGTTCTTTGCAGCCTGGTATGTGTTTTCCATACCTTCCTTCTTTGCTCTCACAGTCAGAAACACACACACACACACACACACACACGAGAGAGAGAGAGAGAGAGAGAGAGAGAGAGAGAGAGAGAGAGAGAGAGAGAGAGAGAAAGAGAGGTTTGTCTGCTTTTATAGGGATAGAAATACCTATGCTTCTCACTTTTCCGCCAGCTTGTTTGGGGAGTTGACCAAAGAGCAGGTGCATTTTAAAAGCTTCACTAGCTCTTGCCAGGCAACTTCCTTAGAAGGCCCATCACTCTCATGTCCCCATTGTGTTATCTTCCTTCACCCCAGGTTATCTCCACTCTCCATTTGCTTTCACCTCAACAGTGAGAAAGGGATGCAAGCATTCACATATGAGTGACCATTTGATGTGATCTTTCTATAATTTATTTAAACACCCCCCCCTTTTACGTGCCTTTTTCTTGGAGCAAACTCAAAATGTCCTTGTGGGTTCTAGTTATTAGTCCTTTTGTGGTTGCCTGCATCGCAAGTTTTTATACCAATTTATCATTATTCTTTTTGGTTAAAGTGTTTTTTTCTGTATACTTAAAAATTAAAATCAAAGAGGATTCCTGTTTCCTTGAAAAAAGGGCAAAGACAAAAAAAGGGGGCAAAGACAAGGGGTCTTAAAGGATTGAACAAAAACAAGCGGCCATCCAGCTGAGAAGCAACAAAGCCCACATGGAAGAAGCACACCAGCCTGTGTGATCATGAGGTGTCTATGGGATCAGTTATCAGGCATCAATGACCCCAAACAAAACTAAACAAAACAAAAAATCATATTGATGTGAATAATGGGGAGGGCAGAGTGGAAACCAAAGCCCATCAGTAGTCAATTGGACAGCCCCTGTCAGAAGGGCCACAGAAAGAGATGAGCCAGCCAGGGTGCAGGATAGCACTGATGAAACACACAACCTTCTTATTGTTCTTCTTTTTTTTTTTTAACAAATCATTTTATTGGGACTCTTACAGCCCTTAAAACAATCCATACATCAATAACATCAAGCATATTTGTACATATGTTGCCATCATAATTTCCAAAACATGTTCTTTCTACTTGAGCCCTTGGCATCAGCTCCTCTTTTATCCCCTCCCTACTTCACCCTCCCACTTTCGTGAACCCTTGATAATTTTAATTTTTTTAAGTTTTAAATTCTTTTTTTTCAATTAAAAAATCATTTTATTAGGGGCTCATACAACTCTTTTGACAATCCGTACATACATCATTCGTGTCCAGCACATTTGTACATATATTGCCATCATAATTTTCAAAACACCCACTCTCCACCTGAGCCCCTGCCATCAGCTCCTCATTTTCTCTTCCTTCCCCGCTCCCCCCAAACCCCAAATCCTTGATAATTTATAAATAATTATTATTTTATCATATCTTACACCATCTGACGTCTTCCTCACCCAGTTCTCCGCTGTCTGTCCTCCAGGGAGGAGGTCACATGTAGACCTTGTCATCTGTTTCCCGTTTCTCACTCACCTTCCCGATATCACCACTCTCACCACTGTGCCTGAGGGTCTCATCTATCCTGGAGTCCCCATATTTGCAGTTCCTATCCATGCCAGTGTACATCTCCCGGTCCAGCCGCTTATGTAAGGTAGAATTGGGATCATGATAGTGGGGGGGGGGAGGAAGCATTCAAGAACCAGAGGAAAATTGTATGTTTCATTGTTGCTACACTACACTCTGACTGGTTAGTCACCTCCCCACAACCCTTCTGCAAGGGGATGTCCAATTTCCCCCAGATGGACCCTGGGTCTCCATTCTGCACTCCCCCTCATTCACAATGCTATGATTTTTTGGTCTTTGATGCCTGATACCTGATCCCTTTGATGCCTTGTCATCTCACAGGTTGGTGTGCATTTTCCACATGGGCTTTGTTGTTTTTCAGTTAAATGACCTCTTGTTTATCTTCCAGCCTATGGGACCCCAGATTCTATATATTTTGACAACTGGGCACCATCAGCTTTCTTCACCGCACTTGACCTTGCACCCGCTTTGTCTTCAGCATTCACATCGGGGTAGGCTGGTGTGCTTCTTCCTTGTGGGCTTTGTTGTTTCTTAGCTAGATGGGCGCCTGATTGTCTTCGAGCCTTTAAGAGCCCTGATGCTATATCATTTGATAGCAGGGCACCATCAGCTTTGTTTGCAACTTTTGCTTATGCACCCACTTTGTCTTCAGTGATCTAGTCAGGACAGGCCAGTGTGCTTCTTCCATGTGAGTTTTATTGTCTCTCAGCTAGATGGCTGCTTGTTTATCTTCAGGTCTTTAAGACTTCAGGTGCTATATATTTTGGTAGCTGGGCACTATCAGCTTTCTTCACCACATTTGCTTGTGCACCCATTGTCTTCAGCGACTTTAGGTGCTATATCTTTTGGTAGCTGGGCACCATCAGCTTTCTTCACCACATTTGCCTGTGCACCCATTGTCATCGGTGATCGTGCCAGGCAGGTGAGCATCTCAGACTGCCGAATTTTTAGAACAAAGTGTTCTTGTGTTGAGGGAGTACTTGAGCAGGGACCCACTGTACATCTGTTTCCTTAATAATAAACCTATAAATATATGTACATAGCTCTATTCCCCCCTCATCGTACATAAATATATTTACATCTTTGTATGTCTGTATTTAAATCTCTATGACTACCCTTTGCCTCCTAGTTCTTTCCTCTGTTTCTTTGTACCTTCCTTTTGTTCCATTATCATGTTCTGCCTTCCTTAGGGTTTTAGGAATTCCTCTCGGTTACATTGCCCTTGATCCAGCCCTGCCAGACCTCTCCCATACCCTCCTTGAGACTGATTTTGAATCACTTGTTATTCCCTTGTCCCTGGGCTTGTTAACATCCTCTTCTTTTCCCTCGCCTCCCCTGCCCCCATGTCCCCCTGGAACTGTCATCCTGCTGTTTCCTATTCTGGCCTGCTTGCTCCACCTATCCCTTCCAGGTAGACATGCTATGTACCGTCACAAGATCAAGTACCATGAAGCACCAACAGAAAGTAAAACAATAGCTACAACAACAACAACACACACACATACACACATAAACGTATGAATAGTTCAGGGTCTGTTTGTTTTCCTTCACAGGTGCTTTCCAGTCAAGTCTGATGGGGTGCCATGCCCTGGTACCTCCTCTATCCCCGGGGACTTCATTGATCTGTTAAATTATTATTTAAAAATATCATTTTATTGGGGGCTCTTACAACTCTTATCACAATCCATCCATCCATTGTGTCAAGCACATTTATACATTTGTTGCCATCATCATTCTCAAAACATTTTCTTCCTACTTGAGCCTTTTATCACTGCTTCACTTTCCCCTTCCTTATCCACCCCCCATAAACCCTTGATAATTTATAAGTTATTATTTTGTCATATCTTACACTGTCTGATGTCTCCCTTCACCCACTTTTCTGTTGTCCATCCCCCAGGGGGATGTAGATCCTTGTAATCAGTTTCCCCTTTCTATCCCACCTTCCCTCCACCCTCCTGGTATTGCCACTCTCACCACTGGTCCTGAGGGGTTCATCTGTCCTGGGATGTGTTTCCAGTTCCTATCTGTACCATTGTATACAGCCTCTGGTCTAGCTGGATTTGTAAGGTAGAATTGGGACCATGATAGTAGGGGGGAAAGAAGCATTTAGGAACTAGAGGAAAGTTGTATATTTCATCATTGCTACACTGCACCTGACAATTAAAATGTAAAATGTAAAGATAGTACAAATCCTCGGAACTGGAGCAATAGGTAATACTAAACAGAGAAAAAGTTGAAGTGGAGGATTTTGTCTTGCTTGGATCCACAATCAAGGCTCATGGGAGCAGCAGTCCAAAGAAGAGTTGCGTTTGGGTACATCTGCTACCCAAGACCTCTTTGGAGTATTGAAAAGCAAGGACTTTGGGGATTACAGTGTGCCTGACTCAGGCGATGGCATTTTCAATGGCCTCATCTGCATGTGACAGTTGGACCTTGAATAAAGCAGACCTTGGAAGAAGGATGGATGCATTGGAATGGTAGTCCTGGGGAAGACTATTGAAAATACCATGGACCACAATAAAAGAACAACCTGATCTGTCTTGGAAGAGGTACAGCCAGAGTGCTCCTTCGAGGCAAGGATGGGGAGGCTTCGTCTTACAGACTTTGGCCATGTGGGCAGGAGAAACCAGTCCCTGGGGAATGACATCATGTTTGGTACAGTAGAGGGGCGGCCAAGAGGAGGGAGGCCGAGAGGCAATGGAGTGGCACAGTGGCTGCCACAGTGGATGGGCTCAGCGTGGGGAAAGTACGGTGGGCTCAGCAGGACCAGGAGTGCTTCAGTGGGATGTGCACAAGGTCGCTGTGGGTGGGGACCGCATGAATGGCCCCTAATAACAGCAATCACAAGTTCCTCATCTGTAATACAAGCACAATAGCAATGTGTGCCTGAAGATTAGCCATGTAGCTAGCAGTTCACAAAGGGGTCCGCACATATTAAGTGCTCAACATATTAGCTCAAAATATTAGCAATAATGTTATTTAATCCATGTTTTTCCTTGCAGCGGAATCCTGAAAACTCAGCTTAGCCATGAACAGAGGAAAATTAGGGGCAACTGGGTAATAAATGGGGCTCTCAGGCAGGTTCCGGACTTGACTTGCTTTACCACGGACAGACACTAGAGGGTGCTCGGCGCTCAGAAAGCTGCGCGGTTCCTTGCTCTGGGTTTCTGGAAAAGCCACGGTCAGGAGCGCCCAACTTGAAACTTTCCTGTCGGGTTTGAAGGGTAACAGCGACTTCAGCGCTGTTTCTGAAACTAAGAGCAACGCAAGGATTGGGAGGAGGCAGCAAGGGGCTTTATCAAGCCGAAAACTGGCTCCCTCGAGCTGTCATCAATTCCATGGAATTCGACGATCCCAAGGAAACAGGATTCCAGAGTACGCACACCGTAATTACAGGTTGGCACGTTATCCACCGGACGCCCGGTAAACACCTCGCTAGCGGGGGCGGCGGGCGGGAGCAGGTGCCTGCGGAGGAGGATGGCCTAGAACGCCCCTCCCCCCCCCACTCCGAAGTCAGGGACCCGGTCGTCCCTGGGTGCCCTGGGGGCGCAGTGGTTCAGGGAAAGGTACCCGCCCTTTCTCGGGCCTCTCCGTCGTCCAAGTCCGTCGAGCAGACAGCGGGTGCTGGCGGGGCGGGGGGGGGCGTGCAGCAGGAGCGCACCGAGGTGGCCCCGCGGTGAGCCCGGCGGCCGGCAGGGGGGTGTTTGGCCGCAGGTGAATGGGCGGTCTGCGCGCCCGCCTCGCCCTCTGATTGGGCGAAGCTTAATGATGGGGGGGGGCGGCGCGGGGGGGGGGGCGGGAAGGTGAGTCTGACACTGACCAGGGAGCCGGCCAGGGTGCATTCTGGGGAGCCACTCAGGGTGTGCTGCCGGAAGTCCCGGGCGAGACCACGTCCCCCTCCCTAGTGCTCTCCTCCAGAACCTGAGCTTCCCCCCAGTGAAGTCAACCACGTAGCCCAGCCCATATGGCACCCACCGAAGCCGCCGAAGCCGGGGAGTTCTGTTCCTGTCGGTCTTCACCTAATGCGCTCCTTCTTTCGATATTTATCAGACAAAACTTCTCTTGATCGAGTTTAAATCCAACCTATAGACATCATCAGTTCCCTGGACGTTGCCGATTGTGTCAAACCAAAGCTCAAATGGTCCCAAATGAAGAAGCAAAATTATGGACAAATTTATAGAGTGAAAAGGATATTGTAAGATGAGTTTTTCAGCACATTTAAATTTTTTTTTTAGTTTCTTAGCACATTTTCTAATGCAGCTGTGGTGGCAAAATTAGGTGCCTTGACTGATAGTCGGGTCAGCTTATACTCGAGTATATATGGTAACTCCACATGGACTCGGTGTGGAAAGAGTCGAGGTTTAGTGCTGGACACAAACTATCATCAGTGCCTAACCCCACGTGGGGTCAGGGAAGGCTCCCTGAATGGAGGAGGGGACCCTTGAACTGTCTCGAAAAGGCCTGCAGCCGGGTCTTATTTGTTTGGATCACTAGGTTAAGCTTGTCACATAGAACTCGATGCTTACTAATGCACACTCATGTCTCAGTGTGGTGTGTTGATGTGTAGCTCAGGTGGAAGGAAGTTGGGAAAATCTATTACAAGTCCGATTTCTCTGCTGTCTGTTGAATTTAAATTTTATTTTTAAAATGTCCGAGTTCCTTTGAATCTCGACAATTCTGTCAATTGAGGGTCCAATGGGCCTACAGTGAGAAAGCAAGCACCTTGTGCAGGATGGACACCTTTCAGCGGCTTACCTTTGCAAAGCAGGCTCGGCCATATGGAGCAGGCTCTAACCCTTGGAAGGGGTGGGAACCCAAGAGAGAGGACCCCAAATCTCCTGTCACTTGTTACACCTCTTTGTCCAGAGTCCATGCACAGTTCATGAGACCACGTGTCCCTGTGCTACCAGAAGGGAGGCGCTGTCACAGGGCCCTTGGTGCATGTGTGGGTGTATCTTCCCTTGGGACTTCACCCTCTTATAGAACACCCGGATGCTGAGTCTGGTTCCTCTGACTGGCTCTTGTCCATACCAATCTGCCTGGCTCTCTGCACTGAGCAGGGTCTGGGTTCTAGCCTACCTAACCTCATATCTCCTGGTCCCGCACGCTGCCTCTCCTAAGTCACAGTGCCTGTACCCCTGTATCAGCAGACATCAATGAGTCTACAAAGAATTATTACGTGACTTTGGGTCAGACAGTGGTGACATATTGGTACGAGCGTAAAGCCTGAAGTTAGATTTGAGTTCAGTTTCCTGCTCTGCCAATTACTAGCTGAATAACCTTGAGCAAGTCATGTTATCTTTCTGTACCAGGTTTGCCATCTTTAGACATGAATAAATGATGTAAGAACAGCTGTTACACCATGCACCAAGGATTTGTTTGCCTTATACTTTGTGTATTATCATCTCAGTGATTCCATAAAGGAACTCTCTGAACCAGCATCTGAACCGGATCTGTTCCTTTCTACCACGTCACTATGGCTTGTAGGACGATGTCAAACCAAACCAAATCAAACGCACTGAAATTGAGTCTATTCTGACTCTTCGCAACCCCACAGGACAGGGTGGAACTGCCCCTGTGGGTTCTGAGACTGTCACTCCTTTACAGGAGGAGAAAACCTGGTCTTTCTCCTGCAGAGCAGCTGGTGGTTTTGAACTGTTTAGTGAGGCTTAAAATGCGAACTTATTATTATTATTATCATCGAACAATTGAAGGAGCCCTGGTGTCACTGTAGAGTAAAAATTGGGCTGTTAACCACAAGGTTGGGGGTTCAAACCCACTAGCTGTTCCCCAGGAGAAAAAGGAAGCTGTTTACTCCTGTAAAGAAAGAGTCATTGGCTCGTCTCCAAACAAGCAGCCATCTAAAGGAGATGCCATCTAAGTTCACATGGACGAAGCACACCATCCTCAGTCACTGAAGGACTGGAATCCGGATAATCCGAGGTTGAAGAAAGGACCAATATCAGAGCCTAAATTGCGAGAATCGGGTGTGCAGAAGGCGATGGATGACAGAGGGAGCCCAAGGTTCATTTGTGGGAACTACGTAGGAAAAAAGCCTCCGGAGAACTCCCGGTCTCCACAATCGAAGGATGGAAGAAAGTGGTCATAAGCACAGTGCTTCGGAGAGGGGAGTAAAGAAGACCAAAGGCATCGATCTGACCTAAAAGCTTTGTCAGCACATCCCCCCCCTATGATGTGGGCTGGACCTGATCTGGTTTCCAAAATGTTCTGCATTTTTGGTTTGCATTGTTTGCTTGGTTTGAGTTTGCTCGTAGTAGAGTGTATCTCAGTGGTGTTGTGTCAACGGAGGTCACCTCTTGAAGCGGTGTGACATGCTTTTCCATTTATGGGTACACGAAACCCGGGATTGATGAACCTACGGGGACGGCAAGTAGAATAGGGGGTTTGGGGGGAGGGGGCTCAGGGGTGGAGGGGGGGTCAAAGGGAGACGATGTCAAGGAGTCCATGTAGAAAAAGAATGTTTGGAAACTGATTGTGGTAACTATTGTACAATTCTACCTGAAGTGCTTGAACTATGTTATATGTATTAAATCCCAACTAATAATTATAAAAACTGTATAAGTTTTGCAGAATTTCCATACTCATCACTTAATTTTACCCTGAGGAATGTAGTGGTGTTAAAAGATACATATGCCATCGTCATAGATACACAAAGCGTGTTCACAACAGTTATGTGCATGTCCCCTTTGCAAAAATAGTCTATTGACAATAAACATCTGAAATATTTTCAAATTATTAATTTCACAGATTTACAGTCTTGGAAACCTTATATAGGGTTTCTGTGAGTCAGAACTGACTCGATGGCAGTGGGGTGTTCGGTTTTTGTTTTGTTTGGGTTTGGGTTTGCTCCGGCTGAAAGTGGACAGGCTTCAATCGCTGGAAGGGTCCATAGTTAATGGCCTTGTAAAACCAGTCCATTAGCTAACGAAGCTTCACAACTGGTTGTGGGGGTTGTGAACATGTTGGCAACATTGAAAGATTTCTGAACTCGCAAAGACCAACACCAAAGGCCTACTGGATCCGAGGTGTCCTGGTAGAAAGGGTCAGGACCAGGCTCACGGTGACGTGGGAAACATTTCTGGGACATTTGGGCCCCGGCGTAGAGCCCCTTGCCCACATTATCTTCTCACAACCTTTTTTTTTTTTTTTTATCACATTCGTGCTTTCTGAACTCCTTAATCTCAACGCTACAAGTCACAAAGATGAACCATTCAGCCAGTTTGCTCAATTGACTTATCTTTTGAATATACAGAATAGGTAGGTTCCTGTTCAGTCCCATGATTCACGTAGTCGTAGGAGTGTCAAGAGATCTAATCATCCCTTTGAATTAAACTAAACAATGACCACTAGAGCCAGTAGTTAGGATTCACTAGGCTGGCCATTTAATGACTGGTATGAAAGATGTCTCCTTGTCAGGATTTGTCTTGGAAAGAACATAGGAAGTGTAAGAATTTAGATACATATTCATATTCATTTACTAGTTACGGTGCCCCAGGCACTCTGTTGAGCAATCACAGGCTCAGAGCAGTGACAAGATAGATGAGGATCTCCCAGTATTCTCTCCTAGCAGGGCTTCTTACACTGTTTCTCCTCAGGACCCCTTTGTGCCCAAGAAAGAGGCAAGTATTACCAGAAACACCTTGGATTCATTACTATCTATAAATTCATTTTTAAAAAATCAAAATTCATTTTCTTGTTGTTTTGTGTGTGTATCTGTTTGTTGTTTTTAAAAATTATTTATTGGGGGCTCGTACAACTCTTATCACAATCCATCCATCCATCCATTGTGTCAAGCACATTTGTACATTGTTTGCCATCCTCATTCTCAAAACATTTACTTTCTACTTGAGCTCTTGGTATCAGCTCTTCATTTCCCCCCTCCCTCCCTCATGAACCCTTGATAATTTATAAATTATTGTTATTTTGTCATATCTTACACTGTCTGACATCTCCCTCCACCCATTTTTCTGTTGTCCATCCCCCAGGCAGGGGGTTATATATAGATCCATGAGATGGATTCCCCTTACTTCCTCACCTGCCCCTTCCCCTCCTGGTATCTATCTCTACTCTCATTAGTGGTCCTGAGGGGTTCATCTGTCCTGTATTCTCTGTGTTTTCACTTCCTGTCTGTACCAGTGTACATCCTCTGGTCTAGCCAGATTTGTAAGGTAGAATTAGGATCATGATAGTGGGGGAAAGGAAGCATTTAGGAACTAGAGGAAAGTTGTATGTTTCATCATTACTACATTGCACCCTGACTGGCTCATCTCCTCCCCATGACCCTTCTATAAGGGGATGCCCAGTTGCCTACACATGGGCTTTGGGTCCCCACTCTGCATTCCTCCTCATTCACAATGATGTGATTTTTGTTGTTGTTGTTCTTTGATGCCTGATACCGGATCCCTTCGACACCTCGTGGTCACACAGGCTGGTGTGCTTCTTCCATGTGGACTTTGTTGCTTCTGAGCTAGATGGCCGCTTGTTTATCTTCAAGCCTTTAAGACCCCAGATGCTCTATCTTTTGATAGCCGGACACCATCAGCTTTCCTTACCACATTTGCTTATGCATTATGGAATTTGCTTGAGCATTATGGAATGCCAGTTTAATAGAACAAAGTGTTCTTGGATTGAGGGAGTACTTGAGTGGAGGCCCAATGTCCATCTGCGGCCTTAATACTAAACCCATAAATATATGCACATAGCTCTATTTCCCGATCATCATATATGAATATGTTTACTTATGTACATGCCTGTATTTAGACCCCTATAAATGCCCTTTGCCTCCTAGTTCTTTCCTCTATTTCCTTTGACTTTCCTCTTGTCCCACTATCAGGCTCAATCTTCATTTGGGTTTCAGTAATTCCTCTCAGTTACATTGCCCTTGATCACACCCTACCCTATCCTTATCCCGAGGGTTGTTAACACCCATTTCCTCCCCACACCCCCCTCTCCACATGTCCCTCTCCCATGTCCTCCTGGGCACCATCAGTTCAGTTGTTTTTTCCTCCAGATTGTTTATCCCGCCTATCTTATCTAGATAGACCTGCAGAGATAATAATATGCACAAAAACAAGACAGAGGAAAACAAAGCAACAAACAAAAACAAAGCAATGACAACATGCTGTTGTTGTCTTTTAGCAGTGGTGTGGCAGGCAGAGCAAAGGCCCGGAGAGAAGTTGGGAAGTCACCAACTTCATAGCTTATTCTCTCCGTGTGTCATTTCCTTACCAAATGAGGGCAGCAGTGTCGCCTGGTTTTCTTCTAACATCGCTGAACATTCTTTTAATTTGTAAGATTGATTCTTCCTCTTCTGCTCGCTCCTTAAGTCGTGGTATATTCCATCTGCATACTTCTGTTTTTCTCCCCTCTCTCCCCTCTCATTGAAAAGCCTCACCTATGCAGAGGTGGTCTGAAGGTTTATAGATTTAGTCTTGTCTCCTTTATGTCTTTTCTTTCTTCCTATAAAAATTGTGAATCAGCTGAAGGCTTACAGAGCAAATCACTTTTCCATTTAAAAATTCGTGCGCATTTTGTTTCATGTCATTGATTGTAATCCTCATCATGTGACAGTCCTTACCCCACTTCCTCCTGTTTCCCATTTCCACATCTCCTTCTTTCCTAACCTTTCTGCACTTTGTCCTTGGCTCAACGCTGTCCTGTTGCTCTCAAATGATGTGGTTTGGTTTGTGCATCTCATTAGTGTTACTGTTCTTTCTTTATGAAAATTTGATGGGAGGAGAAAGGCCAGCAGCTTGAATCCACCGGCTGCTCCCTACAGACAGACCAGACTCTGCTCCTGTGATATGGACAGCCTCCAAAGCTGAGAGGGCCAGCTCTGCTCCAGCTGACAGGGTCACTGTCGCGGTTACATCATCTGTGGTCAATTTGAGACTTAACGCGGCTTGAGGACCTCATTTGGAGGTGTTAAGGAGCTAAATAACTGGCTGAAAACGGCACACACACACTCGCTCCCTGGGACACATTCCTGACAATGAAGCCTGATGGAGCGACACTGATGCAGCCAGAGCGCTGGGAGCTGGAGGAACCACATGGAGACCCACCCGGTGCTGAGATGCTTCTACCGCCACTGGATCCACAAGACTGTCCACCCACTGGCCTGTGATCTTCCTGCACTCGGCGTCATCGCATTCCTGCATGGGTCTAAAGAGGAATTTAGGGACTAGTACTGGTCATATGGGCTAATATCAGACTTATGGATTTGATCTGGACTGAACTGGGATGTTTTCTCAATATTCAATTACTCTTGCATATGAAGCTCTTTCATATACACATGTGTGTCTATGAATTTGTTTCTCTGGTCTACCCAGATTGAACACGCACTGGGAGTTGAAAGAAGAGTTGGTGGCTGTGAGACTGCCTTACTGCTAGTAGTAGTTTGCCTTTGTTTTCCTGAATGGAAAAAATAAAAGTTTGCCTGTTAATATTAAAAACATGTGATTAAAAAGATACATCAATGAATACAGAAAAATAGGAAGATTTCAATTTTACCATCATGAGTTAACAGTTTGTAACCATTTCTTTGCATCTCTTTATTTTTATAAATGCGACCACCACCCCAATATTTATTACAGATCATACCCCACCATGAACATTATTCTCTATCCATCGAGAGTATCATTTCTCTGCAATGCAATGCTGTTTGCTCTTTGTTTTACATTTACAATCCCTGGTCTATATTCTTCCTTTGAGCAATCGCTCTTTAATTTTCAGATGCCCCCTGTCATACTTTCTCTTTGAGGACATTTTCCCTGAAGCCCCAAAGAAGACCTCTGCTTTTCCATCGCAGTCGTAACGGCCAGTCATGCGTTTTCTCTGTAGGTGGGCTGGGTTCTCTTCCTTAGGCCCTGAAGCCCCACTGGAGAGGAATTGTGTCTTACCCGTTCTCAGTGTGCCCAGCCCTTGTCGCTCGCACTATTTTAATTACTTGAAGGCTAAGTTGCTGTAAAAAAAGAGACTCAAAAATACAGTGACTCAAATCAAAAGAGAAGTTCATCTCTCTTCCCCTTGGCCATCCAGCACTGAGCCGCCCATGTGATCCTGGATCCTGCCCCGCGTAGCCAGCTGAGGACTCTGGCTCCCTGTCGGCTCAGGCTGTGTCTTCATCTGCCTGATGGAAGTTGGAGAACAGGCATCTGTGTCCCTGCTACAGAAAGGAAGGAGACACTGTGGTCAAGTCCAAGTCCAGTGTCGTAAAGCTCAAAACCCAGCGGGCCCCACTGCTGCTGTTCTTATTCTATTAGTGAGAACCTCCTTAGTTGGCCTTTTGTTGAAAGAAAAGCCCCGAAATATGTCGTTTCCTATTGAGCGTCCGTGAGCTAGGAACAGCCACTGTAGTCCTACGGACTCTGACTGGCAAGTTCTGACACCTTAAGGTCTGGAAACCAAAAACTGTTGCTATGTAATGTTTGACACCAACTCACGTGGTGGCAAAATTTGACTTGAAATAACAGGAGGAGGAAGAAAGGCCCTGGCAATCTGCTTACAAAACGCAGCCAGTGCAAGCTCACCAAGACTGTTGACTACGGGGTCACTACAGCAGCGCTGGCATGCACAGTCAAGGGCTGTTTAGTTAGGCTCTTTGTTACAAGTTAAATGAGAGCCTACTGTGCAGTCGCTTCAAATGACAGGATACAGATGTGTTAACCGCTGGAGGACACAGTAGCTACAAGGTTAAGCAAATAGAATGGGATTCCAAACTGTATTCAGTGTGATGCACCTGGACGGACAATGTGCGGAAAGCCCACTGGAAGAAAGTAATCGAATGGGGAAAAATGATTGCTTCTTTGATATTATCAATGGCTTTATCTATTTTTTCCATCTTCTCTGGGTTTTTCCAAATGCCGTTGAACTTCTTTCATAATAAAAAGGAATCAACATGTTTAATCGTAATAAAAGAAATGACATGAGGAGTCCTTAAAGGTATTTGTAAAAACCATCATCTTTCACCCACTTAGAATGAGCATTCATGTGTCTTATTCCACGAGGATAGTCAATAATATACAGTGTGTATGACCTATCTCCTTTCTGAAGGGAGAATCGTTCTGAATTTCAAAACTCACCCACCGTAAGGGCCCTGCTTTGACGGTCCTTTGCCTGGCTCTTCTCCATCAGGTGAAGGGTCTAGGAGGCCAAAGGATGGTCCCACCTACAGTGTGAACATGCTAGACTCAACGCTATGCCCCACATGTCTGAGACATCACGCGTGTTGCCCAAATGGTCCCAAGCCTGTGCAGGCCTCTGTTCTTAGCGGGTGGGCTGATTTGCCACTGACCTGTGTATTCTTAAACTCAATACGTGACCAGATGTTGTTCATCTGCAGCAGGTGTGGATTGCGGGTTCTTATAGGGACTGGAGTGTTGACACACATATTCAGGAAGCTCTTCAAGAGGCGGCTGGAGCTGGTCGTGTGGAGAGGGCAGAGTGGAGATTTCCAAAACAGTCAAGTTGAACCTGATTGCGTTTGGCAAGGCTTGGTACCTTGTTAGCTTGATTTATAACCTTCAGATACACTAGACTTACACACGTGGGCCTCATTTGTCCTCCTGCTCCAGCACCATGTGAGCCTATGCAAAACTCGTGGTCGCTGCTGGAACAGGAATTGAGGACTGGGGAAAACTGGGGAAAACAAACTTACCCGGATGGACATCGCAGGTCTTTCCTGGCACTAGCAGATCCTCAATAAGGGAGTATTGACCTGAAATAGGACAAACGACCAGCTCACAAGGCTGCTGCAAAGATTGAGCAATCAAGTATGCGCACGTGCAAATTAGGAAAGGCTCAACCAACTGGTCCTGAGGATGACAATAGACAAGGGAGGGCTACTGGGGAGTGAGCATGGGCCAGGGCGGCTAAGAAGAGAGCTAAAGCCGATGAGCTTGGGAAGATGTAACCTTTATTTGCCGAGCAAGAAGGTAAGGAATTTAAGCCAGTTGTGTTAGTTGGGAGTCTTGAATAAATTCCACAGACAGCTCAGAAAAGGAGAGGGGCTGATTCCTGAAAAGGAAGCGGATCTCACCCAGGCGTCTCATCCAGGCCAGGTTACAACTTAAAAACAGGAAGTCATAGGGACACAGTATTTTGTGTTTCTCATCTCTGCACCCTGTACATTCAGCTCTGATGTATTTTTATCATTCTCTGTGTAGCAGCTGCTTCTGCTCCTCCATTTGAATGGAGACAAATCCGCCTCCCCCGAATCAGCTGTCCCGCCGCGCTATGCTTGATTGGCTAGAGAAGCAAACCCAGTGACCCTCATGGATGGCTAAGAAGGGCTTTATATTAAGAAGACATTCCCTAATGATCATGTACCCCAAGAGATCTTTCCCCTGTCTCTTTTATAAATTTTGGAGGGATGAATTCTACCCAAATTTAGGGTCCAACTGTGTAATCCCCCAACAAATGTTCAAAAAGGCAAACAATTTGTTACAGGTACCAATTGGTGGGTGACAAGTGCAGTTACAAGAGACAGTCATTAGGACATATCTTCCTAGTCCACAGACGTACGGAAGTGCCTCTGGCTGAGATGTTCCCGGAAGGAATCAGGTCCTCCTCTAATCCCAACCAAATGCTGGGAAGGTGCTCACGCCACAGGAAAAGCTTTTTCCAAAGAAGCCTCACAAAATCCCTCTGCTCCGGGTGTTTTTGATCCCCTTACGTGCTCCCACCAAAGGAGGGAAGTCAAGAGTCAGCGGACAGCTATTCAGCCGTGCCTGGTGAAAATTGCTACATAACGATTGTGCATCTCACCTTGTTTTTTTACAACGAATGCGTATTTGTGCTGAGTGAAATTTTAAGTTTAATATTCTGTTGGAGATGGACCGGCTAGATAAACACATTGAACAGAAAGTCTTCTTCTATGTATGTATGTATGTATATTTGATTGGATACATGACTACCTGCTATATATTGTTACAGATTAGGCAGGGTTCTGCATTGTAACTCCAACTGGTTTAAGGGAAATAATCATACATTTGGCATAACTGGGATGTTCAGGGAGCTTCAGGAGTTACTGGATTTAGGGATTTAAAGACTGTTTACTTTGTCATGATGGTTCTACACCCCTTCACCCTCCCCTCCTCCTCTCCTCTCTTTTCCTCCTCCTTCCTGTCTCCCTCCCCCGCCACTCACCTCTGCTTTCCCTTGGTCCCAGACAGCTCTAAACTCACGTCATCCTTTCTGGGTCCCGAAAGCAGATCACCAGAACACCTGTCCTTTGATGCTGATGTTCACCGCCGCACCTATTCCTCTAGATCATGTTTTGTTTTCTTTCTTTCTTCCTTTTTTTGGTGATAAGAGGAATAACACTTTTTACTTCTTATTCATCTTGACCATGTATGAGAGAAAAGGTAACATTAAATAAATTATGATACATGTATCCCAGGAAATGTATGTGGCCGCAGAAAGGAAGGGCTAGCCTGCTATGCACTGTACAGCCTCCCCAGGTTGCTAACTGTAAAAACAATTCTCAGAGCGTCAGCTACAGCATGATCTCAAACTTATTTGGCCGACCCCTTGCTTTTCAGACAAATTACTCAGTTGCCCCTTTGGCAGTTGAAACACGTTTGTACTGTCCCTCGGAGCCCAGGGTCAGGGCTAGGCGTCTGCTCTTGCAGCCTCCCCGGGTCATTCCAGTGCGGCAGCACACGTTTTGGAAAACACTGGTCTAGAGTTAAAAACATATATTTTAAGTGAATGGGGTTGCAAGTTCAGAGAAAGTATCCAGAAAAGCCAATGGGGAATTAATAATAACGGCAGCCTGAGAAGCGAAAGGGGTATTCCCCTCTTAACCATTGATGTCCCAGAGTCTATTGTGATTTCCTGTTTCATTCCTAATATTGGCCGCTTGTTCGCTCTCTTTAATGTGTCAGTCTTCCTAGAGGCTTGACCATTTTATTGATCTTCTCAAAGAACCAACTCCTTGCTTCTTAATTTTCCCGTTTTCAAATTCATGGATTTAGTTCTACTTTTTATTATTATTTCCTTTCTTCTATGTGTCTTCGGTTTGTTTTGCTCCTTCTAATTCTTGAGGTGGGAGATGAGATTATTGATCTGAGATTGATTGTTTTCTCTAATGTATGCTGTGCGGTTACATAATCTGTCAACTTGAGCGAAGGGGTGGAATCGAGCCTGTCAACCAGATCATAGTCAAGAAGCCTCTGTGTGCACATGGGCGTCTCCTGAGGATGCTGGGCACTCCTGTCCTCCTCCCTGGAGGCAGGACACACTCTCTTTCTGCTTTGTCTTCCTGCTGACACGCCACATGGAGCTATACTGATGGGGCCAGAGCTCTGGAGCTGGAGGAGCCACGTGGAGACCCACCCAACACTGAGATGCTTCCACCGACACTGGATCCACAAGACTTCCCACTAACTGACCTGTGGTCTTCCTGCACTCGGCGTCATTGATTGTGTTGCGTGAGTCTGAAGAGGAATTTATAGACTGGTATGAGCCATATGGGCTACTATTGGACTTATGGTCTTGATCTAGACCAGGCTGGGATGTTTTCTCAATGTACAATTGCTCTTTGATATGAAGTTCTCTCTTGAACACATCTGAGTGTCTCTGGATTTGTTTCTCTAGTCGACGCAGACTAACACATATGCATTCAGTGCTGTAAGTTTCTATCTCGCCAGGGCATTAACCGTGTCCCACAAATCTTGATACGCAGTATTTTCATTTGTGGAACCCTGCTGGCTTGGTGCTCACGCATTCGGCTGTAGCCCTGCGGGCCAGCAACTGAAGGCCGCTAGCTGCTCCACAGGTGAAAGCCAACAGTGACTGGCTCGGAAACTCACGGGCATTTCTCCCTGGTCCTATAGCGTCGCTATGAGTCGGAACCAATTTGATGGCAGTGAGTTTGACTTTTGATTGGTATTTCCATTTAGTTCAAGTCTTCCTATAAGACTTCCCTTTTCGGGATTTTAATTATTGCTTTAGACCATGTCATTCGGGTCTGTAGGTCTGCCATTTTATAGGGGCCCCTTCTCTCTCTCTTTGTGAATAAGAGAGAGTTTTATATAAAGGTTAAGTGCTGCCCAAACCCACCAGTCCAACATTAACCCATATGTCTGCAACCAATCCACAAAGTCTTCCACCATCTCCCAAAAGAGACAAAATGATGCCTACTGCAGGGGGGAAACCGAATCAGTGAATGGGTAATCATCTCAGCACTGGCAGGGGTCTCCACACGGCTGCTCCAGCACCCAGGGCTGCATCACGGTAGGTCCATGTGGCATCTGCTCAGGGATGTCTTGCAGGAAGTGAGCCTTGCCAGCTGAAACAGGGAACTGGCTAAGGCAGCTGCACCCTGGTCCGACCATCACAAACAAGAGACCCGAGAACTAGAAAGGCGAGGCTCACCGAGCCATTTATGCCTCCGCCCTTCAATTAACCCCACCTGTGTTTATCGGCCAGGTTGGGACGATAAACTAACTACCTCAGTGAGCAAACCTAGTTTTGGAGCACAAGGAGATACATGAAGCTTCATTGGTGAATGCAACTCGGACACACAGGAAATTGCAGGATTCAAGGTTTCCCATATTCTCATGAATATGGGAAATGGTAATGCTGGTTGACCACAGAAAAAGGAAGTGCTGGGGGCACTCTTGAAATGACAAACGTAACTCTCGGAGAGGCAACACAAAAGGGCAGCCCAGGAAATGAAGGATTCCCTTTTTTCCTTCAGATCCAAGAAAGTCCAGGAGGTAAGGGTTGAGCTGAGAGAAATGAAAATGTTTGAGGCCCCGTTGAGTAGAGGCAGCCTAAGCACCAGAAGGATTCTCTCTTCCTTTATATTCATGAACCTCCTGGAGGTAAATTTGGAGCTGAAATACTCGAAAAATCTGGAGGCACCAATGAACTGAGGTAAAAGCAATTCCTTGTGGAACCTTTGTGGTGAAACACCTGAACTTTCCTGATAAAGTGGTTTTTTAAAAAAAATTATTTTATTAGGGGTTCATACAACTCTTTTTTTACCTTTAAAATGAGTTTTATTATTATTATTTAAAACATTTTATTAGGGGCTCATACAACTCTTATCACAATCCATACATACACATACATCAATTGTATAAAGCACATCTGTATAGTCTTTGCCAATACAACTCTTATCATAATCCATACATACATCCATGTGTCAAGCACATTTGTACGTTTGTTGCCATCATCATTCTCAAAACACTTGCTTTCTACTTGAGCCCTTGGTATCAGCTCCTCATTTTTTTCCCTCCCTTCCCGCTCCCCCCCTGAATCCTTGATAATTTATAAATTAATATTATTTTGTCATATGTCCGTCCCCCAGGGAGGAGGGGCCCTCTCTTTGTGGCGCTTTTGACTGCTTTTCTAGACATTAGAGTTTGTGTCTCCATGTAGCACCATAGAACTAGTTAGAAGTGTGCTGTTTCGTTTCCAAGGGTTTGGAATCATTTCTGTTACCTTTTTGCTGTTGCTATCTGACGCGATTCCATCGTGTGGTTGAAGTACATACTTTGTATGCCTTCGATTTATTTAATTTTGCTGAACTATATTTTAGGGACCAGGATTGGGTATGTCATGAGTGCTTAAAAAGAGTGTATGTTCTACTATTTTGGGGTAGACTATCCTATAAAGACCTATTTTATGTATTGCTGATCTCCCTATCCTGGTGGCTTTTTCTGTCTAGTGGTTCTTCAATTGGTAAGGGCTAGCAGGGAGTTTACCAGCCATAATCATGGGTTTGCATATTTCTCTTTTCAGTGTTTGCTTTGTGTGTTTCTCAGATCTATTGTTTGATGCTTAACGTGGGTATCTGTGTCTTCTAAAGTGCTCCGGGGGCACTGTCAGGAACCACTGAGCGGTAACCTGCAGGTCCACAGTGAAAGATTTACAGCCTACGAAACCCTGCATCTGTCACGATGCGTCGGGATAGATTCGATGGCAGTGGGGTTTTAGGTGGGTGTTCCTCCCACTGAACTGACCTGTTAGCATTGTCCTATAGATCTGTTTCAAGATTCAAATGTCCATTCCTCCTATTTTCATTAATATTTGCTTGGTCTGCGAGTTTCCTCCTTTACTATCAACCTGCCTATTTTATTATATTTAAATTGAATTTCTTGTAGACAGTATCCCGTGAGGTTGTTTCTTGGTCACTCCTGCTAGTTTCTATGTTTTCATCACTGCTTTCTGACATTTACAGGAGGGTCTTTAGTACCGCCCTCTTGGTATCACTGTCTAGTGCTTTTCTAGGTCTTTTAGTTCATGTTTGCTTGTGTCATCTGGATGCACAGAGGCTGCAGCCATGGGCTCAGGCCCAGCAGCAATTGTGAGGATGATGCGGCACCCGGCAGCATTTCCAACAACAACAACTTGTATTGCCATTGTACCAGTTCAAGTGAAGTATCGAAATCTTACTTCTCTTTGTTTTCCTTTGTCTATCGTGTTACTCGCTGGTTGTCGTTGAGGCAATCCTGATTCATAGTAACACTGTAGGGCAGAGTGGAGCTGTCCCTGTGAGTTCCCAAGCTTGTAACCTTTAGAGGAGCGGAGAGCCTCGGCTTTTCCCCACGGAGTAGCTGGTGGTTTCAATCTGCTGACCTCGTGTCTAGCAGCCCAGCAGGTAACCCCCGGTGCCACAACAATACAGTGGTCTTAATTTTTCCTTCCTGACCTTCAAAGCACATCAGACCAGTGTCTGACTACCATCGTCTCCCATGAGAAGTTCACTATCACTAGAATTCTTTTTCTCTGTATATCAGGTGTCTTTTCTCTCTGGATCAAAACATCAAGATAATGGTTTAGATTGTAAATTTCACAAGTTTGACTATGATCTATGTTGGTTTGAATTCCTTTGGGCTTTTCGTGTTTTGCATTCACCCAACTTTTTGAATCTGTTTATGTCTTTTGCAAAATTTAGGGAAAATTTACCATTATTTCTTGGAGTATTTTTTCAGCCCTCTTTCCTCTTTCCACTCCCTTCCAAGAATGATGACACAGATATTAGACATTTCTTGTAATCCCAGGGGTCCCTGAGACTTTACTCATCTCCCCCACCCCCAAGCTTGCTTTCTCTCCATTGTTCAGGTGAGATTGTTTTTGTTACTCTTTCTTTAAGTTCACGAATTATTTCTTCTGTTTCCCTCCATTCTGCTGTGGAGCCCATTCATTGAGTTTTTAAATGTTTAGTTCTTGTATTTTACAATTCTAAAATTTCCTTTTTTCTTCTTCTTTATAACTTCCAGACCCAGTGGTTCTCAACCTTCCTAAAGCCAAGACCCTTTAATACAGTGCCTCATGTTGTGGTGACCACCCCAACCATAAAATTATTTTTGTTGCTACTTCATCACTGTCATTTTGCTACTGTTATGAATCGTCATGTAAATATCTGATATGCAGCATGTATTTTCATTGTTACAATTGAACATAATTAAAACATAGTGATTCATCACAAGACATATGTAATTATATATTGTGAAATATTTGTGTTTTCTGATGGTCTTAGATGACCCCTGTGAAAGGGTCATACAACCCCTCCCCCCAAAGGGGTCGTGACCCACAGGTTGAAAACTGCTGCTCTAGGGCATGGTCCTCTCCATCACCTACTAGTCTGGCCCCTTCGCAGGAAGGGAAAAGACTCGTGGCAATGAGGCAGAACTGGAGGGTTGGGAAGGGTAACTAATGATTGGGTTCTGCTTCCTCTCAGAGATGGCCTGGGAAGGTCTCTCTAACTACAGAGACAAGCAGTTTCCCGGAGAACGAAGGGCGGCTCTGAGCCCAGCATGGCCTGGATTGGGCCTCATTTCCCGATCGTCCTCAGCTGGCTACTAAAGGGCCGATAAAGCAGGGCTTATAAAGTGGACACACTTGGACTTCATCACTGCCTTAGTATCCGTCTGGGATTTCATTTGCTGATGGGAAAGGAGGGGAAGCTGCAGCACATAGCCCGAGTGGGGGGCGGGGTGTGTGTGTGTGTGTGTGTGTGTGTGTGTGTGTGTGTAGGACTGGGAACCATCTCCCCAGAGATTTATCTGTGTCCTCTGATATCAGTGGAGGTCATGTCCACACAGGCTTCCCTGAGCATAGTCAGCTCTCTGAACGTATTCTTTCCTTGACCTCTGCTGTAGTTGTGGGAAGTGTGAGTTATCTAGGTCCAACATAATTATCTATGTCCACAAGTATTTCCTAAAGACCTACAAGAAGTAAAGATGCGTTGAAGGTCCTCTGGTAGTCAACTGTAATCGTAGCTTTCTAAAATTGGGAAGGAAACTGAAACTATAGTTCCCGAGCCTGATCATTTCCAGCGTCCAGATGGTTGGTGGCATGTAAACCAAATGTCTGGGTTATGAGTTGGTTTCTTTTTTCTTTCGTTTTAGTTGTTAAGTTTTCAGTTTGCATCCAGATGTTGAGTCTAAATGGTCAGCGCCCCAGGGCAATATTTGGAAGCCATATCCCAGTACCCCTTCCGCAGCCTCCCCTGCACCTCTTTCCTGCTTCCTTTGTACCAGTTCCCTCCCCACTCACCATGACTCTGCTTCCTCCCACACCACGCACCAGGGACCACGCACCACGGCAAATGAAGGTCACGCTCAGAAACAGGGCCACTCTTGGTGGTTCGGTCTGTCCAGGCCAGTGAGGTATGTGAGGAGCTTCAGAGCATTCGTGGGAAAAGGGCACTAAAATAGAAGAGTTTTCCCCACAAATGTTTGGAAGCTCTCTCCTAGCTCCAGAAACAACAAACAAACAAAAAAAAAAACGAGCTTGCCCATTCAGAGCTCTTCTTCCCTTGGAGTAGAGCAGCGGTTCTCAACTTGTGGGTCGCCACCCCTTTGGGGGTTGATGCTTTCCCAGGGGCCACCCGATTAATAACAGTAGCAAAATGACAATGATGAAGGAGCAACGGAAATAATTTCATGGTTGGGGGGGTCACACCACATGAGGGACTGTATGAAAGGGTCGCGGTGTCAGAAAGGTTGAGAACCACTGGAGTAGAGTGTCTGCCCAGCAGGTGTCCCACTCAATGGCAATCAGGACCAAAAGTCAAGTTAAGCCGGGAGGTGGCTGTAGGGCTGCAGGAGATAAAGACGTGGAACTGAAGAGAGCGCTCAGCGAAGACGTGCGTCTGCTCAGCAGTCCAGAGGTCTCCAGTGGAGACGCTGTCAGAAGTCATGATCCAACAAAAGGCAAGCGTAGAGATAAAGAAGAACTGCTGCTTGAGGATAGAACTTAAAAGAGAGAAGTTTAAATATTATTTTAAATAAGAAGTGGGTAGGAATTAAGTGCAGGAGGAGGGGGCGGCTTATGTAGGTCATGCCTGGCCAAAGCGAAGCTCTTCAGCCAGCTGGTTACTCAGGGATGTCGTCCGGGAAGAAGATCAGAATGTGACTCCCCGCCGCCCTTGTACAAGAAGAGCTGGTTGAGTGCCTCTTCTTGCCTGCTGTTCTCCCGCATGAAGCGAGCAGTCCAGGGTAGCGGGGAGAGAGTCTCATCTTACTGGAACGGGACACGTGGTGCCTGCATTTGTGAGGACCCGGACACATTCAAGGCCAAAGTTCTTCCAGCACAAACCTCAACTCCTACTGCAGCCCTCTCGCTCCTTCCTCAGACGCCTTCTCTACTCGGAAGGAAACATGCTAGCACCAAGGCTACACCAGGCACCCTGCCCGGAGGTGTTAAGGAGAAGCCTGAGTCTGGAGGCGGCGAAGGTGCTCACTAGTACAGATACCACAGATAGGCTTCTGCCGGGCTAGTCCTGGGGTCTGCCTAGCTCACACTGCCAGGAGAACCTGTCCATAGAATTCAGTTCCTGCAGGTAAAGAAAAAGACCACCGAACCTTAGAGGACCACTCCCTTCTCGACTGCTGTGTGTTATAGAGTCCGAGTGAGCGCCTGTATGCTACAGAGACAGCAAACCCAACCCTCTGAAGGAATTCTCTGTCCCAGGCCCAGGCGTCTCCTCTTCTCAGACTCTAAGAGACTCCTGATGGGAGGGATTGGCCTTGCCTGGGGTGTGGGTCCTTCCAGACGTGCCCTGGGGGTAGAGTGATCCTCCAGCTGTCCTCGGGTAGAGAGCAGGATTGAGGAGCTCACTGCACCAGTCTCCTTAGTTCATCAAAATGGAGGGATGAGCCATTCAGCCGCCACTGGAAAGCGCTTTGGCACGTTGGAGGCAGATTCAACCAAGACGCATGCCAAAAACCATTCTGGGCTGTGGAAGCATTCAGAATAAAATGAGCATTTAGGGCATGTTGAGATGCTTCCAAAGAAACCCTTGCAGGAACAAGTACAATGTTTTTATTGGAAAGGTGCTTGTCTTTCTCATCCAAATCATCCCTGAAAGGAAGCAGCAATTCTGTCTCTGGTTACTCACATGTTGGCTAGCCTCTGCTTGCATGTGAACAGGAAATCTTTTGTTTGGGAATTGTGCTTTCCTGGTAAGGGAAAGTGCATTTGGAAGGGGCACCGCTGATTCTAAGGCCCAAGTCCCAGGAAATAGTTGGAACAACTGGGAAGGAGGCAATCTGCATATTCTCTCTCTCTCTCTCTCTCTCTCTCCCTCCCTCCCTCCCTCCCTCCAAGGGCCTGAGAACCACGTTTGTGGGTTTCCAAGCCTTTGTTGGATCTTATGGCACCAAACAGACAAATGACAAACTCACACAGGTATGGTTGTCCTAAGGCCATTGAATTGTGAAGGCAATGGAAATTTTAGATGAGTTTTTGTTGTTCATCCAAATATGTTTTAAAGGAAAGAGGTGGCTGAAGAAAAGTAAATCTCCAGTCTTCAGGTGTGGTATCAGGATACAACTGAACACAAAAAGGAACACAGCATCTGCTTCCCAAATTCTCAGAGAAACAAAACGGCTAAAATAAGCCATCAAAGCACACATATATGAAATCCGTCACGTTTTGTGAAATATCTGACCTTCTTTTTTTATTTTATTATTATTTTTTTAATATCTGACCTTCTATGTAACTGTGTAAAAGTCATGAGCTTCTTTAAGCTAGAAGCCAAACTCAGAAACCAAGAGCATCTTGCTGTGATGTCTTTGAAAGTGACCTTTGAACTTTATCTCTTGGGAAAACCCCAGTCACTCACAAGTCAAAGCAGTCCAGCCTCCATGCCAACTGTCTCCCGGCAGACATTTCAGATGAGCTACACCTACCAACAGGCTGGTCTACTCCAGTTACAAAATGTACTCGTTCAATTCTGTGACTGTTTCCTAGTTCTCCCTCTGACCTGGCCCGAGTACACCCAGGCTTATGTGGCTCATCAGGTTCACTGACAATGGGCATGATTCCGCCAGAAGGAACATCTGATGGAGAGACAGACTGAAAGTAGAGAAGATCTCTATGCGGGCAATGGAACTGGCTCCACCCTGGAAGAGCTCCCTGTGTCTACGCCTCACTTCAAACTTCTCAGGGCTGTCAAGACACATGTAGGAAAGAACCGAGGATAAAAATTGAGGGCTCTCAATAAAAACAGAACAACAGCCTAGAAGGGGCTGCCTCCGTGGAGTTCAACAGCCCTCTCTGTAAGGTGGGCAGGTTCGAGTCCTTCCTTTGTCTCACTAAACCACATGAAGTAAGAGATGGGCGTGTACAAAAGTCTGCAGGCAACGTAAAGGCCCCGCACAAACAGAAGGGAGTCTTGGTGACACAATGGCTGATTACTCAGCTGCGGATGTAGAGATCAGTGGTTAACATCATCCACTAGCAGCTCTGCAGGAGAAAGGTGTGCCAGCCTGCTTCCATAAAGATTCCAGCCGTGGAGACCCCACGGGACACTGCTACTCTGTCCTACAGGGTCGCTCGACGTGAGGAGCTCAACAGCAATGGGTTTGGGATTTATCTCAACCTGTAGGTTTCGCCCTATGCCAGGTAGTAATCTGTGTAGCTGGAGTTGAGCCCATCCCTTCAGCTGGAAAGTCTGTGTTCATTCCAGCGTACCACATATGCTGAGCAATAAGACAAGCTCTGGGCCAGGCTAAGGCTGGGGCAGAGCAGGACCGGTCCAGGACAGCCGGTGAGAGAACCGGCTAACTATGGTAACCTGCTGGGAATGGGGGCTCTGACCTGGGGAATAAGGGCAGATCCTAATGCTTCCTGGGCGTCCAGGTAGCTGCAGAAAGAGTGCTTGGATACCTGTCCCCGAGCTTATTAAATACCTCCTAATGCTCCCACCACGTCCCACGATGTGGAGCTGAAAATTAGAATTCTGCTCCAACACGCTGAGCCCCATTCACTTTGAGAGCTAAAATGATGGTTTTTAATAAGCTGTTCCAACGATCCTGTCTCCAGTCATGGAGACTTTGCCCAGGAAGATAGACTACTTCTTGTTAAAAGACCACAGGCAATACATTTTACAATTATAACTCAGGGAACGGAGTCCATCTTCTGAAACTAACCCAGGGACCCTGGTTCCTGCTGACTCTGACCATCAACCTCAATTACAGTTTGCCTTGGCCTTGACATTTGGGGAAAGTCTGACAAGATTCAAATAGGCATAACCTGCAGATTGACTGTCCTCTAGGACTGGATCAATACAGAGAGACTGACAGGACCAGAACCATGAGCTTGGCTACCTGGCTGTTGGCAAACTCAAATGACTGCTGTCCCAGGATCGAGACCACGGAAACTTCAGAATATGCTCATTTAGAAATTTAAGCAAATATAAATACACCTCTAATCTGTTGGATTTTTTCTTCTTCTTAAGTGTAGGCACTTGAATCATTTATGGGAAACTGAGGCTGGTATATGGATACTTTATTTAAAACACACACACATGCACCCACAATGTAGCTACCAAAGTTAAAATATGCCTCCCTTATAATTCTGCTTTAGGGATTCAAAAAGTGTGTGAAAAATTCCATTATCTTGTAATTCTGTATTTTTTTTGGTAAACTCCTTGAAGCTCCCCTCTTATTTACATGGGGAAATAAGTTGATTTGTCCACCCAAAGACCTAAGAATATCAATTTCAGCTTTATTCATAATAGCCAAAATGGACATAATTCAAACATCCATTAATCGGTGAATGAACAATCTAGTTGTAGCAGACTCACACGATGGAAAAGAAGAGTGATTAAAAAATTAATAGTGATGCAGTGATAAGAATGAATCTCACAGACATTTCGTTGAATGAAAGAAACCAGACCCTAAAGAATATATACTACATCTTCTAATTCTATGAAGTTCAAGAACAGGCAAACCAGTTCATGCCGGTAGAAATCAGAATAGCGATTACCTCTGGAATATTGGCCAGGAAGGGGCAGAAAAACCTGCAGTGGCACAAGAAATGGTCTCTATCTTGTTCTGGATGGTAGTTAAATGGGCATAGTCATCAAGATTAATATGCTTCCAAAAGAGATTTGTGCATCAGTGTTGATTGTGGCTCTAGTCACAATACCCCAAAAGTAGACGTGATCAATGTCCATGTAGCAACAGATGAATGGACACACAAAGTGGGGTACACACATGACGGAACACGACTCAGCCAGTAGGAGAAATGGAGTTTTGATAGAGCTTCTGGGTGCTTAGATCTTGACAGCATGCCGAGCAAAGCCAGCCAATCCCAGAAGGACAAATATTCTATGAGTTCAATTATCTAAATGGACAGGAAGGCAAATGTACAGGGAGCAGTTTGTCAGCGGTACCAGGGAGGAGAAGGGGGGTTAGTGGTGATGGGAAATCACATTGATTAAGCGCAGGGTTACATAGCCGATTGTTGTAACTGCTGTCAATAAGCTGTACACCTGGGAAAGGTTGAAATGGCAAGCAAACAAGCAATGTGATCCATCTATTGACAGTCATGTTAAAAAATGGTTGCTGAAGGCGTTTAGATACAATGCACGCTCATGAGATTTGGTCCCTTCGTTCAGAGCTCCAGGGCCCTATGGTTTCATAGGACGTCCTGGGACTCAGCCTAATGGCGCACATAGCACTTCTTCCCTCTCTCTTACATCTGTGGCTTAGGGACCTGGGTGTTAAACATATGCAAGAGGCCTCCAGGACACAGCTATTGGACTCCCCGCACCGGGAGCAACAAAGGGAGGAGCATATGAGCTGCGTAGCTACCTGCCTTCCGGAACAACTGCCTCCTCTGCCGTGAGCCCAGAAGCCCAGGGTGCCGGCTACCAGCCCTAACATTCTGATAAAAGATGCCACCAAAGCACCTTGATTAAAAGGGGGAAACAGACATTTGGGACAGAATTTAAAATTCCCCTAGATGCGAGACTTTCTGGAGCAATGGAGGGCGGACGAACCCTGCAACTGTTTGTGAGAAACAATCTTAAAACCTTAAACCAAAAATATTCCCTGAAATAAACACTCATGTAACTCATCAGAAAGCTCTTTCTCGGGCATTACGTCCTTTTCAAATCTAGATGGGACCAAATTGACACAGGCACTTGAAAGGTGAGTGCGATAGTTTATTGTGCCAGCCTGGCCGATAAACACAAGTTGGATTAATTGAAGGGCGGAGGGATAAATGGCTCGGTGAGCCTCGCCTTGCTTGTTCTGTGCCTCAGTTTAAAGGGGTACACTACCTGTAGGATGCCTAGCCTGTGAACTGTAGAACCCTGTCCAACACAGTGAGCTAGGAAGGTAATCCATGCTGCCGAATAGTACGTGCAGAAGCAGCGGGAAATCGGTCAATTCGTTTCTGCACATAGCACTTACTTGTTGACAGTTTTCTGTGTGACCCTGCACATCCTCCTCTTCGAAATTGTCCCCCTCCTTCATCAGCGTGAGGTGCCCATCTCATCGCGTTGCCCTTGCTGTCACCGAAATGCTTTGCTTTCCTCTAGTCCCCCAGTTATGCTTCGCCATTGCTCCATGGTTCAACTGCAGGGGATATTTTTGGTTTAAGGTTTAAAAATGATCTCAGAGCAATAGATTCAGGGGTTTATCCACCCTCCGTTGTTCCAGATAGTGGAGCCTCCAGGAGAATTTAAAATGTCCTTCTGCATTTTCTCCCTTTTCTTCAGGATTCTTCTATGGAATCTTGGCTCAAAATGTTCGCTTTTGGGAGCCAGGTCTCTTGGACAAGGAGGCAGCTGTTCAGGAGGCGATGGGCCATAAAGCCCACAGCCTCTGTTCCCGACTCCTCTCTCCCTGGTGCTCCCAGCGAGCAGAGACCAGTTGTGCCTTGGCTGGCCTCCTGCTTGCTTCTAAGACCCTGGACACTCTGAAACAGACAGACTAGGAGAGAGATTAGTGACACTGAATGTGCCTTAGGCCGATGAACTGGGCTATCCCAGAAAACCACTCAGCATCTCCAACCAGGAACCGAACCCGGGAGGTATTTAACTATACTCAAGCAGCTTCTGGGCCTACTCTTCCTCCGCCTCCTTTGTTGGAAACCATCTTCAGGATATTTCTCACATGAAAAAAGTCCCTGATATATTTTAAATAAAATCTTTTTAAAAAATAATTTTATTGGGGGCTCCTACAATTCTTATCAAAATCCATACATACATTCATTGTGTCAAGCACATTTGTACATGTGTTGTCATCATCATTCTCAAAATCTTTTTTTAATACTTTTACTGGGGGCTCTTACATCTCGTATCACATTCCATACACTCTTCCAGTGTGTCGAGCGCATTTGCACATATGCCACCATCATCATTTTCAAAGCATTCTCTTCCCACTTGAGCTCCTGATATCTGCTCCCCATTTCTTCCCCCTCCCTCCCCTGCCTACCCTCCCTTATGAACTCTTGATAAGTTCTAGATTATTTTTTCCATATCTTACATCCTCCTACTTCTGTGGCACCTCATCCACTTTTCTGTTATTCGTCTCCCTGGGAAGGGGTTATATGTTGATTCTTGTAATCAATTTTTCCTTCCTTCTCCCACCTTCCCCTAATCTTCCTGGTATCTCTATCTTCATTGTTGGGCCTGAGGGGTTTATCTATCCTAGATTCCGTGTTGTGAGCTCTTACCTGTAGCAGTGTGCATGTTCTGGTCCAATCTGATTTGTAAGGTAGAATTGAGGTCGTGACAGTGGGAGGAAGGAAGCACTAAAGAACTAGAGGAAAGGTGTGTGTTTCATCAGTGCTATACTGCACCCTGACTGGCTCATCTCTTCCCTGTAGCCCCTCTGTGAGGGGTTGTCCAATTGTCTACAGATGGGCATTGGGTCTCCACTCCATACCCCCCCGCCCCATTCACGATGGGTATGGTTTTGTTTTGGGTCTTAGATGCCTAATACCGGAACCCATGAACACCTCATGATCATATAGGCTGGTGTGCTTCTTCCATGTGGGCTTTGTTGCTTCTCAGCTGGATGGCCACTTGTTTATCTTCAAGCCTTTAAGACCCCAGATCCTATATCTTTTGATAGTGGAACACTGTCAGCTTTCTTCACCACATTTGCTTATGCACACATTTTGTCTTCAGCGATCCTGTTGGGAAGGTGAGCATCACATAATGCTTGATTGTTAGAACAAAGTGTTCTTGTGTTAAGGGAGTACTTGAGTCTGAGTTGAGGTCCATTGTCTATCTGCAACCTTAATTCTTGGCATATAGGTATGAGTACAAAATTATTTTCCCCTCTCATTATATATTTATTTACATATGTACATACCTGTATTTAGGCCTCTATAACTGTCCTTTGCCTCCTGATTCTTTGCTCTATTTCCTTTTACTTCCCTCTTGTGCCACCATCATGTTCAGTCTTCATTGGGGTTTAGTAATTCCTCCATGCTACATTACCCTTGATTGAGCCCCACTAGGCATCCTACCACCTTCCTTCCATTGATTTTAGTTCACTTGCTGTTTCCTTGTCCCTGGATTGGTCTGCCCTCCCCTTCCTTTCTCCCACCTCCCCTTCTCCAAGGACCCCAGTCTGTTCTGAGCCAGGACTTGGTGGGCCAGGAAGTCCTCTCTTCCTTCTGCATCCCTTTGAGATTCTCCTTTGTGCTCTGATCCAATGCATACCCCTCTCCCCAAGCTGTAGCCCCAGTGTTGTCCTCTGAAGTGCATTCTTCTGAGGGGGGAGGTGGTGGTAAATAAAATCTTTAAAATCCAACTTTATCATGATTTTTAAAATTTTAGTAAATCAATTTATTGGGGGCCCTTACAGCTCTTATAACAATCTTTATCATGAGTCTAAGTTACAAAAGAAAAAGGATGAAAATGAATTACAATAAAAATTAAGAAAGTACCAAAAAAAATTAAGAAAGTACCAGTTAATATTGTGAAGTGATTTTTGCAATCAATGGTGCCAAACAACTGAAGACACCAATCTAGAGCATGAAGACTGGTTTCCTTTCTTGTCTAAACTGTCATTTTCACCCCAGCTCCATTTCTCTCCTTCAGCTTCCCAAGGATCAAGCATATGTTCTGGCCAGCACACCGGGCGGCTGTCCATCTCACAGGAGAGGACTCAGGTCTCAGACTCCATTTCTCCTGGGTCATTTTCATCACCGGGAGAACAATGATCCCTGCAGCCTCCAAATCCCGTCCGACACACACACACACACACACACACACACACACACACACACAATGATGTCCAATGAACTTATCCCAAAAGTTTACTTTGATAAGCTATATCAAGGACCCAGCTTCTAGTTCACAGGACAGTGTTGAAATGAGTCAGCTCTTTATCTGTTAATTTCCACTCTTTTTAAACCTCTGTCCTGTGTTCATTCCCTTCCTATTCAAAGTCACAGCCATGGGCTTCCGAGTAGAAAAGCCTTTCCCCCTAAGGAGGGTTAGCCCTGGAAGAGCTTCTCCTAGACCCCCCCCCCCCACCGCTCTGCTCTCATCACTGTCAAAGTTGGCTCTTGTCTCTAAGAACCAAAGGCAATAAATACACTAGCCTGTGGGGAACTGATCCAGGTTAGGCCGATTTCCACTCCCTTGTTACACGTCCTCCTCCAAGCTTCCTGCACTGCCTTTTCCTTTGTAAGCAGCTATACGTTTGACACGAAGGAGGGAGGAGGTCGCTCAATTTCAAAAAGAAAGTGTAGCAATCTTCCATGTGCGGTTTACATTTGTATGTAGGCATGTGCCTGGGTCACCGCCACTCCCAGGGAAAATCATGGAGAATTTTGAGCACTCCAGGAAACCCCCTTTTGTTCCCACCCAGTCAACCAACACGGTGAAGCATTCCATCCCTCAACCCCTTCTTCTCATTCTCTCTCAGGAGTCATCTTAAAGAGCAAACATGGAAACTGTATACATGTCCCATAATTGGGGCAAGTCCTTTCTAAATGATGGCAGAGCGGCGGCGTGGATTCTGGGAAACCATGAAAATCATGCTTGTGAAGAATAGTTCGTGGCACCAGGGAATGCTCAGATCCCCTTAAATAAAAAGGCAAGCTGCAAATCTCTGCACCCAGTATCTCCGTTTTGAAAACAACAGGAAGAAACCACAACAGATGAGCTTTGGCAAACTTCAGGTGAGCGGAATTGGGTGGTCTTTTTTCTTTCTCTCTCTCTCTTTAAAAATGGTTTTTTAATGGTCAACCAGGAGAAAATGATTACTTTGCTAGTCAAGAAATAACTGTTCTCTCTTTAAATGTGGAGCCTGCCTACATGCCCAACATTAGGGAAATAGTCTTCTTCATTATCTCAATTCATCTCACCGAATCCGATGCAATTTTAAAATGACATTTAGAGGATTATAGTACCACAGGGACTCGCTGTGACAGTAACTGTATGGGGTACTTAAAAGCCAGGAGAGGGCACATAAAACCACATTAAAGGGAAACAAAGCAAAAGTAATAAGTAACAATGGGCGAACTGGGCATGGGAAAAAACGGAAGCTTTAAGTTTGTTTTATGAAAAATGTTTGTGTGTGTATTTTATGTTCCCTGTTCTGCTTTCTGGAGCCTTGGTAGGTTTTAATTGGGAAGATTTTGTTTTTTAAGGGGCAGGAATGTTGGGAAAATTATTTCAATGTGTGCCGAGCCTGAAACTTTTGGGGAGCGGCACAGTGGCCTTGTTTTGCTCTGGATTCCTCCGAAACTGTTGTACCAAGTAAATGCTGTATCTCCTTAGCTTTCCTAAACGCTGGCGCAGAACCGACACACAATTACAAGAGCGCTGGATTTAAGATTCGTTCCGAGGATTTAAGATTCGTTCCGAGAAGCTCATTTCATGAATCCTCGCCCATTTCTTATTATTTTCCCAACAAATGGTCTTCATTTGGGATCAAGTGATTTGTCCTCCTTACGAGTTGAGTGGGGGGGGGGGCATGGATGGGAAAAAATCCCGAAACCACTAGTTAAAAGAAAAAGACCCCGCTCCTCTCTGCTTCCCGCCACCCCCCCCTCCCCCGCAATTTCCCCAAGGCCCAGTGAGACCCAGTGGCCGCGGTGGCCCTAGAAGATGTGGGCCAGGTCGGTGAACTTGACACCCACCCAAAGGTCAGACAAATGGAGAGGCGGACTGGGTTCTTTCGAAGGGCTGGGGGGTGGAAGGTGGGGAGGAGAAGACACCTACCAAGCCCTCTCTGGTCCCGGGCCTGTAGGCGGTAATCAGTCGTCGGCTTGGGGAAGAGGCAGGGGCAGGGGCTGGAGAGCCCTCGGGAACAATCCCTTCGCCGGGCACTTATCTGGCACCAAATCCGGCGCCGGCAGCTTTCCCGTCCTCTCGCGGACGTGGTGTCTGTGTCACGGGCGCGGCAGCTCCTGGCGCTGGGAGGGAACCAGCGCGCCTGGCACCGCCGCACCCCCGGCGACCTGCTCCCAGCGCTGCGCGCGCCCGACCTGCGTTCGTCTGGATTCTCCTGAACCAGGAAATGTTTACTGGGATCCAACCTTCGACCCTCCTTTGCCCCTGGACCCGGATTCCTTAAAAAACAAAAACAACGAGTACGCACACGCAGCCCGCAGCCTCTGCAATCAGCCGGTGGCAGTTTCGAAGGACGCGCCGGGGTCTCCCGTTCGATCGGGAGGCGCCCCAGGCAGGCGAACCCCAATTTACGAAGGAACCGCAAACGCTCAGGCCCAGCAGAGGCGGCCGGCGGCCTCCTCGGGGCTATTCTGCGGAGGACGGGACGCTCTTAAAAGAGACCTCCTGGAATGTTCTCGAATACTTAGCTACTTTTTGTTGTTGTTGTTTAAGCATCTGTATTTATCCTGATAACTAAGGAGATTTAAGAGAGTTTACAGCCTAAGATACGGCGGGGAGAGGCTCCTTTCCACAGACTGGGGAAGAGAGAGTTAAACTGTGGGGATTCTGCTGGAAACGAGGGTCTCCCGAGGCGCGCACTTCGGCCCGGGCTTCAGCTCCGCGGCCCTGGGCTCCGGGCAGCGAAGCGGCCGTAGTGTTCCGGGAGGCCGGCCTCCCCTCTCCGCTCTCCGCCCCCATTCCCTCCACCCTCCGCGCCCGCGTCCGGCTCCGGAGGGGTGAAGGAATGCTAACGGCCGACTCAAGTTCAATGACAAAGCCCAGCCGAAGGGGGAGGGGTAACCAGACAAAGGCTGGCGCAGGCCCCCCGACTCGCCTGGGCCGTGAGCTTAGGGTTCCCGGGAGGAGTACGAACTCTGCCCAAGAGCTGCTTCTTAGCTCCCGCTCTGGGACACCCCCCACCCCGCGCGGTGCATGGCGCCTGCCCCTTGGGTGAGCCTGGTTCCGTCCGAGTCCGAAGGGACCAGTGGGTTTCGGATTCCAGCTCGGACCCAGGCGTCCAGGGTTCAGGGAGAAGCCCCTGGCCTGCTCCCCGCAGACTTCCGCCTGTCCCGACCCGGGCCCCTGTTTTCCAGCGCCTTCTCCAGCTGCGGTGAGGAAGGTGGATCTTGTTCCTTCGGATCTCTTGCCAAGATGCCTGTCTACTTGATGCCAGCGGCCAGATGGACGGTGAGGGCAGCGGCGGACTCCAACCAGCCAGCCCAGGAAGCCTGTACGCAGGCCGGTGTGCTGTTGGGAGAGGCCTGGTGAGGTGGGGTGTGCTGGGAAAGCAATCTGGACTCCGTGGTTGTGCATTGGGGAGTCAGGTAGCTTAGCAGTTAAGAGCTCCTGTTTTGGGGTCCACTAGGCCTGGGGGTCCCAGTCCTGCCACTATAGAAGGGGGATGGCAATATGAATTTAAAAGCAAAACATATTCGCCTAGCCTCAATGCCCTCGCTTGAAGTACACTCACTGAATTATGAATATTGTGAGTGTGGGGATGTTGCACTGAGGGACTTGATGGGGGGGAGTGTTAGATGGCCCCAAGGGTTCCCTTGCCCCTCCCCAGAAGAATGAGCAGTGTTGGTTGTGTAGGTGCAGAAAGGGGGCCCCAGTCTGAGTTTATGCGGGACTCTGCCGGCCCCGCCCAACAAGGAAGCAGGAATGGGGAAGGAAGCCGGGTCTGGAAAACAAAGTGTGTTCTCTTTCTTTAAGGCCTAGCGCTTCTCCCTTAGGAGTGAGTTAGTAAGATATCCTAATTGTCACGTTAACTTTGGCCCAAATTTCAAAGTGGGTGTTTTAGTGATGTATTATCACTTTAAATACGAATAACAATAACATCTATAATACTAATTTTGCCTGTTCTGACACTCCACCCTATTGGAGGCAGATATAAGGTCAGAAGGGAGGGCCTAGCCGCCTGCATTAGCTACCCACCCCCTGACCCCCTTTCCACACTGCGTACACACACACACACACACACACACACACACACACACACAGCCCCGCCAGTCCCGCTTGCTGCGAAGCGCTTTCCTTGTCCCTTCCGACCCGGGAAGAGGAGTCCGGAGAGGACCAGGCCCCTGGCCTCCCATCAGCTGGTTTACCTCCGTCCAGAGCACCGCACCCTTGCAGGCAATTATTTGGGCGGCGTCTGGTTTGAGGCCCGGGCGCCGCGCTCCCACCGTGCTGCCCAGCCTGGTTCTCTCCGCCCAGGCCCGGGAGCCTGCGTTGCGAGCGGGAACCGGGTCTTCTCAGCCTCCACGTGGGACAGGCTCTGCCCGCGCCCCTTCGTCTGGGGGTGCTTTGCGGGAGAGCGTGCCCCCTCACAGCGAAGGCCGGGCGGGGCGCAGCCGGAGGGCGCCCCGGTCCGCAGCGCCTACCGCGGAGCCACTGGTGCTGGTGCGGAGGGCTGCCTCTTCTCTAGCTCAGCGCAGCCCGAGGCCTGCTAGCCTCCGGCCACCCTCACAGATTCCCTCCCCGCCCTTTGGTCGCCTACCTCCTCCCTGAGGCTGGAGACACCCCTCTTCCCAGGCACAGCCTAGAAGAAGGGGGGAGGGGAGGAGGGACAGAGACCACCAGCCCGGAACTTCAAGTTCAATGGCAAAGTCCCTGACCCTTCCCCTAGACACTTTCTTTCCCACCCCATCTTGGGGGCCATCGAAGTCTGACTGTCCCTTTCCCGTTTCGGAGGGGGATCATTCAGGAGAGGGAGAAGTCGTGATGGGGCGCTGCTTCGGCCCCTTACCCCCCATTCTTAGACCGATCTGGCCACGGGAGAAGAAACCAGGCTGGTGACGCTCCCCATTAGATACTTTAAATTTCCTTCTTCCAGGAGGCCACTTGGGGCGGGGGTGGGGTGGGGTGGGGTGGGAGCATCCCTGTAGAGTCAGGGCCCTCCAATTCGTCCTCCCTCGTTTTTTTTTTCCCAGAGAGGATCTTCCAAGGTAGGTGACAGTGAGGTATCCATTTCTTCCAAAACCAAGAAGGCTGTTTCCCTGTCCTCCGCTGCGCTAACCATACTTAAAGAGTTCGGCTCCCGGTAACGAATTCTCCGCTGTTGCCTGGGGTTTCTAGTCTGTAGAACGGGGCCGAGCCCGCAGAGTTTCCGTGGACGGGAAACCTTATTAAAGTCCCGCACTTAGGACGGGAAAGCACCCCTTAATGAAGGAGAGGAGGGGACGGCCTCCGGTTGTGGGGAGGAGACTGGGGCTTCTAGCTAGGGGAAGGAGGCCTGACCTGAGACCTAGTGTGGTGGGGTGGCAGCTAGATCTTGGGCCCGAGACGACTCAGAGGATGGGTGGGGGCACAGAGGACAGATTCTCATTCGGGGCCTTGGCGCCCGGGCCTCTGGAAGCGTTCAGGGCCAGCGCCACTCACTGCCCTCCAAGCCGCTCTGGGCACCGTAGATTCTGCACAAAGATTGGTGCGTGGGGTGGGGCGGGGGCCGTGTCTATGCATTGATCCACCAAAGACCAATAAACCCAGCCTGTGGAGTATATTCCGACTCATAGCGACCCTATATATCGGACTGAGGAGCCCTGCCCCCTAAGGTCTTCCAGGCGGCAAGCTTCATGGATGCCGAGGGCTGAAGCTTTTGTCCAGGGCTTGACTGGTGGCGTTTGGCTCAGAGCGAGGGGCGCGTCCAGGTGGACGCAGCTTCCCTTCCTGGTTGACAAGGCGCCCGGTGTATTTTCCGGAGTATCTCTGCGTTTATTGAATGTCCCTTTACTGTTTGCATTTACTTAGTGGAGAACGTTGTGTTTACCTGTTTCTGTTTGAATAATTCTCTGCAAAACACACTCCCTTGTGCCTTAAAATAGCCCTGGCCCAAAAGCCAGTCGCTGTGGACAGTGAAGGCAAGCCCGGGGATTTTGCCACAATTCAGACACACAGGTGGCTTAAGCATGGTGGCTAGCCTAGCGACTGGCATAATTCCCTTTGGAATGAAATGGATGTTTGGAAAGGCACACTGTAAAAGGGTTTGTTACAAAACGACACCCCCCCTAAACACACACACAGGTGCGATACAAATACGTCAGTTACAAGGGGGGCGGAAAGAACAGAACGGGAGGGGTGTCTACCGAGATCTGTGCCGGCAAGGATGAGAAATAGCAAACTCCGGGTGCAACGAAGGCGTGGACAGCGGTGACCTTGTCCTGGAGCCCTGCCGCTCGCTTCTTCTTTGGTTCCAGGTGGCTCATGCTGGTCTGTTTTGGTCTTTTAGCAGCTGGACTAATACATTGACTGGCCCTCTCGACTGAATTCCTGGCATCTCTGGGCCCTGGCCGTCTCCCACACGTGGCCCGGAGCCCCCCAAGCTCAAAGGCCCAAGAACCCCGAGGCTCAAAGCAGTCTGAAGCCGAGGTTCCCTGAAATGGGGGGCCTCTACCGGCAGGGGGCAGCCTTGTCTTTCTAATAGTCCGAACCCGCTTTCCTAAGTGAAATAAATCTCTGCGACCCCGACTTTCTGGTATTTTTTTTTATGGTATTGTTTTAAAATTATTGCCAGCGAAAAATAGAGGGACCCCGAAATCTTAAGGCTGGAGAAGTCAAAGTTATGGGGGGTGGTTCCAGAGTTTCTGGGTCCTGGACCCCCTCAGGCTTTCCTGTTTCCTGTGAAGACCCCACACCAGAACGCTCCCCCTCTTTTGTCTCAGGTCCTCCTGGAGCTCACGGGAGCCTGCTGGATCTGCACTTCACCGCATTTCTAAAGTCAGTTACCTTTAGAGAAGGTAGTTCTGGGAGCAGAGGGGTGAGCCCTGGTGACCTGAAATGCTGCCCACGTGGGGTACCGTTTGAAGGGGACTGTGGAGGGCAGGGGTGACCTCTCCTGAGCAGGGCGTCTTACCGGAGGAGCTCCACGTGGGATACTAGGCTTGGAAGGATGTTTTAAACCACCACGGAACGGACTCCTAAACACACACATGCACCCAAGGGAGACGCAGGGATGGACGGCGACAGCCTGCCAGTGGCCTCTTCCCTCCGTCCTGGTCCTGGGCACCTCTTTGGTAAAGAGGTTTAGATGCGTCAGAGCCTCTTCTCAGCTCCTTCTCCCGGGGAGAGGGACCAGGGCTGGAAACACCTTAGTCCCTGGCTGTTACCCTCTGGCATACCTGGAAAACTTCGAGTCCAGCTCTGTCCCTTCCCCAGCCTACACGCTGCTCTCAATGGCGGTGAAAGGGGTGGTGGCAGGGCGCAGGGGTGAGCCTCCCAGGGAGCGCAGGGGCGAGTCTCCCAGTCCAGGATGTGAAAGGCCCGCTGGTCGCAAACCTATCGCTTTGCAGAGTGGCCCAGGAGACCAGGATCACTCCTAGGGAGCCACCACAGAAGACAGGACCTCCTGGTTGTTCTCTCTCAAGCTCCTGGCCCTGCAGAGCCAGGACTGTGCCAGGTTTCTGCAACAGCAGGCCTCTGCCTGTGTGGGGCCTGAGGCCCAGCCACTGGGTTTTCCAGCCACCAGGGATGCAGCTCACAGAGGCTGGGCCAGCGAAATTGCAGAAACAGTGAAACCTGCGGCCAAAGTCACCTCAGCCTCCTGGGGTGCCTACAGCTTTGCTGAGCCTGGATCTTACACCTGCAGAAAGCCCAGAACATCTCCCAGACTTGAGACCCTGAAACTTGCTCCTGCCAGGGAAGTCAGGTGAAGGAGCCCAAGCTGCTTGTTTCCCGTTTTCCTCTCCTGCAGGGTAATAGGGATGCTCTCTGCAGGCAGCCTAATGGAACCTGAAGGTTTCATTACCACCTTTAGCACTGAGAGACCACCCCCAGCCTTCCCCCCCACAAATACAACCCCAAGGCTACAGGTACCTGCATTCAACAGCTCCTAAAGATCCAATGGTCCCTGATCTGCTTAGAGCAGAGCAACCAGGAATATTAAGGGAGTCATTGGAGAACTTTTTTCTCCCTCCCTTCCCAGGGTGAGGGTGGGGGTGGGAGGACTATCCAGGGAATTTCTCAGGCATCACTAATCAAGAAGGCATGTTCACATAGGAGGGACTCTAACAATTAGGGCTGAGGGGTCTGAGAGGGAGACCCTGGTGAGCAACCTGGGCCAGTGGTGAGGAAACTCCGAAACTCCTGAGGGAGGGGGACCCCCTGCATTGCTGTCTGGGCAGGGCAGCTGTCACCTTAAGCAAACTGCTTATGGGCTGTGTGGTGGCCGAGTGGCAGCCGTCTTTCCTCCTCCCTAAGCCAAGGGTCCTGGTCCTGAGGGCACAGCTATGGGGGGAGGGAAGGGTGACCCCCAGCTCTGTGAACTGGAAGGGGCTCGGAGAGGAAGCAGCCAGGCCACAGGTTTCCTGCCAAGTTTATACACAAGCTGCTCAATCTTGAAAGCGGGTTCAAAAGTGCTCCACGGAGCTCTGGATCGAGATGATGAGGCTAGTGCTCGGGGCAACTGCACCTAGGTCAATGTGATCACCTCCAACGTCCCCGGTGAGTGATGATGATTGAGGCAGGTCGCTGTGGCCCCAGGAACAAAGGCTGGACCTGTCAGCCTAACTCGCTGGGAAGTATGTTGCCTCTGGGAATCCCCCAGCAGAGTCCCCAGTCAGGGAGGGCTCTCAGTCCTGGCCAGCTATGGTCCTGGTCTCCCCATGACACTCCTCCACCACCCCACCCACCCAGCCAGAGAGTTCCCTTCACGGGGTAGCGCTGGTCTTGACCTTGGAGAGGACCTTCTTCTCCTTGACCCTGCGGTTCTGAAACCAGATGGTGATCTGGCGCTCTGAGAGGCTGGTGACCGCGGAGATCTTGCGCCTCTTGTCCTTGGTGATGAACTTGCTAGCCGCGTACTCCCGCTCCAGCTCCCGCAGCTGCCCTTTGCTGTAGGGAATGCGCTTCTTGCGGCCCCGGCGGAAGGTGCAGCCATCCGGAGGGTGCTGCGAGTTGGAGTCTGCGCAGGGGGCACGCATCGAGAAGCGAGAAAGAGAGATTAGCTCAGACCCCCGACCCTTGCTAGGGGCCCAGGGCCCACAAACCTCCAGAGCTGCACGGACACTCAGGGACTCTCCTCCTCTCCCTAACACAGGAGGGCACCCAGCTTCCTTCATGTTCTCTGATCTCCGCCCACCCATCTCTGCCCTCACTGCAAACACACCCACCCCCAGCAGGGCCACATACCCATCCGGACTATTGGCCACTTATATAGTCCACACCACACACACACACACACACACACATGCACACCACATACACCAAACACACACCAATTCACACACACACCACATACACCAAACACACACCAATTCACACACACGCACACCACATACACCAAACACACACCAATTCACACACACACCACATACACCAAACACACACCAATTCACACACACACCAATCCACACACCTAAACCATGGGCGCAGGAACTCTAAATTTTTTCTTCAAAAATTGTAAAATGCAAGTAAAAAGAAAGGAAAGGTTGTAGCCTCTATCCTACAGGACATCCTATACATGCCCTTCCATCTTCCCACCCCCCACCCTTCTCCACATTCCCACAATTACACCAGGATTGTGCTTGGTCGGGATTCCCTGGCCCCCACGCAACAGCGAAGACAGTTAAAGGCTCCAGCAGATTGAAAGCCTGAGCCCCGGGTCAGGCCGGGTGACCCGTACACTTAGAGAGTCCCCAGTTCAGGCTCCTCACACGGACCCTGGAGGTATCCATCCAGGCCCTGCAGCTGCCTGCCCCTCCTTCCGCGTGCTAATCGCCAACAGAAGGCCAGTCTTCTTCCCAGCCCAAGGCTCCCTTGTCTTCCAGAACAGCACCAGCTGGGCCCACCACCCAAGTTCTGAACCAGGAGGTCCAGGAGAGCCCGGCAAGGTTACCTGCAAATGGCGCCTTCCAGAAGGGACCCGGCGGGCTCTGTTCTCCCGGGCAACACATCTGGCTGTTCCAGCCGCCAGCGAGGGCCCAGGGCTGGTAGCTGTCCACAGGCAGCAGGGAGTCGTGGCGCGGCTCCCCAGGGGCACCCAGGGTCTGCACCACCGACACGTCCAGGTAACTGGCCATAGGCTGGTAGGGTCCAGGATACCCCGGATAGAAGGCAAACTCAGTGGCACGGCTGGGGTACTCCTCGCCAGGCGCGGGAGTCTCCGCGGGGTAGGCGGCCAGGGTGGCTGCCTGGGCACTGGGTTTCAAGGAGCTCCGGGACACTCGGCAGGAGTAGTACCCGCCTCCGAAGTAGCCGTAAGGCACTGGGGCTGAGGACGCTCCCTGGGGCAGCCCGGGGCATGGGTGGCACTGCTTCGGCGGTTCAGCAGAACCTGGCAGCTCCGCCGGGGCATAGTTGGCTGCGGGCATCAGCGTGGGCGCCGCTGGATGGCTGGTCAACGAGGAGTGGGGGGCTAGGTGCCTAGCCCCTCCGGTTCCTACCAAGCCTTCCATATCCTTGGCCAGGTCCAGGGTGGCATAATTGCCGGGCTCCATGGAGTCGAGGGTCGGCTCATGGGGTGCGGGAAGTGGGGGAGGCAGGGACACTCAGCTCGCGCTCCCCACCCAGGCGCAGGGAAGCCAAAGCGGTTAAATCGCTCCCAGCTCCCCCGACGCCCGCAGTCGCTGGGCCCGGCCGGCAGGACGCAGGGGCCGGGCACGCGCTGATTGGCTGCGGCCTGGGGGAGAGAAGCTAATAAAATCCTCTTGGCAGAGATGGCAAAACTACTTTCTCCTCCACCCCCTCTCCACCGCCCTCCTTCTCTCGCCTTGGATTTATTGCATGTGAAAACCACAGGAGAGAAAGCAGGGCGGCGGTGTCCAGTTCAGGGAGCCCCCGCCGGCCTGGGGGTGGGGAGCGCGAGGCAAAGGGGCTCGGAGCCCGGCCCCACCTCCGTCGCGTCCTCGCCCCGGCGCTTCGGCTGCTTTAACGAGAGAATAAAAAGCTTTCTCTATAAAGCGTCCCTCTCCTGGGGGAAGGGGAGCCGCCTGGAAAAAGAACTCAGGAATGCGTTTTAAGGCGAGGAATCTGGGAAACGGGGCGGAAAGGGTGTTCCTGGAAGCCATTGGCTTTGGGTCTTGGGCACTAGTACCCCAATTCCCTCCAGGTGCCCCGCCCGTCCTGAAAGCGCTGGGGCGAGCTGTCCCCGCCCCGCCCCCGCCCTAGGGACGTGGTTGGGCGTCCCTTCCCCAGGGACCCTTAGCTACTCCTTTGAAAGCCCAGAGGCCCCAATTCCGGGGTGGAGCGGAGGGGGGGGGGCAGGAGCTCAGCCCAGTGAGATGTGGACGAGCAACATCCGGATCCGAAGGAAATGAAACAGACGTGGCCTGTGAAAGGGGCCCTGGGTTTCCGTTTAGTGTTTTTTTTTTGGGGGGGGGCGCCAAGAGGCAAAGGCCTAGTTGAAGAGACACTGGTAGGAGGGGGATGAGAAAGGGTCTTATAAAATCCCAAAGTGTCATTTCGAAGAGATTCACATCCCTTTTCTTCCTTTTCCCAGGGCCAAGTGTTCTGGAAAGCCAAGCCTCGCCAGCGGGCTATGAGCTAGCTGCTGGGGGTCTGGACTGGAACAATGCAAGAGGGGAAAATAGTGACCCAATTGTGCAATTGTTGGGTCCTGGAGACCCAGAAGACAGCCTGACACTAACCCACTCCCACCCAAGCCAAGTACTTAGCTAGACCCCTCCCTGCCCCACCCAAGCTTTACATTTTCTTAAAAGGAAAAAGGGGGGTTAGAGGGGAAACCCCAACTGCCAGCAGAATTGCTTGAGGACTCTTTGTTGGGGCTCTATTGTGTAGTGCAATTGAGAAGACTCAAATGTTTGTTTCACAAATGGGCCCTTTTCTGCTTTCTTCACCAAATAAAATCCCACCTTGGCACCTTTTTCTAGAACCCTCTTTATCTCAGGAGGACAAGGGCTTCTCTATCATGGAACAAGTCCTGAGCTCTGTGGGGAGCTCATTCATGCCTGCCTTCCCATGAACCTGAACTTGAACTTGAGCTACCTTATGGGAAGTCAGAGTTGAAGGCTGCTCAGAGTTGTAGGCCTATAGTAGAAAGAGTGCAGATCACCTTCAATGAACATGGCCAATGACAGAGAGAACTGAACACGGACTCCTTGCTAGATTTTACTGTATTTTAAAACAGCCCTGTCTACTTTCTTGGCATAGTCCTTTGCTTGTCTAATGATAATAAACCAAAATCCAAACTTACTAACATTGAGTTGATGTTAGTGATATAGTGACCCTTTAGGATAGGGTAGCTTTTTTTCTTTTCTTTTTTTTTAAGTTAAAAGATCATTTTATTGGGGGCTCTTACATCTCTTATTATAATCCATACATCGATTGCAATCAGGTATGTTTGTACATATGCTGCCATCTTTCTTCCAGACATGTGCTTTCTATTGAGCCCTTGCTATCAGCTTCTCTTTGTTTTCCTCCCTCCCCGCCCCTGTGCGTTTCTAGGACTCACTTTTTACCAGGGTACAAAGCCCCACCTCTCCCTACCCCACCCCTGCCCCCAAGCAGCTGGTGTTTTTGAACTGCGTGGTCTAATCACAGCAGGCAGAAGAAATACTGGATTTTTTAAACTCACAGATTAAGAAATGCTCGCTGACTTTGTGCATTATAGATGATGGACCGATAGTGCATTTGCACGGTGGGTGCAAACACTCAGACATTTGTATCACACGTGCATTTGTGTGTGAGGATAGAATATATGAGGGTAGGTCAAAAGGTATTTTTACAAAATCATAGGAACCTTTATTTAAAAACACAGCACAATGTGATGGGAAGCTATTGATTGTCAACATGTCCTCTATCTAGGGCTCTACACTCTGACGGTGATGCTTCCATCTCTCTTCCCTGAAAGATTCTGTGCTCTTCAATTGACAGCTAGTCAAAAGAGCAGTTTCCGCATTCTCCAGGGACTCCAACCAGGTTCCCTTTCAATGTGCTTTGAATATGGGAACACAGAGAAGACTGAAGGAGCAGGAGCCAGCCTGTAGGATGGATGGAGTAGTTTTCCAACAGTCAAAACAGTGACTTTTGTTTTTCAACAAAATGTTCAAAAGCTAGCCCTTGCTCCCTCTGAAGAATGAACAGGTGCGTTTCTTCTTGTGATGGGGCAGGGGGAGAGGGCAGAATCCCCGCGCAACTTTCCTGGCCATTTCCTCACCAAAGCAGTTTTTGTAAAAATAAGTCTCCATGATCATCCTGGGTCCTTTGAGAAAAATCTATCAAGAAATCCCCTTTGGAATTCCTAAAGTCAATCACCATAAACTTGCGACCTGTCATATCAGCCTTGAACTTAACTTATCTAGCAGATTCCCCTGGGAAGTCATTGTTTTGCCTGGGCCTTCTTTTTATTTCGTTTAAAGTGCCTTACGGAGACTAAAGCAAGTTCAATACTAAGATCGCTTGTCTGCAGTCATTAACACCTTTCCTTATAACAAGCCCATTAACATATGAATTGGGAAACCTAGCAGCAATACTTGTTGACTTGTGTGTGTGCATGCACGAGTGCCTTCGTATGAAAAAAGCTTCCAAAAGTTCATGGAAACGTGGAATAAAAAGATAATGGATTTTAAAAACAAAGAGGCTAAGCTGAAAAAAAATAAAAGTTTTTAATTAATTAATTTTAAAAATGTTAATACCATATAAGATCTTGTCAAACAGCAACATTAAACTTACCAAACACTAAAAAAAAAGAGATAATGGAATTTCCCCCATAATTTTTAACTCCCCTCATACACATGGTACAGGCATAAATAAAATTTTAAATAAAAAGGTAAACGATCATAATCATACCTTTTACCTAGCAATTCAACTCCTAGCTAGGTAGCCCACAGGAGTATTTTTCTTAGTCAAAAAGCATGTTCTAGAATGTCCACAGCGGTTTTATTCATAATAACATCAACAGGAGAATGGAGCACTATGAAGCAAGAAGTTTAAATATATATATACTGGTGCATGTAGCATGATGAGCCCCGCAGATCTGTGAGTGAAAGATGCCAGACACATAAGAATCCTTTTTGTATAACTCCATTCCTATGAAGTTTAGGAATAGTGAAGTTTAGGGATTTTACCCATGATAACGTAGACGCTAGAATAGAAACTAACTTGGGGGGAGGGGCTTCTAACTGGGAGGGGAGATCAAGGAACCTTCTGGGGTGCTGGAAATATCTACCCTTTAGAAGCAGGAAGGTAGGGTCCTGGCTGGCCCACAGGTTCAAAGAAGAATGAACCATGAGATGAAGAGGAGGAGGAGGAGAATGAAGATGAAGAATAAGTGGCTAACCTGAAATAATGTGTGGCGGACGCATCTCAGTATCAGCTTAAGTATAAACTTTTGTACAGAATTTTGGATAGCTGATAAAATTCTTGGTAGAGAAAAATCCCGTTTCTTTTAAATGCAGGCTGTCGCTTTTCAAGGGGCTACTACATAGATCATAAAATGTCTGACGTTGAATGTTCCTAAAATATTTAATAGCTCAAAAAATATTTAATAGTTCTGTAATTTCTTGACTTACATGTGGTAGTTCAACGAACTCCTATGAATTAGCATCATTCGTAAATTTAGATTTTTAGGATGTTTCATTTTGTTTTTAAAAGATTATAATAAAATTATGTACATTAGAAAAGACCCCTCAGGACCAATAATGGGAGCAGGGATACCAGGAGGGGAAGGGGAAGGTGGGGGGAGAAAGGGGAAAACAATCGCAATGATTGATATATAACCCCCTCCCAGGGGGACTGACAACAAGAAAGTGGGTGAAGAGAGATATCCGTCAGTGTAGACATGAAAATGTTATAATAACATAAATTATCAAGGGAGAGAAGACAGGAGCTGACACCAAGGGCTCAAGTAGAAAGCAAATGTTTTGAGAATGGTGGTGGAACCAAATGTACAAATGTGCTTGACACACAATGGATGTATGGATGGATTGTGATGAGTTGTATGAGCCCCCCAAAAAATAATTTTAAAAAATCTATCTTCTCCTGGATTCTAGTTACATGGGTGTGTTCACTTTGGGAAAAGTAATCAAATTTACACTTGTTTGGTACTTTAATGTACCTGCTATACCTCACTTTAAAAAGTAAAAAAATTTTAAACAAGAAATTTAAAGGTCTGGGCCTGCAACTGTGTTTTTTGGAAATTGTGTTCCAATCTGTGTCCAGGGAAATGCCCAATCCATGCCTGGAACGGGTGCCCAGTGGAACACCACAAGCCTTGTTCTGGGGGAGCCACCAGCTGCCAACAGACACTCCATTGCGATGCCAAGAAGTAAGACTCTTGGGGAACCCATCCCCTTAAAACGCACTGGGCACCCCTTAGATTCCAGGCACATTCTGATCGCATATTTATTAGTATGTAGGCCTATGTTCCTTACTCCTGCACATGGACATGTATGTGCATCTGTTCGTGATACCACAGCCCTGGACTTGGAGTCAGGCAAGGTAGGAGTAAATCTCTTTACCTGCAAAATGAATGTCCGAATTCCGACTTCACTGGAATGTTGTGAAGGAGATCGCGGGCACGAAAGCATTGTGTGGACTGAATCAATAGTAGGAGTTCCACCTGTGTTCCAGTGTGTGTATATCTGTTTCTGACGATTTATGAGCCTCCCGCTTTTGTCTGAAAAGCAGGGGACAGTCCTGAAGCTTGCTTGTCACTTCTCACTTGCCTTTCTTCTCAGCCCTGAGAGAGCCCAAGGTTCCCACAGGGAAAAACAGAGGCTCCTGACTCTTGGGTTCTCTCTGGGCCTGTCTGGTGTTCAGGGTCAAAGTTCCCACACAATCCTGGCGTCCCGGACCTCCTAGCCAGATAGGGCTGTGCCTGCCCTTCCCCCAAGGCCCCAGGCTCCTTTGTGTCCCACTCCACCCCACCCCACCCCCCTTTACAAAGTGGGCCAAACGCTATGAAAGCCTTGGGGATACTCCTTTACATACCGGCCAGACACCTCGAGGAAGGTCAAGGCCAAGTTGAAAGTTAAGAGTCTAATTACCTCCGGGAGCCCATTCAGCGCAGCCCCACCGACTGCCTCTGGCCTTTACAGCTCAGCCTTTGAGTGCAGCCGCCGCGCCCCCGGGGGTTCCGGCCATGGGGACTTGGCACCTCGGTGTCAGCTCCCGCCCCCGCCCCGGCTTGAGGGTCCCCCAATGCAGGGGGCAGGTGGGGGTGGCGGGAGGTGGGGCATTTATGAGCTTTTGTGGATCCATAGATATTGTAAAGCCAAGTGAGTACCTTTGCCTCCTTTATTCCAATTGCAACTAAGAGATCACCAAGGTGGCAGCGGTCACACGGACGGTGGCGAATAATGCGCATTTATCTGCAGCCTCCCAGTGGTATTCTGCGGAAGACTGGGGGATGGCGGCGGCGGCGGCCGAAGGCCTGGCGGAGCTGGGCTGCCGGTCGCTGGTCTTCTCTGGGCGGTTCTGCTCCCCAAGACCTCTCTGGCGCCCCAGCCTTGGGTGCTGGGCAGCGTTCTGGTTTTTCTGGTGCGTCTTCCTTCGGGTCTAGTTCTCTGGTTCCGGTGCGCGCTAATCTTTCCAGATTTAGGACTGGCTGCTTCCCGCTCTCCCGCTGGGCCCAGCTCCCTGCTCTGCGGGCGCTCGGCCTTTCTGGCTTTCTTCCATTTTCTGCTTCTTGTCACTTCCTTGATTTTTTCCTTAAGCAGGTTGATAACATTTATATTGTTGACAGTGGGATTTCGTTAAGATCACTTACTTGATTATTTTCTTTATCTTTCTCTCCTCCCTTCTTTTCGGCTTCGCTCTCCCGCCGCCCGCTTTCCATTCTCCGGTCCTCGGTCCTCTCGCTCAGCCTGGAAGCCTCTCTCTTCCCGGAGCTGGAAGGGGCCGGCCGGGCCGGCGGGGCTTCTCCAGGGCCTGGAGCAGCGTCGGCGGCCGGCGGGCCCGACCGACCGGGGAGGGGCAGCACCGGGTCCGGCGGGCTCCCTCGCTCGCTGCCTTAGAGGAACACCTTGGGGAGGACACATTGGTCGTGGAGGTCAGGGCTTTGGAGCTCAGAAGGTTAGAGACGCAGCTGGTCTGGAGGAGGCCGATGTCAGACCCCCAAGGCCTTCCCAACCCTGGCAGCCCCGCGACCCTCTGGGATTAGAACCTTTCACAACAACCCCAGATGCTTCACGGGTCGGACCGAGGGAGCCAGGTCCGAGCTTAAGAGTCCACCGGGCCTCCAGCCAGCGAAACCAATGGAGCCTTCGGAATGCCGGCAGCTGCGGGGAGCGGCGCGGGAGAACCAACCGTGAGTGGAGACCTAGGCACAGGCAGGGAAGGGGCCCCACACAGAGACATCCAGACCCCTTTGCCCTCTGGTCCCCCATCCAGCTGCAAACCAGCAACTCAACGGCTGCCCAGCGGAGCTGCGTGGGATGGAGATCCTGTTCCCACTCGAGGGTAGTAAGGTCTGATTCTTCGGTTGGATTCTACATATGGAGAGACCTGAGACCCTTCCAAATACTCCAAATTTCATAATCTTGCGGTCAACCTCCCTCCTCTTTTCTCCACCACCACCTCACTCCCTGCAGCCAACCTTTCCCCCTTTCTTCTCTCTGAGTTATCTACTCAGAGAGTAAAATTGATAGCAGAGGAAGGCAGGCAGGCATTCTCTCTCTCTCTCTCTCTCTCTCTCTCTCTCTCTCTCTCTCTCTCTCTCTCTGTAATGAACAAAAGATAAATGACCCATAATCTACCGAGGCCTGTCCTGTCCATGGTGCTCAGCAGTCAGTCTCTTTGGAGGAGTGTAACCAAGGTGGGAAGGCAAAGTGACTACAAAGAACCGCACCCCCCCCCATTGGGATTCCTGAAGGACTTGAAGATGCCCATCTGCTTCCTGAAATGTCTGGCAATGTGCACACACATGTGCGTACACACACATGAAACGTTCTTCTTTCTGCATCTCAGTCCCAATCCGAGATGCACACTGGCTAGTGTCCGGTCAGTGCCCTGAGGACTCTGACGCGGGGGGAAGTCCCTCTTAGTGAGACCTTCGAGGTTCTGGGCCAGCCATTGAGCCTGGATCCTGACACTTTGAGACTCGAGAGTCTCTGCAGTGTCACGAACAGTCCAAAGCAGACCTTGGGCCGTACACGTGACCAACAAAGTGGAGCTCCAGCTTTGCACCCAGCTCTGGGCTCCTCATAGCTCTGGGTCGACACTAGTCTTTTTCCCTCTAGAATCCTTCAGAAGTCTCTTCAGAGTTTTGAGAGTGGAAGCCTTCACCTTCCATAGGAAAGCCACCCATTCACCCCCTCAGGAAAGCCACCCATACACCCCCCACAGGGTCAATACTTCTGTTTGTCTGTTATTGGAGGGGGTGGTGTCCACGGTTGACCCCTAAGGCCAGAAATCTTTCCTTACTTGGCTGCCCCCTCATGCATGCTCCTGTGGTGGGGTCAGGAGTGGGGTGTTAGAGGGAGAATTCAACGTCGGAAGTGCTTGTGTGGTACATAGCACAGGAGTTCAGAATCTAGACATTCAGAAGGATAGACAAGCTTTCTTCGATGAAATCATTCGTTAGGAGCTATCTTGGGCTCTCCCTTTCTCCTCTTGAACATCAGGAAGCCCCCGATTCCCCAGTTACCCAAACTTGTCAGCCAGTGTTTTGAGTTGGAAGATCCTTAGCAACTATTTAGTCCTAGCGACCTGCTTGGGTGCTGGATAGCCGTTGATACAGCAAGGAAGCTGTTTGCAAGAGTCAAGGTGGCCTGGCTTCCAGAAACCAGTGGCCAGTCCTGTGGGGCCAGGCAGCTTTCAGCTGCTTTGGTGGCAGCATAAATGAGGAGTGAGAACACAGAGGGCTGAAGGCATGCTACCCATGGGGTTTCCAACCCTTAGGAAGGCTGACTGGGATGTGATGGGGTAGAAGCTCCACAATTCAGAATGATTTTCTGGTCCCAACCCCCATGGTCCACTGAGTCCTATTCCAGAAGCTCACCCTCCCAGGTGGAGGGATTACTGTTCTGGACACAAGGCAAGACCAGATTCCCAGTTTCTTATTCCTAACCTCTGTCTGGTAACTTTCTCTAGAGAACCGACTCTTCAGCCTCGGTGGCAGCTGCGGCTCCGAAAGAGCCAGGAGGAAAGGCTTCATCTGCCCATCCCGCCACCTTCCCTTGGGACCTGGCAGAGTCCCAGCCCAGACCTCAGATGCTGCTGTTGGTGTGTGTGTGTGTGTGTGTGTGTGTGTGTGTGTGTGCCAACAAGGAGTTGGGAGTACTGTCTATCCATTGTCCTTGGGTTGGAATCTCCCCACTGGTCTACCTACTAAGTCCCTCTGCTCTGCCCCCTGCCCACGCCCTGGCCCTGGCCCCAGCGGCTGGAGGGGTGTTGTAGCCTCGGGAATCACTGACTGCAGGCCCGCGGGTCAAGTTTCCCACTAAGCCAAGCCCAGACAGATCTTAAACCACACCTGCCCTGACTTTGGTGGTCCATGACCCATGCGTGTCAAGGCATCCAGGTAGCTTGCAGGTGGGAAAATTCATAGAAACACGGGGAACTTTACTGTCCATCTAGACAACAGGCGTCCTAAGGACTTTTCCCTTTTTGCCTAAGAGCATCATTTCCCTTTCTTCTGTGTGTAAGCACCTGGTCAGGCAGATGTTAAACTAATAAGACTGAGGCATGGCACCTCGTGGGGCTAGCTGCCAGCTCCGGGATGGCCAAGGCTGTGCCTCCACCTTCTCTGCCCAGCAAGGTTTCTAACAGCCCAGATGAGGGTGTGGGCACCTCTGCCATCCGCTTCCTTTGAGCGGCAGGCAGCACCAGCTACCTCCCAGGAGAGTTGAGGTCTCCACTGGCCCAAAGCCCGCTTCGTGCTTCAGTCTATCCAAGTGCTTTCCGGGCCACCGGCTTTGGGATGACACGTTCAGGCCTATTGACCCTGACATCCCAGTCCTGCTGCCTTCTTCAGACCTTGAGGAATCCTTATGCCTCCACATGCCTGCTGGGGACGGGGTGGGGGTGGGGATAAGTGTGTTGTCATGCGCAATGGCTGTCACTTAGTCTTCATAGAATAGTTCTGAGTACAGGCAGCTGTGGGTTCCGTTTTACAGATCAGCAAATGGAGGCTTAGGCATTTCATCTGTCCAACTTCTAAAGACTTGAAAGATGGAGCCTGGACGAACTCTTCCCGTCTGTCCAGGACCAAACTCTAGACCTTTGATGCTTTTCTCTTCAATATGAAAATGTTTAATTTTCAAAAAGGAAATAAGTCTCATCAGAACGTTCAGACTGATACTAACAATAAGCTTATGATATCTGGATCACAGGACTTAAAGATTTTGACCTTGAAATAAAGGAAGCTTTTTTTACTATTCCTTCTTTTTTTAACCCATGCCCCCCCCCCTCTCTCTCTCGCCACCCCTCACTGCCACTCACCTCTGCCACCAGCTTCACTTCTGAGGCCAAGTCCATAGGAGTAGCCAGGGAGCTAAGTCTGGAGACATTGTGCCCAGGGTTGAATTGACGAAGAGTTCAAACTTCTCAGGGTCTGATGCCCCATTGCCCAGACTGACAGCACCACAGAGGAAAACAAAGCAACATCGTGCCAGAGCACCTTCCAACTCCATCCACTCAGAAGGGGGAAGAGAAACGTTTGGTGGACAATAGGTTTCTGAACGTAATCCCACGATGATCCACAAAGGCGCGCTCTCTTCAAATGGGGGTGGAATGTGGTGCGCGTGTCTGTGCGTGGCTTTCTGGGGGGTGCAATCAAAGCTCTATTGATCTGGACCTGATGGCAAGTTTCAGCTACAACGGGGGTTGGACAACAAAGGGGTATATTGAACCTCCATTTAGCCATCATCCACGTTCAACATTTCTCAACTCATGCTCAGTCTTGTATCTGCCTCTTCTCCACACATTTTTTGGGGGGGCTGGAGTATTTTGAGGAGACTTCATGTGTGGTTAGTTATAAGTTGGGATATTAACCAAAAGGTCAGCAGTTTGAAAATGCTAGTCTCTCAGAGGGAGACAGATGAGACTTTCAAATCCCATGAATTGTTCATCTTGGAAACCCATTGGGGCAGTTCTCCTCCATCCCATAGGGTCTGATGAGTCGGAGAGTCAGAATCAACTCAATGACAGTGAGTTTAGAGTATTTTGAAGCAACTCTGAGACATCATAGGAACCTAAAAGATTTTATTTTGAATATTCAACAGAAAAGGGTTTAGGGTTTTATTGTTGTTTTTAACAGGATCTCCATGCTATTATCATACCTAACAAAGTTAACAACAACCTTTTAATGCTATCATATTTAAATTTCCTCAGTTGTTTCAAAAATATCTCTTTACATTTGGTTTGTGCCAATCAGCATCTCAATAAAGCTCACCTGTTTATTTTGCAGTTATGTCTCTTAACTTTCTTAGATCCTATAACATATTCTCCTCCTTTATGTATTTCTTGAGAAAAGCCCAGATCAACTTAATTCTCAAAAATACTGTTCACGCTTAATAAAATTTTAAAAGAGATTATCTCCCACTGCTGTGTGTTGGACCAGGCAACTCCCCCCTCCCCCCCCCCCCGGGTTCTGCTCCACTTGTCTTCGGGCAGTGGCAGCCAGGTGAGACATGGCAGGTGATAGCACAGTTCGCTTCGCTTCTGCCCAAAGAAAGTGGAGCTGGAACAGGTGAACAGGTGGGCCACTCACTCACGTCCCCTTCCCCAAAGGCTGGACTTACTTTTGAAGTGGGGGGGCTTCCTTCTCTCCCACACCCTGCATGGGATCCCCTGATAGGGTTTGGGGTGATCTGGGTTTCAGGAAGGGTTGAAGGCTGAATACACAACTCTAGATCTAGAAGAAAGATTAAACAGGACTGCCTAATTCAACCGCTCTCAACCTATGGGTCGTGGCCCCTTTGGGGGTCGAACGACCCTTTCACAGGGGTCCTCTAATCCATAACAGTAGCAAAATGACAGTGATGAAGGAGTAATGAACATAATTTCATGGTTGGGGGTCACCACCAGATGAGGAAGGGTCACGGTTGAGAAAGGGTCACGGTTGAGAACCACTGGTCTAATTCCTGCTTTGGGGAAGCCTCCAAAGGCATCCATGATTTCTTCCAAAGAGCACAGGCTGCCCTGAATGGAAGAGGCTAATCCAATTCTACCACCCCTCACTCCGTCCTGCCTTGAGGACATCATCCACACAGGTGGACGCCTGTCCCGGCTCTGGCAAATGTGGCCTGCTGTCCTTCAACTGACCTCTCTTCTCTCTGAACCTCAACTTCCTCATCTGTAAAATGGGAATGGCCGTCTGTCTAGCCTTCCTCCAAGTAAGTTGAGGCAAGTGAAGAGTCTGTAAACAGTGATGTGTTGGAACGAAATGGCTCTTTTTCTCCACAGTTGGTCATGGTGATGAATTCTGCTGAGAAAAACCAGGGAACAACCAGGCCACCAGCCTATGAAGGGACACTGCCCTGAACAGCAGCCACTCCCACCCATCACAGTTGTCCAAGGAGCCTAGAGTCTCCATTTTGTTCCCCCCTCCCCCCAGCTTGTCCCAAGCCAATATACATACTACCCACCCCACCCTCTTTTTCCAGAGCTCTGGAGGTACCAACCACTCCAAAGGCCCAGCTTGTCTCCAAGGGGAAAAGCAAAGACACCGTTGGGGCACCCAGGACAAAAGCTGGAGGGGTCCAACCCAGCTGTAGTAAATAGGCTCAGTGCTTCTAATCCGAAGTCCCTCTACCCCGACAGTGCTCTCTGAGACCTACAGGCAGGGATGTCTGTGAGCTGGTACAGAAAAACCCTTACATTTTTCATTTCCAAACTATACCTCGCTCATAAAAAGCGGGAGTATGTAATAAATTCTCCCCTGCAGGACATGGTTTTAATTAATTATTGGGTTATTCAAGGGGACTCATGTGTGAAATGCAATTTACCCTCATAACCTGGATCTCGCGCAATCTGTCCTGAGTACACAGGCTGTTTGTGATCCTTCCAGAAGACCTTACCCAAAAAAGCCCCATACATTTATCCTCTCAAAATCTCTTCACCTTAAGTAGACCCCATGCACCAGTTAGAGGTTTTGTGCTCTTAGGTGTCAATTTGATGGAGGTGTCCAGAAAAGTCTCATTTTATGCACACACATTTTTGTCTGTCACTTGTTTTGTCATCTCCACAGAGGTGGTATGGAGCCATCTCAGTACAGAGTAGAAACTTATACTACTTTTTTCCTGCTGACTAGGTAGCCAGAACTCCTCCTACTGCTGAAGCTTCTGAAATTCTGTTTGCATCATCCCCATCCTGGATCTATGTTTATCTCCTGTCTGGAGTCCTCTAGCCTGCGATGAGGAGATGCTCTTGTCTGGGATTCACCCTCCTTTCCATTTAATCTTTAAAAGGCCCCTACTCTACACTCCACATCTACAATACGAGCTTCTGCTCAGAAGGAATGAGGAACCAAAAATATGTAAATAAGTGCTGAAGTTTCTCCGGACCACAAGGTCAGCAGTTTGAAACCACCAGTCACTCCTTGGGAGAACAAAGAGGCTTTCTACTCCTGAAAAGAGTTACGCCTTCAGAGGGCAGTTCTACTCTATCCTATATAGTCGCTATGGGTCTGAACTGACTTGATGCACACCTTCCATCTCCATCGATGTGTTCTCCTCTTGGATATCCTGTGTTTCTGTGCATATTTTCCTACAGGTGCTTTGGAGTTGATAAATTTCTTCATTGGTTCTCAATCTGAATCATTCCAGTTCATCACGGGAGCTCTTTCCATATTCTGTTTTATAATGACACTTGATTGCTCACTTTTTCTTTGGGGGGGTACAGTTCTTCTCTAGCCTTTGTTTGTAAATTCTTCAGTTTGAGCTTGAACTCTTTCCAGGCAATCCTTTACATGAACCCAAGGGACACTTAAGTTTCATGTTTTGAAATATTCTATGGGTGTTCTTTACTCTTTTGCAGAAAATAAAGCGGTTACCCCTTTTGATGGCTCGTCTCTTTCTTTAGCTTGAGTGTTGGGAGAGGCTACAAGGATTGCATGTTTTATCATAAACTCAGCTACCTTGCAGGGCATCTTGCTCAAGTTCCGGGATCAGTATACTACCTGGGCTTTACGGTTCCACACCATCAAATAGTCTACAACTTTCTAAGTTTTCTTGAGTTGCTATGAGTCATATTGACTCTATGGCAGTTGAGTGTTTGAGTTGGAGTCTTGGGATTTGGGGATATGAGGAGCAGACGCTGTTTCTTTAAGGAGAATCTGAAGATGCGGCAGGTGGTCTTCTGGCCATTCTGAGCAGCATCACCTTTTGCCAGGCTCTCTTTCTAGATATGGAGGGGGTTGGTGATCCCAGACAGACTTTGAGCCCACCCCCTTACCTACCAAGATTCAGCCAGAGAAGGAAGGTGTGGGCCACGCCCACTCTGAGCAGCTGGGTCTGCCCAGTCTCTGGGGGAAGTAAGCGCAGGAGGAGAGCAGAGGGAAGGCAGGAGACAGAAGGGTCTTTGTCCCTGTGCAGAGCTGGTCCTGAGCTGAGGGGGGCTCCTCTGGCACTCCCCTTCCTAGTTTTCTTTCTACTAGTGTGTCTCCTAATTTCATTCCTTCACCTAGGAGCCACTTAAAATTTTTTTTAATTTCCTTTTTAATAGTAGGGAACCTGGATTCCAAACCTCCTTCAATTCTTTCCTGACCCTAGAATTCTGTTCTGGCTCATCGCTGAGATTCCCTGGTACCTTCCAAAGTTGCGGGGTGGGGGGTGGTGGTGGTGGTGGTGGTGGTGTAAAGAGTATGTCTCAAATGAAGTGTCAGCTTAAAAAGAAATGCTTTTTTTTTGTTTGTTTGTTTCCACTTGTTCCCAGAGGAGATGGTAAAGTGAAACAATGGATTCCTCTTTTTCTCTCTAGCCTACTTGAATTTTCAGGTTCAATGGCAAAGAAAAAACTTTTGAAGTTTCAAAGTGTGTGGACCTGTAATAAATAAAAGCAGTTTGGAGTCAGCTTCAACACTACAGGGCTCCTAAACAGCCCGCCAGGAACAGAGAACAGGTTCAACCTCAAGCAGACTCTCCAGCAAAACAATCAGTCAGTGAGCCAATTAGAAGGGATTGGGTTGCCGGTATACACTCCTGTAGAAGCCAAGTTTTTCAGCACATTTTTAATGCAGTTTTGGTGGTAAAATTTAGGTGCCTTGGCTGATATTCAGGTCGACTTATACCTGAGTGTATAGTAATTCCTTCACCAGACATCAGGGAACTCTAATTCCAAGAGAAACTGATGGCAGTCAGTGACAGACAGACAGACCCACAAATGGGAGAAGAAGGCTGGAGATTGGAGTTAAAGAAATTAGAGAATTTCAGTCCTTTTTAAAGCCGAAAGGGACAGCCTAGTACGCAGCGCAGCTGTCCCTTGTGGTGGGCTGGACTGGAGGCAACAAGCCAGCAGGCCAGCTGGAATCAACCACAACCCCTACTGACACAAATGCAGATTGCCCCATTGAGCACCACTAAACCAGTCTCAGAAAATTAAAAAGAAAAATTTTAAAACCTAGTTAGGTCCACCAATTCCTGGAGAAATCCGTTGGAGCCCATGTTCAGCTTTTCTGCCCTCTGAGCAGTCCAAGTTAGCCAGTTTTCCCATTCCCTGGGCTAACCCGGGAGTGACTTAGCCCAGCTCCCTCTGCCTGAATCTGCGGCATGGAGTCCCCAGAGGCCCAGAGCTGACTGTCCCCAGGGGAAGAGGAGAAATCTCCGTCCTGTACTGATTGGATATCAGAAGGCAAATGTTTGAGTTTGTTGTTTATAAACAAAACAAACTAGAGGGGTCAGCTCTAATCTTATCTCCCTAGTGAAACTCCCAGGTGATTGAGTCTAATCCACAATTTGAAGGTTTTTTGTTTTCACAGTTAATGTTATTTTTAGTCATCTCCTCTGGCTTGGCATGATCAAAGCATTTGTGTAAATACTCAGATCCCAAGGGCCCCCCAACCCCCCAATCAGTCAAGTCCATAACTCCTCCAAGATTCCTGCATGGGCGACCCTGCGGTTTGTTTTAGCCATGTAGCAGTTCCTTGGGATGAGGAGTGAGGGGCTCACAAGGGGTGGCAGAACCCTCAGTGAAGGTGGAGTGTGTGGGGGGGGGGACAGTGCAGGCCAGGAAACTGCCATCTGTGGGTAGATCTTGTCAGCTTATACTTTCCCAGGCTTTTGGAGAGGCCGATCTTTGAGCAGGGCCACACCACAGCGCAATTGTTCCTGACCGCCAAGAGCCTTTGGCTGGGGGAAGGGACCAGGAAGGGGGTGGGGTGTGCGCTGGCTTTCAAATCACAGCTCATCTCCTGGAGGGCTCCCTTTAGGGGGCTCCCGGTGGGTGAGACACCCTTGGAAATTCCTCAATCCTTCTTGGCTTCAGAGGTCCTCAAAAACATGGATTGACACAGCGACCGCAGCAATGGGCTGCGAGGACGGCGGCGCAGGACGGACCGGCAGTGGTTTTCCTGTTTTGAGACGGGTCCCTATGGGTGGGAAGGGACTTGATGGCATCTAACAAGGAGGACAACTTGGGTTGTTCCCTTACTTGTCAGTCCCACCCCCCAGCCCCGGCCCGCCCCGCCCCCCGCAGGCTCACAGTTCCTTCTCCAGGGTTGCTAAGACTCCCAGTGACACCCAAAACACCTCCTCCGACAGGGTCCCCTCAGCCTCGCACCCAATCCTTCTGGCAATTCTCTTGATCGCTCTGTGTGGTCCCAAACTTTTGCCAAGGGGTACTCAGAAGAGGAGCTCACACGAGAGGCCAGGCAGGAAAGAGATTTAGGTCTAACGGTAGGGCAAGGGGGGATGGGGGGCTGGATCCCTATTTCTCCTGTGAGGAAGAGGGTGGGCGTTGGAGAGTCTCCCCAACCAGTGGGGAGTCAGTCGGTCGCTCCCTGCGGCAGCTTCCCACTCTCGTCTGTTCGCCACGATTGGGGTGAGCACACTGAGCTTGGGGACCCCAGGCCCATGGAATTCCTCACCAGAAGTGGCCCAATGGGGCGGCTTGCTTTCTTTTAACAAGTGGGGAGTCAGCCCAAGCCAGCGAAATTGTGAGGAGCGTGGCCGCAGCTGCCGGTGGGCTGGGAGAAGTCGGAGCTCGGTTTCTGTGCTCCGGATGTGGGGTCTGGGGTCTGGGGACGCAGAGGGAGGAATTTTCGCTCAGATCGGCTTCCTGGCGTCTGGTGCTCACGGTCTCGGTCTATCCTTTTTATTTCGTTTCCTCCGGAGACACGGACCACGAGGATCAACAGCCCCAGTCCCTGGTCAGCGAGCTCTCTGTCCTTTCGCCGCAGCTGCAACAGAAAATAAGCTTCAACTTTTTGAAATTGAGCGATTCGAATTCCTCTTAACTTTTGAACTGTCTTATGCAAATAATTTCTCCTCTTCCCGCTTCAGGAAGAAATCTTGGCTACTGTGATGACCATTCATTTCTGTCCCCCTCTTCTCTCTCTCTCTCTCTCTCTCTCTCTCTCTCTCTCTCTCTCTCTCTCTCTCTCTCTCTCTCTCTCTCTCTCCTTCTCTTTCTCTGTAACCAAGTTGTTGTTTCTGAGATGAGGTTTACAGAGCTTAACTCAAGGAGAGAGAACAATTCGAAAGCAGTTAAGCTCTGCAAACCTCATCTCCAGAAAAAAGAAAAACACTTGTGGGCTTTTAAAAAAAAGTTAATTACCAAATAAATTGTCCACTTTTCTAATTATCTCAGCAAATCTGAACTTAGTAGACTACATCAATCTGCATTTAGATAAGTTACAAATTTGCTTGATAAACATATATCTTTATATCTCTGGGCATATATGTCTATCTAGCTGTATGCTTCAAAAAGCTATGGGAAAAGTGAAATGAAAAGTTAATAAAATTTCCATCAAACTTGTTGACACCCCATAAGTGATAGGTACAGGCCCTGAAGGCACCGAAGGAGTTTGGAAGGAAGGAGGTGGCAGTGTGCTTTCCTTGGGAACTGGCGGCGCAGCTCCGCTCTCCCGAATCTGAGCGGGGTGGTTTCTATTTTCAAAATCGTCCCAAACAAGTTTGTGAGGATTCTATACATAAATTACCATTCGTAAACGAATAATGTCCAGATTTAAATGTTTAAAAAACTGGGCGATGCATCTAAAAAGGAAGGACTTAAAAGTTACGAAAGAGACTCAAATGGGAAAGGCCTAGAGAAGCTGCCCCATTGCAATCCTAGAGCCCCGTGCCTCCGTCACGTGACAGCGTTTAATTTTAAACCATAACACATCTTAATCGTGGCGCTATCTGTACTGAAGCCTGTTCCTTTTTCATCAATGTAGATTATCTTACTGTCCGGGTCTCTGTGAGTCCGAATCCACTAGACGACAGTGACTTCCAGGTGGCTTTTGGTTGTTGCTTTGGCTTTTTATGGACGGTCATTTACTAAAACAGGCAACGGGTTATTAAGGGATGTCTTTTTTTTTTTAAGGGATGTCTTGATCGTTCATTTCCTTCCTTCCTTTTTGTTTTCAATTCCAACAATTTATCTTATTACAGATGCTGCTGTGTGTGATATTCTTTTAGAGATGGGCTGAGTCAAATGCTTTGTGCATTTTTCATTTTCCGAGCTTGAACATGGTTTCATAGGGTTTAGAAGCAATCCCGGCCTCCCCACCACGACACTGCACCCCGCCAGAAAGGCATCTGTTGGTTTCCTGCTATTTCTCGGTTGCTTTTGGTCGATGGGTCTTTTCTCACTTGCGTGTTTTTGTGTCCTACTAAAACGCGGACTTGCGACTTTTGTGTTTACTTTGTCATGAAGACCATATGTGAGAGGTCTAAAACCTGTAGCTCTAGACCCGAGACATGTACTCCAGTGGTAGGTACTGGACTCTTCGAATGCTCCTTTCCCAGGGGTGGAGGGCTGATTGGGAGGATGTGGAATTCGGATTCAATATTCCCCATTTGGATTTTCTACTATGGCATTCCATTTTTATTGCAAAACGGAGACACCCCCACCCCACCCCTTAATCATTTCCTCATCTTCTCTAACTCTTATTTATTAATCTTCTCTAGCTCCTCAAGCTTAGGAGGCACCACTGTAAAAGCCACACAGCTGCGTGATGAAAACAAGCGGCCTGGCTGTGGGAGAAAGCCAGGTCCCAGTCTCAGTGCCCAACACGGCGTCTTTCCTCTGAGGCTCAGCCAAGTCCCAAACAAACATCCCTTCCTAGCTCCCACTGGCCCGATCCCCAATCTCACTGCCAGAACCTGATAACATCTAGAAGACAATTGGATGAGGTCGAAGATAGGGGCCCCCTGCTTCCAGACAGCTGGTAGGTGGCTTTGAGATTCATCCCCTTCAGCCCAGCAATCCCTAGTGAACTGGGAGTAGGCAACCCACTACTCTCTCCTGCTGAGTTACGACCTCCCAGTGTGGGGGTACTAGGAGTGGCTACCAGTCTGGGGATGGGCAGACAGAGGCAGCTATTGTGATGGGTAAGTGAGGATTTGCACTGCAGGGGCCTTCTCTAGCATCTTGCACAAGTGCCTGGTGAGAGAGAGTTGGTGGTCCTGTGATCCAAGCACTCAGCCCAGCCCCCACCCTCACCCCTCCTATAGCCTAAAAGCCCAGACTAGGGTTTCCCAAGGTTTTGTTGTTTTCATCCCTAGAAGGTACTCAGAGGCTCTTTATCCCTTAAAGAATTAGTCTCATACCATCTTATTCCTTCCCCTTTGTGACCCATTTAAGAGTTGTACCGGTTTAAAAAGGGAAGGGGACATGCACTTGGATCGAGCCTCCAGTGAATCCTCTCTGAACATAGACCAGGGATCTGAATAGTCTTGCTATCCTGCAGAGTGCATTGGAAAGTGAATGTTGGCAGATGTAATTAGTTTAAAGTTTAACCCCTTATTATTTGATCTCCATTTTTACCCATTTTAAAGTTGTTCTGGTTTTTAACTATTTTCTGCTTTCTTTTCCATTGAGGTTTTCCTCTATTTTATTTTTTAACTGTTAAGTTTGCTTTTGGTTTTTAATAATAAACTCATCTTATTGGGGGCTTGTACAACTCATCACAATCCACACATGCATCCCTTGTGTTAAGCACTTTTGTACATTTGTTTCCCTCATCATTCTCAAAACATTTGCTTTCTACTTGAGCCCTTGATATCAGCTCATTTTTCCCCTCCCTCCCTGCTCCCCCCCCCATGAACCCTTGATAATTTATAAACTATTATTATTTTGACAGTTTGTTTTTGTATGTTTTTCAATACTTGAAATCCAGAATGGGTGAATTTATAGAGACAGTAACTGAATTATTGATTTCTTGGGGGTATGGTAGGGGGCAAGTGTGGGAAAATGGGGAGTTAATAACAAGGAGTCTAAGAAAAAAGAAAATGTTCTAAACTTGATTGTGGCAATGATTATACAACTCTTCTTGATATAATCAAACTACTGAATTGAAACTAAAAACAAACAACAAAACAGTTACTCTTGGAAACTCAAGTTTTAAAATGATTTATTCGAATAATGACTTTTTAGAACTATTTCTCTTTTGTCTAAAGACCCCATCCCAAGAGAGGTCTGGTGGGCTTTCTTACCTGATTTTCTTTGTAACCGAAACAGATTTCCCCCTCACTGGGCAAGGCATCCTTAGCCAGCACTTTGCTGAAGGTTTATTCCTGAAACCGAATGCCCGCACTTTCAATATAATTTTTAATACAAATGGTTTGCATCCTATATAAAACTCAGATGAGGAACAAGGCAAAACTAGAGTTAGGGGTTTTGAAGGACTCTGGCATGCTCAGGAGCTGGGTCTACTTCATCCTAGAGATGGCTTGACTGCTGACATTCACTGAGCACTTACTTAGTGCTGAGGTGTCAGGAACGAGAGAACTTCTCAACAGTGGAGGATTTCAGTCTGAGCTATAAGTCTCATGGCCAGTGTTTGACTAAAAACCAAGTAGACTTTGCCAAGATTTTGTTATTTTTACCCCTTCCGAATTGTTGGCAGTGAAATGGATATTAGATTAATTTAATTCCAAAGTTTACAGAAGATATATCCAAGCCTGGACTACAGGGTTGACTGGTGTGAACTTGGATGAAATGGAAGATGGTAAGCCCACCGGTGGGAGAAGAGGAAGCAAGGAGGTGGGGAAGGGTAAACTATTGGGGGGGGGGTTTGGTTGGTGGTCTAAAGTGTTGAATACAAAGTTGATGATTTGACATGTCAACCACTATCTAATTGACAATAAAAATGTTATTTAAAAGATATATTCAAGCGATGCCTTGTCAACAATTTCTTTTTTGTTAAAAGACCATCCCAGGAGAATGATGAGCTTTCTTAGTTGATTTCTCACCAAACCACATAGAACTTCTTGAGTTCAATGTATTTATCCACAATGTATCTGATTTATTCAAATTAGAAATGATTTATCTGAATTAGTAAATCCCACATTTGAAAAACTATCCCACATGTGAGTTTAGGAGTTTATCCTTGGATTGCCCTTTCCAACTGCCTCACCACAGCTGCCTTTCAGGACCAATGGAACTTCCAGAGGGCTCCAGAATGTCCCCTCTTGAGGGAGAAGGAATGAAGAAAGGAGTTGGGGACAGGTGTGAGTCAGACAGGGCTGCTGATAGAGGCGGGGGTGGGGGGGCACCTGAAGGAAGCCACTGTGGGAAGAAGCCACCGGAGTTGTCACGGCAGCACCCTCTACCCTGGTCAGATGATCTGGGGCACTGGGGCTGATTCACAGTGGCTTTGTCCAAACTCCATGTTGGGTGGTGGGAGAAGACAAGCTGGATGTTTCCCACCACTGGTCATATCAGTGTAGAGACTGTTGCCTGCCAGGCTGATGCTGTTTGTTTATGAACTAGTTTCCAAGAGTAAAGGAAAAGAGGAAAGGCCAAATGCCAGTTAGATATTCCACGAAGCCAATTCAATCCCCTTCCCATAGTATTGAGGTCAGAGGCATTTCTAACTTCAATTTCTGAACTCACTTACCTTTTTCTGCCATTAAAGTTCTCTTATCTCTGGGAGTTTACTGTCCCACCCCACCCCCTCCAGTTTCTCAGAGCTGGTGTCTACTGGGTAAAGTGAGCTGAGGTGGTGGAGGGAGACCATAGGGTGTCCGTCCCACAAAGCTGGTTTCCCCCTGGGGAAGGGAGGATTGGGGCTGGGTAGCAGAAGGCCAGTGTGAAGTGACTGAGCCCAGCTCTGCGGGGGAAATGCGGACACACCCCCAGCTTGGGTCGGGGAAAGGACAGGCTTGCAAACTTAGAAAAGCAAAGAAGTTAACGATGTTTGGCTGTCTGGGGGCTTATCAGTGCAACGGCTCAGGCGGGGCGGCCAGACTTGGTGGGACAGGTACTGAGATCAGGCTTGGAGCGGCCCCAGCGGGGCTGGCCTGTCCCGCAGTTCCCACTCAGAGGAACAAAGCGGCTGGGCTTTTCAGAGCCCCATGGGTAAGGAAGACGGGTGGCCCGTGAACTATTAACCCTCTTGGGCGCTAAGGTGAGAAAGGGGCTAATTGGAAAACAAAGGTGGAAAGAGGGGGACAGTGCTACCCCCCACCATCCTCTTATCCTGTGGTTCCCTTCCTCAAGCCCCAGAAACTCCAACCCCAGCACGGTAGAAGAGGGCAGTTCGGAGTTCCTTGATCACCGCCGCCTCCTCCCTAAGCAAGAGGTGAGGCGCCAGAGCCCCAGGTAGGGGGAAGCGAGTGGTGGCGGGTGCCCTCCGCAGTTCGAGACCTCCATCTGCAGCCTGGGGTCCGGGGGCTGGCGGCGGGGGGGCGGGGGCTGGAGGCCGGGGCGGGGGGCCTAACTGCCAGGAGTCCTGGGGGCGTTTATTGGCCGGGCGGGGTGGGATTGCCTAGTCCAGATTTCCTCCCGGTCGGCGGGCGGGCTCGGCGCCTCCCGGCCGTGAATAGCGCCCCTGACCTCGCGCCATCCCTGCCTCTTTTCGGAGAGTAAACATCCTCCGCACTTTGGAAACTGGTGGGACAAGAAGGGCGAGGGGAGGGGGTGGAGGCCGAGGAGAGGGGACTCTGAAAGCCCGGCTGTCCCTGGGGGGTTGGGGATTGGCTGGGCGGGGGGACCTGGACACAGCCCCACCTGGAAGCAGAGGCTGGAAAGAGCGTCCCCTGGGCGTCAGCTGAAGCAGCAGCTCGGGGGCCTCCGAAACGCGACCAAGGAAGTGTGGCCAGGCTCGGAGAGGGGGCGGGAAGGGGCGGGAGCGGGGCCCTGGGGAGAGATCTGGTGGGGGGACTTGGGGAGGTGCCCGCCCGCCCCGGCTTGCACCTGAAGGACCTTTGTCGGGAGGGAAACACCACATCCCTGGGGGGTTAAAGACGCTCGGGGCGGACCCCTTTCCCGAGGAAGAGGGCATAAATCCTCCCTCCTTCCCGAGGGACTGGGTGACCAAACGTTAACAAGAACCCAGATAGTCTGGCTGTCGTGTTTTTAAACACCGAGCGGCGGAAGCCTTTCTTAGCTCCTGTTTCCAAGCTGCTCTTGGGCCAAGGATGCAGACTCAAGAAAGCTAGGGGCCAGACAGAGCCCAGATGCCCCACGCCTCCAGCCTCAGGCCAGGCGCAAGCGGCCTCTGCTGTGGGACAACACCGGGGCGGGAGAGCCACCGCGGGACCCAAACCATGCCCCGCCCAGCCTCAACTCGAAACAGCCCGATGGCGGCGACTGTAGCGCCTCAGGGTCCTCTGAAACTTGACCAAGGCCTCAACTGCATTAAGTCCCAGCCACTTGCCCTTTGCCTGAGCCAAGTCCCAAGCCAAGTGACCATAGCGAGTCGTCTCCAACTTCACCCTTCTTCTCACAGTCTCTGGAGCTGGAGTGGGGGGGGGATGTTGGAGGGGGAAGGTTCTCGACCCTTTCTTTTCTTTTAAAAAAATTAACCCACTTATAAAAGGCTGGAGAGGTTTCAGATAGTGGAGCTTCTACAGGTCTGTCAACCCCTTCATTCATCTGGTGGAGCGCTTTCCTGGGACAGCAGAGGGGTACTGTAGGTCCAGGCCCCATCAGCGCCTGTTTACATGCAATGACAACCGCGCCAGATGTCCACAGCACGTCTCTTCATTTGGGTTTTGCTGCAGAAGGAGCGAGGTACTTTGGCATGGTGGCTGATTTCAACTTTCTTCACCATTTTCCTGAGGGAGGCACCGTCAAGGCTTCTCTATTTGCCCATGAGCCCCACCTTCTTGGTGCCTTTGGCTATCTGGAGGCCAGCCAGTTCTAAGCCAGAGTGGTCTTGACCTTGACCTTGGTGGTCCTCCACCCTCTGAGACATGACACCACTGGAAAAGCACAATACCCTTCATCCCAAGTTACTCCACAGTGGCCTTCCCAAGTGTGGTTCCGGCCCCCATTCACTTCTCAGCTGAATGTGAGGCCGCTGAATGTCGGACTCCAAAGCTGACCCCGCGACGAGGCTCAGAAGACCTTGCACGGCTCCCCACTCTGTCCTACCCCGCAGGGGCTGACTACCGCCCTGCCCCTGCCTTTCTCCGGCGCCCTGGCTGACCGCGCAGCTCCAGTCAACAATCGAGACAGGACTCTAGCTTCGCAGCTCGCGTGGGAACCCCCGGGGTCCGAGATGAAGTCGAGGCCCGCGGGGCCTGCGTGGCGGTGGCGGTGGCGTCGCGGGCGGCTCGGTTCAGGAGGGCCTCCGCCACCCACTGGGTTCTGAGCCCAGAGGTCGTGACTGTAAAGGGGGCGAGTCTCTGCGCCAACCCCTAGCAGAACCCCTGTGGTCCCGTTTGGCGTTGCGTGGTCCTAGGCGCTCATGGGCCCGGGGATCTGCAGGGTGGCCAGAGTCGGCTCGGCGCGAGAGGGGCGCGCTTGGGAATCGGCACCGGGTCGCCTTTGGTACCCCTGAGACCTCGCTGGGGCGAAGGCCCGGCTGCCCCGCCTCCATCCCTCGGGTTCCCAATGTCTGCAGCTGCGTTGCCAGCTCCCAGCTGCTGGCGCCGGAGCCGGGATGCCCCAGCCCAGCCCGGCGTCCAAGCGGCACCCAAGGGATCGCTGCCCTCCGACACGGGGCTTCTCCCGGAGTCCGCAGCCCCCTTCGGGATTCACCGCAGGCGGCGCCCGGGTGATTTCGTCGCCGCCCGCCTGTCCCCGTCCCCAGCTCGCCGCGCGTCCGGCCAAGCGGCGCCTCGGTGGCCAAGCTCTCTGGTCTGCGGGACCACCAGGCCTCCGCTGCAGAGACAGGGACGTGGAGGGTGAGCTTCTACCAGGACCCCCCCCCCCTTGGGATCTGCGGCTCCTTCTAGGCACAGAACGGCCGCCTTCTCTGCTGGGTCCCCAGAAGCAGACAGCAAAGCAAAGGAAAAGCGCGGAGACAAAGAACAGACGAATTGGGGAATTGGGTGGGAGACAGCAGTCCTCCCGGCTTCCCCCTTTCCTTCCCCTGTCTTTCTGTCCTCTCAAACGGGCCCTTTGGGCAGTCGTTTCAAAGGGTCAGGAAATCGACGGAGGCCTGAGGACCCAGAAGGGAAAGGCTGATCTAATGGCGGCCGAGTTTTGTTTTCGCCCTCCAAGCCCAGTCCGTCCACCAGTGACACTCACACAACACGCGTGTCTATTGTGGTCTGGAAAACCAATGCGCTCCCAGGGTTTTCTTCCCAAAGACGATAGCAAATAAAGAAAAGCTCCGGCCTCCCACCAGCTATGAACAGAGCCCCTGTGCCTCCTCTCTTCATGGGATAGCTTATGTGGCCTGGCTGGGCGGCAACGGGGTGTGCGTTTTCCTGGGTACATTGGGCCCCAGGGACATTAAAGGGCTGCTGGTCTTAAGGGGCCTTATTCAGGCTACGTCCAAACAGGACCAAGTGTTGATCTGAAAACTGGAGGTCTAGATTTAGATCTTTTGCATTAAAAAAAGGAGAGAGAGTCGGGGAGAAAACCCCACCGGTTGAAATAGGGAACGAACTGAGAAATATTGCAAACATACTCCTCTCACCTTGTCTCCCTTTGGGGGCGTGTGCGGTGGGCAGCAGCAAGGCCGCCAGGGAGTAGTTTCCTCATTGGAAACTAAAGCCCTCTCCCTGGAGCCTCTGCTGAGCGAGAACGCAGGTGCAAAGCCAGCTAGCCCGGTGAGACTTTGAGACCTGGCTGCTTAAGACTTGATATAGGAATGTGGGGGTTGAGAGGGGGAGGGGTTCAGGGGTAGATAAGTGGAGGAGTGAAGGCTTGGAGGGGTTCAGGGGGGAGGGGTGGGGAAAGGCAACACTGAGTCAGCAGCCCCAAGACCAAATCTCTGGGTCCCTGATGTCCCAGAGCCTCTGTTTGTTTCTTCATCTCTAAGGTGGGAATGCTGCTGACCTCACAGGCCTACTGTGAGGGAGAGAGAAAACCAGACAGTAGAAATCCTACTTTGCATCTGCTTTATCATAATCAGTTTTCCGTCCAGGGATGGGGATGAAGGTCCTCTAGCTAAGCCCTGACCCTGGGCTTAGCTAGTTCAAGCAGGGGGCCGGCCTCAGCCCGTTTGTTTTGGCCGAGTGGTGCGGACCTCTTGGGCTCTGCCAACAGGATTTTGGTGTTTGCTTTCCTGCCTGGCAATGGCTACTGAGGCAGCTGGCATGCTGCTCCCTCAGATGGGTCTCCCCCTGGTGCTCCCAGACAGAAGGATCTGTCTCTCGCTGCTTGCTCTAGCCAGCGAGGTCCCCGAGGTCCCCGCTGTTTTGGCCCCTTGCTCAGATGAATGGCTTCTCTTTGTAAGGCCAGTATTGTCCTAAGACTCTTAGGTTTGGGGAAGCAGGCTAGTGGAGGGACGTCACAGTTTTTCTCTTGAAAATGGCTGCCCGAGAAGTACATATCTAGATATGTCAAGGAACCAGGAAGTAAGCCAGAAAAAGAAATCAGGAGACTCAGAGAAATCAGGAATCAATCCCAAGAGGGTTGGAAGAAATGGCTTTGCTTGCCTGCAATTCTTTGGGCATGCTGTCTGGGGAGGTGGGGTGCTAGATACCGGGGAGTCCAAAGGAAGGTCAGCCCAGACCAGCCAGAGGCCATGCTTTGGGAGGGTCCTGGAGTAAGCAGGAGGACGGAGGGTCTGTTGGGGAGAATGTGTGCTTAGAGCAACCACACCCTCTTCCGTCCCAAGCAGCTCCTAGAGCTCCAGCACCGTGGGTTTCCAAGGGGCACGAAAACCCTATGGCCGGCTTGGCTTTCCCCGGTTGCTAGTTCCTAACGTAGAGCCATGCCTGCCAATGTGAAATGATCGAAAGCAATGCTTAGTAAATTGCAGTTTCAAGGTCTTCATTGCCTTCCTAACCATTTGCAAAACCCCCTTTATTGCTTTTTTTAGATTCCTGGAGTGGAACTGCTCCTGAGTGCTGTAATTAAGCTAAGTGACATGGCAGACATTCAGCTCCTGTAATCCTGCAGGAGAGGGAGGGGGAGCATGCTTGGAACAGCTGCCAGTGGGCCTGACTTACACTCCCTGCCAGTGCAGAAGGGAAACTGGAGTCTGAAATTACCTTCAAGGCTAGTTAGAGTTACTGGGTCTTTGAGGTAGGTTCAGAGCCTCCAGAATGTGGGATGAGCAGATAAATGACCCCCCAACCTGGCTGTGCACTGGAACCCCCGGGGAGCACTTTAATCTAGCCACTCCCCTCCCTAGATGGATCAATTTGGTCTAGGACCACATGTGTTCTGGTAGTGCTGAGCCTGAGGAGAGGCAGAAGTTGCCTAAGGGGACTATTTTTAACTTAGTCTTTAGGAAAAATCAGTTTTCCATTAGAAAAAATGCCCTTCAATATGGCTCTTTTATATCCATCCAGGGGCAGGGACACATCGAGCGCTGCTTCATGACAAAGACATTCTGACCGCACTCCCCCAAAGCGCCTGGTCTAATGTACCCAGTTTTTCTCCCAAGGATTCAATTGTGGAGGGGGCTGTGGGGGGCCATCTTTGCTGCTTCCTTTTCCCTGCCCCCTCCCTGTGTTCGGTCGCTGTCTTAGCTTGGTGGGGTTTTCCTCCCTTGCCTTTCTGTTCATTCCCCCAGCCAGCAGGGGTGGGGGGAGAAGGGGGCTGCAGGGGATTGACACTGACACTACTGCAGGAGTCAAGTCCCCAAGCCCTTCTTTAACCACCTCGTCAAGCAGTCGTTCCGCCATCTACCACCAGATGATCTTTCTGATGCTGTTATAGACTGAATTGTGTCTCCTCCCCAAAAGATACGTTGACGACCTAGTGCGGGAATCTGTGCCTGTAACCTGGTTTGGAAATGGGGCTTTATAGATGTTAGCCGTTAAGGTGAGCTGAATGTATGAACTTATGAGTGGCGCCCTTATCTTGACGAGCCACCCAGTTTGTGGTGCTTTGGTATGGCAATCCTAGGAAACTTTTACAAACACAACTGAACCTCTTTCTTCCATTCAAGAGCCTTTGATGGACTCCTCCTGCCCACTGTTTTGGCTAAAAAGCTTTCCTATTATTTCATTTAGCAAACATGTATTGAATCCGTACTGTGTTCTCAGTATCTACTAAGAGCAGAGACCAGGGAGACTCCGGATAGGGCAAGATATGACAAAACAACGATGTATAAATGACCAAGGGCATATGAGGGAGGGGGGAAGGGGGAGGGAGGAGGGGAAAAAAAAGAGGACCTGATGCAAGGGGCTTAAGTGGAGAGCAAATGCCTTGAGAATGATTGGGGCAGGGAATGTATGGATGTGCTTTATACAATTGATGTATGTATATGTATGGATTGTGGTAAGAGTTGTATGAGTCCCTAATAAAATGTAAAAGAAGAAAAGAGAAAAAAATGATTAGGGCAAAGACTGTACAGATGTGCTTTATACAATTGATGCATGTATATGTATGAACTGTGAAAAGAATTGTATGAGCCCCAATAAATTGTTAAAATTTAAAAAAAAAAGAGCAGAGACCATACAGATACAAAGAGGGCAGAGTCTAATGGTGGGAGGGTCACTCAAGCAACTTCACTGTCAAGGTCATGGTCAGTGCAGTAAGAGGAATAAAGACAAAATATATCTAGGTTTCCAGGAGAGTCTCTAAATGATCTTTCATCTTCATCCGCAAAGTTCTTTTTTCCCACCCAAATTGGACTAGACCTTCCTTGTTAATCACATTTTAGGTTTCCTTCCTGTCCTTGGCGAAGGCCATATCTCCTCTCTACCTGTGAAAGCCTTGGTTTGCCCTTTCCTGCGACCTTAAGTACTACTTCCGCCAATGAGATACATTTGGACTTCTCATTTGAGTGTGGAAACACTTCCTTCCTCCTCTGCGGACTCATCTTACCTGTCGTACTCCCCTGCACATTCCACGGGGCAAGAGCTGTTACAAGGTTCCTAGGGTCCCTACCAACGGCAGACAGTTGCTCTAGAGAGCTCTGTGGGTGACGAGGCAAGAGGCAGGTGGGGTGAAGAAGGGCCTTTGCCACCTCCTCAGTGAATATTCCAGAACTGTTTAAATCTAGACAAAACTGGCTCCATACTTTACAAGGTGCCGTGCAAAATGAAGAGGCAGGGTCGCTTGTTCCACATGGAAAGAACTTCAAGGTGGGAACAGCAGAGCATTAAGCACGGGACCCCGTGCACCTGCATAGTTCAAATGACCACGAAGTCAATCCTTTCTCTAGGGCCAAAGGATAATTCCCGCTTCACCATATCAATACCAATATCACCTTATAAACAAATGTGTCCCCCCACCCCCAGTCAGCTCAGGAACTTTGGCTAGTTCAGGGTGCTGGTGACTGGGGGAAAGAACGGAGGAGATTTAGAGGTTCCAGAAAGCCGGTGAACTCCCAGGGTGCTCCATTTCAACAAGTCTCACATCTTTTGCCTGGGTCAGACGATGACCTTTGGCAAGCTGATCATCGTTACTGGGAAACTTGCCTCTGGCCTGTTTATATCTTCTGAGTGGCAGCAAGAAAGACCTGATCAAGTAAGGTTTGAAGTGAAAAATAAGCCTTAATGTTTATGTCCACTAATAACCAGTAACGCCTGTTATCCGGATGGGTCTTGCCTTACTAAAAAGAGCCTTATGCCAGGAGTCCTAGACAGCCAAATCCAGAGGGAGATGCAGATGTTGCGTACGTCTGTCCATTTCATAGTTGACTATAAATGTCTTGAGTCTGGCTTCTCCATTCAGCATGTTGGATAATTGAGGTCCTTTGTCTGAGGGATCCTGCTGGCTTCAACGATCCCCTTTGACATCTTTGGCCCCAGACGTTTGTTCCGTAAGAAATCTGTAAGGCAAAACTGGGTCAACATTGTAAAACAGGTGTGACTTTACACCTCACTCCTCCTCTTCCACCCCTGCCCCATATGACTCTAGAGTTTTCACCAAGGATTTGACTCAGAAAGAGCAGAGGAGGCAAAAATCTTGAATCATAATCCCAGAGGGGATAGAGAGGGAAGTGACAGTAAGGGCAGGCTGAGTTGTCATGCCTAGAGTCTGGTCAGGCCCACGCAGAAAAGCCTCCCTCACTCTCCAGGCTCCTAGCAATAAGATAGACCATTCATCCAAGGTCATTCTTCAAAGGTTCTTGAGCCAATTTCAATAGGTTTGGAGTCATTTTAATGAAGAATTTTCAGAAAAATGATCTTTCCCATTTTTCCTTTCCCACTCACTCTGGAGTGGGCTCATTAATCTGGCAGTGAGCACGGCATTTTATTTTCTAAATGTACACCTGAGAGAGAAACTCTTCATTTTCACAGGTTGATGGAAGGATATCTGCAGGCTAGGCACTCTGACTCACCTCTGTGTCTGCGGGCCAGGTGGAATTAGGTTGGGAAGGGAGGCAGCAGGAAGATGTTTGAGCATTCAGGTGACAGGGCTTTGGGCTGGCTGGATCGGGAGAAAGTCGGGCCTTTACCTGGTGACATTGAACCTGCCCTATTCCCTTACTCAGAGCTTAATCATTGTGCTCCACTCTGTCCCCACCTTCTATCTTTACACTTGAAGACTAACTAACACAGACTTGTTGGTGGGGTAAAGGCTTTGGGCTCCTAGGAATTTTGAGTCTGTCTCTGAAATCCATCCCCACCCTCAACGCCACCCCACCCATCTAAAGTATTGCGTTATATGAATGAATGTTCTGAGTGGTGATGCCATGTGAGGGACCCACTGGCAAGGCACTAGGGGCAACTGGGTGTGTGTCCTGTGCCAGCAGCCCAAGCCCCCACAAGTCATGGTCCAGCAACTTCGATGGCACAAAAAGCAAGGCTGATGGCTTCGGGGTTGCCAATCAAAGGAATTGGCAGTACCAGGTTATCTGGGTGTAGAAACACATTTTTCAGTTGATTCTATGGAATCACTGTAGACACTATGAGAAGAAATCGTTTCCCAGACATAAGAGGTAGGAAAGAAAAAATATATATGACAGAGATCCAGTCTGATCCTGAGGGGAGGATAAGAAAAAGATTTTTCTTAGATTTTTTAAAAAAGGCCCCACAGGGGGAACCGGTCACAGTGATTGACTCATAGCCCAGCCCACCCGCCAGGGGAGTAAACAACAGAAACGTGGGTGAAGGGAGACAACGGTTGGTGCAAGATATGATTAAAACAATGATTTATACTTTATTAAGGGGTCATGAGGGTGGGGGCGAGGGAGGGAAAAAAGAGGAGCTGCCACCAAGGGCTCAAATAGAAAGTAAATGTTTAGAAAATGATGATGGAAACAAATGTACAAATATGCTTGATACAATTGATGTATGGAATGTTATAAGAGCTGTAAGAGCCCCCCCCCAAAAATGAGTTTTTTAAAAAGGCCCCCACAATATTATAGTCAACTAACTCATCAGCCCTATTCCTTACCATTGGGTCAGGAGTCCCTTCCGTGAGTCACATCCCTCCTCAGTGGAAAACGATGTTGGCTACCTACGTTCATCCTGTTGGTGTGCTAGAGCCCAGCATGCACATGGGCCATTTAGGGGTAGCCCAGGTGACTGGCTCAAAATCATGTAGAGGCTGAGAGCACAGGCTGGGGAGCCTTTACTGTCTGCACCCTCGGACCAGTTAACATCTTTGGTGTTCTCAGTTGAAAAGAGAGCAGCAATAATATCTACATCTAATACAGTGACTGAGAACATGAAAGTACAGCTTTTGGTATACAAACAAACAAACAAGTCCCCAAACAAATGCTTCTTTATCCAGCCAATGCTGGATGCATCCCCCTCAGCAACATCAATGCCATCAGCAGCAGCAGCAGCAGCAGCATCACTGGCACCACTTTAGGGAGTCAGTCATTTGATCATCCTTAAAATGGTACAAAATGGGGTTGTCATTCCACAACTCAACTGTTGTCACCCTGAGATCAGTAATCTAGAGGAAGGCTCATGTGACTCTAGCCATCGGAACATAAAAACGGAGTGATTTTGCTAGTCCCCCCTTTCTTACACGGGTTGGGAAGGACTCTGAGTTCGTAGCTGAGAGGGGAAGCGCACCGAGTGTTGGGGTTCTTCCCGTGCAACTTGGGGATAAGGTAATAATGCCCTCCTGGCCACTATCACACACTCGCTGTGAAGATTGCATGAGTTATACCCAAACTTGCTATGTGCAGGGTGTGATGATCACAAGGTCTAAGAAAATCACTAACTCCGAATGTGAATCTCTGCCGTGCCCCTTCCTTCTTTCATTCCCATACACCTGGCTACGCAGCAGGACTATGCCAAGCACAGGGGACATCTGTTCTCACGCTCCACCCGGCTCTATTTGCAGGTCCGTGTCTGATTGGAGGGCATTCTGCTCCATATAACTGGTCTTCTGCAAGTTTGCCTTCTGCAAGTTTGCATGAGTCCTTCACAGTCGAAATCTTTGCAGAGAAATGTCAGCCATAATTTGACCCCAATGCAGAGGGCCAGCCTGAAGTCTGGTGACCCTGCATGATTTTCTAGGCGATCCTGCTTGGTCTTGGCCCTCTCTCTCCCACCTGCAGAAATGCCTTCACGGAAGAGTCATTTATTTTATCCCTAGCTCTAACAGAAGCCTAATATTAAATTGCCATTTGGAGCAGAAGTGACATGGCTTCAGTAGGTGGGGGTTATGAATCAGAAAGATCTGACCTTTGTTCTCCCATATGACACTGGTGGGCCTCCTGCAGACTGAGCCTTGAGAGCTTTGAACCTTTGGGTTCAACATTCGTTTCTTTTCTAAAGTTCATGGTTCTAGCTGGAATTATACATCTATGTGACCAACACATAGTAGGCCACCCTAAAAAGATAACGCTATCAATGGAGCAGCTTCTCCCAGGAAGATTATGTTGTGATCCCAATCCCTGTGCCTGTGAGTGTGACTTTGTTTGGGAATAGGCTTTTCTTTTGCTAACAGTCTAATTAAATGAGGTCAAACGGGAGCAGGGTGAGGGGTATGTAATCATTTCCAAGTGCTATTTTATAAAAGAGGACATGAAACAGGGAGGAGAAAGTTACACACTGGGGAGACAGATGTCTAGCCTACAGACTTATGAGAAAATTATTTTCTGCTTTTCAAAGTTATCCATGTTGTGATAGTTTGTCACTGTAGCCCTAAGAAACAAAGACAACTGTTATCATCATTAATTTTTAATAAGAAACATGGGCTCTGTAAACTTTCAAATCACAATAAAAAGTAAAAACTCAAATCACAATAAAAAGTAAAAACAACACAATGCCAACCTCCCTAAAAAACAAACAAACACAAATCGTAGGACAAATAGGTGGCACACAGAGGCTTTTGTCAAAACCCACAGTACGGTGTAAGCCCTAGTTTAACAATTGGGACGAATAGACCACACCGGTGCAAGTTATTAATCATAGCGATAATGGTGGGCAGCGCGGGAAAAGAATGTATGGGAATTTTCTGTACTTTTTTTTAAACTTTCTGTACTTTCTACAGACCTTTTCTGAAAGCTTAGAATTCCTCTAAAACACAAAATCTATTAATAATAAAAACATTCAGTCAGTGCCATTAGGCCTTGTCTACAATTTTAGTACAAACCCGTATGACTCCACAAGACAAATCGCTCTTAGAAATTACTCGACAAAACCAAACCCACTGCCATCGAGCGAAATCCAACTCATAGCAACCCAGTAGGACAGACTGGACCTGCCTCTGTGGGCTCCCAAGACGGTATCTTTGGGAGAGGCGGTCCTAGAATACCGATGCTTAATGAACAGCTTGCTGGCCTTCTGCAGGGTGAGACACTGGTCACAAGGGAGCCTGGTCAGCGCCTGACTGATGCACCATTACCTGGCTCATCACTGGCATCCAGTGGGGTGCCAGTCCCACTTTAGGGAGTCATTTAGGTTGCAGAAGGGAAAGAGATGATTAAAAGATATAACCTCCTCTAGGCGGCCAGGCCAGTGCTATGCTGTAGCGTTATCTTAAGTTCTTACCTAGGGACTTCCTTCAGAATTTCCCGAGTTCCCACAGAGGGCTTCTTCCATACAGTGGAATCAAAGCTTTGCTGCCTATTGCTGTGTCCTCCGAATGCTGCCGGGGTGTGTGTGTGGAGGGGGGGGCGGGGGGGAGTAGCTTCCGGGGCAAGTGACTGGGCTGGAAGGAATCCGAGGGGTATGAAAACCATCCCTTTATGACCGACAGTTCCAATTCTGGGACCTGAATTTATGATTGTCTCAATCCGAGTCAAAGGTATCCATAAGTCTGTAGTGGGGTAGGTAGATCAATCGTGTAGAAATATACATCTCCCCTCCCCCGTAGGAAAAAAAAAAGAAATAGACATCCCAACCAGGATACGTTTTTACTAGGCGAATCGTAATAGTTTACTTATCTATACGTCTTTATTAATTCATCTACTTATCTATGGGACACTCTAAAATCTAGAGAGACCACCTGCCAATGAAGAAGATACATTAAGGAAATAAAGGTGGGCCTAGCTAGTGCCCCTTACATTTTGGGGGGCCAGAGAACAGGGTATGATGGAATGCTTTTCGATCCGATGGGCATGGGTCCCTCATGACACCTGTATGGCTTCGGCCAGGCCTCAGATCCAGTCGGGCTGGAGTGGTAATCACCAGCAGGTCTTTCAGAGAAATGCCCTGGCTGGGCTCTCTCTGCAAGAGGAGGAGGGGGGACATGTCCAGCTGCCTCTTCTTGCCAAAGCTTTGGCTTCTGAAGTAGGAGTCCAAGGGCTGTGAGGGGCTTTCTGGAAAGGAACGTCATTGACATTATCCGTTTGTGCTAATGGTCACGGCACACATTTCTGGGACTACCGCGCCAGTGGTTCAAAGAAAAAGCTAAATTGATTCTAACACCTTCTCGAAATCAGTCATCGCTACTTTCTGTCCCCCAAATAGTTTCTCATCCCAGTTTGTTCATTTAAGCTAGAGACACACACATTCTATTTTTACGTTTTCTGTCTTCTCAATGGGACCAGAGAGTGCCTACAGGACTAGACGGTGTCTCCACCATCAGTCTGGAGTCGCCCTGGGGGCCGGGGCTTTGCCTCCCTCTAGAGCCAGGGCTTCCTCAAGGGTTAGGGTTGGTTCTATTGGTTTCTCTGTCCTCCCCGAACATGCAGACACTCACGTGACTGGTGACTTGGTGCCATCTTTGGGTTGTGATGCTCTGGGAACCAGGAGAGCTTTCCCCTCAGTTGAAGCTTGGTGAAGATTTGCGACATCAGCTGCTGCTGCTTCATGTCATTCTTTACCACCGTCCACGGTGAGTCCACGTTTCCCCAGGAGCCCTGAGGCTTCGGACTCAGAGACGGTTGCCACAGTTCCCCATGGGTTAGGTGCTGAGGGCTCTGCTGCTGCTTGGATCCAAAGGAGATCGTCCTGTCCACCTCTGGGCTGTGGCTCTCAGGACTGGCATCGAGGGTCAGGTTTGGGGGCGCCTCCCGGCAGGTTGAGGTCTGGGTGGTGGACAATGAAGAGGTTTCTACTGAGGTAACGCGCTGAGGTTGGGACAACATTAACTCTAAGTAGATTGGTGACAAGCCGAAGGGGCATATGGTAACCCTTGGCACAACCACTAACAGATACAAAAAGCTATTTTGTCATTGGTAAGTGCCATCAAAGAGTCTGCAACCTATAGCAACACTGTGTGACAGAGAAGGACTGCTCCCCAGGGTCTTCTAGACTGTGATCTTCCTAGGGACAGACTGCGCCAGGTCTCTCCTATCACGGGGCTGCTGGGTGGGTTACCGATGTTCTCGTGAACTGAGTGCCCACCCTCAGTGCCACCAGAGCTCCTTTTAAGGAAATAGAGGAATTAAAAATTAGGCCAAACGAAAGGGAAAAAGAGGAAAATTAATAATAATAGTATGAATAGAAAAAATTTCAGCCCTAAATAACAAAAATAAAGTAGACATTTCCATTATAAGGCTGAATTTAGCATGCTGGGTTTTTTTAAAAAGGCAGGAGCTGCTTATGTGTTGTCTACAAAGACGACACTAAAGTAATTCAATGAGGAACTAGTAATATGACCTAGAAAAGTCCCAACTATTAAAAAATTCAACAGTAAACATATAGATAACCCACGAGTCGAAAACGTAGTCACAAGAGAAATTAGTATTTCCAATAGAATGGTAATAAAAATTCAACACATCGTTGTTGAGGTATGCAGCGAAGCTAGCGTTCACAGTTTTAAACAATATTGGAGAAGTCCGAAACATTGTAGGGGAGGAAGAACTTAAAAGTAAATAGCAATGTTCTACTCTAAGAAGTTGAGGGTGGGGAGTAGGCAAATTAAACTTAAAGTTATCAGAAAGAATGGAATGATAAAAGGCAACAGCAACAATCAATAAACAGCAAACCATACAGAAAATTAGCAAAGCTAATAAATTGCTAATAAATAAATAAATAAAATATCACAGTTGTTCACAAAACTAAAAAAAAAAAAAGGAAAATTAGCAAAGCTTAAAGCTGGTTCTTTAACTAAACTGGATAATGCTCCAGTAAGATGAATGGAGCTAAAGAGGAACCACAAAGTACTTCTATCAAGCTCAGAAAGGTAGGTGTATCAAAAAGGTAATAGAAAAAAAAAAAAGGTAATAGAAAGAATTACAGAGACCAGAGGGGTCTTGTTCTGGGTGAGAAAACTTAAGCAGACATCACCTTGTTTTTCCTCCTGAATGCACTTGGTACATACGCACAGAACGTAGGCACCGGACAGTTATGGGAGAACTCGGCAAAGTACATGGCAGCAGGCAGATTAAGGAAGAAGATGACAATTCAAAGCAGTCCACCAGAAGTTCCATGTTTCCTTTGGAATTCCCAAGCCTGGACCCATGGCACCCCCAAACATGGAAATGGGTACCAAGGGTTCCTCTCCTGCTTGCTGGTCCCCTTGAAAGCACCCAGAGCCCGGCCATGTGTCCACCAACCATGGGTTCACCCAACTTTGCTCCCACCGGACTGTGATCTTCCTGCATCCTGCATCATTGCATGTGGCTGCGTGAGTCTGAAGAGGGTCTTGTGGACTAGCACTGGACTTGATGGACTTGAGTTGGACTGGGCTAGGATGTATCTTTGATATAAAGCTCTTTCTTTCACACACACACACACACACACACACACACACACACACACGCAAGCGCGCGCGCACAATCTCCTCTAGTTTGGGCTCAGAGAGGAGAAATGGGGATTCCTAATACTCAAGAGATCCCCTTTCTTCTTTTCTACACTCTCCTGGGCCCCAACTCCAAAACCAAACGCACTGCTATCAAATGGATGCCGACTCATAAGCGACCCTTGTGGGTTTTCAAAGCTGTAACTCTTTCCCGGAGTAGAAAGCCCCGTCTTTCTCCTGTGGAGCAGTTGGAGGTTTCAAACTACCGACCTCAAGGAACGCAGCCCAACACACAACCACTATATCACCAGGGCTCCTCTCCTGAGCCCCAGCGCCTATGAAATCCCGAGACCGAAGCAGCAGTGGTAGAAACAGAGTCAATAGCAGAGGCCTGGAAGTACTGGAAACTGAAGGAGGGGAAAGTTTCTCTTCAAGTGGAGGAGCTGTGGCCCCACCGGTGGCGTGAACCCCACAGTTATTTTCTCTTTCTGTCCTTTATCCACTTGGCCCCGGAAGGAGGTATGGAAATGCGCAGCAGAGCAGGGCAACCAAAGTTCTAATTTTCCAGTCTGAGACCTGAACAGTGGGGAGCCATGGAGCCAGAAGAGACCCCTGGTAGTGCAAGTAACTTCAACATTGGCTGCTAATTGAAAGGTTGGTGTTTTGAATACAATCACTATCTACAGGGAGAGCCCCGGAGATCTGCTTCTGTAAAGATTGTAGCTCAGAACCCCTACAGGGCCGTCCGGTCTACTCTGCCCTGGGGGTTGCCGTGTGTCACAATGCACGAGATGGCACCAATCCCAACGAAGCATCAGAGTGTACAAGGGAGACTGCAGAGAGGGAAGAGTTTGGGAAAGCAACTCCACCAAGTAGCTCAGGACCCCGTGGGCTCACTTCCAAATTGAGCCTGTGTGACTCTGACCCTCAACTGTGTACTAAACGTTCAGGCATGGATTAAGGACTAGCTCACTGAAGACAATGGTCTAGCGTGGAGAGCGGGATTTTAAAAGCTCGAAGGAGTGAAGACCAGACGATGTAGATTTTAGAACAGAGGCATTACAAGCAATAGAGACATTATATAATGATACAACATCAATTCACCGAGACCTAATAATCTTGTGGATACAATTAATGGTGAAATTTCAAAAGACATGGAGCAAAACTGATAGAGCTAAAAAGAGAAATAGGCAAACTCACAGTTATAGTTGGGGACTTTACCACCCTTGGTTAGTCACTAGCAGGAGTAGCACACAGAAAATCAGCAAGGCTAGAGAAGAACTAAACAACATTATCTGCCAACTAGATTTAATTGACATTTATAGAACTCATCATCCCAAACCAAAAAACTTAGACTCTCCCCAGTGCACAATGGAACATTCACCAAAATAGACTATATCCTGGGTCATAAAATGAACCTTAACAAATTTAGAGAACTAAAATTATATAAAGTATGCCTGGTACCCGTCATGGAATAAAACTAGAAATAAACACCAGAAAATTAACAGGAAACTCTCCAAACATATGGAAATTAAACAAGACATTGCTAAATAATCTATGGGTCAAAGACGACATCTCAAGAGGAAGTGGAAAGCATTTTGCACTACACAAAAATGAAAACCCACCATAAAAAATGCGTGGGATGGAGGGAAATTGACAATAGCAAAAGTAGAAAGACGAGAGAAAAGAATGAAATTAAGACCTGATTTTTAATCGATGAGTGTATTAAACCAATATCAACACTCACAGAGGAGAGAAAAACACACTCATATTAGTTATGAAGGAGCGTTTGTCATGACAGATGCTGGCAACTTGTGAAGGATGATGGAGGATCCTTCCAACAACTCCACTGACCGACCAACAAGCGAGCTGAAATGGGTGAAGCCTTCGAAAGCCCCAAGGCACCAAAATTCATTCAAGATAAAACCAAACTCCTTGCCATAGAGTTGATGCCAACTCACAGCAACCCTCTAGGACAGGTAGACAGGGAATTTCTGAGGCTGTATCTCTTTTTGGAAGTAGAGAGCCCGGCCTTTCTCCCGCAGAGCACCTGCGGGGTTGTGTGAGTAAACACTACCTCACCAGGGTTCCTCCTCGAGATAAAACAGATAACCTGAATAGTCTTAAAATTGTAAAGGATCTAAGACCCAGAACAAAATCATACCCAAGGTATCCCGACACAACGGCTGGAGCCAAAGTGGGTGAACAAGTAAATGTGGTGAAGAAATCTGATGATGCCTGGCTATCAAAAGAGATAGTGACTGGGGTCTTAAAGGCTTGAAGATAAACAAGAGGCCATCTAGCTCAGAAACAACAAAGTCCACATGGAAGAACACACCAGCCTGTGTGATCGAGTGGTCCCGAAGGGATCAGTTACCAGGCATCAAAGAACAAAAAATCATATCATTGACTGCACACCTCCATGATAGGATCGCTGAAGACAAACGGGTGCATAAGCAAATGTGGTGAAGAAAGCTGATGGTGCCCGGCTATCAAAAGAGATAGTGTCTGGGGTCTTAAAGGCTTGAAGGTGAACAAGCGGCCATCTAGCTCAGAAGCAAAAAAGCCCACATGGAAGAAGCACACCAGCCAGTGCGATCACGAGGCGCCAAGGGACCAGGTATAAGGCATCATGCAAAAAAAAAAAAAAAAGATATAAGTGTGTGTATGTATGTGTATATGTGTGTATATGTATATGTGTGTGTATATATATATATATCATATTAAATGAAGGGGGAAGTGCAGAGTGGAGACCCAAGGCCCAAGTGTCGGCCAATGGGGATCCCCTCATAGAGGGGTTTAGGAGAGGAGATGGGTTAATTAGGGTGCGAGGTAGTACCGATGAAGAACACAGCTTTCCCCCAGATCCTAGATGCTTCCTCCCCCCAACTACCATGATCCGAATTCTACCTTGCAGGGCTGGATAGGACAGAGGCTATACACTGGTACATATGAGAGCTGGAGGTACAGGGAATCCAGGGTAGATGGTACCTTCAGGACCAAGGGTGTGAGGGACGATGCTGGGAGAGTGGAGGGTGAGTGGGTTGGAAAGGGGGAACTGATTACAAGGATCCACATGTGACCTCTTCCCTGGGAGAGGGACAGCAGAGAAGGGGGGAAGGGAGACTCCGGATAGGGCAAGATATGACAAAATAACGATGTATAAATTACCAAGGGCACATGAGGGAGGGGGGAAAGGGGAGGGAGGGGGAAAAAAAGAGGACCTGATGCAAGGGGCTTAAGTGGAGAGCAAATGCCTTGAGAATGATTGGGGGCAGGGAATGTATGGATGTGCTTTATACAATTGATGTATGTATATGTATGGATTGTGATAAGAGTTGTATGAGTCCCTAATAAAATGTAAAAAAAGAAAAGAGGAGAAAAAAATGATTAGGGCAAAGACTGTACAGATGTGCTTTATACAATTGATGTATGTATATGTATGAACTGTGATAAGAATTGTATGAGCCCCAATAAATTGTTAAAAAAAAAAAAACATACCCAAGGTAAATGGGGGAGGGGGCATGGGGTGGAGACCCAATGCCCATCTGAAGACAATTGGACATCCCCTCACAGAGGGGTCACAGGGAAGAGATGAGCCAGTCAGGGTGCAGAACAGCACTGATGAAATGTACAACTTTCTTCTAGTTCTTTGGTGCTTCCTTGCCCCACTATCATGACCTCAGTTCTACCTTACAAATCAGATTAGACCAGAACATGCACACTGCTACAGATAAGAGCAGGCAACACAGGGAATCCAGGCTAGATAAACCCCTCAGGGCCAACAAGGAGAGTAGAGCTACCAGGAGGGTTAGGGAAGGGTAGGGGGAGACAGGGGGAGTCAATCACAAGGATCAACCTAGAACTCCCTCCCAGGGGGACAAATAATGGAAAAGTGGGCGGGGGGGGGGACAGAAGATGATGTAAGATGTGGAAATAATAATCTATAATTTATCACAGGTTTGTGAGAGGGCGGGCGGGGGAGGGAGGGGGAAGAAATGGGGAGCGGCTATCAGGGGCTCAAGCAGGAAGAGAATGCTTTGAAAATGATGATGGCAGCATATGTGCAAATGTGCTTGACACGATGGGTGAATGTATGGATTGTGATAAGAGATCCCAATAAAAGTATTTTTAAAAAGGAAAGAACTGTCAAAGAAATTGAATTTTCAGGTTAAAACCTGACATGAAAGCAGTGTTTCCCAAGGTACAGCCCAGGAGAAGCTCTGGAACAAAACCAGGTTGGGGGTTGGGGTGGGGTGGGGGTGGCTGCAAAAGCAGATACCTGCAATTTTTCCTGGATTAGGAGCTATAACACACATGTTTTTAATTGTCAGGGGACTGCTGAGTAATTGTTTCCCCCTGAAAATGGGCCAATAGACCAAAAAAGCTTGGGGATCTATACAACATGAAGCAACCTCCAGGCCCAGAGTTTTCCCTGGGAATTCCTATCAGACATTTCAATAAGAAGCAAGCCCCGTTCTACACAATCTCTTCCAGAAAAATAGAATGAAAGGGAACACTTCCCAACTCAGTGGATGACGTCAGCATTATTGTTTTGATTATAAAGACATACTAATACAGCACAACAAAACCAACCACACATCAATATCCCTCCTGAACGCAGACTTGAAAATCCTCCTAAAAACCTTAGCAAATTGAATACAACAGTATGAAAAGAAATCACATATCATGGATCCCGTAGCTTTATTCCAGGAAGGCAAACTGGCCCAGTACTCAATGGAATGTGGCAGAGTCGCAGTCTAAGGAAGAGACGCACACGATCATATGGATTCACGCGGAAAAAGCACTGGCACTACTTAACGTCCAGTTACGGTGAACACACTCAGTAAGTTAAGAATAGAGTGAAACTTCTCCAATCTGTTAAAGGACACCTACAAAAATGATTTCAGCAGTCAATATTAGAAAAGTAAATCCACGCAATATTCCATATTCCTGACCGTGATCATCTCAATTGATGCAGAGAGGCATTCTACACAGCCCAATACCTTGTCATGATGATCAGACTCGACAAACTAGGAAAGGCATGGACATGCCTTAATCTGATAAAGGGCCTTTATGAAACACTCACAAATCCCAAAACGAACAAATCAACAGATTCTTGAGAATGAGGGGCTGGGCAGAGCAGGGACCCCCAAACCCATCTGTAGACAATAGGACATCCCCTCACAGAAGGGTCACAAGGAAGGGATGAGCCAACCAGGGCGTAGTATAGCACTGATGAAACACAAATATTCCTCTAATTCTTAGAGGTTTCCTCACCCCGCACTATCTGTGATCCCAGTCCTGTACACTGGAACAGGTAAGAGCTATGCCACACGGATCCAGGTCAGATAAACCCCTCAGGAACAGAATTAGGAGTAGTGATACCAGGAGAGTAGGGGGAAGATGGGAGGAGGAGGGGGACCAATGGCAATGATTGAAGCATAATTTCTCCCCCTGCCCCTGCTCCCCAAAGCATGAACAACAGAAACGTGGGTGAAAGAAGACAGCAGTAGGTATAAGACAGGAAAACAGTAACAATTTATAAATTATCAATGGGTCGTGAGGGGGGTTGTGGGGAGAGGAGCTGATACCAAGGGCTCAAATATAAAGTAAATGTTTAGAAAATGATGATGGCAACATATGTACAAATATGCTTGAAACATTTGATGTATGGAATGTTATAAGAACTGTAAGAGGCCCCAATAGAATGATTAAAAATAATAAAGAAAAACTCACAAGCAGCATTATATTCGATGGAGATTGACTGAGAGTTTCCCCTTAACATTAGAAACAGAATGATACCAGCCAGAGCAATTAGACACGGGGCGGGGGGGGGGGGGGCGTCTACAAAGTGGGAAAAAGTAAAGCCAGCTCTTTTCACAGATGACACGAATTACACACAGAATCAATAAATCCACAAGAAGGAGTAAACGAGTCGCAAAGTAGCAGGGTAAAAAGGGATTGAATGCACTAACAATGAACAAACTGCAGAGGAAATTAAGGAAACAATGCCGTTTACAATAGCATCTAACATACCTAGGAGTTAACCAAGGACGTGAACAGTGTTTTACACTGAAAACTATAAAACACCACTGAAGTCCAGAAGACCTAAAGGACAGCCTGTGCTCATGGACCAGAAGATTAAATTAAGATGTCAGCACTGACCTGAAGTCACCTGTAAATTCAACACGATTCCCAACGGAATTCGAACGGCCTTCTTGTTAGAAATAGAAAAGCTGGTCTTTACGTTTACATGGAGCCACAAGGGGCCATGATGAGCCAAAGCTGTCTTACGAAAACAAAACAGAAACACCATAGTAGGAAGACTCACATTGATGGTGAAACGTATTACAAAGTAATCAAAATAGCCTGGTACTGGTCTACGGATAGACGTGTAGACCATAGACTTGAGAACCCAGAAGAAAACCTATATTCCTAAGTCAAATACTTTTCGACAGGGTGTCAGTCCATCCACTAGTCCTAACTAGTCCTAACTAGTGCTCGGGGGCTGGATTTCCATGTGCAAGTGGATGAACCTGGACTGATGCCTCAACCCATATACCAAGCCACCAGTGAACCTTGGTCTCTGCACATTTATCTGTTGTAGATATTTCATAAAGTAGAATCAAGCACTGTTTGTCCTTTTGTAACTGATTTATTTCACTTGAAATCATGTTTTCAGGTGCATTCACATTACGGCACGTATTAGCACTTCATTTCTCTTTATGACTGAATAACGCTCCACGCGTACAAGCACCACATTCTGTTCATCCATTCATCTGTAGACGAGCTTTTAGGGTGCTTCCACAAAGACATATTTTAATGTCTATCACTCAATGACATTTACATATAATCTAAATACATGCAGTAAAATTCCCGTTTTGCCAACAACTATGCAAACACAACAATATACACTAAACACACAAGAACAGTTGCCTGTAGTGTTGGGAGGATGGGGAAAGGGAACCATAAGACAAATGGTAAAGTTAGTAAGACAGGCCAAGGTGTTGGGTGAATCAACTATGCTACAGTGTGATTGTGCTTGATAAAATCAACCCCTTGCATCTGAAAGTCAAAAAATAATCAAATGTTCCCATCTTATCCTTTTGAAAAAACATCTCTCCTGGGTCAAGCAGTATTGGTTTTATTATCTTATATTAAAGAAAACCAAAGGCAACCTTAAGAAGTAGTAATAATGAGAGCACCCTAGGACTTCCCGAGTGTTATGTGCTAAGAGTCCGTCATACACATGTTCATGGATTACTCCGTGGAAGAGGCAATACACAAACAGCAAAACGAACAAGCAAACTAACAAAACCCTAAGGACAGAAAACTCTTTGGGCCCATGGGGACGCATAGTGACATTGTAAGACAGCACAGAACTGCCCCCCAGGGTTTCCCAGGCTGTCCATCTGTCCATCTTTGCAGAAGCAGACCACTGCATCTTTCTCCCACAGAGCAGCTGGGGTCCCGGAGCTCCCCGTTTATGTCACAGTGCTGACCCACTGGCGTCACCAGGGCTCCTCTTACTGAAGCCTCATTGTTCAGGGAAAGAAATGAGAGCCTCGGGAGTTAGCAGATCATTACATAAAATAAAATAAAAGATTTTTCTCACTATGGACTCTAGTTGTTTGTTTGAATACTGTGCTGCTCTATGCTGCATCTGGCCCGAGCAGAGGTCCCCCAAAGCCGAAGATTTTCCTGCAGTGGCAGGAGTGGGGGGACATAAGTGCGTCAAACATAAAAGACCCTGAGCTGTGGCAATCAGTACCTCTTCCACGTGGTACCTTCGTTTCCGAGAAGAAAGGAAAAAGGGAAGAAAGGAAGAGAATCAACTGTAACATGAAATTCATATTTTTATTTGGATTTTATTGGGGTCATAGGTTATAGATTTTTAAGCTTGTTTTGAATTTTGCATAAAAAACTATGTGCACAAAGACTGTATATCTGGTTTTATTGATATACTTAGATAATTTTTAACATACATTTTGAAATATATGCTTATTTTTACATTTTGAAAGATGTAACCGTTTTTATAACCTATATTGCTGATATAAATTTATAAAATGGATATCATTTATATAAAGTATATGTATATAAAATATATTGCACATAGATGAAGGTAGGTCAAAAAGTATAGCTACAAAATCTTCAACAAAAATGTCCAAATGTGAAACTCTTGGTTCTCTCTCCAAATATCTCCCAGCTGGGTTTCTATACACCTGAAGGCACTGTTTCCAGCTCTCCAACCTCCCCTGACCCAAAGAATTCTGCATTCCTCCATCCACACCACATCACAAAAAGCAGTTTTGTTATCAAGGGATGCAAATTGTGCTCCTTTTAAATGTTATTTGCGTTTGGGGGGGTGTGGTGAAATGTCTGAAGGGACAAGATCAAGGCTGCAGGGTGGCCGGGTAAGGTTTCCCAACAAAATCCTTGTAGGGTACTCATTGCCATTCCCAAAGAATTACCAAATGCATGGCTAGAGGGAAAACAGCTCCTTGGCACCATCTTCCTGGGCTGCTTCTGGGGAGAAGGCTGAGGCTATTAGGTCTTGGCAAGCCTAAGAAGAAGGTCTACTTGTCCTATAGGATTGCTATGAGTTGGAATTGAATTAATGGCAGAGGATAGCGTAGGGTGTGTGTGTGTGTGTGTGTGGTGTGCGTGAGCACGACAACAAAGAATCTTTGTGGCTCAGTTAGACCGAAAGGTCAGCGGTTGGCAAACATCAGCTGCTCCAGAGCCAGCTCTACCCTGCCCTATAGGGTCACTATGAGTTGGCATTGCCTCTATAGAGTGAGTTTAGTGAGGGGTTTCGTGTGTGTGTGTGTGTGTGTGAATTTTATCTCAAATAAGGATCTCAGAGGCCTTTCCCCCCTTCAAGGCATTTAGAGTATATCACTGTTGTTTGAGGCCAGTGAAGAGGATGCATAAACTGGTCTTTCTGAAAGCCCTCCCAGGGGAGGCGCCAACCGTGATGTTGGACTGGTAACCTAAAAGTTAGTGGTTCGAGGTCACCCAACAGCAATGGGGAAGAAACGGGCCAGGCTTAAACATCATCTTCTGTTACCCAAAGCCGTAACGGGGGAAGAAACGGACCAGGCCTAAACATCATCTTCTGTTACCCAAAGCCGTAACGCACTGCGTCTCCCAAGTTACAAAGCAACAACAGTAAAAGTCCTCCCAGGCCTATAATCCAATTGCAGGCGTGTCATGCCGAAATGAGGGCTTCAGGAATGGGGAGACTGAGGCCCAGGGAAGGCACACGGCAACATGAGAGAAGGGCCCAGGAAGCAAGACAGGGGCCATTCCCCCCTGAGCTGGGCCCTCGGGCAGGGGGCTGCTCCACTTACCACAGTGCCAGTGAATATGCTGCCGGCAGATGCCGACTTGGGCCCCTGGAACCTGGGCTGGAGAGCTGACATCCTGAGGTCCGGGGCGGAGCTGTAGTGCCGCGGGGAGGAGGGCTTGCAGAGAGCCCCACGGGTTGCAGGCTTGGGCGCCTCCTCCTTGAGGCTGCTGTCCGCTTCCGTGTTCTTTGGGTCGCTGACCTCGGAGAGTGGGTCAGGTGTGCGGGACACTAAGGCCGTGGGCTAGGAAGGAGGAAACCAAACACAGGGCTTTTGGGAACCCAGCTCTGTCCATGTCCGTGTGCATCTGCACCCAAGAGCCAGTGCAAAGGAGCCGAGGAGAAGAAAGCAACTGGGACCAGCGTCTCTGACGCTCTAGGGGATCCTGGAAAGGGCAGTTTGCAAAGTGTGTGCCTGTGAACTTGATGGCGAGAGGTCCCCCACCGCTTTGATCAGATTATCACAGGGTCTGGAGCTCTAACAAGTTACAGCAGACTAATTAATTGTACCCCGACAGAGTGAATCTTGGAGAAAAAGGAGATGGATTGAAAAGTCAGCTGAGACTGTCCACTGAGCCGGAAAAGAGAGCGAGACAGGACAGGGAAGAAGCCAAAGACAGTTCCCGGAGGCAAATTCCTCTCTAGGTTGGACCAGGCAGGGCAGGTACCCTGGGGGAAGATGCTGAGAGCTCCACCTTCTAGAAGCTCCTGCCAGTGGCCTGTTCTTGCAGCTGTAGCCTGGCCTGCTGGCTTCCTGCAAACGAAGCCAGAGGCTGGACCACGCTCTTGTGGAGCCTCCTTCCTCCGTGGGGACTGTGCTCAGCCTCCCCGAGGCTCCTGCTGCTTCTACACACAGATTGGAGGAGGCAACCAGGACAGACGAGGGCAGAGCCCCCTACTGCCTGCAAGGAAGGGCCCCCCGACAGACACGGGGCTCCGCACACCCTCTGGGCAGCCCCTCCTGTTGCTCAGCACCCCGTGCAGCTTCACTCTGGCAGTGTGTCCGGCCCCTCAGTAGTGGCCTCCTCGGCACCCCCCCGCGAACTGGCCCCAGCCGGGGAAGGGTGTTGGGGATGCCTGCTGCCCTCCGGTCCAGGTTTACTTGTTTGGAGGCTTGAGGGGTGACCTCAGGCTGCTGCCGCTGTTTCTGCTTGGAGCTCCCCGGGTGCTTGGCCCGAGTTTGCTCGCCCACCGATTCCCCCGGCACCTCCGTCTTCTTCTCTTTAGTCCTGGACGCTCTTTTCTCCTGCTTGAGTCTCAGCTCCTGGATCAGCTGCCTGTTCATTGAGGAACGAGGGCGTGTCTGTCATGTGAGTGAGGCAAGGGCTACCGATTCAAGGAACTACCCTTGAGAGATGGACGCGTCGGAGAGAGACAGGAGGGCTCCCAAGTGTCCCCACGCCCTTCCCCAGCCTGTCCACAGACACTCGTGACCGACGGCCAAAGAGCAGGGAATAAAGAATCGGGCTCCTACCACGCTGTTCTCAATCTGGGGGACAGCATCCAAGGAGAACTGCACATCCCTTTAACACAAGTCTGCTGCCCGCTTCCCAGAAGGCCCGTTCTCACATATGCCAAGCGTGGGGAAAAGGGTCGCTAGGAAGCAAAGGGCAGGGCCCCTTCACGTACGGCCCCTCCGTAGCTTCTGGAGGCAGACCAAGGTAGCAGGGCAGCAGGGGAACCGCACCGTCTTATGGGTCAGAAGGTTGTTGCTCTAGTTCCTCTTTCACCTTCCTCTTGTGTGGCCCCTTCCCTCCCCTGACTTTGCCTTTCATGACGTTACCTGGTAGAAGGGGGCTGGACTGGGTGCCGTGTGACTCCTTCCAGCTCTTACAAGTTACACAGCCATGAATCCACGGGGGCCCTCAGAGAGGAGGGGCATCCCGGAGTGGGGCAAGGGCGTCTCCACTCCGCCTGTCTTAAGGATGAGTTTCTAGAAAGAGCTACCCATCTACTTAACAATACCCCACACCGGGCAATCTCCTCTCTCCTGGTCCTTGTGAGCCCAGAGCCGATGTCCTCTTTATCCCTGTCATCTGGCCCATCGCCAAGCAGATCAAGCCCCGGGGAATACGAAGCCCACCTGACCCAGGGGCCTTCCTACCGAGTGTACAGCTCCCGAGCCCTGGAAGCAATGGTATTCTGGAAGAGGGAGTTGTTGTCCTGGAAGAACTTGTCATACTTGTCTGAATTCAGACTGGGATAAATCAGCCGGAACCCTCCACAGTTTTCCTTCTCGTGTTTCTTGGTTTTCTCCAACCACACAGCCTGGAAACCCTTGACTTCCTCAATCCTGTTGGGAAGCAGGACACAGGGCTACAATTAGTTTTCAGGACAAAGCTTGGGGCGTTATGGTACTTGGAAGGAACATGCCAAAGATGGATGCCATCTAAGGCCAGACAGAGGCCTGGCACCGAACAGTGGTCACTCCATGCATGCTCAATAAACGCATGGCTGCGCCCCTCAGGGAGAGGCGACACTAGCTCTCCCGAGACAGCATGGTCATAATACATTGAGCGGTTAAAAGACCCTTTCTCCCTGCCTTCAGGCAGGAGGCTTCCTAGCCGAGCGGGGTCCTCCGGGTGCTTGTTGAGAGAGCTAGGCCCGCTGACCCCCAGAGAGAGAAAGCGGAATGCCTTTGGACCAAGACATAAGGACTAATGACGGATGGGTGGTATCTTGGGGCACGTAGAGCGATAGAGCTTTGTGCTATTTTGCCTGAGCAGGGCAGGGGGTGGGCCAGTCCGGGAGGCCCTTAGGGGCCCAAGGGGCTAAAGAACCAACCAGAAAACAGAAGCTGATGAGCCAGGAAGGCACAAAGGCCTTCCTTCAGAGCTGAGAGAGAGAGAGAGAGAGAGAGAGAGAGAGAGAGAGAGAGAGAGAGAGAAAACTTCCCCTACAGCAGACACTCTGCATTCAGACCCCTAGCCTCCTACACTGAGAGAAAATAAATCTCTGTGTGTTCAAGCTGTTCCCTTGAAGTGTCTCTGGTATAGTGGTACTGCAGAGATGGACATGGGCGTGTGATTCTGCTCTAAGACATACCTACAGGTGGATGCCTTTGGGAACTGAGTAATGGGCAGAAGCCGCAAACGCTTCGTGGGCCTAGTACGAAAAGACCAGATTGTCTTGAAGAGCCTGCTGGTGGGTGAATGGACACTAAAGGCAATTTTGGTGAGGGCTCGGAGGGAAGAGAGGAGAGCCGGAAGACGGGGACAGCAGCAGTGGAGAACCAGGAGACCAGTGAGCCACAACGTTACTGACCCAGGAAGCAAGAGAAACGAGCGCCTTCCTGGCAGAGTGGGATGCCTGCGGCCCCTTGCTGGTAGAGCTACAGAGCTTTGTGATTCTGTAATTCGTACCCAAGCCGGGCAAAGGCTGGCCCAGGCCAGGAGGCGTCAGGGACAGAGAGACCCAGGAAACAGAAGCAGAAGCTGAAGAGATGAGCGCCTTCCCAGAGCTGAGGGAGCGAGAAAAGGCCTTTCCCTAGCGCCCGTGCTGTGAATTCGGACTTGCAGCACGATTCTGTGTGAAGGCCACTCACTGGTGCCATGTGTGTGTGGCAGCACTAGATGCTCAGACGCGTCCAGCTCACCAATGCTTTCCCATTACAAGGAAATCTGCTTCCCCCATGGCTTAGCTCTGACGCGGCTCCCGGTTGGCACCTTCTCTTTCACAGCCTGGCTAGCTTTCTCTGGAGAAGGGCGCCTTGTGGGTTTGCTACATTTGAGGGTCTCTCGAGTAAGCTTAAGGAAGCCTGGTGGTGCTGTGGGTGAGGCGTTGGGCTGCTCACCGCCAGGTCAACAGTTAACAGCCCCCGGCTGCTCCCCAGGAGAAAGATGGAGCCGTCGGCTCCTGCAGCGTCAGCAACACTGTGCAGGATCTGAGAGTCGGAATCGGCTCGAGGGAGATGGTTTGGTTTGGGTGGAGAAGTTTGCAGGAGAAACATGTGTTGGTCTGCTTCCATCAGCTCTATGGCCTTGGACCCCCTAGGGGACGGTTCTCCTCTGTCCTAGAGGGTCACTATGAATCAGAATCAAATCGGTGCAGTGGGTGCGGTTTGTTGGCTGGGTACACTTGGCGGGTTTTTAGGAGCTGTGTTGATCTCACGCTTCCTCACAGCCCCCTGGGGAGATCAAGGTCATGTAGGGAGGGGTTAGTCCCCTTTTACATAGAGAAATGAAGAGCCACTGAGAGAGCCCGAGCCCTGAGTGCCACCCAAATTGATGAAGACACCGGCTCTGGTTACTGCTTTCATATGACTCTATTTCCCTGAAGGAGTTTAGGGATAGCATGGCAGACAACGGAGCTCTCATGCAGCCCTGCCATCCACCGACAAGGTGACTGGGCAGCTTAGTTATCTTTATGGAGCCCTGGTCTCCCGAGCCTCAGACACAGGATTCTCTGCCACCTCGTCATACACCTTCCTGACCAGGACAGGCAGTGCTTGTGAGCATGCTCCGAGGGACAGTCAGAACACCAAAGCCAAGCCCAGGGGGTCAAGTCAATTCTGACTCCCAGGAATCCTACAGGACAGAGTTGAGCTCCCCCATAGGGTTTCCAAGGCTATGGATCTGCATGGACAGACAACCACATCTTTCTGCCACGAGGTGGCTCATGGTTTCGAACCTCCAACCTTTGGGTTGGCAGCCCAACCAGGGCTTGAGTCTAAAAGACAGTGCCATCCCCGTGCACAGGCTCGATGGCCATTGTGCCAGACACCCAATCCCAAAGGATCAGGTTGGATCTGCCCACCAGGAGGATGGGTGGATCAGAAAAGCAACAAAGGCATCTCTTGACCAGGCTCAGGGACACAAGAGTCGCTCTATTGAAGGCAGGCCCGGGGTTCCAGAGGCCCCTCTTCTGAGGAACACGCTGGCCAGTAAGTAGAGGGAGGCAGTAAAGCCTAAAGACAATACCCAGAGCTAGCACATTTTGGGCCCCATGTTTCCGAGTAGAGCTGTGCTTGTGGCAGTCAGGCCTTTCTTTCATGGCACCTCGAGGTGAATTCAAATTCAATTAGGAGGCTGGGTGGGTGCAAACCGTTTGCACCCACCCCAGGAGCTAGAGGGGTATTTAGCTTCTGCCAACACAGCGAAGTGAGGAGAAGAGACAGGTCTTGCTTTTTAGTAAAAACGAAGGAGTGGTTTATTGGTATTTCGAAGGGCTTTCCAGGAGGAAATTCATTTCCATTACCTATCTCTATCGGTCTGTAACTTAGCCTTCTGTTTTTAGAACCAGAAGCGTGCTCGATCCGGTACATTCAACAACTATAAACTCATTTTCCAAAAAGCATCATCATCTGGTAGAAAATGACCACCTGCTCTGTGCAGTTCCAAGCAAGAGTCTTAACAGCTTCTAACAAGATCGGCAGTGCCGGGCACTCTGGGAAGCTTTTTTTTTTCTTTCTTTCTCTGGGAAGCTTTTTTCTACGCATTATTGCATTGAATTCCAACCCTCCTGCCCCCACCCCCGCCCTCCCCCACCAGCAACCTTATGTGTTACCTATTATTGGCTTCACTTCACAGAAAGGACACAGGCTCAGAGCAGTGTCCCAAAAGCTACACGTTATAACTTGAGCCAGGACGGCCCAGTCTGACCCGGAGGAACAGGGGAGTTATTGCGTGGGGGTTCCCTGGGGGAGGGGGGCACTCCTGCACCTGGTCTCCCGAGAACGACATTGTTGTAGGAACCGCCCCCGCTGTCTCTCCTCCTCCAGGATTTTCTTCTTGTCACAGCTTCCCAGGTTGATCAGGACCAAGGTGTCATACAACAGACTGTCCTTCACCTCTTTGTCCAGCCAGGAGTCAGTGGAGAAGCTTGGAGAGTGGTTGACCTGTGAGAGCGAGGTGACAGCTGGGCGCTGGGCTGTCCAGAGTGGTACCAAAGCCCGCACCAGGTGTGTGTGTGGGGGGGAGGGGGTGCAGGCGGGGGACTGGTCTACCAAGGTGACCGGCTGTGAGTGGAAGGAGGGTCTGGCCTGGAATCCCAATGGGAAAAGAAGCCTCAGTCCCTCCAAATTCGAAAGTTTTTATTTCCATCTTTCCTTCTTGAAAAGCACAGGGTCTCCCTCCATCTGGTGCACGTCTATCCGCACATGCACTTGTCACGCTCTAGAGCAGGGTGGGACGGGGCAGCCCTCGGGGACAGATTTGGGAGGAGAAGTAGAAAGGAGAGAGACATCGGGAGTGTGACCAGAGTTGAGGGAGAGTCGTTCATAAGCCGCTGTTAGAATCGCAGCCCACGGTGATATTTGCAGAATCCTAGCAGTTCTGGGAAAACTTGTCCCTGGTGGCTCAATCTGCTCTCTGAAGAAGCGTGACAGGTATAAACAGCCATGGCCTCTTTTCCACCCACAGTTGGGAATCAGGGTTCAGAGTGGGAGAAGGTCCAGGCCCCAGGAACCTGATATACCATGTTGTGTTCTTGGCTCTGGGTTACTGCACTGGACGGACACTTGCCCCTCCGCACCCTGTGAGCCCCATGGTGCATTCTGATTGGCCGCCTTCAGAAAGTTCTTGAAGACAAGTTCAATTGTAAAAAAGAGGCAGCCACCCAGAAAGCATGTTTCCCTTCTCTCCCTACTGCACGGGCCTGAGTGGTGCCCCCACCCATCCCTAAGGCAGCAGACACCAGGCCTCTCCCTCTGTTGGGACTTGCAACTGAGTACATCAGGCTCCAAAGGGCCACCAGGCCTAGCACTTCTTGTCTTATAGTGAGCACTGAAATCAATTGAGGGCGAAAACCGCTCTTATGAAAGATGGAACTGCCTTCGGAAGCGCTGTGCCCAAGTTCAGCAGTGCCAAGTCTCCGTGGACCTCCGGACTAAAAGGATGCTCTAATTCCCTGCCGTCTACCCCCCTCTGGTGGCCACTTTTTGACGAAGCGAGAAGCCCCAGGCCCTGGTGCCTCGTGTGGCAGGAAGTGGCTTATCACAGTCAGGTGAGTCTGAAGGAGCTGGCGGCCCTGAGAGGCAGACCCCAGCTTCCACCCTCCGCCCAGACCGCTCTACCTCCAGCAGCCAGGGCTTCAGCTTGCAGTCCAACAGAATGTCGAAGCCCAGGATTTCAAAGCAGGCGCTGCTGAGCGTGTGGTTGGGGAAGCAGGACCGGTAGTTGTGCTTGATGGTGGCGTGGGCAGAGATGATGGTCTTGACAATGACATCCTCGATGTCGCTCCACATCCGCTCCACGTTGTGGCCCTGGGTCGCCATGTGCACGTTGAAGGTGGAGAGTTTCCTGGAGGGGAACCACAGACAGGGCAGCTCACCTCTGATCACTTAAGGCCGTAGCATTCTGGAAACCAGGCACGGCGAGAGAAGCCACGGATTCTCAACCTGTGGGTCGCGACCCCTTGGGGGCGGGGTGTTGAACGACCCTTTCACAGGGGTTGCCCAATTTATAACAGGATCTGTCAGACATAATCGTCATAACAAAATGACAGTGACGAAGTAGCAATGGAAATAATTTGATGGTTGGAAGGTCACCACCACATGAGGAACTGTGTGAAAGGGTCGGGGCATTAGGAAGGTGGAGAACCGCTAAAGACAGTCAAGAGGAATACTCGGACTCAGCACAGGAGAGGGTCTGAAAGAGTCACAGGGCCACATCCGTCAAGTCTTCCTAAGCCCCGGAGTAGATGTGCATCTAATGACATGTAAGACATGGCTGGGATACCTCCCTCACCTAATTCACAATAATAATACAAGACACGGAGCTTGGGCACTTTCGACACCCAGGGACTGGAGCAGGCGTCTGGTATCCCGCACGGAAAGCTCAGTGAGTGGAGAGAAAACCAGCCAACCAACCAAACACCCCGCGTGGTTTTACTTTGGGGGAAATTGCTTCTCAGCCTTCGAGGGCCCCTTGAAATCACTTGAGGAGGGTGAAGGGAGGCATCGATCTGTGTAAGCCATGAAAAAATAATAATACTTTATACATCATCAAGGGTGCATGGGGGGGGGGCGAGGAAGAGGAGCCGTTACCGAGGGCTCAAGCAGAAAGAAAATGTTTTGAAAATGATGATGGCAACAAATGTACAAATGTGCCTGACACGATGGATGGATGGATCGATTATGGTAAGAGCTGTACGAGCCCCCCATAAAATGATTTTAGAAAGAAAGGGAAATCACTTGAGGAGCCATTAAAGAACACCGATACCTGTTTGAGGGTGACCTTCAAGAGGAAAGACAGTCAGGGACCCCCACAGATGGGTAACCAACTGTTTCAGGCCATCTGGGATTGTCCCACACTGCAGAGAAACCAAGAAGGTTGTCACCTGTCGCAGAGGATGTCTCTCCTGCGTGTGTGTTCCCATCAGCTCTGAGCTGGGCAATACTAAGAGAGGGTGAGCCTGGCACACGCCCTCACCCTTCCGTGCACACCTGGTGCACACAGAGTGTAAGTGGACGGTGGAAGCGAGATGCAAGGGGCAGAGGCAGAGAGGAGAATGAGGGCCAGAGGCACCACTCATGCCGGCAGTTGAAAAAGTGCTCTAGACCCTCATGGATAGAGTTAAAAAGGAGAAAGCAGGGTCAACCAGCCGATGAGCATTTTGCCAAGTGGCTGCCCTTCACTTATAGCTTTGTGCGGTGAAGGGATTCCAAGGGCCACCATCAACGTCAAGGGAAACCCAGGGTTAGCTGGAGAACCTGGAATGCATTTGCATAAAGGATAAAGGCAGAAAGGCGAAGCTCACTCACTACGAGGCCAAACTCCTCCACCTCCCACTGTCAGGAGATGGCGTGTTGCACATAAATGGATTTTCCAGATCACTTGAGGCTGATCTTTCCAAGTGCCGAAAAAAAATGTATTTAGTTTTCCTAATTGGGTAATAAATCTCCCTAAGATGGATTATGCACTTCCCTGCCTCCTTGTAAGAGAGGTTACGAAACATAACGTGACCTTCCCGTGATGACTCAGGTTCGTCAAAGGGAATGCCTGTGCTTGTGTGATTTCATAATGCCCAGTGGTTAGGCAGTTCAATTTCACATGCCCCTCCTGTGCCTTGGAAATGAAAAGATAGTGTTGTTGGCCAGGTCGGTGTTCCTGTCTTTTCCTTCACTTTGACCAAAGCACCACTCGGTGTGCAGCGTGGGAGGGGACTGCCTGGAAGCACAGACTGCCTCCAGCTGTGGCCGGAAGTCTGGAGTGGGAAGGAAATCGGTACGGAAATCATATTGTCTCAAACTCTTCCCCGGAAGGGAGAAAGGAAGAAGGACAGGACAAGAAAGGTCAAACTCTGTAAGGCACCACTTCTGGGAAGCACTCCAGGGCCCAGGACACTATCCCACTGCCTTGAGGGGGACACACTGTGCAGGGGGGAGCACAAGGCCAACAAGCAAAGAACAGTGCCGGACTATGGGGGATGTGACCCTTGAGGGTGATGGGATTTGAGCCGGAGAGGTCACGTGGGTGGTTAGGCTTTGATTCCACAGCTTGTCCTAAGAGATGAAACCTAGGCTTCTCATCTGATAAGTGAGGAAGGCCAAGGGCCCAAGAAAAGTCAGGTTTGACCACTACCACAGCGTTTATTTAAGTGACTGGACCAGAACCTGGAACCATGGAAGCTTCGTGAGTCCAATAAGAAAAGAGAGAAAACTCCCACTGTCCTTGAGCCCATTTTGGCGCAGAGCGACCTGAAGGAAAGAGGAGAGGTGCTCCTGTGGGTGCCCAGCCTCCTCTTTCTCCCAGGGAGCAGCTAATGGGCTCGAACCGCTCACTTTCAGACACCGCAGCACCCGCAGGGCTGCCTCTGTGAGACAGAAGAAGGGCCTTTGGTGGCATTTTAGGTTGTCGGTGGGCAAAAGCAGAGACATGAGCATGAGGAACCGCACCCAAGGCACCCTCACGGAATGCTCTCTCCAATGACCAGCACTGCAGGATGACTCCAGGGGCGAGATAGCCTGTGTGTAAGTCCCAGCTCTACCGCTTCCTAGCTGTGCCACCTTGGAAAGTGACACTCCAATTCCATGTCTTCCTGGTGTCCAAAGCAAGGGTGACGGTAAGTGCTGCTGAGAGAATGTGGCAGGCGGACTGAGGTGCACGCACCACCGCGGCGCCTTTCCACACACACCACTGCCAGCGAGTGGAGGACTTGCATCGACCCGGTGGGACAGGGTAGAACTGCCCCCGTCGTGTTCCAGACTCTTTATGGGCGTGGAAAGCCCCGTCTTTCTCCCACAGTGGTTTGGAACCACTGACTTTGCACACCATAAACACCTCCTTTTCCCTGACCATGCTCAGCTGCTTCAGTCTCCTTTCCTTAAGACTCAACTGAGACAAAGCAACGGGAAGGCCAAAACCCCTTGGTGAAGGTACTTTTGTGAAATGCTCCCTCCTGCCCCCCAATAATTTCCTCCTCCTTTTGTAGCAACTGTAAAAGCCAGCCGGTCACAGGTCTGCCGCACTAGGGCATCCTGACCTAGCCTTTGAGAATCTGTAAGGGAGCGATGCCCCAGAGAGCCCCAGGCCCTGAAAACCCACCTGGCATGCCCTCACACCTGACGGACTAGCCATCAGTGAAGATCTGTTGACAGGAAAGCCCCAACCGTAACCAGAGTGTGTCTGGGTGTGTGTGTGTATCCTGCTGGGGAAACAGCTCCTGTTTATGTCTCCTCCTCCCAGCCTCCCACGTTTACGACCAGGCCTCTTTTAATGATTAACAACCCAGAGAACAAAGAGGAAGGAGTCTGATCTAGGCTTAGAAGCCAAGCAATATATTTTTTTTTCTGAGACCCTCAGGGCCAGGATGGAAACCCCTCTGGGAGTGACAGGGATTCAGGGGGCGGCTCAGAGGCTGGCAGGGAAAGGAACCAAAAATGAAGCCGCTTCCTTACCTCTTGCTGCCAGAGTGAGAATCCTGAATGAAATTTGAACTGTGCTTATTAATGGAGTAATTCGTCAGGTGCATGCAGATGTCATCCTGGGAAAAAGAGAGACACGCCTGTGGGGTCGGACAGGAAGGGCAGGCCTTCTGCTTCTGCTTTGTTCCCTCCCTCCCCTGGCACCTACAGGGGTAGAAAAGAAAGGCGCCAAGTCGGGCTGACTTAACTGGCAAAATAGAGGACAGGGCAGAGTGCCCAGGGCCTGGAGGGCCAGAAGAAAGGCTGGCTTCGGCTGGCTTTCACCCCTCGGCCTGAAGGTGGCTTCCAGAGCTCTGGGAGGGCTTCCCCGAGGCTCTTTCTCTGCAGACATCACTGAATCGTGGGGCTGGTGTGGGCACCCCAGGCCCACTTTTTCCTAGCTGGATGACTTTGACAAGACCCTTGCACTCTCTGAGCCTTAATGCGCTCCTTCTCAAACTGGGGTAACACTCCCTGTTTGGGAGTACTCCTTGAAAAGAGAGCTTCGGCACCCTGGCCCGTATTACGTGAGCCACCAGTGACCGCTGTATCCGGGACACCTTGATCATGCGGGTGTAAGCAGGAGTTTTGACCTTGCTAAGAGTGTGGGGCTCAGAGGCGTGCTCTCTTGGCTCACCAGGTTGTCCGTGCAAGGGTAGGAGTAAGATGACGTGGCGAAGCGGGCCAATCCTTCGTTGTACACAAAAATCCTGAGAGGATCACAGGACGTCAGCAGCACATAAATTCTCAGGTCAAACTTGAAACCATCAATGATGAAGGGCTGGGAGGAGAAAGCAGAAGGCACACACCGTCAGAGGAGAAGCTGAAACACCCATCTCACTTTCGTGGTGTCAGACCCAACCTTGTCTCGTGGGATGAAGCGCAGGTTGGGAGAGGCTGAGAGGCGGACAAGGAGACTTGGGCGCTGCCCCAACATGTGACTTTGTAGAATTCGCCAAACTACACTGCCCTCCGTTTCTTGGATCTGTCGGATGGCACAAGGTAGCACAGCCAAGCATCATCTCGACAGCCAAGTAGAGTAACTTCAAAACAAGCCCTGTGAAGCGAGAACATAGTACCACCAGCCAGGGCTGTGTTATTGCTGTTGCCCCGCAAGACTGCTCCCTGCCCCGCCGTGTCCTGGCCGTTCCCGTTCCATGGAGCCAGTCCTTCCTCCTCCACCCTCCTCCTAGGAGGCTTCGACCCTGGAGTGCGTTCATGCACCGCTGGCCTCTGTGCTCCCACCAGGGAGTAAAACCAGTCACAGAAATCCCTCCAGGACGCCTCGCATTCCCTGAACAGGCAGGGCCTCCACACGCTAAAGGTGTCCTCCCAGCTGTCACCTCTGAGAGGAAAAGGGCCCGTCTGGTAGGGACAGACCAACTGACCCCCTGGTGTAAGAGTAGTTGCCGGAGGTAAGGAGCTACTCCGGGGGACTCAGCCTCACCCACCCCCCTCGCCCCCCCATTTCACATTGTGTGCGGAGAAGCGAGAGCTTAAGGTTGCCGGGGGTGATGGATCCTTGCGATGAGGACATACCTTTGAAATATAGAGCTGACAGATCATATCCTCCCCGGGCTTGATTTCTCTCACCCTCCGCGTGATGAATATACCCCTCCCTTGGCAGCCTGAATCCGGCTTACAAATGTATGTCTTGTTTTTTTTGGACCTGCTGTAATTCTGCAAATCTCCCCAGCTGCAAGAGCAGAGAGGAAAAGAGACACACCTTTAGGGAAAAAAGAAAGGCTAACTCATGGGACAAAAGCCCGGGTGCTGATAGGCTCCCGAGGTCCAGTTAGCAGCTGGGGGGCAGGGGGGGGCACTCTGGAGGGAATTCATCCAGGTGCCTATTTAAATCCAGGCCAAGCCACTTACTAGCTGGCGGTCCCTTGGCAAGGGACTTAGCCTCTCTGAGCCAATTTCGTCATCCGTGCAGCGAGGATGAGGATAATGATACCAATCTCACTGTCATAGGGTGACCCCTGTCCTCACTCGGGCAAAGCGCCCGGGTGCACCGTGCACCCCGTGTGGGGGAGCAGCGATCTGGGTCGGTGAACTTTCTGCGTTCGTAAACAGAGTGGACCGTGGATCTGTCTCTAAGCCCCTTCTGGGAGTCGGTGGTCAGCAGTAACAGCTGCACTTCAGGCCACGTGTGGGAGGCAGTCTGCACGGGAGGGCACTCCCAAGACGGCCAGCGGACATTCGGAAGAACTAACGAGCCCATCGATGGGCGGCACCGTCGCACTTGTTTGGTGTGTCCTTGTAAAGGAAGCCGGTGACCACTGGGGAGGGACTAATTGCAGAGCTCCTCAGCGGCTTTGAAATCTGGAGGGTCCTGCTGCCCTGCTGGCCAAGCACCTTTTCTACAAGCTAAAGAGACGCTGGGAAACGGAAACTTCGTTTGGGCCTACTGCCTCTTGGGTAGGGAACACTGCATGGGAAGGGGATGGCGGGGTTCCTCTAGTGCCCTTGCCATGAAAATATAATCCCCTAATGTAGTCGTGCAAGAATCCTGTAACAATCCTGCTCCGCTCAGCCGCCCGCTTGTACCCAGGTCGTGTTCACGGTCTCTCTCATTTCTTCTATTTCTTCCTTGTGTGGTTCAGAGCACTTGGTGAGCCAGGGCCAGATGTCTGGTTTCAAGACGGATGAAGTGAAAGCAGACCGAGGGAAGGGCCAGGCACCGTTTCTGCTCCACGGGTGTTAAAAATCCAAAATTGCCTCCAGAAATGGTTGAGACAAGGCGGTTTCAGAACGTTTGTGGGGAATTTCCAATTGTTTTAAAATTCCACTTTCCCACAGAGGTGTTGAAGCCCCCTTATCCATTCAAATCCATGACCAATAGCTTTCAGGGTCAGAACAAACAAATGCCTTTCCTAACTTGAGCACCTAGCTGATGTCATCTCATTTTATAGGCAGAGCCTTGTGTTTTCTGAACCTTGGACACACCCGGAGTCTCCCTTCTTCCGGAACAGAAGGGGGGGGGGAGATGGGAGAACATATGGGCGGGAACAGTGACAGCCAGAGACGCAGCCTCCAGAAGGAAGTGTAACCTGGGGTGGGGCGTGGAGCCGGGAGCACCGGCGAGCACTCACTCAGCGGGAAGACACCAGGTCCTGGGGAAAAAGTGGAAATCTTTAGGGAACATCTTTAACATCCGGCTCATATTCCTGGCCAGTAAGTCCTTGCGGCAGATTTCACTCATTCCGGGGAAGTGATTGATTTTCTGTGAAGGAAGCCGGAATTCATGAATAATGAGGGGACGTAGGGATCCACATTCCCTTGGGTGCAATGATTAACAAGGGGCGGGGGACGGGGGGGCTCCCCGGCAGCCTCATTAGGCAGATGTCACCTTATACTGAGGACCAGCTCTGAGTCAGGTACCTGGTAACTTTTCATTTCCATGACCCGCTCCAGCGACACCGAGAAGTCCGTCCAGTAGAGTGTCCAGTCTTCATTGTCCCCTCCCTCGCGAAGGCCGTACTGCTGGGCAGCCCTACGCACTGGGGGACAGCAAGGCCCGTTAGCCCAGAAAGTGGAAGGGGATCAGGGGCGGGGAGGCTAGCTCCGTGTGAAGGTGCTTCCAAAGCAAGTGCTTAAGTGAAAGCACTGGTCTCCTTGGGGCCGGTGGCCATCCTCCCCTGACTGGACACACACTACTGCCAAGAAAGGAACCGAGAGAGCAGAGAGCTACTGATGATGGTACAACCTGTGCTCAAAGCCCCCACAGAAAGCTCTCGCTCGTGAATGCCTTACCCGCCCTGGCTTCCCCTTACTAGGAAGCAGGCTGCGGGCTTTCTTCCAAAGACTCAGCCATTGAATGTTTAAGGAATACAAACTAGCCCTTAACATCAGCCAGAGTGAGCTACAGCACAGGAAATAAAACATTACACAATGCCTTTCAAAGCCATGTCCATGCTGGCACATCCTTCTCTGGTCCCTGTTGTATGAATACCTTGGGGTTGGCTCCCACCCAAACTCCAGTGCCTTCAAGGACCTGGGAAGGGAGTTGCCCAGCAGTCGTAACCAGGAGAATGCCTGGCCAGCCGAAAGCATTCGAATTCAAATTGAACCCAACACCAGCACCACCGTGCTCTGAAGTAGAAAATCAGTCGTAGGCTCTGTTCAATCCCGTCTGCCAGTGTGTAACCCGTGCTCTGAAACAGCCGTCGACGGAGTCCACAGCTGCCTTGCCAGCAGTCATGGCCCCAAGCCATCATATACAAGAATGATCAATACGATGGTCCAAACCCACCGCTCTTGGAGAGCCACCCCCCACATCCTCCTTAGTCAGTCAAGGTGAGGGAACCCAAGACCAGGGCTCAGGGATCCTCCTTTTCACCCTCAAGACAACAGGGAAACGATCCTTCCCAACCCTCTGGGGACTCGGATGTGCCCAGCGGAGGTCCCTGAATGCAGATGCTCACCGCTTTCATACCGGCAGTTGGATAGATTGATCACCAATCATCTGGAAGAGAGAAGGAGAGCAGCGAGACAGAGACAGACACACTTGCCGGCACCAGGGGTCGTGGCCAGACACGTCCATCCGAGAAACCGACCCTGGTGGGCCAGCCCCAGCCTTGCCCCACTGCGTCTGACAGTCCCTTTCTCATGATCGAGGAATCGGATCCAACTTCCGCAGTGCAGCTACAGCCAATTTTGCTTACAGCTCCATATTAGTATCATCACCCCTGAGCCCCATCACTGCAGGGGTCCATTAAGGACAAGAATGGAAAATCTCTGGAACCCAAAGGGTCTCCTGCCCCTTCCTCCTCCTACTGAGGGAGGCTGTGAGTCTGGGAGAGGGCAAGCCCTCCGGCATGAGTCCGAGTGGTGATTCATTTTCCACGGGGGAGAGGAAAGCATGGCAAAACATTCCCCAAGAACTGGAATGCAGAAGTTGTAATCAGATCCCAATAAGTCAATTCTATTATGTTCCAAGCAGACTAAATTCCCAGGACAAGAAACATTTCTTTAAAACACAGAAATCCTCCTCCTGCACAGTCTGACACTGGCTCCCCGCTCCCGCCCTACCCTCATCTGTGGACACTGGAGTCTGCAATAAATGCTGTCACATGTCAAAAAATAAGATAAAACATAGAAATCCTCTTTCCCCATCCATTAAAAAAAAACATCCTAGACATGCTCACAGAGCGGAATTAGGACAAGGTGTAGATTTCCTTTACATGTTCATTATATAAAACAGACCATCCACAGTGGATTTGATTTGTCTGACCCGGAAGTGGTGGAGTTGGGACAATCCCACACAATCTCTGCAATTTTTCTCCTGGAGTCTCCCTTTAGCAGTCAAGGCCCCCCTTCCCTCCGGATCCCACCTGTTCTCACCCCCACGGACCCCCATTTCCCATCGTTAAATCCTAACCTCTTTTTCTTCCTCTTCTTCTTGCCTGGCTGGTGGGCATTCTGGAGCCCCTTTTGCGGCCCCGTGTTCTCTCTCACAAAAGCCAGGGCGATGAGTCGTCTCAGACCTTCTATACCACTGTCCTTCCTCTCGTCTGAATCTGCCCCGGCTGCACTTTCCACAGTCTCACCTGGCAGCATGTCCCTGGCCCTGTTGGAGGCCTTGGGGAAATACTCACTGTCCCTAGAGAAAGGGGAGAGAGAGAAGCAGTTACATGGATTTACCTGCAGGGGGACCCCCTCCCTCGCTCATGTGGGTGGTGAACTCTGGTTCCACAAAGCTGGACCACAAACAGGTTGTGGTCTATAAAAGGCCACTCTTCCATGGTGGGGGTTGCAAGTTGGGGAGGGAGCTGATTCCATCTTTTGCCACTGAGTAAGACCTTGGGGACTCACTCAGCCAACCTTGGCCTTGGTTTTGCCCTCTTGGGCTGCCGAGGAGCCGTTTGAGACACTGTGCGCGGCACTGCCTCATAAACAAGCTTATTATTAAAGCAAGTGGGTGTCTTGAGACAGCCTCTCAGCGCTAAGCCCTGAGCCTTCCTAGGTACGGACTCAGTCCCAGAGGGGAAGGTGAGGTGCTTTGAGGAGGTCTGTTAACTGTTTCAACACTGAATCAACCTCCCACAGCAGCTATCTGCTGGGGTGGGGGGTGGGGGGCGGTAGCTAAGGCAACTGCTGCTCCTGGTGTGCAAAACTGATTTATAGCTAATTTAACAACGAGATTCAAGGGTAGAAGTGGGATGTGGGCCTTTAGAACCCCCGACCCCCAAAAAAGCTATGATGTCTTCTCCATCATTTAACTAAAAGTAAAACCAGTCCTCAACCAGAAAATAGAATCTGGCAAAGTTCTCATTTGTCCCCTCTCCTTTGGTGTGTGACATTTCAAACATATAGTTTTAAAGTCCTGATGCCCCTGGCCCACTAATCCCCAGGGATGCTCGTGATGTGTCTTTGGGTAGCCAGAACAGCCCCGATCAATTCATGGACTCGCTCTTCACATCCAAGGCTCTCCTGGCCACAAAGCCAGCTTTGTGGTACTCCCCTCCAATACCCTGCCCACCTCCCTCCCACCATTTCCGTCCCTCTCCTTGAATGCCCATTGCAACCTTCTCCCTGCTCTTGGCTTTGTGAAAGATAACTCACATTAGTATTCAAATAACATAACATGAAAGGAAGTCAGGAGAGCAGAGTAGGGTGAAAACTCACCTGTAGCTTTTGCTAACACAGCAATTTTGACTGCCTTGTGTATTCTCTTGTATCCTTTAACTCTTAAGCATCATGATGCTTCTACAATAACAATCGTCCTGTGCAAACAGTTTTGTGCTTTCTCAGCATTGTGGCGTCAACATCTTTGGGGTGTTGCAAAGTTCCCACATTTATTTATTTATAACTTATAACGTGTCTGGCTTTGAATGACTGTGTCATAGTTTATTGCCCTGGCTGGTGGCTTACTGAGCTACTAGTTATAAGAACAGCAGTTCGAACCACCAGTCAACCCGAGGAGACAGAGAAGGCAACCTGCTCCTATGGAAAATTGTAGCCATAGAAACCCTGTATCGGGTCACTGTGATTCAGAAGATTCCATTGAAGGTATGTACCAGAACAAAACCGACCATTTCTATCTAGCCCTGAAAAGAACCTATTTCATGTAAGAAGTTCTTTTGCTTCTTTAGAATTATTTTCCTAGGATAAAGATCTTGAAGTAGGATTATTGGCTTCTTGAATGTAAAAACTATATAGCTTTGGGTGTGGGCAAGTATATATAGGTGTGTGTGTGTGTGTGTGTGTGTACAAATATCTCCAACCAGCCAAGCAGTCAGCCAACCACTTTCCCAGTTGTGGTGGAGTCCACTCTGACACATGGCGACTCCATGTGGGTCGGTGTGGAGCTGTGCCCCATGGGGCTGTCAAGGGTTGGCTTTTGGGGAAGCAGATCTCCAGGCCTTTCTTCAGCATGCCTGTGAGTGCACTTAAACCTCCAACCTTTTCAGCGAGCAGGCAAGTGCTTGACTATTTGTTTCACCCACGCACACACACTCTCTTACTGTGATGTTTCCCAGACGCATGCATTCTAACCATCTGAACCACCACCAGCCATAATTATACCCGGCTCACCGGAGCGATACCATCTTTGGGGAATCATTTCCCTTTGCTACTCTTCCACCTCTTTCTGCCCCCCAATAAAACTTGGTGATGGGGGGAGGAGGGGCCGGCTGTCTAACTGGGAGCTACCTACAAATAATTGAATAAGTCGATAAAGGGTGTAGTGCTTGTTGGTTTTTCTTTCCAAAGCATATTCATATACATAATTGCCTTGAGTGCTCACAACTGCCCCAGGAGTTATTAAATCCGACACAAACCCCCATTTGGTTCTTTCCTTGATGAACAGAACTGCCACTTGCACCCAAGGCCCCCTATGGAGGCCCTTGTGCAGGAGTAGAACGAGGTGCTCAGAGCAAGCAACACATAGAACCTGAATCTGATGAGTCACTTCTTCCCTGGGGACAGGCACATTCTTGGCAAGACTCCAGAACACTAAGGTGCTGGAAATTTTGACCTTGGACTGCTCCTTTCGCTGCAAGTACATGGCTACCTCCCCTCCCCTCGCCCTCCACGAGTCCTGTTTACTCACGGAGCCCTGGAGGAGGAGTGGCACTGTTTACCTAAAGGTTAATGTTAACTTGTGGAGAGAAAACTGACCCTGAGTTTAGCCTCTGGAATCGTGGGCTGTCTTTGCCCTTGTTCCGGTTCTTGCCCAAGTGGAAGGAGCAAGCCCTGTCTGCCTCAAGGAGGAAAAAAAAATGTCACACTGTCCATGGCGGAGACATGCATGACGGAGCCTCCCATCTAGAAGAGCAAGGAACTAGATCCTGCATTCTTAAAGGAGCCGGTGCACTGTGGCATTCTGGCCCAGGATCACCTGTTTGCTAGGTCCCTGTGACAAACAGCCACCTGGAGGGCATCTGAGAAGGTGCCAAATGGCAAACAACAATCCCCGCTGTGTCTGATGAGTTTTGTCTTTGATTCTCGGCTCTCTTTTCTCCCAGCGTTCTCCTCCCTGTTAACTCTCCAAAGGCTGCACGATGCTGGCTACTCTCCAAAGGCTCCTGAGACAGACTATCTCCGCCAACGCCAATGGTGAAGCCAGCCTTCAGAAGTGCTTGCTTGGCTTGTGCACTCTGTTGTTGTTGTTGTTGTATGGCACTAAAAATGGTATCTGATCATTAGAAAGTGCAAATTTCTCATGTAAAAAATCCAGATTTTCAGTTTTCTTTATTTTGTTTTCTTTTGGACAAGTAGGTTCCCATTCCTTCATGCTAGCGATCAACTAGAGTCCAGTAGTAACTTCCTCTTTAGACACTTTGTGGTTTGCTCAGTACCTAACATTCTGTTTTGTCTCCCTAACACATGAGTCAAGGGCTAATCAGATTCCAAATTCCTTAGCTTCCTTATTTGTAAAAATATTGCCCCAGTTATGAGAGTTATAGGAGTTGATGAGTTAACTCCTTTGAGTTCACACAACACAAATAGAGTACTTAGAATAGTATCTGGCACATAGTAGATGCTCAATAAAAACGATCATTGTTCGGTGTGTGAACCTAGCCTGGCTGTGTTTGAGTATTCTTGGTTGCTAGGATAATGTCTGGCACACAGAGGAAATGTTTATATGAATCCTGAATGGGACTAGACTGGAAGAAGGAAATGCATGCATGGACTAGTTTAACGCCTTTATGACTCACTTTTCTCTATGTAATAGCGGTGCTGCTGGGACCATTAAATAAATAATTTTTAAAGCATCTGCCCAGGGTCCTTTCATATGGCAGGCACAGAAAGCATTCATTCATTTCAAATAATACTTGCTACTTTAAAACCCATTTCCCAAGAAACTGACAATATACTAAAGTATTTTAATGCCTAATTTTCATATCACCATATTATAGGCATTATCTTCCCTCTTTTACAGATGAAGAAGCCCTGGAAGTCTGTCAGGTAAGCGCCGGATTTATTGGTCTTATGAATAGACAGTTCACCAACGATGGCATCCAGGTGGTCAACAAACATATGGAAAAAAGCTCTCGATCACTGGTCATTCGGGGGAGGCAAGTCAAAACAGCAAAGAGATACCACCTAACACAGACACTGACAGCCAAGTTCTGCAGAGAGATTTGGAACCCATGCACACTGCGAGTGGGAGAGTAAATATGTAAAATCATTGTGGAAAGTTACATGGTGTCACCTCGAACAAGCAAATCATTGTGGACGGTTACATAGGAATAGAATTTTATACGATCCAGTAATTCCTCTACTGAGTCTAAATCCTAAAGAAGCAAGCCATAACAGGAGAAGATGTGTGCACATCCTTGTTCAGTGCAGTACTGATCAAAATGACAGGAAGATGGAAATGGCCCAAACACCCATCAGTAGAAGAATGGGGGAAAAAAACACAATGAGGAAACCATGTATCATCTCAAGACATGGATGAGCCTGGACAACATCATGTTGAGTGAAACTAGTAGGAATAAATATTCTATGAGATCATATTATAAGAGGAATATTTTTATTTAACCAATCTATAAATATATTTTGCTATGATTTAGAAACCCATCTTGAACATGGAATTAATAATCCACCTTTGAGCAGTATACCTCAAGGTTGGTTAGGTTGGTGACGGCAGGACATGATAGGGGAGAGGTGTGTGCAAGTTTGTGCCTGTGTTTGCATCTGGATGATAACCGTCGATGTATGTGGGCATCTCTTGGTGGGACTATAGAAATACATTAAGTTCAGGGGAAACACCTTGGTAATATTTTAATAGTTTAAAATCTGATGATTTTCTTAGAAGCATTATACTTAGTGTCCTCTTGATTTATGCTTCATTTTAAATTGAGCATTAAGGGAATGCAGTATTTTAAATATAACTCTGCCCATACCCTTATGTAGAAGCCTGTTAACCATTTTTGTTTTTTAGGAATTTTCTCCTCCCCAGGGGATTTGTTTGTTTCTTTTTCTGATTGAGTCAGCATATTATATTCTTGCTTGTCAAAATACTCATAGTTTAGGGACTTTGAATTGGTAAATATTCATGGTGTGGGGGGGAAATGCATGAATCCATACTGTGTGACCTCAACCACCTAAAATTGTATGCTCAGTCATTTATATACGTGCATAGGATATAGAAAGATATCATACTGTATGAAATCATCAAAATGATTCTGGGTGCCTTTTGTGTTCTTTGCTTTTTGCTCCTTGCTTTTCAATCTTTTTATGATGCACAAAAAAAGCTTGAAGTTTAAAAAAAAAAGTGATTTTAAAAACTTGCATGGAGTCCCCATTGCCTGTGAATAAAGTGAGCTTGCTGACAGAAAAAAAAAAGAGGAATCTTTTTTTCCCTAAGATAACAACTTTCATACTAGGGAATAGACTTTGGACACTGCCAAGGGGGGTGGGCCCGGAAGGGTTAGACTGTTGCCAAGTGCTAACTTGGGTGTAATGGAAAGCGGTAGTCCACAGAGGGAGAAGAGGAGCCAAGGATCAGGTGAAGAGTAGAGGAGGGGAAGGATGGATGAGTAGTTTAAACTGATGAATACAAGGTCGATGATGAGAAATGCAAACTCCCACCCAAGGTACACAAACTGAAGGTGGGGGGAAAGCACCCATGGGTACCACATTAGTTTCCTTACTCCCACTTGTCCATCAGTCTGCCATACTGCGGTGATGGCTTGTGTGTTGGTGTGATATGAAGCGATGTCACTGTATTCCAAATGCCAGCAGGGTCACCCACAGTGAACTGGTTTCAGCAGAGCTTCCGGATTACAAAGCAGGAGAGGACACACCTCAAAATGAGAAGAAACAGCGGCACACATTAATTAATGTTCAGAACTTGGAATGTCCAAAGTAAGACATTGGAAGTCAGGAAAAATTTGATGGAATGCAGAAAGATAAATATTCTAGGCTTCGGTGGCTGAAATGGACTGGTAATAGCCATTTTGAATCAGAAAATCGTGCGGTTTACTGTGTGCCAGGATGAAGCAATCAAGAGGAGTGGCACTGTGTCCATCATCAAAGTGGTATTTCATGGTCTATCTTAAAGTACAATGTTGCCTGTGATAGGTTTATATCTGTCTGCATCCAAGGAAATCCAATCCATACAACCATTAGTCAAATTTATGCACCAACCCCTAGAGCTAATGATGAAGAAATTGAAGAATTCTACAACATCTCCAATCTGAAATTGTTGAAACATGCAATCAAGATGCATTGATAATTATTGGCAATTGGCATGCAAAAGTTGGAAACAAAAAGGAACAGTCATTGTAAAATATGGTCTTGGTGATAGAAATGAAACTGGGGATCCCATGATAGAATTTTGCAAGAATTTTGCAAGACCAATGACTTGTTCACAGCAAATAGGTTGTTTTAAACAACACAAACAGTGACTATACACATGGGCTTCTCTAGATGGAACACACAGAAATCAAATTGACTACATCTGTGGGAAGAGGCAACGGAGAAGCTCAAAATCAGCAGCTAACACCAGGGCAGAGGCTGACTGTGGAACAGACCATCAATTGCTCCTATGCTAAGTTCAGGTTGAAGCTGAAAACAATTAAAACAAGACTCAAAATAGACTCACTAGACTCAAAATACGACCTTGAGCCCATCCCAAATGAATGTCAAGATCATCTCAGGACCAGATTTGCTGCATTAAGCACGAATGACAGAAGACCTGAGGAGCTGTGAGATGGAATCAAGAACATCCTTCACGAAGGAAGCAAAAGGCCATTAAAAAGACAAGAATGAGAGACAAGATCAAAGTGGATGTCAGGAGAGACTGCAATTTGTTTGCAATCATAGAATAGCTGAGACACACGGAAGAAATTATGAAATAAAAGAGCTGGACAAAAAAATCTCAAAGGGCAACTCCAGAAGACAAGGTAAAGTATTATAATGAAATGTATACAATCCTAGAGTTAGGAAAAAAAAAGATTGAAGAGGAATTTACAGACTGGTTCTGGACATATGGGCTAATATTGGACTTATGGACTTGATCTGGACTGGGCTGGGATGTTTTCTTAATATATAATTACTCAGAGGACCTGATGCAAGGGGCTTAAGTGGAGAGCAAATGCTTTGAGAATGATTGGGGCAGGGAATGTATGGATGTGCTTTATACAATTGATATATGTATATGTATGGATGGTGATAAGAGTTGTATGGGTCCCTAATAAAATGTAAAAAAAGAAAAGAGGAGAAAAAAATGATTAGGGCAGGGACTGTACAGATGTGCTTTATACAATTGATGTATGTATATGTATGAACTGTGATAAGAATTGTATGAGCCCCTAATAAATTGTTAAAATTAAAAAAAAATTTTTTTAAAGATAAAAAAAAAAAAGAAAATGATTAGGGCAAAGAATGTACAGATGTGTTTTATACAATTGATGTATGTATATGTATGGATTGGGATAAGAGTTGTATGAGCCCCTAATAAAATGTTTTAAATATATATATATATATATATAATTACTCTTTATATAAATATTAGGCTCAGCATATCTTAAACTAAAAAAACTCAAGAAAGAATTTAAGCCTTCAGTTGCAATATTGAAAGATCTTATAGGCAAAATATTGATTGATGCAGAAAGCATCCAAAGAAGATGGAAAGAACACACAGTCACTGTACCAAAAAGAACGTGTCTCCATTCCACCGTTTCGGGAGGTAGCATATGAGCGAGAACCAATGGTGCTAACGGAAGAAATTAAGCTACACTGAATGCATTAGTCAAAAACAAGGTTCCAGGAATCAATGGAATACCAACTGAAATGTTTCAACAAGCTGATGAAACACTGGAAGCACTTATTTGTCTATGCCATGAAATTTGGAAGACAGCTAGTTGAACAACTGACTGGAAGAGATCCATATCTGTACCCATTCGAAGAAAGGTGACTCAGCAGAATGCTCAAACTATACAACAGTAACACTGATATGACATTCAAGTAAAATTTTGTTGAAGATCATCCAGCAACAACTGCAAGAGTACATTGACAGGGAACTACCAGAGGTTCGGGTCAGATTCAGAAGAAGATGTGGAATAAGGCATATCATTGCTGATGTCAGATGGATCTTGGTTGAAAACGAAAGTACCCAAAAGACGTTTACTTGTGTCTTATTGACTATGCCAAGCCATTTGACTATGTGGATCATAACAAACTATGGAGAACTTTGAGAATAGTGTGGCCCTTACATAATATCCTGGCGACTTGCGAAGGGGTGGAGTCTAGCCTGTCAATCAGGCCATAGCCAATGAGGCCTCTGTGTGGGCATGGCCTTCTGAGGATTCTGGGAACTCCCGTATTCCTCCCTGGAGGCAGGAGACACTCTCTGCTTCATGTTCCTGCTGACAAGCCGCGTGGAGCTATGCTGATGTCAGCCAGAGCCTTGGAGCTGGAGAAGCCACGTGGAGACTCACGCCAGTGCTAAAATGCTTCCATTGCCACTGGATCCACAAGACTTTCCACCCACTGGTCTGGGCTCTTCCCGCATTCAGCACCATTGCATAGTTGCGTGAGTCTACAGAGGAATTGATGGACTAGTATTGACATATGGGGTAATATTGGACTTCTGGACTTGATCTGGACTGGGCTGGGATGTTTTTTAATAGACAATTACTCCTTATATAAAACTCTTTCTTACACACATGAGTCTCTCTGGATTTGTTTCTCTGGTCTACCTGGACTAACACAAATAGGAATTCCGGAACACTTCGTCGTGTTCATGCGGAACTTGTCCATGAAGCTGCATTTGGACGTGTTGTCAGGAGAGACTGGCCCCTGGAGGAGATCATGCTGATAAAGTAGCGGGAGAGCGAAAAAGAGGAAGGCCCTTGACAAAGCAGATGGACACACTGGCTGCCTCAATGAGCTCCAGCACAGGAACAGTTGTGAGGATGCTGCAGACCAGGCAGTGTTTCCTTGTGTTGTGCATGGGATTGCCATGGACTGAAAGAGACTCGATGACATCTAACAGCAACAAACAACTTGTCTTAAAAACCATCTCCTTTCAGAGCCCATTTCTAAGAAAGGGCCCCAATCTGCCCACATTTTCTGTAACCTGGGTAAGGTGCTAACAATTGCTTCTGCTTTATATTTATTGTCACTATCTTTCATTTATTTATTTTCACCAATGTCCAGGTTCTTATAAGACCACTTGCTACACTCTTAGGGAATCCCTGGATATTACAGCTAGGAGGGATCTTGGAGAGAGTCTAATTCAATGCCTCTGCTTTTGAGGTGAGGTTATTGAGGACCACGCCCTCGTGGGGGAGAGGATTTGCACAGAAGCCAAGCAGGCAGTGGAGCCGGGATCCAAGCCCTGATCTGCTGCTCCCTTTAATTCTCCTTCCATTACACTAGGCCAGTGGGCAGATGGTGAAGGAATGTGTACTCAATGCTTTGGAGAATTAAAGTAATTAAAACTGCACTACCAATGTAGCAAACATGACCAGCAGCCTCTTCAGTTTTCCTTAATGACACAGACATTCCATTTACCTTTCCCAGTATGCTAATTAGGACAGTGAAAACACATCAGCTTTTCATTAAAGCATTTTTATATGGGGTTGGATCTTGCAGTCTTCCGAACAAGAAGCTGCCGACTAAATCCCGGTGGTGGTGGTTGTGCCAGCCTCAATTATGGTTGAGCCCATTGTCACTGCCACTGTGTCAGCCCATCTCCTTGAGGGCTGGCTCCCTTTGTTTTCAATGGTGTTCTGGTTTTGTTTTTTTGTAAATCATTTTATTGGGGCAGCCTTCTGCTTTAGAAAGCACCCTGTTCCTTCCCAGGGGCTGGCTCTTCCTGGTAACAAGCTCAAAGTGGGTGAGATGAAGTCTCATCACCCTAGCTTCTTAGGAGTATTCTGGCTGTACTTCTTGCAAGGCAGATTTGTCTGTTCTTCTAGCAACCCATGTTAATGTCTACCTTCTTGGTCAAGACCATAATCAAAGGCATCCGTTCCTCTTGGATCTTCTTTAGTCATTGCCAACTTTCACAAGCCTGCGGGGCTGTTAAAAACACCACGGCCTGGGCCTGGGGCACCTTAGTCCTCAATGGGACGCCTTTGCTCCTTAACACTTTTAAGAGTCCTTTGAAGAAGATTTGCCCAGTGCAATACCTCGTTTTATTATATACATATTTTTAGATTTTATTGGGAGCTCTGGATATTACATATATAATATATTATATTATATATAATTTATTATATATTTTTTTACATTTTATTGGGAGCTCTTACAGATATTATAGCAATCTAGAGTTCAATTAGATCAAGCATAATTGTACAAGTGCTGCCATGATCATTTTCAGAACATTTTCTTTCTTCTTGAACTCTCTGATAACAGCTCCCCCTTTTTCCCTCCCTCCCCCACCCCCAGGAACCCTTGTTATATTATGTATATTATATTTTATATTGCTGTATCTTACTCCAGCCAATGTATCTGTTCACCTATCAGTGTGTCATTCGTTCCCCTCTACTTCTTTAATATTCCCTCTCCTTGCGATTACAGTCTTAGTTTTACCTCGTTAATCTTGTGAGACCTGCATATGTTCAGTTGTATAATTAAGATCATTTGATGCATGAAATCCAAGATAGATAAACCCTTTAGAAATAGTAATGGGAGTAATGATTCCTTGAGAGTACGGAAAGGGTGGGGGGACTAATTTTATTTCTTTTTTTCCCTTCATATGATGGTTTATCTTTTATTTGTTGAGATAAAAACCAAGTGTTATTTCAAACAATGACAAACCACCAGAAGTGTTATAACATTTTGAATCATAATAAAGTTTACAAAGAGTAAGAGCTATATTGGCATGTGTAATATAAGTATTACATTAGTAATATTTTTCAGGAATGTTGGTGGTGTGTTGAGTTAAGCATTGGGTTTAACTATGTGTTGGAATAGACAGGATGATGGTGGATTGGGTTGTATGCTATTTTTCACTTGCTGCCCCTGATATATATTTCCTCAAGGCTATTGGATAAATCCATACGTTCTTGCCCTCTAAGCCAAGGAGCATTCAGTTGATAAATGGGTGGAGCTGTACTTGGGTATTCATTCGGTAGCAGCACCTGCAAGCAAAGGATCCATTTGGGATTTTTTGTAGTGTCACTAATTCTAGTACAAAATATTTTGGCACACTCATCAACGACACACCATTCATCGCCATTTATAGCAGCCATTGCTTCAATTTCCTCATTCTGCCTCTGGTTAGCTGCTGGATCTCCCTCAGCCATCTGGCCACAGGAGCAATTGGACACAGACTGCCTGGCCAGGTCCTCAGCGCAGGGGCGGGCTAATTTTATTTCTTGACTGTCACCTCCATGGATACTGATTGTGGATTCAAGCAAAATGACATCCTTGGCAGCTTCAAGTTTTATCTGTTTATCATGTTATGTTAGTCCAACTGCGAGTAGTTTGCTTTCATTACATCCATATTGCAGACTGGAGTTTTGTATCTTCATCAAATTCCTCTTGGTTTTCAGCCAGCAAGCTTGTTTCATCTTCCTATCCCAGGTCGTGAAGGAGCTTTCCTCCAGTCTGATGCAATGTTCTTCTTCAGAGAGTCCAGCTTCTCATTGTTTTGTTTTGTTTTTGTTTTGCTTCTCATTATTATTTGCCCAGCACACTCCAAGCCAAAGAAACCCACCACCAGGGAGTCAATTGTGACTCATAGTGACTCCATAGGACAGGGTAGAACTGCCCCTGTAGGTTTCTGAAGCTATAAATCTTTACAGGAGCAAAAAGCCTCCTTTTCCTCCCATGGGAAGGCTAGTGGGTTTGAACTACTGAGGTTGAGGTTAGCAGACCAATTCGTAATCCACTACATCACCGTACAGATTGAAAAAAGTATAATAAAACCCTGATCCGCACCGTCCCTGTTTTTAAACCATTCAATCTTCCCTTGTTCTATTCTAGCAATTGCCTCGTGATCCATATACAGGTTCCACATGAGTATAATTAAGTGTTCGAGAACTCCCATTCTTTTTGATGTCAGCTACAGTTTGTTAGGATCCACACAGTTGAATACCTTTGCAAAGTCAATAACACACACATAAACATCTTCCCTGTATTTTTTCTTTCAGCCAAGACCCATCTGACATCAGCAATGGTATTTCTCCTGCCCCATCCTATCCTGAATCTGCTTGAATTGCTGGCACCCCCCTGTGGATGTGCTGCTGCAACTGCTGTTGAATTAAATTTTTAAAATTACTTGCATGTGAAATTAACAATACTTTAAACCTTTTCCTGCACTTTGTTGGGTCTCCTTTCTTTGGAATAGATACAACTATAGATCTCTTTTAGTGGGTTGGCCAAGTATTCCAATTTTCTTGGCCCATGCTTTCAGTGCAGCTTAGCATTCTTCCTGTTTTGACTGCAGAAAAGGCTTTTGTTGGCCACCAGGGGGAAGGAGTGAACAATAGGATAATTCCAGGCATACAATTCCCTGCCACTGAGTTGATTCTGACACATAAGGACCCTATAGGACAGGGTAGATCTGCAACTGTGGGTTTCAGAGATTGTTATTCTTTTAGAGAAATAGAAAACCTCATCTGTCTTCCAAGGAGTGAAAGGTGGTTTTGAACTGCTGACCTTGTGATTAACAACCCAATGCATAACCACAACTTAAGCCACCAGAGTTCTTTCCATGCACACATATTCAGGTTTTTGTTTGTTTTTGGCTCATTTGCACTTCCGAAGAGCTACACAGGTTCACTATGCTCTTTGCCTCGGGAAGTGTTAAGGGAAGAGGCAGAATATGGGACATGTTGCGTGCTTTATTTTGCAAAGCTGAATTAATGTGGGTATCCTATAAATGGAGGAAAGACTAATCTGGTACTTGATTGGTAGTTGATTCAGATAAGAATGATAGGGGAACTATATTTCAAGGTTTAGCCAGGTTTTTTGTTTTGTTTTGGACCTCTAATCTTGAGGGAAACCTTTTGTTTCCAATCTGTCCTGATGCATAGAGCTCTAGAGCATCTTCTGTGTCTGCCTGTGGTCTCCCTCTCTCCCTCACATAGATGTCCCTTTGCCCTATTTTTCATCTCTTGGCCTTTCTTTCCGACCGTAAGCATCCATCTGGAGGCCTCAGGGAAAGGAGCACTTCATTGTTAGATGCTGTCAAGCCTGTTCCAGTTCATCGTGACCCAACAGTCAACAGAGTGAAGCACAACTTGATCCTGCGCTATCCTGGAACTTGGTCTTATGCTTGAGCCCATTGTAACCGTGGCCACGGTGTCAAGCCACCTTGTCAAGGCCCTTCTTCTGTTTGGCTGCCCTCCACTTGGCAGTTTGGCACGTCTTCTTGTGCTGAAGTGAGAAGGGTGTATAATGCTCCTTCAAGAGGCTTTGCCTCCTGTCCTTTGGACGTGTTATCAGGACAAACCAATCCCTGGGAAAGGACAACAGGCTTGGTAATGTAGAAGGTCAGCAAAAAAGAGGATGGACAGGAGCTACAATCATGGGCTCAGACGTAACAGGCGTGAGGATGGCCAGGACCAGTCAGCGTTCTGTCGTACATGGGGTAGGGTCACTAGGAGGGGGGACCGAAGGCACCTAACTATGGGGTACACAAAGATTTCTCCCAAGTTGTCTCCCCCAAACATATGCCAAACTTAGTTGCTTGCTACACATGGTAAACACTTGGAGGTCCATGAAAGTAGGTCAGAGGTTATCCCCCCCCAAGGGTTATCGGCCACTTAGAGCAACCAGACAGTGTAGTCTGGCCCACCCTAAGTAGGGCTCACTCCCTTCTGAAAAGAATCATAGTAGATTGTTTCCCGGAAGGAGAGCCCAGGGAGGTCAAGCCCACTCAAAGGTGACCAAGGTTAGGCCGCCATCATGAATCTAGGGCCCACCCATCTTGTCACATGTATACCCCTAGTCCCTCCCCTTCCTAGTAAGTGTGCACCTTAGCTGATCCCCTTCCTGTCACGCTTATGCTCACTGTACAGCCCCTTCCTGTGACGTGTGGTTCCCTGTAATCACACCCCCTAAGTATACATGGGCCTTGGCCAGAAATAAAGAGAGACTCCTCCTGGCCTCTCTGCTCACGCTGGGCGTGGACCTGGCTGGTGAGGTTGTGGCTGTCCAGAAGGCGAGGATGCTACTATGAAATATGTCTGACTCTTTCATTTTACTCTTTCCTAGCTCTCCTACCTTCCATGACTTTACCACAATCTTTATGTATTTTAACCATATAATTGTGTTTACCGAACCATTGATTAGTTGTGGGGGGCTGGTTCCCCCCACACCTAACAAACAATTTCAGCTCCGAACCAACAGGGGTCTGTGGTAAAACATGGACAAACAAGAGAAGAGGAGGGTCACTCACCTGTCCAAAAGCTTTGCCAATAAGAAATGCAGAGAAGGATTGGCCACATTCATTGAGATCCTCAAGAGCTTTTCTGGCTGGGAACCATCTTTTCTTCGAGGAACCGAGTTCTGCAGCAAGATTGGAAGAGGCAGTCATTCTGTCACCTCAACGTGCAGTACCTCCGCACCCCAGCTCCGCCCACTGCTTATCAGCAAAATGACCCCGACCAGGATGCCTTATAAGTAAAAGGCAAATAAGAATTCATTTCAAGGGATTCTTTCAAAGGTTCGTATTAGTCATGTTTTTAAAAGCAGTGCTTGGCCCCAAATAGGGCTATCTTTTATAATAGAAACACAATGGATTTTAAAAAACAGTAAAGAAAGAAAAAAGAACATGGTGGTAAAGATTGGCACACACACTAAATAACCTATTGACGTGCCTTGGGAGAACAGGTGCTTGAGAAACATGAACTCCCATCCCACTTCAGGCCCAAACTTGAGTTACACTTTTTTTTTTCCTGGGGTTCAAATCCCAAGGGAACTGTTTCTCAAGCCTGGGCGCTTTCTCTCAGGCATGGGGAGAAGTAACAAGTGGAGGGGAGAGACCATGAAGCGTGGGGCGTCTGCAGAAGACTGCGTGGGGCATAAATCGGGGGTAGGGTTCTCCACAAAGGAAGAAAGGGGACGCCAAGGGCGCAATGAAGGGGAAGGAAGGAGTGGGCAGAGAGAGCGGCGTGGTCCCAGAAACCCCAGGTCTGGAAACGACTGCTAGTCCAGGAAAACCGGGACAGGGCGGGAAGGGAGGGGTTCGGTAGGGGGCGGGGGTTGGATAGGGCACAGGAAGTACTGGGTGGGCGGAGAAGGGCAGGGTGTGGACAAGCCCTGGCACAGGGCCTGGAGGGTGAAAAGAGGGAGTGCGCGTGGGGTATCTTAGAGGTGCGCCGGGGCAGCCCGAGGGACTGAGCCCCGCTCGGGAGACGAGGAGGCGCAGTGGCCGTGAGGCTGAGTCGCTGGGTGCCCTAGAATGCCACCCAGGGGGCCCGGAGGTGCCCTGGGTGGGAAAACATGGTGCTGTAGACTCGGGCTTTCAGTGGGGACGTCACGGTTCGGGGCTGTCGCCGGGATTTGGGGCGCTCTTACCCGCCACTCCTAATGCCCCGCTCGCCCCCGCCCTGCGGGGCCCGTGTCTCACTCGCAGTCCCACTGGCAGCTCCCCTCCTGGAAGGATCAGGGAGACACACTCCTATTGGCTGCCAGACAACCCCCCACCCCCACCCGCCCTCTTCCTAACTTCGGGCCCACCTGGCCCTCATATTTGCATACAGGGCCTCCTGGCCCTCCGATTGGCCCCTGCGGGGGGGCTGCTGTGCCTCCCACCGCCCTTGCGGATGCAATTAACCGCCCCCGGAGCTCCGCTAGGGAAGCGCCGGAGGTTGTCCGGGGAGACGCAAGGGACGTAGGGGTCGCGCGGACCCCAGCCCGCCGGGCTCCCCCCTCGGAGCGCCCTGCGCAGGCGCTGCGGGAACGCGGGGGACCAGGGGGCGTGTCCGCACCCGCTGACCCCCAGCTCCTGCGGCTTGGGGCAGGCACAAGGGACAGGTCTGCGAGTCTCGGAAACCCTAAGAGAGCCAGACGACGCCAATCAATATGGGAAGAAGTAGAGTCAGTCTTAGAAGCCAGGATGGCAGGACTTCGTCTCATGGATGTCCTGGGGAAAGGACATCGTTCTTGGTAAAGTCGAGGGTCAGCAAAAAAGGAAGAAGACCCTTAAGGAGATGGGGTGGCACACCGGGCCCGACAACGAGGTCAAATGGAACCGTTGTGAGGATGGGCAGGACCTGGCAGTGTTTCCTTCTATGGAACCGCCCCCAACAACAGCAGGAGTTGGGATCCACTTAAGGACAGGGACGGAGGAAGGGGAAATGCCAGCCACAGACACAGGAAACGCCATAGGGAAGAGTTTGGGATTAAGATCTAAATCGCGATCCGGGTAACCTTATTGCTAGGTGCTGGCCAGGCGATTCGTATTCTTAGGGACCCCGTGTACACAGAAGCACCGCGGGGTCCTGCGCCATGCTCACCGCTCTTCTTACGTTTGACTCCATTGTTGCAGTTCCTGCTCAGCTGCACTGACCTTGTACTTTACCCAGCCGGGTGTCCTTTTCCAGAGCCTGGTCTCTCCTGAGAGCCCATCCAAGGAGGTGGGATGAAGCCTCTCTGTCCTCACTCATAAGGAGCATCCTGGCTGTATTTCCTCCAAGACAGATTCCTTTCTTCTTCGCCCGGTCCTTATTCATCCTCCAACTTTCACATGCAGTAAGGCTGTTGAAAATCTCCTGGCTTGGGTCAGGTTCACCTTGTTTCCCAAAGAGGCTATGCCACTATAGATTAGGGAAGTGTAAACATTTGGTTCAGGACCCTCCAACCAAGGCAGTTAGGGTATGACTCATGATTATAAGGCCCTTGATTATAAGATCCTACAACTCCAATTTCCTTTTTTTTTCTTTTTTTTAAAATTAATTTTAACAATTTATTGGGGCTCATACAATTCTTTTCACAGTTCATACATATACATACATCAATTGTATAAAGCACATCTGTACAGTCTTTGCCCTAATCATTTTTTTCTCTTTTCTTCTTTTACATTTTATTAGGGACTCATACAACTCTTAACCACAATCCATACATATACATACATCAATTGTATAAAGCACATTCATACATTCCCTGCCCCCCAATTTCCTTTTTTTAAGGTAGTTCATTAGATCTTTATATTTCATTATTACATCTGAAACGAAACACTAAGACCAGCAGTATTAACATGACTTGGGGGGCTTGTTATAAATCGGTGGTCCTCAACCTTCCTCATGCCGCCACCCTTTAATACAGCTCCTCATGTTGTGGTGACCCCAACCATACGATTATTTTCTTTGCTTCCTCATAACTGTAATTTTGCTACTGTTATGAATCATCATGTAAACATCTGATATGCAGGATGTGTTTTCATTGTTACAAATTGACCATAATTAAACAATTAAAGCATAGTGATTATCACAAACAAGGTCATTATATATTGTGAAATAGGTATGTGCTTTCCGATGGTCTTAGGCGACCCCTGTGAAAGAGTCCCAGAGGTTGAGAACCGCTATTATAAATGCAAATTCTCTGACCTCATTGTAGGCACCCCCTGCTTGTTTTGAGTCAAATGCAAGAATTACCTGAACCGATAAGCAGGAGAAATGCCCCAAAGCGATTTACTTTGCTCTTAGGTAAGGTTAGAGATGGTCTGCTCTTCAGCTTAAAACAAAATTATCCAGAAAATTGTTTTATCATTTTACTGGGGGCTCTTGCAGCTCTTATAGCAATCCATACATCAATTGTATCAAGCACATTTGTGCACATGTTGCCATCATCATTTTCCAAGTATTTTCTTTCTATTTGAACCCTTGGTATCAGCTCTTCTTTTTCTCCCTCCCACCCTCATGAACCCTTGATAAATTATAAATTATTGTTATTTTTAAATCATTTTACTGGGGGCTTATGCAACTCCTATCACAATTCATCCATCCATCCATTGTGTGGAACACATTTGTACATTTGTTGCCATCATCATTCTCAAAACATTTTCTTTCTACTTGAGCCCTTGGTATCAGCTCCTCATTTTTCCACTCCCTCCCTCTCCCCCTATTGTTATTTCATATCTTACACTGTCTGCTGTCTCCTTTCACCCACATTTCTGTTATTTGCCCCCCTGGGTTGGGGGTTATACGCTGATCATTGCGTTCAGTTCCCCCTTTTTCCCCCTTCTCCCACCACCTTCCCCCTACCCTCTCATGGTATCACTACTCCCATTATTGTTCCTGGGGGCTTTATCTGTCCTGGATTCCGTGTGTTGGGAGCTCTTATCTATACCAATGTACATGCTCCAGTCTAGACAAATGTTTAATGTAGAACTGGGTCGTGATGGGTGGGGGGTGGGATGCCCAATTGTCTACAGATGTGCTTTGGGTCTCCACTGCGACCCCACTCATTCATATCAATATGATAGTTTTGACTCTTCTAATACCTAATGCCTGATCCTGTTGACACCTCATGATTACATAGGCTGGTGTAATTCTTCCTTGTGGGCTTTGTTGCTTTCCTGCTAGAATGCCACTTGTTTAACTTCAAGCCTTTAAGACCCCAGATGCTATTTCATCTAACAGCCAGGCACCGTCAGCTGTCTTCACCACATTTGCTTATGCACCCATTTTGTCTTCAGTGATCATGTTGGGAAGTTGGGTACTCCAATTTCTTTCAAGAGCACACCCAGGTGACTGCCCCTCTCAGGGAAGGTTAAGGAAGTCCTAGTAACCCCCTTTCACTTTTCCAGTGGATACTATTGATGGACAGGGATCTGAACATGGAAGAATTGATCCAGGAAGTTCCCCCCTGGCAATAATCCCCATGCTTAGGGCAAACAGAACTCTATCAAATGGAAGATCGGTCTGTGTGGAGCAACAACTTAGGGGTTGTGGCTCACAGTGCAACCGTACTTGCATAGACTCCACGCCGACAGTGGAGTGCTGTGTTATTGGAAAAATTGATGATGTTACCAGGGCAATTGCCTTATACCGAGGGGGGGATGTTTGACTATGTTTTAATTTTCTGTTGCTATGGTTTTTTGTTTTCCTGCCTTTATTTTGTTTGTTTTTATTTATTTTTGTTGTCTGCTAGTTGGTTTGTTGCTGTTGTTGGTCCTATGGGGTTTTGGCTTTGTCATAATACGGACCACCATAGTAAATCTGAGTTGTGGATATCCCAGGGATAAGCAGATGGATTCTGGGGCTCCATTTGCCTCTAGCCCCAACCCAAGAACAGCTAATTCTGATCACATGGTTCTGCTCAGTACTCACCTTCATGAAATGGTCCCTGAAGATAAGGGAGCTACAGCAAAGTGGTGCAGAAAGTAGATGGTGCCTGGCTATCAATTGGAATAGTACCTGGGGTCTTAAAGGCTTGTCGTCAAGCAAGCAGCCATCTAAGTAAGGAGTCAACTAAGTCCATCTGGATGAAAACACACCAGCTTGTGTGATCCAAAGACGACAATAGCAAAATTCAAATATGACAAAGGGAAAAGTACCAGAGCCTAAATTGTGAACGCCCAATTGGTAGAAGGCTATGGAGGACAGTGGGAGCCCAACACCCATCTGCAGATCAAGCCACTGCAGGGTAAGGTAGTTTTGGCAACAGAAAGAAAGAAGGCAAAAGCGGAAACAGTTTTAAAGGCTTGTTTCAGAGCAAGGTTCACAGGTCCCTAATTGGGGCTAGAGAAGGCATGTTGTCTGGGTGAGAGGTGAAGAGTTTTATAGCCTAGGCCTTGGGGAGGGAGGAGCTGGGGGATTTTCCATTCCAGTTTGGCTGTCCGCAAGGCGGGGTACAGCATTCAATGTTATCTACTACAGTTAGCCTCCTGCATCTGGGCTTGGAAGGTCACCAAAGGGGAGGGGGAGGTTTGGTTTTTCAGCAGGTCCTCAGAGTGTTTTTCTCTTGCTCAGGATATTTTTCCACTTGCTTCCCCCGCTAACTCCCATTTCTGCCTAACAGATCCCCTCGAGCGACAGACAAGGGTCTCCAACAGCTGTACTATCAGACAGGGATCATTGTGCTCGTGATGATTCTGACTGAACTTGGTACTTGCTCAGTTGACCTCCCGCTTGACCCAACCTGAAATTGTTCTATGTGCAAGTATTTCTTGCTTGTTCCATGACAAAAATTTCTTCCCTGGCCTTCTAAATACTGATGGTGGTCTTTTCTTTCTTACTTTTTAATTTGTATTTTTATCTTTGTATTATTATTTTATCCTTACCCTTTTACTTTGTTTCGGTTGGATTTTCCAGTTTGTGAAGCACAGATGGAGTAGATGAATAGATAATACCTGGTGCAAGGGTTTTATTGGGGGGTAGGGGGGCTGGAGATAGGGAGGGTGAGGGAGTTGGAGAAGCAAACAAAGGTCTCAGTGGAGGCAGAATGTATGTGAAGATTCAGAATGGATTTAAGGCTCCTACTGTAAACCACAGCCAGCTGCAAAACCATTGCTCAGAAGTTAAGCTCTAATACCGAGCTAACAACAAGTTCAAAGGAATAATACTGTGGATCCTTACTCTCTACTGAGCACCTGGGCAAGATGGATTAACACCATGCCCCGCAGCAACAATGGGTTCAAATATAAGAACAGTATCACGCAAGTGTGGCACCGAATTGGGCAGTGTCTTGTTCTGTGAGTCAGAACCCACTCCCAGGTATCTAACAACAAGAGGCGAGGGTGGAGTTCCCTGCTGTGCGCTCAAAGAGGAGGGACGCGGATGAAGAAAAGAAACAGTCTCTTCTTGGGAAGCTGCTAGTGACTGGGAACAGACTAAGGAGAGAGGACAGGATGCACAGCTCCGATGTGGAGCATGTCGGGGACAAGCCTGGGATGTTTCCTGAAAGATGTCAACTTGTAGCAGGTTCATGGGAAACTTTGTACCTGGGAGTCAGCCCGGCACTGTGATAGGGTACTGAGGAAATGACTGGAAATCTCCCTTTCACCTGCCTGACCTGCCCAGGCAGAAGGCTGGGAACAAAGGCCTGCTCAGCCCCACACAGACACAGAAAGCCTTGCTTAACTTCACCCTGCGGGGAATAAAGGGAATGAAGGGCCTGAGCAGAGGACTGGCCCATCTGCTACTCTTCCAGAACCCTCTCTGTCTTCGGGTCCTCTTCCCTCCAGGTGGCCTTGGGCTATAGCGCCCCTCCCCCGTCTGAGACCCTGGGGCTCAGGTGATCACTCAGCAGATGCTTCCACAAGACCAACTGTCCCAGCTCTTTCCCCCTCCCCCCTCCCTCCTCTTTCTTTCCCCAGTGTCCTACCAATCTGCCCTGCCAGGCTAACTCTTTGGTCCCTAGTCCCTCTGGAGTGATATTGTGATGGAAATGAGGAAGAGGATGCAGGAGGGAACAGCAAAGATTTACGGCTTCCAGAAGGTTTCCATTAAAATCCCTGACAATTGGTTATTTATGAGCGGGCTGGCTGCAATGGAGCTAATAGGACAGAGCCTGGCACCGCTTTCCTTCCAGGGCTGGTGACAGGGACAAACACGGGGTGAACGGTAGAGCGAAGCAGGCTGCAGCCCTCCCCGAAGAGCGCATTGGTGATTTGCGCCAGGCAGACCAGAAACAGACACATCCACAGGACAATCGCAGAGGGACTTTCTGAGGCTCGGTGTGAAAGCTAGGAGCCCAGTGTTGAAGGGCCCTTCCTGTTCCCACAAAGTTAGGATTTTGTCCTCTCCCTTTGTGTGCAGGGAGAAAAGAAAAAGAAACAAACAGACCTGGGACTGCCTTTTTTTTTTTAACCGTCATTTTTGTTCAATGGCACTCATTTGACTAAAGAAAACCGAACAAAAACCAACCAAACACACCCCACTGCTACTGAGTCCATTTTGGCTCAGAGCAACGCAATGCTGCCCCATTGGGTGTCCAAAGCTGTAATCAACCTTTTGGGAAAGCTGACTGCCTCCTCTCTACCCCAGACCTGAGATTGAGCAGCCTAGTGCACCTTCTAAGTCAATAGACACTAAACACATATTAAAACAATAATAATAAAACAAGAAATCCCTCCAAGCTTTGTTTGTTCTGCCATCGACACACAGGCTCTCCGTTGGAGATGCTTTTAAATCCTCCATGGAAAAATGGGAGTCCTGCTTTTGCTCCTCTGAAGTCTCTCCTCCCTGGGCCCATCAAAATGAGGAAATCTTGGCTTATGTGCCAGGGCTGGGGCGGGGAGCAGAGGTGAGGGAAAGGTGCTTCTTTGAAAAGGAAGTGTCTTGAGCCCCACAGTTATTTTCCTTTAAAGCCGCCCTCTAAGAAGGAATGCCATTAAGGTCTGTACAGTCCTAGACGTCCGAGTCTGTCACTCCGCAGAGCTTTCTCTCGGAGCTCACCTGGCAGGCCTCCTGTGTCCAGATGAGGAAACTCAGGCTCAGAGACCTGAGACGTCCCAGGATCTCACAGAGGGGTCATAAAACTCACCGCTCCTGTTTCCACAGACACGTTACTGTTCACCATCCTAAATCAGCTCGTATTGGCCTATTAAAGCTTCAAGCCTGCATTCGACAGACTACAATCTGACCTGATCATTAGACTTTGCCCAGAACTATCTTTATCATGAGTTTTTCCTTTCTATGAAGGATTAAGTGTGAACTTTAGACATGGGGTGTGGGGGCGCGCGTCTTCTTTAAGACAACTGTCCGATGCTTACAAAGTAACCCCTAGAGCTAAAGCCCAACCCCCGCCGTCTTTAATATGAAACACATAGAAATTGATCGTGCTGTCCAGCACCTTTCAGGTGCCTGTGGCGTGCGTGTGTGTGCGCGTGCGCACCTGAATGACTTGCGTGGTCAGGGAACTTTCACCTATTTTATTTAGGTTTCCTTTATTTTTTTAAATTTCATCTGAAGCCAAATACAATTGGCAGCCAGTAAGTACTAATTAACTGCAAAGAAGTAGGAACACTCAGATTACTCCAGTAATTATGGAAGCCTTAAGCAACGATTTTCCTCAAAAAAATAATTAAAAACAAAACAGAACATAAAACCATTGAAGCTTCACCAGTTCCTATCAGCCAATAAACCTGGATTATGGCCCTTGGTCGCCCTTCAGGTTCTGAACAGAAGTCACCCCTGAGCCAGAGTAATTAATGATTCAAGATGGCGGGGCTGTATCTACCAGAACAAAGTACAACGGGCTATTGAAGAAGGAGGGATGGGCACAGGAACCACAAAGGGAAATGGGATAAGTTGTGGTCCAGTGAGGGGCTTGCAATGGATGAGTTGACACAAAATGTGTATGAATTGCTGAATGTAAACCTGATTATATGCTCTGTAAACCTTCATCTAATTCACAATAAAAGGTAATACACACACACACACACACACACACACACACACACACACACACACTGGGCGTAGCAGCGTCTGCTGCTATTGCTGCCCGAGGTGCCCTGCCAGGTGCCTCCCCAGCACAGACGATTACACCTGGCACTGTGACACCATGGTGGCAAGGTTTAGTGCATTTGCGCTGACGGACGCGAGATGGCGGACGGTGCAGAACTAAAGATCAGAAAATCCAGAGACTGTGACTGCTAGCTGGAGGTCCGGAAGCAGGCCGAGACCCATGAACTGCCCGGAGGAGATCCCGAGCAGAGCGCATGTCTTCTTGTGGACACCGAGCTAAGTCAGTTTCTGAAGACATTCTCAGTCGATGGCAGCAAGGTGATCAAACTGCCCTCCTCACATCCCCTTCCAACCCCAAACATCAGCCCTGAGGGTACAGGAGGGGGTTGGGGATGGGGCGTGGGGGTGGTCAGCTGATATTCTTGATGATTGTATAACCCCACTGGAAGGGCATGAACAACAGAATTGTATGTGAATGGATATAGTGGACGGTGTAAGATAAAGCAAAATGAATGAATGAATGAATGAAGGTTCTTGTGGGGGAGGGAGGGGATATAGGAGAGCTAATATCAAGGAGTTCAGGAAGAAAGAAGATGTTTTGAAACGGATTGTGGTAGCAGTTGTACAACACTGCTTGATGTGATTGAACTATGGATGTTATGATCTCTCTAAGAGCTCCCAATAAAATGATTTTTAAAATATTAATAAACTATTAAAGTTGTCAAGGATGTCATTTTCCTTGGATCACAACCAACGCCCATCTAAACGGCAGTCAGGGAAACAAATGGTGTACTGAATCAGGCAAATCTACTACAAGAGTTCGCGTTAGTGTTAAGAAGCAAAGATGCAACGTGAGAAGTAACGTGCACCTGGTCCAAGACATGGCATGTCCCAATATAGTATAACTTCCACGTGCCCTGGAAAACCACTACAAAAATCCATGCCAGCTGTCTTAGTGAAACAATCAGTTTGTTGCTGTGGCCTGGGATTGATCCCACAATGCCCATCTCTGAGGCCTGCCCATCTGCTCTGCTGTGTATGTTCTCAACAACAACAAAATTTTAAAGGGGGGAACCCCCAGACAACTCTGCAGTATTCCTCCTACGGAGTCCAAGTAAACGCATAGTGACCCTACTGGTCAGGGTAGAACTGCCCCTTTCGGTTTCCAGGATTCATATTTTTTTTTTTGTTTTGTTCTCCCCAGGACTCTTTACAGGAGTAGAAAACCCTATCTTTCTCCCTTGGAGAGGCTGGTGGTTTCAAACTGCTGACCTTGCAGTGACCACTGTGCCAACAGGGCTCCTGGAAACCCATATGGGAGGTCTCTCCGTATGTTCATCACACAAAAGGAGCTTGGCTTTTTTTGAACGTGTGTCGGAGGGCACTGAGAGAGCCCCCTGATAATTAGGCTGCTCAGTCATGAGCGATGGAAGCTTCTATTGCACCTTGCCTTTTTCAATCCCGCTCCACAGTCTGGGGAAAATGGCTTCAAGAAGTAGTTCCTGTCTATTTTTAGGGCATCTTTTTCTTGATGTAGTTGACTCCTAGAAACCAGCTCTGGGGAAAGCAGCCTGCCTGCAGATGGAACGACAGGCGCGTTACCTGAGCGCTCCCTACATTCAAAGCAGTTTGGTTAATTCCACGGGAGACACACAGACACATAGCCAAAGGGTTCCAAAGTGCTTTGGGCATCCATTCCCCATTTCCACTTATTTAGGTGGGTTACGATATGCCTGTTTGCTTTTATAAAAATATGAATGTGTTTTTAATGGTGAAAAGGCTGTGTTTTACAGTGGCAGCTCGAACTTAATTTCGAATGTCCACAGAAATTCAGCTTCCACTGAGTACGTTGTCCATTGCGCTAAAACCAAACCAAATGCCCACAGTCGTTGAGTGGATTCTGACTCATCGCACCTGTAGAGGACAGAGCAGAGCTGCCCTTTCGGTATCTAAGACTGTATGGATGTACTAGACCAAACAGCCTCAGCTGCCTGCAGAAAGGTTGGTGAGTTCGAGCCACTGCCCTTGGGGTTCATTATATTTTCATGCAAATAATGTATGCCTTACTGTTTTTACAAGCCACGAAGCCTGGCACGTTGATCTAATAAGTACAACAGTACACGTTGCAGACCTTAATTTCATTTATTTCCCTCTCCAGAGATTTGCTTCCAGTTGATCTAGCAGCCCTGGTGGTGTGGTGGATTAAGTGCTGGGCCGCTAACCAAGCTGGGTGATTAGGACCCACCAGCCATGCCTTAGAACAGCGGTTCTCAACCTGTGGATCGTGACCCCTTTGGGGGTCCAATGACCATTTCACAGGGGTCGCTCTGTTCATAGCAGTTGCAAAATGCCAGCGATGAAGTGGCATCGAAAATAATGTTATGGTTGGGGGGGTCACCACCACATGAGGAACTGTGTGAAAGGGTCATGGCATTAGGAAGGTTGAGAACTGCTGCCTTAGAAGATACGGCTGTCTGGTCCTATAAAGATTTCCAGTCTCCGGCAAAAGACGTTTCCTGGGGGTGTGGTTTACTTCCTACACACATGAGCGGTGTGGTATCACTTGCTTGTTTTTCGATGGGGTTGAATCCTCTATCTGGCTCCTAGACCTCCAGGTCTTTGGATCTGACTCAACAGCCTGCCACATTGTCTGCCCAAACTGGGAGCCATATGTGGCTTACGGTCTGGCTTGTCATCTCATCTGCTGACCTTGCATTCGTTCGCTTCTCCAGGCACCAGGCTGGCCGGCTGACTTTGGGTTCATCTGCCTCTGGAGCCACTAGCTTGTGGTGTTCTTGCCCACCTTGGGGTGATCAGCCTCTGATGCCAGGGCAGTCAGGAGAAACCTCTAGCTTAACACCTGACCACAGACTTGGAAACAGACCGGACTTGCTCACTTCTACAGCTGTGGGAACCATTTTTTCCTGATATAAATCTCTGTCTCTCTCTCATACACACATACATCGTGAGTTCTGCTTCTCTAGAGAACTCAACCTAACACATGGAGTCAGGACTCAGTAATAGCTCATAACCTCCCACCAACCAAATGCATTGGATCTCAGTTCTAACGCACAAGGAATTACCCAACTCAGCCCTTTTCGCTTTGAGCTCATGATGAGGATGATCTAGCTATCTATCTATCAATAATTTGTTCTATTGGGGGCTCTTACTGCTCTTATAACAGTCCATACTACATCAATTGTGTCAAGCACATGTTGCCATCATCATTTTCAAGACATTTTCCTTCTACTTGAGCCCTTGGTATCAGCTCCTCATCCCCCCCCCCTTCCTGAACCCTTGATAAATTATAGATTATCATTATGTTCTTTTTTTTTAAATTTTAACAATTTATTGGGGCTCATACAATTCTTTTCACAGTTCATATATATACATACATCAATTGTATAAAGCACATCTGTACAGTCTTTGCCCTAATCATTTTTTTCTCTTTTCTTCTTTTACATTTTATTAGGGACTCATACAACTCTTACCACAATCCATACATATGCATACATCAATTGTATAAAGCACATCCATACATTCCCTGCCCCAATCATTCTCAAGGCATTTGCTCTCCACTTAAGCCCCTTGCATTAGGTCCTCTTTTTTTCCCCCTCCTCCCTCCCCATTCCCCCCTCCCTCATATGCCCTTGGTAATTTATACATCGTTGTTTATCATTATGTTCTTATCTTACACCATCTACTGTCTCCCTTTACCCATGAGTTCCCCCTTTCTATCCCATCTCCCCCCACCTTCTCCCTACCCTCATGGTATCACTACTCCCATTGTTCCTGGGTGGTGGTGGTGGTATCTGTCCTGCACTCCATGTGCACAGAGCTGTTATCTGTACCAGTGTACATGCTCCGGTCTAGCCAGGTTTGTATGATAGAACTGGGGTCATGATAGTGCAGGGATGAAGCATTAAAGACCTAGAAGAATGTTGTATGTTTCGTCGGTGCTATACTGCACCCTGGCTGCCTCGTCCCTTCCTTGTGACCCTTCTATGAGGGGATGTCCAACTATCTACAGATAGGCTTTGGATCTCCACTACGGCCCCACTAGTTTACATTGGTATGATTGTTTTGGGTCTTCTGATGCCTGATATCTAATCTTGTTGACCCCTCGTGATCACACAGGCTGGTGTGCTTCTTCCATATGGGCTTTGTTGCTTCCCTGCTAAATGACCATTTGTTTAACTTCAAACCTTTATGATCCCAGACACTATATCATCTAATAGCCAGGAACCATCAGCTTTCTTCACCACATTTGCTTATGCACCCATTTTGTCGTCAGGGGTCATATCGGGAAGGTGAGCACCACAGAATGCCATGTTATTAGAACGAAGTGTTCTTGCATTGAGGGAGTACTTGAGTAGAGGCCAATGCCAGTCTGCTTCCTTAATACTTAACCTATAAATATATGTACATAGGTCTATATCCCTATCATCATATATTAATATATTTACATATGTACATGCGTATATTTACACCCTTTGCCTCCTAGTTCTTTCCTCTGTTTCCTTTTACTTTCCTCCTGCCCCACTATCCTGTTCGACCTTCATTTGGCTCTCTGTACTTCCTCTTGGCTACATTGCCCTTGATCAAATCCCACCAAGCATTCTACGTCCTCCTCGCCATCAATTTTAGATCTCTTGTTGTTCCCTTGTCCCTGGGTCTTTTGGCTTTCCCTTCTTTCTCCCCTCCCTCCCCCTCCCCTCTCTCCCCTGCTACCCTGTCAGGCCATTGTTTTCTTTCTAGATAGAGATGAAAAAAAAAAAAAAAAAGAAGAGAGGGGAGAAAAAAAGGCCCTATAAATAGTCCCAGGTGTGTCTGCTGACCCTTGTGCGTTTCCTGATCAAGTCTGATGAGGTACCAAGTCTGAAGTCTATTTTCTGGATTCCTTAGGGACTTACTTCATTGTTTTGCTCCCCTTGCTGCTCTGTTGTGCCGTGTGTGTGTGTGTGTGTGTGTGTGTGTGTGTGTGTGTGTGTGTAGGGGTTGTGTGTGCCAGCCTGGGCACAATACCACACATGTCTTCAGTGCCGTCCCCTATAGTGTTGTGGGTCAGTGAGGGAACATTGCGTCTTGTGGTTTGGCCGGCCCTACGGTCCTCTCTGTTCCTTGGCTGCCCCAAGCAGGAGTGCATCCTCAGGGCTTGATGGGCCAGGATACGATTCTCTCTCTGCCTTCTCTCTCTGTCTCTCTTTCCCTCTTAGTTTGCTGCCATGTGGGCTGGGCAGACCGGCCACTCTCCCGAGCTGTATCTTCAGTGCTGGCCTTTGTGGTGCAATTGTCTTAGGAGGGGTCGAAGTAGCTTGGATGGGTGCCGGCCCTGCACACCTCTCTGTTTGTTCGCTGCTGATGGATATGTCTTTGTGGATTCATTTTTCCAGTTCTTTTTCCTCATTTTCCCATTTGTGAATAGACAATTCTGTCTTTCTGCTGCTCTGTTGCTTGTTTCTTCTGCCCCCACAAAGACTTTCAGCTAGAAGTCAGTAGTGTAGGATTTGCATTTAATTCCTAACATAGTTGTCAACAGTTCTAAGATTTAGATTTATAAATTGAAAAAAGTCATGCAATAACTAGCAAAAAGAGCACAAAATTCATTGTGAGGGATACACAAAGCAAGAGTGTCTTACTATGCTAAAAGTGTATGAGTAAGGTGACTTATGATCATTGATCAAGGCCAAATAAGACCATAAAATAAGCAAACCTAACATAGCTGAATGGTTTTACTTCATCAGATCTGATAAGGCTTTCTCATTCAACTGTTGAAGCAGGAGCGATCCTGTATCAGTTGTGCTGTATCTGGATCCTCCAATTAAAAGCTAGAGTCCTAAAACTACCATAATAATTATATGAACACAGGTGGACTCAGGATCCCTGTTGATCGTGGATGTCCTTATGCCAGCGAAGGCTTTCCTTTGTTTATGCTCCCAATTGATAGCACCAGGCTTTCTGGAGTTCAAGGTTCAGAAATCGGACTGAAAAGCAATAGGAATGTAATTATCAACTTAAAGCAATAGAAACAAGGACCTGGTTTCAGTTGTTTACTTTCCAATTACAGGGGCACTGCCAACACAGTCTATTACTCCTTGGTCATGGCGCGTACGCATTTTAACGTTCCCTGAAACAGATGATTTGGTTTGCCCACACCCAAGGAGCTGTGTGAGGTATGCCTGACTCCTGAAGGTTATAAAACAGTGCACTTGACCTGCTTACAGGTAAAAGCCCACTGGTCTCACAACATAACGCATAGCCTCCTTCTTCTCATTGTTTGGTCTTTCTCTCTCTCAAACTTGGCCATATTACAGTCTGTACTTTGTAAATTGGCAAGCTACAGAGTCTGGTGGTGATTCTGGCGACAACAGCTTCAGGGCCGAAACTCTTCTTGCTCGCTTTTTCGTGCTGTTGGAAGTTAAGACCCGTGTGGGGCCATTACTGCCGCACAGAGCTGGGCAGGCTGGAGCTGAGGGGAAGGGGAAAAGCAGGCACTTGCTAGTTGGGCGGCTTCTTCTAGGTCTGCCTCCTGCTTCTCCGAGTTCCCACCGGTGTCACCCAGATGCTGTGGCTCTGCACATCCAGTGCAAACTCACTAGCCATGAGTAGCTATTTTATCTATTTTAATTTAAGTAAAAAAGCAATGTCTTAGTCTCACTCACTTTCACTGCCATCAAGTCAATTCCGACTCCTAGGGACCCTACAGGACAGTGTAGAACTGCCCCTGTGTTCTGTAGCCACTTAGTGGTTAGTAGCTGCCTGTGGGAAACAGAAGGATTTCTCCCAAGCTGTCTCCCCCAAATAGATGCCAGACTTAGCTGCTTGCCAATGACTATACACTTGGAGGTCATCAGTAGATCAGGGGTCATTCTCCCTAAGGGTTATCAGCCATCTAGAGCGAGCAGTCACCACTGTTTATCCCACAACAAGTAGGGCCCACTCCCTTCTGATCAGGATAGTAGTTGTCTGTCTCCTTATAGGAGACACCAGAGAGGTCAAACCCATCCAAGGATGACCAAGGTTAGGCTGCCATCCTAAATCTAGGATCCTTCCATCTTGTCACATGTATACCCCCAATCCCTCCTCTTCGTATTGCGTCTATTTCCCTAGACCACCCCCTCTCATTACTGTATTACCTATAGCACAACCCTTTTCTGTGACGTATGTCCTCACCTGTAATTAGGGGGCTTGCATGTCCCCAGAGAAGATAAAAGCCTGGGCTAGCATTAAAGATCTCTCCCTCCCTCCATGTGGACCATCAAGCAAGGCTGAGGTGAGCATGCTACCATGAATTGTGACCAACTCCATTTATTTCAATACTTCTCTTCTATCTCTCATGCTCTCTGTAACTTTACTATGATCTTTACTTATTATCGCTGTACAATTGCGCCTACCGGACCCATAATGATGTGTTAGGGACTGGCTTCCCCTGACAGCTGCCCAGCAAACACAAAGTGCCACTGAGTTTTCCACCATTGCGGAGACTCCATTGGATAGCCCTCCTGGGACTGCTCCTTCCCCTACCTCCCATTTCTCGCCCATACCTCTTGCCAGGCTTATTATCTAAATAAGTCAAATGTTGCTTCTTCAGGAAAACTTTCCTTCTATGCCCCCTGGAAAAAAATTAAACCTGTGATATTCTAGCATTCTAGAATTTCCTCTTCTGAATCATATGATGTGGTGTTATAAGCATGCATGCTTTTGTCTTCCCTGATGAATCACTGAATTTAGACCTCAAGGCAATCACTGGGGGTGGGGAGTGGGGGTGGGAATACTAGTCACTGAAGTCATTGGGCAAGCAACTTTTCTATCTCTCAGCATCTGTTTTCTCATTTCTAAGATAGGGATAATGCGTGTGTGTTAGTCTGGGTTGACTAGAGAAACAAATTTAGAGACGTTCATATATGTATGAAAGAGAGCTCGATATCATGAAGCAATTGCATATTGAGAAAACATTCCAGCCCAGATCAAGTCTGTAAATCCGATATTAGCCCATATGTCCGATATTAGTCTATAGATTCCTCCTCAGGCTCATACGGCACATGCCATGATGCAGAATGCAGGAGGATCAAAGGCTGGTGAGTGGAAAGTCCTGTGGGTCCAGTGGCAGTGGAAGCATCTCCAGGGCTTTGGCTGCCATCAGTGTGGCTTGTCAACAGGAATGTGAAGCAGAGAGAGAGTGTATCCTGCCTCTAGGGATGAAGACAGGAGTTCCCAGAATCCCAGGAGAAGGCCATGCCCACACTGAGGCATGATTGACTATGACTTGATTGACAAGCTAGACTCCACCCCTTTGCTCAGGTTGACAAGAGATTATGTAACTGCCACAGAGTGCTTTCCTTGTAAAGTTAAATAAAATAATCCATCTGGTGGACAGTTTCTGCCACAGAGTAAGTTCCCCCCCTCTCCGTCTTTGTTTGCCACGGTGTCTTGTACTTACTGGGCCTGACTCTTAGCAGTTGAAACATAGAGCTGGAAGCTCCTCCAGGGAAGTTCAACTATTAATTCCCATTCCTTTAATATCCAACTAGAGAGGGCTGTACTTGCAGCTTTCTTTCTTTCTTTTTACAACTTTTATTGGGGGCTCTGACAGCTCTAACCACAATCCATCCATCCATCCATTGTGTCAAGCCCATCTGTACATATGTTCCCATCATCTTTTTCAAAACATTTTCTCTCTACTTGAGCCCTTGGTATCAGCTCCTCATTTCCTGCCCCTCCCCCCACTCTCCCTCCCTCATGAACCCTTGATAAATTATAGATTATTATTTTCATATCTTGCATCATCCTCTGTCTCCCTTCACGTATTTTTCTGGTGTTTGTTCCCTTGGGAGGGGGTTGTATGTTGATCCTTGTGATCGATTTTCCCTTTCTTCCCCCACCGTCCCCTTATCCTCCTAGTATCTCTATTCTCATTATTGGTCCTGGGGGTTTTATCTGTCCTGGATTCCCTGTGTTGCGAACTCTTATCTGTACAGTGTACATGTTCTGGTCTAGCCAGATTTGTAAGGTAGAATTGGGGTCGTGATAATAGGGAGTGGGGGGAAATACCTTAAAGAAGCAATGGTTCTCAACCTTCCTAATGCTGAGACCCTTTAATACAGTTCCTCATGTTGTGATAACCCCCAACCATAAAATTATTTGTGTTGCTACTTCATCACTGTAATTTTGCTATGATTATGAATCAGGCGAGCCCTGTGAAAGGGTCGTTTGACTTGTAAAGGGGTTGCGACCCACCGGTTGAGAACTGCTGAACTAGAGGAAAGTTGTGAATTTCGTCGGTGCTGTGCCGCACTCTGACTAGCTCGTATCTTCCTTGTGGCCCTTCTGACAGGGGGTGTCCAGTTGACTACTGATGGGCTTTGGGTCTCCACTCTGCCACCCCCCTCATTCACATCGATAAGATTTTTTTGTTTTTTTGAGGGGGTCTTTGATGCCTGATGCCTGATCTCTTCTTCCATGTGGGCTTTGTTGTTTCTCAGCAAGATGCCCGCTTGTTTATCTTCAATCCTTTAAGACTCCAGATGCTATATTTTTGATAGCTGGGCACCATCAGCTTTCTTCACCACATTTGCTTATGCACCCATTTTTGTCTTCAGCAACTGTGTAGGGAAAGTGAGCATCGCAGAATGCCAGGTTATTAGAACAATTATTAGTTCTTTTGTTGAGGGAGTACTTGAATAGAGGCCCAATGTCCATCTGCTACCTTGATACTTAATGCATAAATATATGTATAGATCTATTCCTCTATCATTATGTACAAATGTATTTACATATATACCTGCCTGTATTTAGACCTCTATAAATGTTCTTTGCCACCCGTGTCTTTCCTCTATTTCCTTTTACTATCCTCTTGTCCCACTATCATGTTCAGCCTTTGCTTGGGTTTCGGTAATTCTTGGCTACATTGCCCTTGATCAAGCCCCCCTAAGCATCCTATGCCCTCCTGACCATCAATTTTGGATCACTTGTTCTTCCCTTGTTGCTGGTTTTGTTGGCACCCCCTTTCTTAAAAAATTAATTTAAAAATTTCAAATTAAATTTTAAATAAAATTTAAAAATTAATTTAAAAATATTATTTTAAAATCATTTTATTGGGGCTCATACCACTCTTATCACAATCCATACATACATCAATTGTGTAAAGCACACTTATACATTCGTTGCCCTCATCATTCTCAAAATTCACCTGCTTGGGTTCCTGGAATCAGCTCATTTTCCTTTTTTCCCTCCCCCTCCCTCCCCACTCCCCTCCCTCATAAACACTTCATAATTGATAAATTATTGTTTTATCTTATCTTACACTGCCAGGCATCTCCCTTCACCCACCCTACCATTGCCCATCCCCCAGAGAGGAGGCCATATCTAGATTCCCGTGATCGGTTCCCCATTTCTATCCCCCTTCCCTCCCGGTACTGCCACTCGCACCGTGGGTCCCGAGTGGTTCATCTGTGGTTCATCTGTCCTAGATTCCCTGTGTTTCCAGATCCCATCTGTACCACCATGCATCCTCTGGTCTAACCAGGCTTGCAAGCCAGAATTGGGACCATGATAGTTGGGGGGAGGAAGCGCTTAAGAACTAGAGGAAGGTTGTGAGTTTCATTATTGCTACTCTGAACCCTGAGTGACTCATCTCCTCCCCACTACCCCTCTGCAAGGGATGTCCAGTTTTCTACAGATGGGCATTGGGTTCCCATCACATGCTCCCCTCATTTACGATGATGATTCCCCCCACTACCTTTGTTGCTTGAAACCTGGTCCCCTCGGCCCTTCATGATCACACATGTTGGTGTGCTGCTTCCATGTGGGCTTTGTTGCTTCTGGGCTAGATGGCCACTTGTTTACTTTCAAGCCTTTAAGTCCCCAGACTCTATATCTCTTGATAGCCGGGCACCATCAGCCTTCTTCACCACACTTACTTATGCACACAATCATCTTCAGCGTTTATGTGGGGAAGGTGATCACACAATGATGGTTTTTGTTCTTTGGTGTCTGCTACCTGATCCCTTCAACACCTCATGTTCACTTAGGCTAGTGTGCTTCTCCTCTGTGGGCTTTGTTGCTTCCGAGCTAGCTGGCCACTTGTTTGTCTTCAAGCCTTTAAAACCCCAGACACTATATTTTTTTATAGCCAGGCACCATCAGCTTTCTTCACTACATTTGCTTATGCACCCATCTGTCTTCAGCGATCATGTCGGGAACGTGGGTATCATGAAATGACTGTTTAGCTCAACAAATAAATAAATAAAATAAACCAACATCAAAAAAAGAAAAGTCCTCAAACAGTTCCAGGTCTGCCCATTGACTTTTATGAGTGTTATCCAGTTGAGTCCGCTGGGGTGCCACGCCCTGGTTCCCAAGGCATTCCTTGGGGACTTTTTTGCTTTGCTCCCCCTGCAGCTTTGACACTTCTTTTGGAATTAAATCAGACCAATGTGGTTGTTTTTAATTCTGTTCTGTTGAAATCAGTTCCCCCAAATATAATGAAAAGAATTGATTGATAAGGCAAAGTTCAATTTGTTCTTATCAAAATAAGAATTACCTTAAGTCTTATTACTGGCTCTGTGGAAGGACAAAGTTGTTGTGGGAGTTACATAATCTGTCAACTTGAGACTTAAGAGTGAAGGGGTGGAATTTAGCCTGCCAATCAGGTTGCAGCTTGATGACCTCATTTGGAGGCACTAAGGAGATAAATAGTTCGCTGGAGGCGGCATGCTCACTCCCTGAGAGACATTCCTGTTGACATGTCACATGGAGCTATGCTAGAGCCCTAGAACTGGAGGAACCACATGGAGACCCCTGCCAGTGCTGAGGTGCTTCCACCAACACCGGATCTGCAACTTTCCACCCACTGGCCTGTGATCTTCCTGCATTCGGCATCATCGCATGTGTTGCATGAGTCTGAAGAGGAACTTACAGACTGGTATCGGACACATGGGCTAATATCACACAAATGGACTTGATCTGGATGGGGCTGGGATGTTTTCTCAATATACAATTGCTCTTTGAACTCTCTTACACAAATATGAGTGTCTATGAATTTGTTTCTCTAGTCAACCCAGACTAAGACAGTTATATCTATAAGATGAATTTGAAGTTTAGTTTAAGGTATTTGTATTGGCAAGAAGTTGGAGTGGCATTGGATAATATTATATAATAGCTTTGGATTGGTGGACACAACAAAACAAAGACTTTGAACCCAGAAGTTTTAAGAGTATGAGTTATAACATGTTGTTGGATGTTTTTTTAAACATTTAGTTGTTATTGGATGCTTTCTATTGAAGAGTTGGTCTTTTTTAAAAGAAAGTTTTTAAAAAAGGAAAGTTTCCAGAATGAACAATTAAATTACTTGAATTTTTAACCTCCTAGGAAAGTTTCTTGAGTTAAAAGTCATGCTAATTAGAGGTTGAAAACTCTGTAGATAAAAGTAGCTTGTTTTCAGTGCCTTTAAAAAAAACTAGTAAGTAAAATTAAGGGAGATATTTTCAGGTTATCTGTTCCTTTGGTTAGTTTAGTATGAAAGAGTTTAGTCTTTGTTTTGTTTTGTTAATTCAGAAAGTGATTTGAGGTTTTGATAGGTGTCCTATTTGTTGGTTTACTTATCTTTCCGCACCACCAATTCATTTAGGTTGTGTACCACCAGTCTTGCGCAGAGGCAGAACTGGGAATGCTCATTTTCATGCCTGAACGCTAAAGCCGCCTTAGGATCATACATTGTCTGGTTAGACAGCACGGAAAAGTTTCTTTCCAGATTTATACGGTTCCTGCTCCTTGAAGAAGGGGCATTTCTGAGTTTAGTTTTCTAAACATGTGTAGGGTTTAACTGGCATCTTTTAGACAAGAAAAAGGTCAAAAATAGAATTACCTATTTTATATTGAGAAAAATAGATGCTGATATCAATATTACAAGCCTATCAATTCCCCCCTCCCCCTTTTTTAAACTTTCCAACAAGGCCACTGAATAAGATGACTTTAGGGAAAATGACAAATACAGCCTGTCTGTGGAAACCATTCAGAGAAGAGGACAGAGAGCTAGAATAAGGCAGAAATACCTAAATGGAGGCTGACGTAATTTCCCCTGAGTATAACAGAGCATAACCAATTATTCCCCTTCCATTGAGAATACAAAAGAAACTTTAACAGCAGCAGAAGAAATTCAAGTTAATTATAATTTCTTTGCAGAAAAGTAATGAAAGGGGTGGGAGGCAGGGAAGCCCAGAAATTGGAGGCCTAGGGAGATTGCCGGTCTCCTTTAGGGTCCGGTGGAAGCGTGACTACATGCCAGAGACACATTTATAAAGCGATGCATGATGAATATGGAGGCAGAGGAAAAATGGAAGTGACCTGGAATGGCACTTTCTCATTCGGGACTGCGAGAAGTACCAATGAAGGCATAGTGAACATAAACAGCTCTTTCTAGGGGAAGTTTCTTCCTGGAATGGAGATCTCAGTGCCGGACAGGAGGACGCCATAGGGGGCAGGGGACCCTTCCTGGGCCCGGCCTCCCGAGGACTACAAGTCCCAGCTACGCGGAGGGGCGGGGCGTAGAGGTCGTTATGACGCCGTGGGCGGGACAAGGCGCGTCCCCGCGACCCCGGGCTTGTAGCCCCGCCCCCGGCCCTAGCCCTGCCCTGTTGCTGTGGCGCCGCCGCCGTCGACTGCTGCCCGGGGTGAGTCCCGTAGGGGAAAGGGGTCCAGTCGGATTCCCTCAGACCCAGGCTTCCAGGTGTGAGCCGGCCACGTGGTGGCTTCGGTGTGACCGGATTCGCCTTCACTTCCTCCACTTTTCCAGGGTGGTCAGTGGGCGTGACGTCATGGAGCCCTCTCGGCGGCCTTCGAGAGTTGGGGGCCGACCTCCGGCTGAGGAAGGCGAGGCGGCGGGCTTCGGGGTGGCCGCCAGCTGCCGGGGCGCCGGAAGCGCGCTGCCGGAAGTGAGGGTCGTGACGCCGCATGGCGTCATTCCCTTTCGGGGGGCGCGGGGCGCGGACGGCGTCCCTGTGCCGCGTGGAAGCTTGAGAGGGGCGCTGCTTCGAAGGCGCCAGGCCTTCCGACATCAGCTTCCCTTGCAGGCCTCAGTTTCCCCGTGTTCTCCTTGGAGGCCCCCTTACCGCCGGGCTCTAGGCCCCCCCAGAAGAAAGGAGGGGTAGGCTTGCACGGCCGTCACCGGATCCCCACCGCCACCACGCGCCCGACGTAGCCCACGCTCCATTTCAACCTTGAGGCGCTCTGGTGGCGCTGCGGGTTAAGTGCTGGCCTGCCAAGGACAAGATCGGTAGTTCAAACCTAGGAGGAAGATGAGCCCATCTGCTCATGTAAAGTGAGGGCCACTGTGGGTTCGAATCCACTGGACGCAGGCAGTGGGTTGAGTGTTTGGTTTGTTTGCTAAAACCGTGTCATGAAGAAGGGTTTTTGTAGATTCTGGAGGGCAGGCGTTTAAGGACTATCCAGATGGCTTACTTTCCAGGTATTTTCCAGGGGGGACTTGAAACGGCTTTTAGCGGGACTGACAGCTAATGGAGTAGAAAGGACACTGATAAAGGTAGCCGGTAATCCCGTTCCAGTTACCCGGAACAAACAAGATGTGTTGTCTTCAGGGTCAGAGAAAACATCTAGGGCTCTTTTGAAAAATGTGACAGCACTCTGCTGGTATCATATACGCCCTTATTTTCTTAGATGAAAAGGTAGATCATTAAAATGAGTCCTTTCTCTTAGGTACTTACACTTGATCTTAGCCAAAAGGCCAAGAAGCTAGTACTTTCACTTAGGATCATTACAGCCGGAAAGGCCCTTAGAGACTATCCATCCTGATCCAAGCATTTGACCAACTCGGAAATTGAGGCCTCAAACCAGGCAGTGGGCCTTGACCAAGGGGAAGTCAGTGGCAGAACTAAAGGCAGGTACTCAGGTCTCTTGGCTCCTCCTACCTCAGCCGTCTTTCTATTATACTTCAACCACGATTGCTTCCAAGAAAGAAGTGGGTGGTCTCAGTGAAAGGGAGGTGGACCGCACAGTGCGGATCTTTTCACAGTGGCCCCTTCATGTCAGAATCTCCTGCCTGGGAACCGATTTTCTGTTTCCCCACTGAGCAACTAGCACCAGTAGTATGGTATGAGAGAGAAGGGCCTGCGTAGGAGAAGCTGGGCAGCTTAATCCAAATGGTTATCAATAATATTAAAAGCCTCCAAATTTATCTGAAGAGTACTCTGAGAAATCATAGGTAAGCCATGAGAAGCCACTTGGAAAGTACCTGGGCGCAGGACTTTGAGATAATTTGTGTCTTGCTCCCTCTCACCACACCCAGAGTATCCATTGACCTGTGTTCTCCGAGGAGGCTTGGGATTCAAACCAGTCCAGCCATTTTGCTAATTGTTTTAGAAGTCAAGTAAATCGGATGAGGGCATTCATTTGAACGTGTGTTTGACTTTTACTTTTGTTTTCACTGTTGCTAAATGAAGAATTGAGCGCATTTCTCCTTAGCTGTGGAATCATTTGTTTCCCTCTGGGATGAACCCAGAGAAGCTACCAATAGTTTTCGCTTCTTTTGAAAAGCCGGCAGAAGTTGTGTTCTTTTTAAGAATTGTTTCTTGGTGTCGTCAGCATCCGTGCGTGTACACCTTTAGACAAGCTGATGAGTCGATTTGGTTGAATGATTGCATTGTTAGAATCGGAAGCTGGAAGCTTTAGAACCTTTTTATTTTCTGCTAAATAGCATGTCCGTGTCGTTTGAGGATTACCTCAGCGAGAGTGGGAGTTGGCAGTAGTTGTTCCATTTAAGAGAGGACGCCGATGAGCTATGCTGCCATAGAACTGTCATGGGGAGAGCGTATTAGGCTGGACAAGCTCATTAGGTGAAAATATGTCAGGCTTTCGTAGAAGCCACACGCCAGTAGAGGTGACTCACTTTAAAATATATTACCTGTTATTGCCTACTTCCTCCAAGAACTCTACCCCTTTTAGAAATCTAGCTGAAGAGAAAAACAACTATGTCCAGAGACGGAGGCGAAGTGCCCCTGACAACGTGTGCGATCTGCATTCTTTCCTGATGCTTGATGGGTGACTTTGTTTTTAAAAATCCAGTTTGTAAGATCACTTCTGTGGCCAGTGTTTGATTTGGTAGAGGCGTAAAAAATTAGGTGGAATTCTGTTTCCTAATTCCTAGGAGGCCTAACGTACTTTACTGCTTTTTCATGAATTAGTAGTTCTCTGGACTTATGAATTAAACCTTTGTTCATCTTTATGTTCTTCTTGTTTTCTGGACTGTCTGGTTATTTCCAGAACTAGAAGTGGAAAGGATGGATAAAAGAGGAGGAAACTGGTCTTAAAATCATTCAAGTTTTCCTTCTGCATTGTTGCGCCCCGGACCACCCCTCCTCCCCAGATAGACACACTGCCTTCTTCTAGGTTGCTTTGTCAGAAAGGTTATTTTTCAAGCACTGTTGGCCTTGAAGGATCACTTGACCATAAAAATCACCAGATGTCTTTCAGGAAAGGCTGAGTGGAGGACCTCACTGGCTAGGCTCAGGTGGCCATGTTTCCACTCTAGGTTCACTCTTGGCCCTTTCTGCCCTCATTTTGGCAAGGCAAGAAGGGAAGCCACTGGTTTTCCACTCCGCTCGCCTCCTTGCTTGCCCCCTTCCACTTCTACTTCTGAGAAATCAGCCACCGAAGACCCGTGGTGCCCAGTTGTGCTCTGCCCCACACAAGGGTACCATAAGTTGGAATCAACTGATGGCAACTGGTAGATGAAGGAAAAGCACAGGGGGTGTGAACTTGGATTAATCAGGTGCGCAGGCCCTGAAGTCACTCTTAACAGACTGTTGTTCTTGATCGTAGTAAAAGGAATACAATCGTATTCCATGCTAAGATACATTGTTGTTGTAGACATGAGACGGGGGCATGATGGTCTCAATATGAAAAGAGAGCACTAGTAGAAATAGGATCTGCAAGCTTGCAGCCCACTTATTTTAGTGAATGTACTTAGAAAAATCCTTATAAAATGCAGTTTGCGACGGTACTTTACTGGATCAGTCTCCATGGAATTTGTGTAATTGGCGACATTGCTTAAAAGCAGACAGGTTGGATGTGAATGTCGCGTGAAAATGCCAGCTAGTGCTGAGAATCCTCTCTTATTTACCTGTTAGTGATTAACACTAGACCCTGCTATCCAGTCAGTCAACAAAGACTGGCCTAAGACAAACCTCATTGTTGTGTTTGCTTGCCTGAAGCCGGAGGTAACTTAAAACATCTGTGTGTGACTTCCCCAAGCATAAATTCCAAAGGCAAAAGGTACATAATCTCTGTGTATTCTGATTTCAAACGGGACATCACAAAACCTTTTGTTTTGCACTGCTGTGGTCTCCCCCTGGTATGCCTTCTAAACAAAAACTTCTCTTTCTTCCTCCTACTCAGAGTGGGTCCATGGGCAGGGATAACGTACACACCTGCCGCTCAGGTAACAAGCTGAGCAGCCTCCTGCTTTTCCTCCTGTAAACATAGTCTAGAGGCAATGGCTCCTCACAGAACCAAGGCCTAAGTCTGGACGGACTGACTTCCTGACACACACACTGAGAAAAGCTGAGGTTTGAGGTACAGGATGTGGCTTTGCTGGAGCACACAAGAGAAAGCCACGGCCTTTATCTCAATCCCAAGAACAGTTCAGCGTCCGCCCCAAAGTTCCCCTGCCTTTCTCTTTCACAAGACTGACTTCTGGGGTCGTTGGCAGAGGTCTGGTTGCTTAGACTTCAAAATAAAACCAGGAAATAAGTGAGAGAGGGCAAGAAGAGCTAACCTGAAGTTATTGACTCAGGATTTTTTAAATTGTGTGTGTATGCATTCTCCCTGGTTGTGACAGCTGGAGTTGTTAACAGTAGTCTTTGTAGTATTTGCATTTGTACAGCTGTTTCCTCGTTTGCTCTTCAGGGCTGCAGTATTTAAGTTTTTCCCCCTATAAAACCCTGCGTTGATAATCACAGTATTCGACTAGCAAGGCGTTCAGGAAATAATGCATGTGAAGGGCAGAAAATAGTAGATCTCAACAATTGAAAAGACTTGGTCTCGTTTCAGTATTGCTTTCACTTCCAAAATAGTTTTATCCTTGGTCACGTCTCTGTTGTAATCTTGAAATGTGAAACACGAGCCATTATTGCTGTTTTAATCACAAAAATCCAAGCCTGCGTGTTGTCCTTCAAATGGGGGTATGTGAGCTTTTTCCCCTCCCCGAGTGCTGTTTCCTTTGTACAGATTGCCCCCATGCCCACTTGTCAGACTCCAAACCCTTCTTAGGGCTTCATCTGAGTTTCCTGGAAGATTTCCTTCATTTCCCGAACCAGGTGCCACCTCTCCCTCTTGAACAGAGTATTTTTTTTCTCTTCTTAGTCCATCTGTCTAGTAGTCACTTCCGTATGCTCATCCAGCCTCTGTATTGAATTAGGAATTCTTTGAGGACAAGGCCTGTGTCAGAAAAAAAACTGAGGGGTGAAAACCCACAACAGGAATCACTGATATCTACTAAACCCTTTCCCTGTGCCAGACTCTGTGCTAAATATTTTATCATTCAACACCCCTCTACTTTGTATAAGTGCTACATACTGGTTTATGGGGTAGACACTAAATAGTATTTCTTTCCATTAATCCTTGCCCCTTAAAAACAAACAAAGCCCCCCCCACACACACACAAATGATGTAGGTGTTGTTATTAATCCCATTTCACAGACAAGGAAACAGACAGAGCCAGGTTGGTGAAGTAAACTGCCCAATGTCACACCGCTGCAGTTGGGATTTGAATTTTGCCCTTTTGCTTTTTTAAACCCATGTTTGTCACCACTGCATGCCAGTTTCTGTTATCCCGACCTTCCCACTCCCAGTAGAGTACCCGATGTATGGGAAGGCTGATAATTATAGGGTTTATTGGGATTAAAATCTAGATTCAGATTCCCTGTTCAGACCATTGTTCTTCAAACTGCCTTACTTATTTAATACATTTAGAGAAAGGGAAACAAAGTAGAGACAATGGTGTGTGGAAGTGTTATGTGCTGTTGAATCAGCTCTGACCCATAGCGACTATGCACAACAGAACAAAACACTGTGGTCCTATATCATCCTCACAACTGTTACTATGCCTGAGCCCATTGATGCCGCCACTGTGTCAGTCCATCTTGTCAAGGGCCTTCCTCATTTTCTCTGTGTTGGGATGGCGATACAGAAATGTCCATGATAAGAAATTAGGGACTGACCCAACGTTGTTAGAGCAGAACAAGTTACCATCAGCACAACAGCTCAAAGTGAAACAGAAAGCAAGTTGTGGGCCCTCAGAACGCGTCAGTCTTTGGCTTTTCCTGACTTGTTTTGATCGGAATGTTCCTGGGTGAGTGCCCAGAAGTCTCCAGTGTTTCAGTCCTTTCAGTGCCTGGTTTTGTCTTATAACAGGACCCTCGCTATGGAAGAGACAGTAGAAGATCCCCCCACGTCAGCTGTCTTGCTGGATCATTGTCATTTTGCGCAGGTCATCTTCAACAGTGTGGAGAAGTTCTATGTTCCCGGAGGGGACCTCACGTGCTATTATACTCTCACTCAGCATTTCATCCCTCGGAGAAAGGATTGGATTGGCATCTTTAGAGTAAGTGGTTAATATCGAGAAGTCAGGAGCCAGAGGTGAACCTTACAGTCATTTTGTATCTTACGTCTGGCAAATTTTAAAATCCTAGACTGAGCACTCTTAAAGCATCCCCTTTCACGTTGCAGTGTGTGCTGTGGGACTCACATTGTAAATCCATCTCAAACTAAAATGGTATGATCTCCAAGTTTGCAATGCCGTTCACGGACAAGTTATAATTTTTTAATAAAATGATCCTATTTGGAAATACGCATCTGTGACTTGATTGGGGTGGGTAGTCCCTTCTTGCGTAATTATTGTGACCATAATCACTTCCTTATTTAGCACAGGGTTTGAATGTGAGTATCGTGGAAACGGTGTTGAGAAAGTGTAGTCAAACAGCCCGCATCCAATAAGTCTGTCTCTGAGGGTCTGGCTTCTTTGTGAAGATGTTTAACAAAACTCCCCGGTAACTTCCAATCCCCCTGTCAGCTCAAGTACAGAAGCGGCCATTTTAAAAATAGCTTCCTTCCAGTGATCTCCGTCTCTTACCCGTCTTTGTCTCTTGTGCTTACGCAGTTATAAACATCCCATAAGGACAAATCTTCCTATCTGCTGAAACAGGAGATAAAGGTCAGGCTGAAGTCATTTCCCCTGCTAGTTGCAACATCAGTGGCCTTTGGTTTGACAACTCAGTATGTCATATGCCTGCTGGCCAGTGCTGCTCATGCTGAAAGCAGACATCCTTCTGCACTGCACTCTGAAGGAGCTGTCTTAAGAACGTCTCTCAGTCAATCCCTTTCCTTTAACTTATTTGGCATCTGAAGCTCCATGATAGAGCCATGAAAGCTGTAGGTAGCAAGAAGTGGGAACAGTTGTCAACCCGGCAGGCTATTGCGTCCTCAGACAGAAAGTTGTGCTAACACAAAACTGACACAGCAGGGTGTTTGCTCTTATACAGAAGGTGGGAGTCATTTCTCTTTGTTTTTCCTTCCTTACAATATAGCAAAACATATGGATTAGCCCTATCCAATAATACTGCCTGTACTTTACTGGAGCTGTACTTTTGCTATCTGACACATGTGGCCGTTGATCACTTGAAATGTACTAACTTAACTGTATTTTACATTTTGTACAATTGTAATGAATTTTAATAGGTATATGTAGTTACCTACTAGATAGTCCAGATACTGTATATACTCGTGTAAAAGCCGAGTTTTTTCAGCACATTTTTAAGGCAGTATTACTAGGTTTTGAAAAATAACCTTCTTATAACTCATTATTTCTTGCAACATGTGTTTATTCTATTTTGCTAAGGCTGACTGTTTTTCCCAAGCACTTAGCAGCTGCCAGGCAAGACTATCATAAACCAAATGAAGATCCTGTGCTTTTAAAAAACATGTGTAAAGACATTTTAAATGTATATATATTTGATTCGTGTATTTGACATAAACGATTCATGTATTCAGCTTGCCTATACCCAAATGAAGAAGTAAAAGGTGGTTCATTTGAAGGATCACTAGTGTTCACCGATTATAACGCTATTAACTTGAACCCTACCCTGAAGTCGGAAGGATGTACCGTATATACTCGAGTATAAGCTGAGTTTTTCAACACATATTTTACGCCGTTTTTCTGGTAAAATTAGGTGCCTCAGCTGCTATTTGGTTCAGCTTATACTCGAGTATATACGATAATAAGCTTTAAGCTACTCAAGAGAGAACACAAGTTGTTGGGCTTTTGCTTTTTGAGAGCACGCTCTGTGTGGCAGGCCTTGGTGAGGTTTTTGGTGTATCGTGTAAACCTGTGTTTTCTAAGCCTGAAAGCACAGCGACCCCGTGGGGTGGGTATGACCTTTTGCTCACAGACGAACACAGTGAATATACTCAGAAAAGTGTGGCAGTACACTCCCATGTGTGTGACTCCCAGACCTGTGCCTGGTCTTTCTGTTGTTGTGAGATGCCATCGAGTTGGTTCCAACTCCTCGTGACCCCACATACAACAGAAGGAAACACCACCTGGTCCTGCACCCCTCCCCCATCTTGTTCTTCTGTTTCAGCCTGTTGTTGTGGCCACTTTTCTCTATAACTGAGCTGAATTTCTTTGAATAATTAGGGAGTTAATGAGGTGACTATACAGTTTTGTCCTACATCTCAGTTTTCTTTCTTATAGCCTTAATGAGGAATCCTGGTGGTGTCGTGGTTACATGTTGGGCTGCTAACCATAAAACCAGCAGTTTGAAACCACCAGGCACTCCACAGGAGAAAGACGAGGCTTTCTACACCCGTCCAGAATTATAGTCTGGAACCCTTAGGGGCAGTTCTGCTCTGCCCTAGGGGTCACCAGGAGTCAGAACTGACTCGTTAGCAGTAAGTAATCTTAATTGGGTTTAATGCCCGTAGTTCTTGGCACCTCATAGGCAAATGGCGAGTCTGTTTGCATGCATGCCCATGCTACATCTTCTCCCTAGAGAGAGAGCACCCATCAGTCAGAGTGGACAGGGCACGGGCGTTGGCGCTCTTTCTTTGACGTGAATGTGTAATCCGGTGCTGACCTTTAGCTGGGGACTCGGGTGATTTCAAGGTGTCAAAGAGTAGAAATAGGCCATGGAGGCAGACGGGGGTCAGGAGAGCCGGTTTCACCCAGTCTTCCGTAGTGAAGCAGCCACGACTGGAAATGGCAGCTAGCTGGAAGCTGTTTCCTTGTTCCAGGCAGCAGTCATTTCTGCAGCCTTCCCAGTGAGACTTGGTCACAGTGCATTAAGGAACTCCAGGATGTGAATGAGGGCCCCATAAAGCTCCTGCTTCCTGGACCACGCAGGCCGCAGTGGCGCTGAGCTGCTTACAGCCAAGGCCCAGCATGTTCTCATGAGGTGTCAGTGTAACCTTTTCAACTCTGCTCTGAGTCCTTCATATATAAAAATGGAATGTATTTTTAGTTCTTTTTCTTCCCACTGAGTTCAAGCAGGGTCAAAACACGACCATAAATATTACGTTTGCCTCGCATTTGCCAGCTCCAGAGGATAGTGGTTCCCTTTCTGCTTCCTGCTGTGCGCTCTCATCTTCCAGATAAAATTTGAGCTGTCTGACATTTAGTGAGAAGATTTTCCACTTAGCCAGCTTTCTGCTCTGCGGCATGTTTTGCTGTGTCCTTATGTTTTATGATTTACTGCATTCAATACGTAGAAGGAGCTAAGACTCCCTATTCTCCCTCGCCCCCACCCTCATACATACATTATTCAAAAGAATGCGTTTTGACAATGTAGTGCTATAGCCATGTGGTATGACGAGGCCGAATCGGACAAGAGTAGAGGACAAACTGGTGGAGAGTGCAGGCCGGAGTGTTTCCCATGCAGAAATTCCAAGAACACCACTTGTAAGAATTCCAGAACTCTTTCCTTTCTCCCAGCCACTCCATTTCATGTCTGACTTGAAGTTAAAACTGTTGTTGGAGTGCTTGTATTGGGTGTTGAGTAAGTATTTTTCATTTATTTCATAGTCTGATATTTTGGACTATATGCCAATTTTTAGTTATATGAAGGGACTTTCAAGTTACTATGAAAAAAGTGGAATTAAAAGATAATAGAAATTTTCCACAAGCTTTTTGAAGCCCTAAAATATGATATTTTACCATATATTATTGTCTTAAATTTAAAAAAAAGATCTGATCCATGGAGTGTGAATCTTGACATGAACCCATTCTGTTGTATTTCTTACATATACTAAAAAAGCATTTTAAGAAGAGCTAGCCCAAATAAGATTTTCGCAAGTCCTTTCAGGTGCTGAGTGAGAGCCTTCTTGCCTTTGCAGGTAGGATGGAAGACAGTTCGGGAGTATTACACCTTCATGTGGGTTACTTTGCCTGTTGACCTAAACAGCGGATCAGAGAAACAGCAGGAAGTCCAATTCAAAGGTGAGGAAGAGAATGGATCAGAGGTGTTGGGAGACAGCCAGCAAATAAGGCTCATTGATCCCCTTGCACCAGAGTTTCCTGGGATAGATAATCGCCTCTAGATTTAAATTTTTCTGAAGAGAACTTATTGGAGATTAAAAAGCATGTGTTTTCAGCTTATTACCTGCCCAAGGATGATGAGTATTACCAGTTCTGCTATGTGGATGTGGACGGTGTGGTCCGGGGAGCAAGTATTCCTTTCCAGTTCCGTCCAGAAAGTGAAGACGACATCCTGGTCGTAACCACTCAGGTCTGTCGGCATCTCCTCGCGGTCCCTTTCCGCCCAGCTCCAGGGGGGAGTAGAATTAATAAGTCAGATGAATCAGATCGTGTTGGGGAAAATGTATGTGGTATTCATTTAGAAGTAATTTTAGAACCTTAATAATGGTAGCGATAAATGATCTCTCCTTTCTCTAACTAATTTGTTAATTGTCTCAACTTTCCATTGACAATTTTTGTCATGTACATTTTACCGCCAAACAAATTTTTCAGCTTTATTTTTATTATTTTTAAAAATTAGCATCTTTGAATATTCTTATTCACTGCCATTGAGTCGAGGCTGACTCGTAGAGACCTTGTAAGACAGTAGAACTGCCCCTGTGAGTTTCTGAGACTCATACTCTATGAGAGTAGAAAGACACGTCTTTTCCCCCTTGGAGTGGCTGGTAGTTTTGAACTGCTGACCTTATGGTATCCATCTCTCACAGTTCCGACCCAGAACCTGTCTAATACAGGACACCTACTCCTCATGCAGTGCTGTGGTAGGCTCTGGGGATGCAGGGAAGAATGACACCACCCTGACGTGGCCTCAAGCAGCTAAACAAAACGGGAGAGACAGTCCTGTCTTCAAGAGAGTCGATATTGACTCTTTCCATCATTTCCCCTTTGGGTCTTTTATGATCTTGATACCTGCTTATCTGTCTTTTGTAGTAACAGTAGCCTTAATACTACACTTACACAGATGTACATATCTCACACCCTTAGCTCTTCCCACTTTGGGTACACAGATGTCACAGTGAAGGGAAATCAGCCAGATTTCCATGATCCCAGTCAGTCTAAGGGGTTTTCTTTCAGAGGGACTTGAATATCCAATACTCTTTCACAGGGAGAGGTGGAGGAGATTGAACAGCGTAACAAGGAGCTTTGTAAAGAAAACCAGGAGCTGAAAGAAAGCTATGTCAATCTCCAGAAGCAGAACTCAGACATTCAGACTGAGCTCCAGAAAATGCAGGTATGGCTCTAGTTAAATGTGAAGTTGGGTCCCAGAGACAGAATTGGAGGGTGCTTTTTATCCAGCATGATGCCTGTTTTGCTTGTGGCCCCACCACTTTATGAACATTTGCCCGAGCATCTAATAAAAACTCTTAGAGCTGCTTTGTCCCTTGGATGACTTTCCAGGCTCTTTTCTTCTAGGGACTACAGGAGGAGCTAGAAGCCCTCAAGAACATCAACAAGACGTTGGACCGACAGGTGAAAGAGCAGAAGGACTATTGGGAGATGGAGCTGCTTCAGTGAGTGTGGCTCGTGATTCTTGGGTGTGAGGAACTGCTCTACCAGGTACCCTTAGGCAAAGTGGGTTTGGATTCCTGGATTCCCTGAGGCAGTTCTCGGTTATGACTGCTACAGGTGTAGGGCCTGGAGCCTGGTGGCACAGGGGGTTACACATTGGGCTGCTAAATGCAAGAGCAGTAGTTTAACGCCAATGGCTGCTGCCCAGGAGCAAGATGAGGCTGTCTACTTCAGGAAAGCGTTCCCGTCGTGGAAACCCACAGGGGCAGTCTACTCTGAGCCGGAAATGACTTGATAGCAGTGAGATGTGGGTCTCCCCTTTGAATTTTTTTATTGGAATGGGAATGAGAAATTATCTTGAATTCAGTTATTACCTTTTACAGGTTACTAAAAAATTGCAGCCCTTTAGGCTGCAGGAGCCAAACAGAACTGTCAAAGAGACTCATAGTGAGTGACTTTGTAAGACAAAGTGGACTGCCCCATGAGCTTACCAAGGCTGTACAGCTACAGAAGCAGACTACTCTCTCTACTACAGCAGCTCTGGATTTGAACTACCAACCTTTTGGTTAGCCGAGCATTTAACCTCCAGGCCACAGGGGTCTTATAGAAGAGACTTGGGGATTTAAAAATAATTCTGTGGGATTAGAGCCCAGCCAGCCTTCACTCATTTAAGACCAGAGGCAGCTGAGCAGGAGAAACAACCACTGCTACTTCTCTGGATTCAGTGGCCAGCGTCTGTTTCACACGGTCCTCTCCACCTCCACAGACTCAAAGAACAAAACCAGAAGATCTGTTCAGAAAACGAGAAGATGGGAATCAGAGTAGATCAGCTTCAGGCAAGTAATGCCACACCTTTGCCAACGTCTTTCTTAGCCTTGCCAACTGCCACAGCTTCCTGGTGACCCAGCAGGATACACTTCGTCGTAGCAAGTACCAAATGGTGTGCCTTTCAAAGCATGAGCCTGAAGCTTCAGGTTGTGCGCTTTCTGATTTTGAGCTAAACATTCTCCCTTTGTTAATAGTTAAGGAATGGCACCATTTGTCTTAACTAGATCATAAACCACTGGTTTTCCAACATACTACTTTTAGCTGAAAATCTTATTGAAAAATAAATAGAGATAGCAGCAGGACTTTGAGGAAGCTCTGCCTTAAAGAGAGACTTCAAGGAGTGATTCAGAATTTATTCGACTGAGACTTAGATCCTTCAAGTATGAGGTTATGGGGTTTCATAATGTTCTTCTTTCCCTTTTCATATCTTGGTCTTATTCATTATTTTCTTCCCTTTAGGCCCAGCTGTCAACTCAAGAGAAAGAAATGGAGAAGCTTATTCAGGGAGATCAAGATAAGACAGAGCAGTTGGAAGACCTGAAAAAGGAAAATGACCAGCTGTTTCTCAACTTGACTGATCAGGTAGAATTATGGAAGAAATGTTTTGAGGTGCAAGCAAGGAAGTCTATACAGTGTCGTTTCTTTATATTTACAAGAAATCACTGGTTCAGAGAAAGCTGTCTGAATAAGAGCTGGACACATGGAATCCAGGACAGATCAACTCCTCAGGACCACTGATGAGAGTAGATACTGGGAAGGGAAAGGGAAGGTGGGAGGAGGAAGGAGAACCGATTAAATGATCTACAAATCTCCCAGGGGAATGGACAACAGAGAAGCGGGTGAAGGGAGACATCAGTCAGTGTAAGACATGAAAAAGTAATAATTTATAAATGATCAAGGTTCATGAGGGAGGGAGATGGGAAAAAATGAGCTGATACCAAGGGCTCAAGTAGAAAGAAAATGTTTTGAAAATGATGATGACAACATATGTACAAATGTACAAATCCACGTATGTATGGATTGTGATAAGAGCTGTATGAGCCCCCAGTAAAATGATTTTTTTTTAAAAGTTGGAGGAAAGCCATCTGAAATGATGATCGTGGGCATGGTCAAGGTGGTATGGCTGTAACCAAGCCTCCTGCAATGCGGTCATCTGGTTTCTCTCAGCAATGAAGAACTGTCTTGTCCTGTGCATCCTGCCTGCTCGCTAGCTCAGCAGCCCCTTCCTGATGTCCGCTGAGGTGGGAGGGATGGTTCCCGGCAATGGACTGAGACCTTCTGGTTTCTCTCTCTTTCTTTGTAGAGGAAGCATCAGAAGAAGCTGGAGCAGACTGTGAATGAGATGAAGCGAAAGGAAACTAGCTCAGCAAAGAGACTGCAAGAGTTAACGGCATGTCTGTCTTTGGGTGACGGTGGGAAGGGGCACCAGAAAAGATATGACCAAGGTCTATTTCCAGGTGATGGCGAGGACGAATTAAGATAGACTGGACTAGAGTTTGATTCTGGGTGTTTTGCTTCCTGTTCAAAGAGGAGAGAGAATGTGCCATTCACAAAATGTCCAGAAGTAGGCATTTTAAATGGGTGGTCGGTGATGCAGAAATACTGAAAATAAACTTCATGACGGACTACAGTAGACACAGAATGATCCTTACCACCCCCCTTTATGGAGCTCTTGTGGAGGCAGGCAAATGATTCTAAGGCGGAGTGCTACAACAGCAAAGTTTAACAGTGAACATATAGCAAATTTTGTCATGATTAGTAATGACAATTATCATTATAGACTATAGTGCTATAGGAATGAAAACCGAATTGACTAATGATTCTTTGGATGGGGAAAAAAATCCTTAGCTGAAGACAGGTGCCTTGAGGTTCCATTTTCTGAATTGACGTTCGGGCATGAAAAATTCTGTGATCGTGGGGCTATCCAATTGGGATTGTAACTCATACTTGTATCATTCCTTCAGTCAACTAGTGGGGACCTACTTGATCGATATGCATTTAGCATAACAAAAAGATTAGAAAAAAGTTGGCAAATTAGCAGTTCACAGGTCAGGGTCAGCCTAAAAACTGAAGCACATTCATGGTTGATTGAATCTGTGAATGCTAAACCCACTGCTATAGTTACCAGCATTTAAAAATTGGACTATTTCCAGCTTTAAAAATCTGTTATTTCCAACTCCTCTTGAGAGTTGGAGCAGCTGGCAACACTGAGCCCACATTCCCCATGGCAGCACGATCCGGAGCTGCCGGCCGAGCTGCCGTGCCCCTCTGTAGGTGCAGTCCTCGGACTTCTCCACCCTGTGCGTTAGCCATTGGGTCCCTCGTCACACGTTTGGGTTTATGATGTTTGACGTCATCCAGCCTCCTGGGGCTGTTCTGGGTTTCCTCGGAGGATTTTACAAGACCCGCGGCCATTCTTCATGTGTCTTTCAAAAAGCCTCTAACTACGGGAATGGCATAGCTCATGCTGCAGGAGCTTAGAAACAGAGAATGCCAGTGGAGGAGCAGTTAGTACAAGAGGCGGAACACCGAAAGGCAAAGGTAGAGGCGGGGAAGGTCTGTTTCGTAGAGAAGTACAAAGAGTGTCCACGACTCCACAAACTGATCGGGAAACTCAGAGCCGCTGCCCTGGGAGGCGACCAGGCTACGCTATGGGCCCAGCCAAGCACGCAGTGAGATTAGCGGTGCTTGGACCTCACCCAGAGGATTACACACCCTTGTTCAGAAGAGAATGTTCTCTTGCAGCCAACAAGAGGGAAATCATTTGAGGCCTGACACTAGCATGGAGATCCCATCAGTATTAGTCCCAGCTCAGCCATGGGTCTCAGGACAGGCTTTTGTAACCACTGATGAGGCTTCCGTGCAGAATCAGTCCTGCCTGATTTTTTTCCCTTTGGAGGAAGTGAAGTACGACCAGCAGAGCCAGCAGCAGCCAATGGGGATGGGGAGGAAGGAGCCTGCAGTCAACCCTCTCGCATTACTGCCCCTAGGACATAGCAGTGTGGACCCCAGTGTTCACATACAGAAATAAGAAACACTTGGAACAAAGCCAAGCTAGTAGGATTAGCTTTAAGTGTTTTTGTGAGGTAGTGCATATGTAACTGTATGTAGGTAGAAGCTGGGAAGCACTGAAGCATGCTTGCCCCCGCCTTCTGGGGCCGTGAAGCTAGTGCCCAGCCTGCCTTCCTTGTAACCTTTGAACGAATGCCTTCCGGGGCTGTCCCTCCTCAGAGTAGGCTAGACCTCTATCCTCACAGTGGGAGAAAGTCAAAAGTCACACCACCCTGCCCGGAAGTGCTGCAGGCTTCCCGAGGGAAGGCCTTGACTCGGAACAGCGTTGCGTGTTACATGGTGGGTGGGATTAAACAAGGCTCCGTGCTTCCTAACTCTGATCTGTCGTTCTTGAGCTTTCCCTAAGCTTACACTGTTTCTCAGTTTGCACACTTGTACTCCCAGCTAAACCAAGACTGGCTTCTTGATACAGCTCAGGCATTTCGTTTAATCCTGGTCTGTAAGTGCCACCTGCTCTGCAGACCCACTTTCCCTGCCTCGTTCCCTCAGCCCCACCCCCTTGAAAGATCCAAACCCATCACCTGCTCTTGTTTGTCCTCATCTTGACACAGAGCGCACTGTGGGGTCTTAATCCTAGTTTGTTGTTGCCGTTGACAGGACCAGAACTTTGACTTGTCGAGAAGACTGAGTGAAAAGGAGCTTATATATTCAACTCTGCAACAAGACAATGAGACGCTACAGCGGGAAAGTGATGTAAGTGTGTGGACCAGCGGCCCCAGAGTTGATCCCCACTCGGACAGTACAGCTGCCCCCACGGGAATGCTAAGGCTGTCATCCTTCACGGAAGCAAACGGGCACATCGTCCTCCCACAGAGCCGCTGTCAGGCTTGGACGGCCAACCTTTGGGTTAGCAGCTCACATTTGAATCACTGTGCCACCATGTTGAAAGGGGAGGAGAGCCCCACGGTCTTAGGGAAAGGAGCGGGGGTGTCTCAGAAATGTGAGAAAATCAAAAGTTAAACGAAAGGGCTCCTCTGTGGGACAGTGGGTGAAGACAGCTGCTCCTAAGCCTTTAATCTGGTTCCCTGGTCTACCTCAGCGGCCTCCCTGCTCTACAGCTGGAGCTTGTTTCCTGCAGCGCTGGTGGCTTGGAAGGGAGAGGGTTTTCTGCTGTGAAAACACAGGTAGTGAAAGGAGTGGTCTTTTAAAATATGCGTTTGTGCTTGTGGTGAAGGTTTCCATGGCATTTAGATTCTCTCAGCAAATTCTACACAGATTATTCAGCGATAGAATTTGAAAACTATTTTAAGCGTAGTCTTTGAAGGCATAATATCCCATGTCACTTTTATGTTGGCCGGGGACCCCTTTCCTTCAGGACAACCTTTCTTTTTCTCTGCTGCCAAACTTGGAATAGAAGTGCTGGTCTCTCCCAGTGCTGGAGCACGGTAGGCCCCTGAGCAGTGCTGTGTGTATGCGTTTGTCAGTTCATTCATTCCTGCCTGTTGTGTTGACTGCTAAGTTACTGTCTGATGGCTTAATCCGAGGATGACGGCAGCAAGTAAAAAATGGTTATGCTGAAATCATCCATCTCTTACTCAGCATCAAAGAGTAAGTTGCCCATGTGTTCTTGAAATGGCTAGATCTGCATCCCTAGCGGTATTCCATCATCTACCCTCTCTGCAAAACGTGGCCTGGAGATTTTATATATAAATATATGTGCTTATGGGCTTCAAGAGGCAAAAGGTTTGTAGAAATCTTCCATTTTCGTTCCATTCCATTTTCACATCTACTTTGTAAAGCCCCTTGTATTCGATGCAGGCTTTAACACTTGTTCTAGGGAGGAGCCTGAAAGAGGTAGTGCTCTCAGTAATGTATAACCCTTTCAGTCGTGACTCTTGTCACCGCCAACTGTATGCCTCAATCTTTTTACGCTCCTCTTATTTCAGCTAGTCTCGATCCAGAGACTTTATGTATTCCTTTGAACAAAATTCAGCAAATATACTTAAACTCAAGTATAAAGAAGTCAAATCTTTGGCATATTGAGGCTGCTCGAGAGTTATGGGTGACCCCTTATGAAGGTTTCTCCAGGGCTGCATTGAGAACTACCTGTAATGAGCATCCCCTGGCCAGTTCCTGGGGATGGAGCATTCTTTGTTCCAGTCTTTCACCTATCTCTGCCCATGTTCTATCCGTAGCTTCTGAAGAGGGAGAACAGCAGATTGCTGAGTTACATGGGCCTAGATTATGACAATGTGCATTATCAAGTTCCTGCTTCAGCTGAAGGCGGTGCACAGCAAAAACAAGTGCTTGTATATGGAAACCCGTACTGTGGTAAGACAAGTTTGTCCTGCTCTTGCTACAAAGCCTCGCTTGCATGCCTTCCCTCACTCGATTTTTCCTTTTTTTTTTTTTTGAGGCTGAGCTACTAATTAAGACCCGTTTCATTGTTAAGACTTGCTGGGCAGAAACTGAGGACAAGAACCCAACCAAAAGATTGCCAGGCAGGAAGTTTTAATTGAGAAATAAATCTGAATTTAGAAGACGCAAATCAGATCATTTGCCCAGCGGCGGCAGACACAAATTGAGTCCCGCGGCTGTATTGCAAATGAATAAATCAGAGAGATGCCAGTGTGTAGAAGATGTGCGCGTACGAGCCCAGAGAGCTAATGAGAGTGGGAAATGATTCCCCACCGGCCCTGGCATTATGGCGGCCACCCGAGGGGTCCTGACCTAGGGCAATAGGAGTGAGCCCCAGAGAGACTTGTGGTTTGGAGGACAGGGAACGGGGAGAGGAAATACTCGTGTCACTCAAGGACTTGGCACATGATCTGTTTGCCCAACCGGAAGCTTTCCTTGCTGCTCTCCAAAGCCAGGGTGCCTTTTTGGACAGTGTAAGGGCATTTTATCTTAGGAGGCAACCAAACCTTGGTAGGGGACACATTTTTTTCTTTAACAATATTGAGCATTTTACTCGAGAATTGTTTGTTGCGTGTATGTAGTCTTAAAGTCTATTCAGTGTCCTTATTAGATTGTTATTGTTCTATTGAAAATTTACTTGTTTTTCTAATCTGAAAGTAGGTGTATTTTTTCTGACTGCATAATATGAACATGACTATAGAAAATGCCATTTCATTTTTCCCCTTTTCTGTTCTGTTTATCATGTATCTTCTCTAACCGGCAAAAAATATCATATATACGAGAGGCAGCAGACCAGGCAGTAGGGAGAAAGGAAACCAGGAGTAGGGGGTGCAGAAATCACCCACTCTAACCTAATGGACAATTAGCGACTTGAAGATTCTTTTTTTACTTTTTCATTGACTGAAACCTTTTTGATTCTCCTTAGGTATTCAAGAAAGTTCTTCCCCCAGTCTGGTAAGTATTTGACGTATGCCCCCATCAGATAAAGAACTGACTCTTCTAGTTCGTGGGCAAACTGTAGGGAGGCTGGTTTATTTTGATGACATCGCAGGTCAGTTCGGTGCCAGCCTGATGAGTGGGGAGAAGCGAGCACAGTCCACCCATCAGCAGGCTGCACACGGCCCTCCAGCTGCAAGTTAAATTTGGTAGCATGACTAGTGGGAGACATATGAACAAAAGGTCTGCTCTAGACCCCTTCGAAGGTGGCAGCCATCTTGACTGCTGCAGCAATATCAGGCCTAGGGGGTTAAGAATGCCCTATCAACTGTCTCTAAGTCGGAGTTCATGAGCACCTCCCATGTGCCAGTCAGCAGGCCCGGTGCCGAAGATACAGTAGGAAACAAGATAGGCGTGCTCTCTGCCACACACAGCTGATGTGCTCTCTTCTGCTCGTTCTCCCAGGCCTCCATCAGGAAGTGCCCCAGCTGCACCATGGACTTCACTGCTGACCTGACCGAGGAGGAGCACACCTTAATGCAGCATGTGCAGGCCCATTATTTGGAGTGTCCGATTTGTGATAAGAGCTTCCCAAGCAGCCAGAAGCAGATCTTTGAGGACCATGTGCTCTGCCACTCTCTCTAAGTGCCATAGCCTCTTTGATGTGCACTGTAGATAGATTCTATAGAACAGAACCAATCGCTTCTTTCGACTCTGAGTTATGATTAGGGATGAAACTATGACTATGAAACTATTAGGGATGTATTCAGCCCTGCTGTCCCTAGAACTAGAGACATACTAATTATCTGAAGTAGCCATGATTATTCCATCTTTTAAGTGAAAGACCTCTAGGTGTGTCCGCCTCTCACCTGTGGTGCCCATTCTTTGAGGGTCTCCACCAGTACAAGAAGCCCAGGATGGAATGGACCTGGCTGTTCACTATGGGCCTGACACTGAGTGATTAGTTCTCAAAGCTGTGTCACTGCCATTCAAGGTTAGATTCAGTCCTCAATCCTAACTTGGGGGCTAGAGAATAAGCAGAGGTTTTTATCTGCATAAGCACATTAGGTGAGAAAAAAGTGGCACAGCAGGGAATTGCATCTACTTTGACTAACAGGTTTCACAGCCGAATTTCTCAGTTCCCAGCAGAAGCATCTTACTCCTGAGCCATAGACAGGAAATGCTAGTCCCCACAGAAAGCCTGCCCTCTCTCTGGTCACCTGGTTGCAGTTTTCTCCTCCGATCTTTCCTGTGCACGTATTCTTATTTAAGTCCTTGTGTGTGGCTGTTGGGAATTGGGTGTGAAACTTCCTGAGGAGGTCAGTTTGAGCTTGGATTGTTGGTATGGATGAGTTAATAATGTGACAAAACATTGCTAATCACTTTAATACAAAATAATAAACAAGTCCTCTATGTTAAGTACTGGAGTATTTTTAAGTCTTGAATTCATGGGAAAAGTGTGATTGAAGGTGTTTTAGGAAAAGCAGATGTACCAGTGATTTCTTTTACCCACCTTAACGTTTTAGTGAAAGTAAGCGGCAGTAATGTTGAGGCCGGGTGGAAGCGATGGGGGAATGTGAAAGCTGGGATCCTCGTGGCTCGCTCAAACGGGCTCTGCTTTGCAGGGGGTCTTGCAGACCTGTACACCCTTTATAAACTGAGCTCAGTGCCCTCCTCCGACATCCTACCGAAACTATGTGTGCAAAAGCAATTCCCTTTTCTCTCAACCAAGGATGGAGCAAGTGTCTCTCAGATAGTCAAGTAGCTGGTCACTTAGTGAGACTGGTACCGGAACTTATAATGATCTTGAACTTAATCTCATGAATAAGACTAGGTCAAGTCCATCTCTGCGTGCCGTCTGAGGTTTGCCCTCGCTTTACTGCATTGTTTAGTCCCAGCTCCTGGCCTTTGTTTCAGCATAAACTGAAGACGCATCCACACTGCTGGCCTGAATCTCCATTTCAGTGCACTGTCTCTTGGCTTCATAAGCCTTTTGCCCTCTTAGGAATCAAGTGTGACATCGAGACAGGCTGGAAGAGAAATAAGGTGGGTAGGTGGAGATGCAGGAATTTCTGGCTGATTCCACTTCCTCCCAAATTTCTCTTGCTTCATTGATAGAGCAGTTTCTTTTATTGAGGACTGGTCATCTTTTCAGTCAACATGACAGTAGAGAGCTGCAGTGCCGTACACCAGGCAAATGAGTGAGTACCTTTTTCTGGTAGACTGTGCACCTTTGTCCCTGTGAAGGGGTCCTGGTGGTGCCTGTCCGCCGACGGAACCCACGGTCTGCTCCATGGGAGAAATAGGTAGCATTCTGCTCCTGTAAAGACTTACAGCCCGAAAATGTTTTGAAAAGGATGATGGCACCATATGTGCTTGACACAATGGATATATGTGTGGGTTGTGATAAAAACTGTAAGAGCCCCCAATAAAATGATTTTTTTTAAAAAAGACTGACAGCCTGTGGGACAGTTGGGCTCTGTCATTACCTTGTCACTAGTAAGCCGGAAAGTCTCAACGGTAGTGGGTTTGGCGCAGGTCTGTCCTTGCCCCCCTGCGGTGGCTGCGGTTAGCGGCAGTAGCAGGAGTGCTTCGGAAGGCTTCACGACAGAACGCTTCGCGTGTTAGTGACCCTTCTTGCCAACTGTAAAACTAAGCATCTTTAACTTCTGTTCATTATCCTCAGCTGCTATTACTAAGGCTTTGAAGAGGGAAATTAGCTTCCAGGCAGCTACTAGTGGTAAGCAGTTAAATTTTTTTGCAATTTTAAATCAATTTTATTGAATAATTTCTTTAACCACGATAATTAGTATGCAGCTTGTCAACTCTTAAAGGCAGTTATGTTATAATCCACTGCCTGCCCTAGCCTTCTATGCCTCTGGTACTCCTCACAGTTTTCACAGTTGTAAAAGACTTGCAAAAATTAGAAGGAAGTTAGAGGAATTATGCTTCTTAGAGCAACAGGTTTTCCTTTCTATTTTATTTTTAGGTCTGATATTTAAAATGTGTTTGCATTCCTTGAGCCCCCTTGGTGACCAGTGGAAAGTTAGCCAGGCATAAGCCAGAGCTCCTCCAGCTTGAGTGCTTCCCCTGTTCGTGCTCAAACGGGTGCACTGTGACGATGCCCATATACCACCGTCCTGTGAATTGAGTGCTTTTCTACAATGGCAATGGAGTATTGCACTGAGCTGAGCATACTCTCAACCTGGTCTCCTAGCAACAGATGTTGATAAGATGCTAGACCAGGGCAAAATGGTGCAGTCAATTACCTACGAAAGTGACAAACTTTACTCTACCTAGATATCAAGCCCAGAAAAGCACGTAGCTACTCCACTAAGGTAACCAGCACTAGGCCCTAAGGTCCAGGAAGGTTACCCGCCCAAGTGCTCTCCTGGCTTGATCACCTGTAAGTGTTGATGCCTTCGCTCTATAGTTGAGGGTGTTTGAGATACACCCTGTGTGCCTTTGGTAACCCTCTAAAACAGGATAGCTCATAACTTCTAGTGTTATAGATGAGCAAATTGAGACATAAATAAGTTTTGTCAAGTAGAAATACCACAAATGTTCATCGGCTGATGAATGCATGAATGAAACATAGTGAAGTGAAACAAACCAGTCAGAGAAAACCACATTTGTTGTATGATTTCATGACATGAAATGTCCAAAATAGGAAAATCTACAGAAACAATGGGTGCCTAGGGCTGAGAGAAAATGAGTAATTGCTAATGAGTTTGGGATTTCTTTTTTGGGAGGGGGATTTCTTTTGGGGGTGATGAAAAAATTTAAAATTGTGCTGGTGGTTGCTCAACTCTTAATTTACTCAAAACCAGGGAATGTTGTTGCGTGGTGGTGGGTACATCAGAACAAAACCCTACTGGTCCTGCAGGAACAACAAGTGACCAAAAATCTATGGCAAGGAGAGTGGAGGCCAGGTAGGGCTTGACCAAGGGCAGTGTAACCAAGAGGAATTACTGAAACCCAAATGAAGGCTGAACATGATAGTGGGACAAGAGGAAAGTAAAGGGAAATAGATGAAAGAACTAGGAGGCAAAGGGCATTTATAGAGATCTAAATATAGGCATGTACATATGTAAATGTATATATGACCATGGGGAACTTGATCTATGTACATATGTTTATAGGTTTAGTATTAAAGGAAGCAGATGGACATTGGGCCTCTACTCAAGTCCTCCCTCAACACAAGAACACTTTGTTCTAATAATCAGCACTCTGAGATATTCACCTTCCCTACACGATCGCTGAAGACAAATCAGGTGTATAAGCAAATGTGGTAAACAAAGCTGATGGAGCCCAGCTATCAAAAGATACAGCGTTTGGGGTCTTAAAGGCTTGAAAGTAAACAAGCGGCCATCTAGCTGAGCAGCAACAAAGCCCACATGGAAGAAGCACACCAGCCTGTGTGATCATGAGGTATCAGTGGGATCAAGTATCGAGCATCAAAGACCCAGAGCAAAAAAATCATAACATGAATGAGGGGGTAGTATGGAGTGGAGGCCCAAGGCCAATCTGTAAGCAATTGGACATCCCCTTACAGAAAGGTCATGGGGAGAAGACGGACCAGTCAGGGTGCAGTGTTGCACCGATGAAACGTTCAACTTTCATCTGGTTCTTTAATGCTTCCCTACCCCCCCACCCCCACTATCGTGACCCTAATTCTACCTTACAATTGGCTAGACCAGAGCAGGTACATGGGTACAGATAAGAGCTGGAAACGGAATACAGGACAGATAAACCCCTCGGGATCAATATTGAGGGTAGCCATGCCAGGAGGAGAAGGGAAAGGTGGGAGAATGGGGGAACCGAACACAATGATCTACCTATAACCCCCTCCCAGGGGGATGGACAACAGACAAGGGGGTGGGCAGTGACGTTGAACAATGCAAGACATGAAGAAATAATAGTAATTTGTAAATTATCAAGGGTTCATGAGGGAGGGAAGGAAAAAATAAGCTGATACCAAGAAAATGCTTTAAAAACGATGATGGCAACATATGTACAAATGTGTTTGAGACGATGGATGTATGTATAAATTGTGATAACAGTGTGTGAGCCCCCCAAAAAGTTATTTTAAAAAAACACTACTGGTCCTTCGCCATCCTCCAGGTGGTTGTGTTTGGCCTCGTTGTTACAGCAGCCTTGTCAATCCGTGTCATCCAGGGTCCTCTCTCTCGCTGGCTTTACTGAGCATGGTGTCTTTTCCAGGGGTGGAACTAAGAACGTGGTCCAAAGGAGGTGAGACTTGAACCTCACCCCATAGATTCTAAGGAGCATTCTGGCTGTAATTTTGAGAGAAATTTGTTTGTACTTTAAGTGGGTGGATTGCATGTTATGTTAATTTTCTCTCAAACTTAAAAAAATTTTCAAGGTATATTACAAAAATCTTGCTAAAGCTATATGTTGACTCAAGTCCAAATTCAAAGCCAGTTCAACACTATTGAATTCGATGATAAGAATACTATCTCAGTACAATCCATCACCATGACAGTGTTGGGTTGCCTCCCTAACTGGGCCTGGAGGCAGCAGCAACGGAATCAAGATTACCAAGGTCAAGGCAATTCATGAGAGTCCACCACTTGGCCAAAAGCATTAACAGTGTCTTTTTGGAATATTCTGTAGAGATGGATGTACCCAGTACATCTGGGGAAAGCGGCACCCACACACAAATCCCAGGTCTTCACAAGGCACCCAGCCTGTTCTGCTTGATGTTACTAGTTTCTCCCAATAGAAATAAAGAATGTGACACACTGGGCGGGGAGCTAATTTATTGTTTACTTGGTCAGTCAACATTTATTGAGCACCCACAGTGTGCAAAGCTAGTGGCAGGCCTGAATTTAGGAAACCAGAAGACAAGTTCTTCCCCTGAGAGAGCCACAAGATTAACTGAAGGCGTTCCCTCGACTCCCTGCGAATCCCCTGACTGCTGTGCAGGAGGGCCTCTGGTTTCAGATTGGTTCTAGTCTGAAGGGGAAGATAGCTCGAAACCCAGAACACAAGGTAAGCATGTGTCCTCAGGGGGGCCGTTCCTGGAAAGGGACGTGCTTAGGTCAGTGCAGAGGAGGAAAACCTTCAAGAAAGTGGATCGACACGATGACTGCAACGAGGGCGCCAGCAGAGCAGTGTGTGTCAGGCCGCGCAGTCTCCTCCGTCAGAGCGAAGATGCCAGGAGCCAGAACCGACGGGACAGCACCCAGCAGCAGCTCACTTTGCAAATTGAGGGACTGCGGTGTGGATGTGTGATCAGAGTCCTAGTTAATGATGCCCGATGGGAGTGTTTCGGACAGACTGGCAGAGAAGAATGAAATTTGTATCCTGGGGAGTTCTGCAAAAGGAGGACCCAGCATTCATCAGACTTCAACAACAACAACAAATCGCTCCCTTGTCCTGAAAGACGACAGTCTGGTTGAGTAAAACAGTTCATTTGAGGGGCATGGGCAGTGGGACAAGGTGAAGGTAAAGGAACTAGGAGTGTCTCAGAGAATTCCAGGCTTTTAAGACTCCACACTGAGGCTGGAGCGCTGGCTAGCAATAGACAACTGCCCTTACCATCACTCGCCCTGCTTCCCGCTGCCTCTGATGCCAAGATTTCTTTCGCGGTTAACTGCCTTTCTCTGCCTCCTGAACCACATGTCAAATGGCTCTGGGCTTTAAGACTGCAGTGGTCCAGCTCGTGCTCCCCAGGGGGTCGGCTCTCTCACGGACAGCGATGCTCACTGGTGGTGAGGATCCGAGCGCACAGGGAGAGGAAGCCCACAAAGGAGAGAGCGAAACCTTCCTGACAAGATAGCAAATAGATGCACTAATGCTGTATGCTCCTTATCGAACAGAGGAGAGACAAAATCAAGTAAATAATCACTATTTCGTTTCTATTCATACTTTTCTAGGCAAGAGCTCTTTTTCTGTTTCATTTAATGATAGGTATGTTGTGTGCCTGTCCCGATTTCCAACACAGGCATCCTTAACTAAATCCTCCCTGAGGAACTGCCCCAGAGAGGATTTAGAGAGGCCCCAGAGAGGCCGAGCTCTGGATGGGGGTGCAGCTCTTCTGGGAGACCAGCTGGGGGTGTCGAAGACGACTGAATTCAGGGCTTTTTCTGTCACTTCATGCCATGGAAGCTGCTCAGCTGTGACTTGCGCAAGCACCCAGCCCTTTGCACTGGGTCAATCAATAGCTTACCTCCGTTGTCACCCTCACTATCTGCTCCCGGAGATGGTGTTCTCTGCCCTACCCCCTCCCATCCCTCCTAGTCTCTGCCAAAGAGGACCTCTTCAAGCCTCCCAAGGCAGGGGTGTGCTCTGCATCTCAATGGCTTTTGGGCGCTTGTGCACTTCTCCCTTTTAAATCCTCTAACCTTTGCGCCCTTCCATTGCAGAAAGGAAGGGGACCCCTACCATCTTGACTTTTCACGAGTTGCCAGCTGAGAAGAGTCCTGGACACACAGGTGCCTGGCAAATGCCTATCTTAATGCACAATCAAGTCCCTGCCAGTCCTGTGCTTTTAATCATTAGAGGTTAGCTCCCCAACATCTGCCCATAGGTCCCTTCTCTGTGGCCCAGCGCACATTCCGATCTGATGTCCTGCTTGCTACTCTGTTCTCTGACTTGGGTATCCGTCAGGATTCCTATTCCCTTGAATAATAAGATAGCTGGAGGAAGAGAAAAGTAATGCAACAATGTGACAAACCCCACAGAAACCCCTGGAAATGATTGTTTCCAATAGCTGTGCTCTTTCTCCGCACCAGTACCTGGAAAAGGCAGCCAGCTGCATTTCTTTTCATGGGTGTTTGTCTGTCCCTTTTCTCAGCTCCCCTAGAACAAAGACAGACCCTTCTCACCCTCAGTGCAAATCTCTGGCCCAGGACCCATCCTGTCCTATGACAGTTAAGTCCAACAAGTGTGCATTGAGTGCTATTCCAAGTCAGTGCCGTTACTACCCCCTTTGTAGCTGAGGGCAGCAGGGCTCTGCAAGGGTAAGGCTGGAATGCAGGTCACACGGCTACAGAAGGTCAGGCTGGACCTACATTTAGGCTTGGGCAGCTGTCGAGCAATGGGAGGGGTGAAGAGGGAGCCTAAGACGGACGTCCTCTCTGCAGTAAAGTTCACAGTCCAGGAAATTCCCTGCATGTGACACTGACTCCTCAACCTTCTGGGAGACAAGAATTTCTTGGGCAGCGCTTCCTTCACCCCTTGCCACCCTTCCCACTGAGATGACCTGGTGCTTCCTTTGCGGCAGCAGCGCTTCACAAACTGTCACCTTAGGACCAATTCCCATTTCCCTAGAGCCAGAGTAGAACTTTGCTCCACAAGGTTTTCAATGACTGATGTGGGGGAGGGAGCAGATTGCCAGATCTTCCTTCCAAAGACCTTCTTAAGTGAACTCGAACCTACAATCTTTCCTTTAGCAGCCTAGCATTTGCACCTCCTGAAGAGGCCCATCCTAGCCCGTCCCCCACCACTGGGGACCCAACCCTGCTGCCTGTTCTAACTCTGACTCCCTTCTTTCAATCACTGCTTTCAGTTTGCCTCCCTCTCCGCTAAAGAGCAGCAACTTTAATGCGAGGCTGTCATGTGGAACCCTGGGGAGGTCAGGGTAGGGATTTGGGGAGGTACCTTTGAAAGATAGAGGAGCCCTGGTAGTGAAGTGGTTATGAAAGAGGGCTGCTAATAGAAAGGTCAGAAGGTCAAAGCCACTGGCGGCTCCTCCAGAGAAAGATGTGCCTTACTACTGTAAAGAGTTATAGTCTGGGAAACTCACTGGGCAGTTCGACCCAGTGCTACAGTCACCAGTGAGTTTGGTTTTGTGGTTCTAAAATGAGAGCCCTAATGAGATGCGGGAAACTGCTCTAAATGGAGGCCTTAGAAATGCAGGGGTTCCATCTTCTGGTTATAAAACAAAAGCAAGGCCCAACAGAAGGTCTCAAAGGGCAATGTTTATACCTGTCCGTCCCTGAGTCCTGTGGACTAGGCTCCAGCACCAGAAAGTGCCTCCCCGAGATGAGAGCTCTCGGGAAGACACTGGGGAGCTCTAACTTCACCCCGTTCCTGGGAAATTCTTCCTGTAGCCAACCACGACCCTGTTACCGCATCCTGAACACGGTTTCCGTGGTGGTTCTCCAGCTGTTCTATAACATCGCCTTTTCATTTGGATTAAATAATAGGTTCTAAGCACTTACATTATAAGTATTTGGTCATTTACATCCCAATAAATACCAGAACTTAATATATGAATAATTAATAAAGAACAGTATCAATAATATACCCATTTTCCATATAGGCAATGGGTCTTAGTAAATTATCCAAAGTCTAACCACAACAGAGTTGGGATTTGAATTCAGGCAGGCCAATTTCAGAGTTCATTTTTCTAATTGCTAATGCACTGTGTCTCATTATAGTTTTTCCTTCGTCCAAATGGGACATTTCCATTTCCATAAGCCTGTCCTCATCATTCCCACATCTTGGCTTTCAATTCTCCTTTTTTGAGAGAGAAAGCCTAGAACTGGTGGCAAAGACCTTGGATAGAATTGGACCTGCAAGCAGAACCACGGAAAGTTTTCTTATCGCCACTTAGGTCAATTTCTGATGTGGCACAAACCCTGTCCCTAGAGCTCAGCGTCTCCCTAACTAAATGGGCCCAGTGATAGCTTTCAGGAAGCCTCTGGGCAGATCAGTGCTCCTCCTTACCAGGAAAAAGGAACCCTATGTTAGGCAGATGTATTTGCTAATTAAAAAACACTTTGAGTGGAGAGCAAATGCCTTGAGAATGATTGGGGCAGGGAATGTGTGGATGTGCTTTATACAATTGATGTATGTATATGTATGGATTGTGATAAGAGTTGTATGAGTCCCTAATAAAATGTAAAAAAAGAAAAGAGAAAAAAATTATTAGGGCAAAGACTGTACAGATGTGCTTTATACAATTGATGTATGTATATGTATGAACTGTGATAAGAATTGTATGAGCCCCTAATAAATTATTAAAATTAATTTAAAAAAACACTTTGATAAAAATGCTTAAAAATTTTTTAAATTAAAAGATCATTTTATTGGGGGCTCTTACAACTCATTACAATCCCATACATCAATTGAATCAAGCATATTTATACAGATGTTGCCATCATTCTTTTCTAGACATTTAGTTTCTATTGAGCCCTTGATATCAGCTCCTCTTTTTTTTCCCTCCACCCACCCTTGTGACCCCTTGATAGATTATAAATTATTATTTTCATATCTTACACCTACTGCTGTCTCCCTTCTCCCATGGCTCCTGTTGTACTTCCCCCTGGAGGGGGTGGTGTGTGGCTATGAGTCTGATTATTGTGATCAGTTGCCCTTCCTCCCCTCCCCTCCCCTGCTTCCCTTCTGGTATAGCTATTCCTGTTCCTGGATTCTGTGTTGTAAAATGCTTTTTTTTTTTTTTTAAACAATTTATTGGGGCTCATACAATTCTTTTCACAGTTCATACATATACATACATCAATTGTATAAAGCACATCTGTACAGTCTTTGCCCTAATCATCTTTTTCTTTTTTTCTTTTACATTTTATTAGGGACTCATACAACTCTTATCACCATCCATACATATACTTACATCAATTGTATAAAGCACATCCATACATTCCCTGCCCCAATCATTCTCAAGGCATTTGCTCTCCACTTAAGCCCCTTGCATCAGGTCCTCTTTTTTTCCCCTCCCTCCCCATTCCCCCCTCCCTCATGTGCCCTTGGTAATTTATACATCGTTATTTTGTCATATCTTGCCCTATCCGGAGTCTCCCTTCCCCCCTTCTCTGCCGTCCATCTCCCAGGGAAGAGGTCACATGTGGATCCTTGTAATCAGTTCCCCCTTTCCAACCCACTCACCCTCCACTCTCCCAGCATCGTCCCTCACACCCTTGGTCCTGAAGGTATCATCCACCCTGGATTCCCTGTACCTCCAGCCCTCATATGTACCAGTGTACAGCCTCTGTCCTATCCAGCCCTGCAAGGTAGAATTCGGATCATGGTAGTTGGGGGGAGGAAGCATCCAGGATCTGGGGGAAAGCTGTGTTCTTCATCGATACTACCTCACACCCTAATTGACCCATCTCCTCTCCTAAACTCCTCTATGAGGGGATCTCCATTGGCCGACACTTGGGCCTTGGGTCTCCACTCTGCACTTCCCCCTTCATTTAATATGATACATATATATACATATATATATACACATACATGCACACACATATCTTTTTTTTTTGCATGATGCCTTATACCTGGTCCCTTGGGCACGGTGCCCGGCTATCAAAAGAGATAGTGTCTGGGGTCTTAAAGGCTTGAAGGTGAACAAGCGGCCATCTAGCTCAGAAGCAAATAAGCCCACATGGAAGAAGCACACCGGCCAGTGCGATCACGAGGTAAAATGCTTTTTAAAGAGCAGATGCTTGGGGAGCTATGCTGTTTAGCTCGGGCCTCAGGATGGCATCCCTGCTGGGGAAGCAGCAGAGAAAGCACAGTGACTGCCTCCTACAGATGGATTCTCCTTCATGTAGCATCTCACTCATCCATCGATTCTGACGCTTAGCGAGGGGCCGAGTGGAACTGCCCGCGCAGGGTTTTAAGTAGGGAGCCTCATCTTTTCCCCATTAAGCAGCTGGTGGTTTTGAACTGCTGGCCTAGTGGTTAGCAGCCCAACATGAAACCCACTATGCTGCCGGAGCTCCTCACAGACCACAGTGTTCCCTCCCCCACTGCTTTTGTCGCTGGTCCAGAGTTCTGGGAGCCCCATTTCTTTTCCCTTCACAGCAGACAGAGTAGCAGATGAGCACGACTGAGAAGAGCCCTCTACTCTGAGGCCAGGCTGCCTGGTGACGACCTTGCACAAACACGCTTCTTTAGGCCTCAGTTTCCCCATTTGTAAAAGGGCAATGATAATGATAAACTCAGCCAGATGAGCTAAAGTCTTTAAAATATTCAGAAAGTGTCTGACACATTATCCACCCTCACTCCATTTTCCACACTGCCACTTAAATTGAAATTCAAAAGACCATGTGGAAAGGGTGTGATCCAGTGATTAAGGGCATGGAGTCTGAAGTCAGACAGTCTTGGCCTTGAGTCCTTTTAACAAGTCATCAACCTCTCTGACCCTCAGGTTCCTTAAGTGAAAAACAAACCTAATAGCCCCTAGCCTCGTGGAGTTGTGGGCTGAGGATTGGGCTACTTCTGGCAAGGCTGGTAGTTCAAAGCCACCAGAGGAGAAAAAGTCTGACTGGGTTTGGTTTGGTTCATCATGGTTACAGAGCCGATACTGGTATAGATGAAGGACTTAACACAGTGCCTGGCTTAAGTAAGCACGTAACACCTGATCTTTCTGATTACTAATCATTAATTCTCACTCTCCTCACATGTAAATACCCCTCACAGGGCAATACCCCCCAATCTAGAAGGCTTGGTAGAGATGCGGTCTAGTTCCCCTTCTCGCCTGCTGCCTGCGAGATACCATCTCACCTGGGAGGACCCAGTGGAAATGCTGCCTCATCCCAGAAGCCTGCATGGGCCCACCCTCAGCCCTCCTGCACCTGTGCTGTAGAGCACCTGACCACTACTGCCTCCAATTCCAAGCCGGTTCGGTTCTCGTCTCATGTCCACTCCACCGGCTAAGCCAGGAATCCCCAAGGGACAGCGCCTCTCCTGCAGTAAATGTCTTCATTGATTAAGGGTCTCGTGTAAATGAGCTGCCGTCCTCCTCCATCACACTGTGAGGTCCACAGAGACGGTGCTGCAGATCACCTGTGCGAGCCACTGACCGTTGTCTTCCTGGGCTTGGCCTCAGGACCTCAGCAGGATGAAGGGGAGCTGGACTTGCAGCCTCTGCTGGTGATCTGGGGTTCCCTGTAGCCTTCCACACCTCCTTTCCTCCTAGAACCTTTGCAAGAGCATCAGGTACCCTCGACACTTGAGAAAACACCAAAACATGAAAGGAAAAAAAAAATATATTAAAACTTTAAAATGCACGCCCATGAAATGTAGTTTATACATAACTACAAGCTTGGTGGTGTTATATTTGATTGGATGATAAGAGGTTTTTTTTTTCAGCTATTAAATGTCTATGAATTTCCATCTGGTGTTTTATTGTTGTGTTCATTTTGAAGCCAGTAACTTTTTTCCAGGTTTCAATCATCTGTGGGTACTAAGCCTACGTGTCTGTGGGAAGGGGCAGCACCGCCTACATTAGCTTGCTTAGGTTCCCTGCTTCAGAGCCTGCCAACTTTAGGCCTTGATCTAAAGTAAGCCCACTCTATCCATCTCCCTGGCCTGTCTGAGGAAGAAGACCCTGAGCAGAGTGGTGGAGAAGCCAAGTGTGGTGTGATACCGCCCTCTAGAGATTGCTATGGGAAAGTGCATATGGGAATCAACCACCCCACCACCACCACCACCCACCCCCACCCCCACCCGCCTTCTTTCTGCCCCACCTCTCACTCACGCACATTTATTGAATGCCTTCCACCATATTACCAGCTACCACATAGGTGCTCTGAGAACAAGGGGCAAATTCAGAAGAGTAAAATACAACCCTGGGAGAAAGTGGATTAAGAGGGGGTGCCTCCCCCACAAACGGAATTTTTTTCAAAGCTCTGTATTTAAAATTTTTTATTGACTTTTTAAAAAAGATTTTATTGGGGGCTCTTACAGCTCTTATAACAATCCATACACCAATTGTATATGTTATTATCATTTTCTAAATATTTACTTTCTATTTGAGCCCTTAGTATCAGCTCCTTTTTTTCCCTCTCTCCCACCCTTGGACCCTTGATAATTATAGATTATTATTTGCATATCTTACACCAACTTCTGTCTCTCTTCATTCAGGTTTCTTTTGTTCATCGGTGTGTGTGTGTGGGGGGATTATTTCATTTGTTTTATGAAACACCTGATCACCTTCAAAATACTTCCCATTACACTTAACACATTTGTCAAATCTGCTCTTTCATTCTTGGAAACAGTTTTCAAATTTCTCTGTTTGGATGGCTGACAGCACCTCCCTCATTTTTTTTCCTTCCCCTCTTCTATGTCGTCAAATTGCTCTCTTTTTAATGTCCCTCTTCATTACAGGAAACAAAAAGAAGTCTCACGGAGTGAGGTCAGGTGAGAAAGGCGCATGGGGCAAGAGAGGCAGGCTGTTTTTTTGCCCAATACTGGCTCACCGGGATGGCTGCATGAGCAGGTACATTGTCGTGGTAGCAAAACCAGTCCCTGGTCTGCCACAAATCAGGCCTTTATTAGTCACACAATGTTAAGCAGCATTTTCTAAATGCTTTTCTAAATAGAAAGCTTGATTAACAGTCTGACCTGGTAGAACAAACTCCAAGTGCACTATTGCCCTTACATCAAAAAAAACAAACCCAGACGAGTGCCTTTCTGTCTGCCACCGGCACCACCCATACCCCACCCTAGCCCGCATCCCAGCGCCTCCCCGGCCGCACCTTGTTCACTCTGAGTAGCGGGGCTCCTGCGGTCTCCCTCTATCCGCCATCCTGATCCTCTACCGGGACCTCATCGGCCGTGATGAGACCTTCTCCAACATCTACAAGATCCGGGAGATGCAGGCAGACGGGCTGTGCCTGGAGGGGCAGGGAAGATGGACTGTAGGACAGATCACATCGAAGACTCGCTCATCGGTGGCAATGCCTCGGCTGACGGCCCCGGGGGCGATGGAACAGGAAGCCCGGTGGTCACCGGTTTGATGTTGTCAGGAGCCGTCCCTGGAGGAAGCCAGCTTCCCCATGGACACGGACAAGAAGCACAGCGGGGACCACGCGACATCAATCAAAGGCAAACTCGCAGAACAGACACCAGAAAGGGTACAGCCTTCTACGACGGGGCTGCAGAACCCATCAGGCACATCCTTCTGGGTGAGAACCCGAATCCAGAGGGCCTGGTTGCTCTGCTGGACCACCGTGAGGATGGCGTGACCTGGTATACGATCCTCCTTCAGGATGGCTGAGGGATGGAGACATGTTAACGCAGCGGGCAACTCACGATCCTAACCAGCCTCCCCTCCTACCCGGGTGCCGCTCATCCACACGACACCCGGACTCAGACAACGAAACTACGTCATCTTGAGCTCGTCATTTACTTTTGACCTAGATTTATTTGGAGTGGAGGCTTTTTTGTTGTTGGTTTCAAAGGGGCAAAAAAAAAAAACCCATGTCATGTGGGTGGTCTAAAAATAAAATGCATTTAAACTCATTTGGGGAAAAAAACAAATGAGCATCGGTTTTGGGGCCCCTCATGCATGACAGTGCGCTGTGGGAACTGTGATAGGGGAGCTGAAACAAAATGTTCATGAACTCTAACCTGATTCATAATTTAACAATTTTCTTTTAAAAAATCATTTTATTGGGGCTCATACTACTCTTACCATAATACATACATACATAAATTGTATAAAGCACATTTGTACATTAATTACCCTCATCGTTCTCAAAGCATTTGCTCTCCACCTAAGTCCCTGGCATCAGCTCAAATTAATTTTCTTTGATGTGTACGACTTGTTGAATGCAAACCTCATAGTCTGCTCTAATTTGCAATTAAAGCTTTAAATAAAATACCTTGTCTTCTAGAGGTGCCCCTGGACAGGAAACCTGTAATTACTGTTGAGCAAATGCCTACCACGATACGTGCAGGGTTTTATAAGAACACAGAGAATGGGGTCACAGAGTGTGACATTGAAGCTGGGCCCGAAGGATGCGTAAAGGCAATGCCCTGTAGCAGTGCGGTCTTATTGGGGCACCATGAGAGGCAGGGTGTCGCTGAGCTTGCCGTGTACAGCAGGAACGGGAGAACCACGTGGAGAGGCAGGTCAGGCCAGATGCTGAGGCGCCGATGAGCTGTCTGAAACAGAACAGAACACCACCTGCAGGTGCGCCATCCTCAGCCGTGTCCTTGCTATGACTGGGCCCAGCATGGCCGCCACTGTGCTCCATTTCCCTACAGGTGTGCTCTTTTTCGCTGACCCTCTACTTTACCAGGACTGATGCATCCTGATAAGATGCCCAAGGTACGCGAGAAGCCTTGCCAGCCTTGCTTCTCGGGAACACTGGGTGCGCTTCTTTCAGCACCCAGGCAGTTCATGCTGCGTTCCATGCTCTCTACCAACGCCTCAAGGCCGCAAGGCATCGACTCTCCTTCGGTCTTTCTTCGTTCTCCGGATTTCCCACACGTAGGAGGGAGGCCATTTTAAAAAGAGACCTGCCATGAGTCAGGCATACCATTACCCCTCAAAGGGAGCACCTTTGCGTTTGCACATTTCCTAGAGGTCTTTTACAGCAGATTGGCCTAATGCAATATGTCATTTGATTTCTAATTTTTAATGAAATACATTTATTGGGGGCTCTTGCATCTCTTATCACCATCCATATATCCATCCATTGTGTTGAGTACATTTGTACATTTGTTGCCATCATCATTTTCCAAGCATTTTCTTTCTACTCGAGCCCTTGGTATCAGCTCGTCATTTTCCCCTCCTTCCCCGGCTCCCCCCTCTGTGGACCCTTGGTAAGTTATAGATTATTATTTTCATATCTTACATCGTCCTCTGTCACCCTTCACCCACTTTTCTGTTGTTCTGCCCCCTTTGTCATTTGATCTCTTGACGGCTGCTTCCATGGAGATAAGATTGGGGGGCCACGTGAAATGAAATCCGGCTGCAGCTTCCACCCTCTCTCAGTGGACCCCGTTGCTGTTTGCTTGCTGTTTGCTTGCCGCGTTGGGAGGAGTTTTGTTTGCGTGGTTGTGCACTTTGTACTGAAGTCTGTAGTCTTTGATCCTCACCAGTAAGAGCTTCCAGCAAGCAAAGTTGTGTCATCTGTGTATGGAAAGTTGTTCATGCGCCTTCCTCCAACACACACACACACACACACACACACACACATGCTGGCAGTCTTTGCTATGCAGCAATGAGGTGCTTGTTTAAGCTCTTCCCTATTGTTTTCTTATGGAATTTGGTCTACATGCCCCTGAGGCCAAAGCATTATTGATTTCATAGCAAAACAGGGCATCTAGCAAAAGGGGCACGTTATCTGACAACCATCCAATGGATGCAAAGTAGAAAACAATGGGGGAGGGGGAGGCTGGTTCGAGCGCAGGTCAAGATGTTCGCCTGCAGTGGTGCTGCATGGCAGCGCCCAGGTGCTGATTCTCCATATCTCCCTCACACTCAAAAATTAAGTTAGCACATCGATTAGGTGATAAATCCTAGCAGTTGCAAGAAGATATCGATTCACTCATTCAACAGATATTTATTGAGCACCCACTCTAGCCAGATACTGTTTTAAGCACAGTGAGCAAAATAGGCCAAACTCCCTGCGTTCAGGGATTTACATGATAGGATGGACGAAGATAATAATCATGAACATAACATACATGTCAGAAGGTGCCAGGTACGATTGAGGGAAAGCGGAGCAGGGTCAGAAGTTTGGGGAGAATGGAGAAGTGGTGATTACTGTCCTATACAGGGGCCTTGGGGCAGCTGCTAAAAAATATGAGACCCGCGTATAAGCGCCTGGGAGTGAGCCATATAAACAGGGAAAGGGCAAGAGGCCAAGGAGCAATGAGAGCAAGTCATCAACGATGTAAGGATCTGACTCCGAGTCACTGAGGAGTCATGGCAGGATTCTGAGCCGGAGTGGCACGGTGTTCTCAGAGCGGAGAAGGACCACGGCCTCCCGGACTGCAGCTGGACCAGAAGGGAGAACATCTAGGGAACCGGAGATCTCTGCAGTCATCCAGGTGAGATCACAAAGGGGCGGTGGCACGGAGGGGCTGGAGAAGTGGGCAGATTCTCAAGCCATATTGAAGGTAGAACCAGCATCGTTTCTTACCAAGAGACGTCCCCAAACCAAATCCACTGCATTGGTCATTTTGAGACTGAAACAACCGGATGCTTAGCCCAGATCATCAAGTATCTCCCGCTGAGCCCCTCTGCTGGACAGATGTGAAATTGCCTCCCCTTCACCATCGGCAGGGGGGGAGGGTGTGGGGGGGGAGTGGGAAGAGTCATATCATCCTGAATGAGGGGATCACATGATGCGGACCCAATGCCCATCTGTAGACAGCTGGACATCCCTTGCAGAGGGGGTAGTGGGGAGATGAGTCACTCAGGGTTCAGTGTAGCAATAATGAAACTCACAACCTTCCTCTAGTTCTTAAACGCTTCCTCCCCCACAACTCTCATGATCCCAATTCTACGTTGCAAATCTGGTTAGACCAGAGGATGCACAGCCGTGCAGATGGGATCTGGAAACACAGGGAATCTAGGTCAGATGAACCCCTCAGGACCAAGGGTGAGAGTGGCGATACTGGGAGGGAAGGGGTGTAGAAAGGGGGGACATCTCAGAGATCTACATATAACCTTCTCTCTGGGGGATGGCAACAGGAAATTGGTGAAGGGAGACGCCAGGCAGTGTAAGATAAGATCAAATAATAATTTATAAATTATTAAGGGAGAGGGGAGGGAGGGGGAGGGGTAAAAAGGAAAACTGAGGAGCTGATTCCAGGAACCCAAGCGGAAAGCGAACTTTGAGAATGATGAGGGCAACGAATGTATAAGCGTGCTTTACACAATGGATGGATGTATGGATTGTGATAAGAGTCTCAATAAAATGATTTTTAAAAAAAGATTTCACCAACATTTCTTTGGCCGCAGTTGAAGAAAGGACCCCGAGTGGCGCTGCGGGGTATGCCTTAGGCTGCTAACAGCTCAAGGCAAGCAGTCCAACTACGGCTGCAGTTACGGGGAGAGGGAGGTGGCTCGTGTGGGGAGCTGAAACTTACTCCTGTAGAGTTACAGCCTCCAAAACCCTCTATAAGGCTGCTATGAATGAGAAGATTGAAGGATTGGGAACGACCCAGTGCTCAGCCCCAGAGGGAGGAGCGTGGACAGTCAGCAGTTTGAAACCACCTCCTGCTCCTTGGGAGAAAGATGAGGCTTTCTGCTTCCGGAAAGTCAACCCTTCTCCACCCCTCCTCCCACCCCACCCCACCCCAAGCTCAGGGGGACTAACAACAGAAATATGGGTTGAAGGGAGACCGCGGATTATGTAAGATAGGAAAATAATAATAATTTAGAATGTATCAAGGGGTCACCAGAGTGGGGGGGGGGAAGGAAAGAAAATGGAGCTCCTAGCAAGGGCTCAAGTAGAAAGAAAATGGTTTGAAACGATGATGGCAACATGTGTACAAATGTGCTTGATACAATGGATGGATTGTTATAGAGCTGTAGGGGTCCCCAATGAAATTATTTTTTAAAAGTATCCACTTAAAAAACAAAAGAGTTATTGTTCCAGAAATCCACAAGGGCAGTGCTACCCTGTCCTCTAGGGTCGCAGAAGTCAGAAACGGCTGGTGGCAGTTGGTTTGGTTTGGGTTTATCATTGAGGAATGCAGCAAAGGTGGAGGACTGATATTTAAAGGCAAATTCGTGCAGGGTCTCACTAGTGACGCCCCAGCCCCCTTGACTCAACATCCATTCCCTGAGACTAAGATCCTTAACTGAGGGGAGTTGGGGTCGATAAGCAGTTCCTACCGATGCCCAGCTCCCAAGTTGCACCAGGTTCCGGAATGACTAGCCTTATCAAAGGAAGGTAAGATTCCTGCTTTGAGCCTTTCTGCACAAATTGCCCACAAACGACACGATCACACTGCCAAGATTTTGTGGGAATTGCAGCACCAGGAAGAAAAGAAGAAAAAAAAAGACACACAAACGTCTGAGAGTGTCTTCAGCCAATGTCACAAGGAAACTAAGTTCCAAGTCCACGTACAAAGGATATCAGGGATGGTAGGAAGTGGACTACTTAACCTGCACAAGTTGTAACAAGAGCCTTACCTGGTGCTCTTCTAGAGCAGGCCTGGCAGATGGCTGCTATCCAAGGGCAGCCCTCCTGGCAAGTCACGTCTCAGGCACCTTTGCTGACAAAGGCACCCCTTCAATCGCCCCAAAATGGCGAGCACAGTGATGCCTGTGGGATGTGCTGGGTCTACGGACTCCACGGCACCTCACAACAACAACCATCGACCTGAACAACTTCACGCAAGGAGACTAGCACAGCCCTGGGACCGATGCACAAACACGGCACTTTCCTACCGGCTTTTCCTTTTATTTTTTTAAATCATTGCATGGGGCCTCTTACAGCGCTTATAACATGCCAAACATCATGGAGGGAGGGTGAAAAGGAGGAATCATTACAGGGACCCACATTCAAGCTCCTCCCTGGGGGCCGGACAACAGAAAAGTGGGAGAAGGGAGATGTCAGACAGGGCAAGATATGACAAAATAATAATTTATAAATTATCAAGGGCTCATGAGGGAGAAGGGAGCGGGGAGGGAGGGGGGGAAAAAGAGGACCTGATGCCAAGGGCTTAAGTGGAGAGCAAATGCTTTGAAAATGATGAGGGCAATGAATGTACACATGCGCTTTACACAATTGATGTATGTATGGATTGTGATATGAGTTGTATGAGCTCCTGATAAAACATTTTTTAAAAAGAATAAAGATACCAGGAGGACAAGGGAAAGGTGGGGGAGAAAGGGGAAACTGATCACAAGGATCAACATACAACCCCTGCCCATGGGGACAAACAACAGAAAAGTGGGTGAAGGGTAACAAGACAATGTAAGATATGAAAATAATAATCTATAAATTATCAAGTGTTCACAATGGTGGGAGGGAGGGGGCGAAATGAGGAGCTGCTACCAAGGGCTCAAATAGAACAAAAATGCTTTGAAAATGATGATGGCAACAAAGGTACAAGTGTGCTTGACACGATGGATGAATGTATGGATAGTGATGAGATGTAAGAACCCCAATTAAAGTATTTTTTAAAAAGAAAAGAAAAAATCAATGCATCAATCAAATTAGAAGACCTTATCTTGGTCAGCGAAATTCTGAGCTGAGAAATTTTTTAAGCATAAGCTAAATTAAGGAGTTGAGCTGGTGCTTGGAAGGGCTTGGTGCAGAGCCAATGACTGGGAGCCTCCCAATGGACATCGCAGACAAAAGGGAATGTAATGAATCCAGATGCTGGAGAGGATGTGGCGCTGTGCCTGCATAAAGAAACAAAGTGTCCATGAACCTCTCCTAACTTCCTGAGCAATCAGATCTCTTACTGTAAGCAAGGAAGCCCCCGGGCGCACAGGGAGATGGCAAGGTGATGTGGATTCAGTATGAAACAGAAAGACATGGGTCTGGCCTCTCGCTTCACAAGGGGGGAGGAAGATCACTAGGCTGAGCGTGAGCATCAACTGCCCAAGGCGGATTCCCATGAGGTTAGGTCAGACATGCCTCTACCCTCCAGCCACCCCTCCCAGCATTCTTTGCGTCTCAGCTGGATTTGATAACTCCAAGACAGTACTCATACTTATGGGTTTATTGAGGTAGTGGTACCGGGTTACACATGCTCAGGACACAGTCATTCAGAAGACACAGCCTCTTAGATACGCTCAGTCAGTTCTCTCTGGTCTTTGGCCTCTCGGCCGTATGGCTTGCTGGCCTCTGCCCTGCTCATGCGGTGTTACAGAGCCCTTTTTAGGGGTGCTAACAACTGCCTAAAGGGCATGCCATTTTGCCACAAGCCTCAGCCCGAAGGCACTCAGCTCTAGCCCCATGGGTCAGCACACATGGGCCCCCCCAGCCCCCAAGTGCCTGCAGACACCCCACTGCAGCCTCCCGCCCAAAGGCTCTCAGCTTCACTTGCTCTGTGGACCGGGAAGTTCTCCAGTGTCTCACGCTCTTGATTGTGGTTCTGCCCGCTCCACGTGCCACGGCTGTCTCCTAGATCAAGGAGGCTGCATGTACAGGATCTCAGGGTCCAAAGGACACGCGCCGCTCCTGGCTCTTCTCCCTCGCTGGCGGTAATGAGATCACCCCTCCCTGTTTCTGGGATGACCCAGCAGAATGGCCATCACAACTAATCCCTATTAACAAGCACTCACAACCGAGTCCTATGGGTGTCTTCCCGCCCCTTTTCTTACCCAGCCTCATCTCGGTCCCTTGGAGAGATTGATCTTAAATCATTCACTGCACTGCACTTGGTAAAGCTGGGCCTGAACTAGAAGATTATGTATTTGAGGGGAAGTGGCTCATGCCATTGCCTCTGAGCGATTTTTCCTTTGGGAAGGAGATGAGTTGTGGCTGTAGTTGAAAAGTTTGAGCCATGCTGGATGGGATCATTTAGGGAGAAGGGTGTGTGTGTTTGAGTGTGTGTGTGTATGTGGTGTCTGTGAGAGTGTGTGTGTGTGTGTGTGTTTTGGTGTGTTTGTGTGTATGTCAGTGTCTGTGTGTGTGACTGTGTGTGTGTGAGAGAGTGTGTGTGTGTGTGTGGTGTCTGTGTGTCTCGGTGTGTTTGTGTGTATGTCAGTGTCTGTGTATGTGACTGTGTGTGTGCGTGTGTGTCTGTGTGAGTGTGTGTGTCTCAGTGTGTTTGTGTGTATGTCAGTGTCTGTATGTGTGGCTGTGTGTGTGTGCGTGCGTGTGTGTGAGAGAGTGTGTGTGTGTGTGTGTGAGAGAGAGTGTGTGTGTGTGAGAGAGTGTGTGTGCATGTGTGTGTGAGAGAGAGTGTGTGTTTGTGCGTGTGTGTGAGAAAGCGAGAGTGTGTATGTGAGAGTGTGTGTGTGTGTGTGAGAGAGTGTGTGTGTGAGAGAGTGTGTGTGCATGTGTGTGTGAGAGAGAGAGTGTGTGTTTGTGCGTGTGTGTGAGAAAGCGAGAGTGTGTATGTGAGAGAGTGTGTGTGTGTGTGTGTGAGAGAGAGTGTGTGTGCGTGCGTGTGTGTGAGAAAGAGAGAGTGTGTGTGTGTGCGTATGTGTGTGTGAGAGTGTGTGTATGTGCATGTGTGTGTGTGAGAGAGAGAGTGTGTGTGTGAGAGAGAGAGTGGGTGTGTGTGTGAGAGAGAGTGTGTGTGTGAGAGTGTGTGTGTGTGCATGTGTGTGTGAGTGTGTGTGTGTGTGCATGTGTGTGTGAGTGTGTGTGTGCGTGTGTGTGAGAGAGTGTGTGAGAGAGTGTGTGTGTGTGTGAGAGAGTGTGTGTGTGCGTGCGTGTGAGAGAGTGTGTGTGTGCGTGTGTGTGAGAGTGTGTGCGTGTGTGTGTGTGAGTGTGAGAGTGTGTGTGTGCGTGTGTGTGTGAGAGAGTGTGTGTGCGTGTGAGAGAGAGAGTGTGTGTGTGCATGCGTGTGTGTGTGCATGTGTGTGTGAGAGAGTGTGTGTGTGTGCGTGTGTGTGAGAGTGTGTGTGAGAGAGAGTGTGTGTATGTGTGCGTGCGTGTGTGAGAGGGTGTGTGTGAGAGAGTGTGTGTGTGCGTGTGTGTGAGAGTGTGTGCGTGTGAGAGAGTGTGTGTGCGTGTGTGTGAGAGAGAGTGTGTGTGCGTGTGTGTGAGAGAGTGTGTGTGTGCATGCGTGTGTGTGAGAGTGTGTGTGCATGTGTGTGTGAGAGAGTGTGTGTGCGTGTGTGTGAGAGAGTGTGTGTGTGTGTATGTGTGCGTGCGTGTGTGAGAGGGTGTGTGTGAGAGTGTGTGTGTGTGCGTGTGTGTGAGAGAGTGTGTGCGTGTGTGTGTGTGTGAGAGTGTGTGTGTGTGAGAGAGAGTGTGTGAGAGTGTGTGTGTGTGAGAGTGTGTGCGTGTGTGTGTGAGAGAGAGTGTGTGTGTGAGAGAGAGTGTGTGTGTGCATGTGTGTGTGAGAGAGAGAGTATGTGTGTGTGAGAGAGAGTGTGTGTGTGTGTGTGTGCGTGCATGTGTGTGTGTGTGAGTGTGTGTGCGTGTGAGAGAGAGTGTGTGTGAGTGTGTGCATGTGTGTGTGAGAGTGTGTGCGTGTGTGAGAGAGTGTGTGTGTGTGTGTGTGCGTGTGAGAGAGTGTGTGTGCGTGTGTGTGTGACTGTGTGTGTGCGTGTGTGGGAGAGAGTGTGTGTGTGCATGTGTGTGAGTGTGCGTGTGCGTGTGTGCGTGTGCATGCGTGTGTGCGCGCGTGCGTGTGTGTGAGTGTGTACTAACCAACCCTGAATGCAGTGGGGACCTTTTGGAGTGCCTGTTTGGTCATAAGCATTTATACTCTCTTCTCCAGAGATTGCCCTCTAACTGTTGGTATGGATTCCAATATTCACATTAAAATGTTTTAATGTCCAAATTCATGTTTCCCCCATTCTTTTTTTTTCAAAATGTTTTCCCCATTCTTGTTTAATTACAGAGTAGTGCAAAAATGTGGTCTGTGTAATACGGATTATTTGGTTCTTTTGAAGCTTGCTGTATGGCTTAGTGAGTGGTCTTTGTTAATGTTCCAAGCGCGCTTGAGAAGAATGTGCGCTGATTGCTGCATGCAGTGTTCTTTGTAAGTCTGGAAAATGAAGGCGGTTAGCTTATCTGAGCGGTTCAAATCTCCTAGATTCTTGTCAATTTCAGATCTGCTTCATCTGTCCATTATGACATGTTTTAAACCTTCCTCTGTGGTGGTGAATTTTTTATTTGTCCTTCCCGTTCATTTGATGTGCATATTTGAGACGCATTGAGTGTAAGATTATTACCCTCCTTTCATGCCTGCGTCTTTTACCAAGGTATTCATGGCTCCCCTTCCATGGTGACTCTTTTTACTTTTGAAGACAATATACCTGATATTAACATACAGCCCTTCGATTTATTTTGGCCGTTATTTCTCGGGTATCTATCATAAATCACATATACTTTAAATGGTTTTTCAGTAGCCTTGGTGACTTAGTGGCCAGTTCAAAACCACCACTTGCTCTATGGAAGACGAAGCTTTCTACTCCTCTAAAGATTTAGTCTCCGACACCCACGGGGAGCGGGGGTCAAGGACAGTTCTGCCCTGTGAGCCTTAGGAATCAGAATCCAGAATCCACTCAAAGGCAGTGAGCTTTGTAAACAAGTTCAGCCAACTCTCCATACACTTCCTGAGTGCCAACTTCTCCTGCCCATTGATTGGCCCAGAAATTTCTCTTCCACCAATAGCACCCACTTCCTCCTCTAGCTACTGTTTCACTTCTTTATCTCCACTACACACACACACACACACACACACACACACACACACTCCGCAGGAAAAACTCCTCAGAGAATGGCATTCGCTGTCTCTAATTTCTCTCCATTCTCTTGTTTTCCAGTCTCCGCATTTTATTTACTATGTGTTAAATAATGTTTTAAAGTGACCTTTTGCGGTTTCAGAAGCAAAACACAAGCATTGCAGAATATTAGAACACATAGATAAACAAAATTAATAAAATGAATACATGTTCTTACCACGTAGAGAGAACTAATGTTGATAACGTAGAACTTCAGTAATAAGTGGATATTTTAGATGTATTTTTTAATGTGTTGGGTTTATTGATAACGTCTTTAGATACCTTCCCAGTTTAGAATGTCTCATCTCAGTCAATATTGCCTCACAGCTCCCCACGCTGGGTTTCCTCCACTGTAACCACATCCACGTGAAGAAAGCCAGTCTTTCCCCCGCAGATGTGCTCCGATTTCAAACCGCCGACCATGCGTGCAGATCACAGCCGATGTGGGACCACTGCACGGTCAGAACTCTCATATTAAAGACAAGGGCAAAAAGTCTTCTTAAAACATCATAGAAACCCTTATTAAATAAAAATATCAAAGCATAATGCTATGGTTTCTTAACATATCCTTCATCAATCTATACACTGTGAACAGAATGTTTCTCTCTCTAACGCTGTCCCCAAAGAATCCTGTACTCTTTGAAGTTTACGTCATGTCAAAATAGCAGTTTTGATATTCATGAGGGACTCAGATTGTGTTCTTCTGCCATGTTCCTTTGGGGGAACAAAAAGAAGTCTGAATGAGCTAAGAGCTGGTCTATAGGGTGGAGAGGGAAGGTTTCCCATAAAGGTCCTGTAGGGCAAGAAGAAAGCGGATGGTGCCTGGCTATCAAAAGATATAGCATCTGGGGCCTTAAAGGCTTGAAGGTAAACAAGCGGCCATCTAGCTCAGAAGCAACAAAGCCCACATGGAAGAAGCACACTAGCCTGTGCGATCATGAGGTGTTGAAGGGATCAGGTATCAGGCATCATCAGAACAAAAAATCTTACCATAGTGAATGAGGTGGGGAGTGCGGAGTGCGGAGTGGAGACCCAAAGCCCATTTGTAGGCCACTGGAGATCCCCTTGCAGAGGGACCTAGGGGAGGAGAAGAGTCAGACAGGGTGCGATGTAGTAATGATGAAAAATACAACTTTCCTCTAGTTCCTAAATGCTTCCTACCCCTCCCCCCACTCCCCCCTCCTACACACACTATCGTGATCCCAATTCTACCTTGCAAGTCTGGCTAGACCAGAGGATGGACACTGGTTCAGAAAGGAACCAGAAACACAGGGAATTCAGGGCGGATGATCCCTTCAGGACGCTGCCCCCAAAGAATCCTGTACTCTTCGGAGTTTACATCATGTCAAAATAGCAGTTTTGATATTCATGAGGAACTCATGAGTGATGATACTGGGAACATAGAGGGAGGGTGGGTTGGAAAAGGGGACCCGATTACAAGGATCTACATGTGACCTTCTCCCTGGGCGACAGGCAACAGAAAAATGGGTGAAGGGAGACATCGAACAGGGCAAGATATGACTAAATAATAATTTATAAATTATCAAGGGTTCATGAGGGAGCAGGGAGCAGGGAGGGAGGGGAAAAATGAGGACCTGATGCCAGGGGCTTAAGTGGAGAGCAAATGCTTTGAAAATGATGAGGGCAATGAATGTACAAATGTGCTTTACACAATTTATGTCTGTATGGATTGTGATAAGAGTTGTATGAGCCCCTAATAAAACAATTTTTTTAAGTTGGGAAAAAAATCCCGTAGGGCAGCCCTTAATACTTCAAATGATCAACAGATGCATTGTCATGATGGGGACAATCCTGGTAGGACTTTCCTGGCCTTTCCTTGATAATGCCGTTTTCCATTTCTTAAAACTTATTCCTACTAAGTCTACACGAGTGTCCTTTGAGAAAATCGGTCTAAATTACCCCACTTAGAATTCCAAACAGTCACCATAGCCCTCAGTGATGATCTCTCTGTCTTGAATTGAACGGGCCCAGCAGAAGCCACTGATTGGATCAGAACTTTTCACTGAATGCATCCTAAGGAGTCTTAAGGCAAGTGCATTACAGAGATGACGCATCTCCCGCCACCCACTGGTTGCAGATGGCTTAAACATATTGTTTCAATTCATGCGTGCGTGTGTGCAGTTGCAAAGCTTTTGTCACTACTCCTGTCTATAATAACCGAAACCAAACCCACTGCCATCAAGTCCATTCCAACTCATGGTAACCCAACCAAGGAGCAGTAGCCGAACCAGAGCCAGAGCATCCAACAGGGGCGGCCTTCCCAGCCCACAGAGCAAGTAAAGCTGAGTGCTTTGGGGCAGGAGGCCGGCTTCTAGAGTAGGGTGCATCTGCACACTTAATTGGGGCTGGGGGGTAAGGCGGGTTTTCTCACCCAGCTGAATGGTGGAGGCTGGCCAAAGAATGGTATGCCTTTTGGGCATCGATACACTCCATCCTGAGCACTTCTCCCTTGCATGACAACCTGTTAACTTGCTTGGGAACGCTTTCATCAGTGAATTTTGCAGGTGAATTCTGTGTAGCCATAGCAACGGACAGCAGAACCTAGGGATAGAGTTACCCCAGCCCAGTGCACAGCGGGGCTGATGTCGTCTCACGGGTGTCCAGGTCAGGGCTTGTCTTTTTCCCTGACCTTCTACCTTAGCAGACAGGGTGCCCTTCTCCAGAAACTGATCCCGCCTGAAAGCATGTCCAGAGGATGTGAGCTGAAGTCGTGTCACCTTCACTTCTAAGGAGCATCCTGGCTGCGCTTCTTCTAAATAAATGTGTTGGTTCTTTTGGCAATGCACGGTGTATTCAATATCCCCCATCAGCACCATAATTCTTTGGGCTTCCTAATTCATTGTCCAGTTTCCACATACACGGGTGCAAATGAAATGACCATGGCCTGTGTCATGTCCGCCTTAATTCTGAAAGCGACACGTTTGCAGCAGACTTGCCCAGTGCACCGTGTCATATGATTTCTTGACTGCTTCTTCCCTAAGCACAGATTGAGGATCTGAGTACAACGAAATCTTTGACAACTTGAATGTTTTCTCCATTTACCATGATGTTGCTTATTGGTCACATTCTGTTTAAATTGATGTGTAATCCATATTGAAGTTATAGTCTTGGATCTTCATCAGTAAGTGCCTCAAGCCTTCTTTGCTTTTGGAAAGCAAGGCTGTATTGATTGCATATTACAAGTTCTTAATAAGCCTTCCTTCAATTCTGACGATGCATTCTTTATACAAGTCAAGTACCCCCGACTGTTTGCCCTTCACAGACTGAATAAGGAGGGCAAAAGGATACAAAGCTGAGATACATCGTCCTTGGTTTTAAACCACACAATGTCCCCCGTTCTGTCCCAACAACTGCCTCAATAGCCATGTGCATGTCCTACGTAGGCGCAGTGAGGTACGCTACAATTCTCTTCTGTCAGATGCCGTCCATAGTTTGCTATGATCCAGACAGCCAGGTGCTTTGCATAGTTAATGAAACGCAAGTAAGCAGAGAAACGCCTGCAGCCTGAGCAGAGGGTTGTCTGCGCGCCTAGTGGTGCCGCCTCCCCGAGACTCTGAACGCCTTCAGCTCAAAGCTAGGTTCAACCTGACTTAACCTCTCCCGAGATGGCCAAGCGGCCAGACTATGACCTAGAGAGAACTGAGAACAAAGAAGAACCCACGGTAGCCATGCATCCCAATGACCTCTCAGTCCTGCAAGCTTTCAGGAAGGCCTTGGTCCTGGTCATGCAGGTGGAAGAGCAGGCGAGCAAGGAAACCAGCAGCCAGAAACAGCCCCAGCGATGATGGTTTAAGCCTTACTCACAGCAATGACAAGAATGTTTGCAGCTGACATTCCACGATCCATGTAGTTTTTCCATCACCCCTACCCTCAACCCTCTACCCCCCACTTTTTGTATGCTGATCCTAGTAGCTGCTAATAAACTTTGTATCTCTAAAAAACAAACCGCAAGTAAGCACCTTTCTTGTAGTCTCCGCTTTCAGCCAGGAGCCATCTGATGTCAGCAATGGTAACTCATCCCACATTCTCTTCTGAATCCAGCTTGAATTTCTGACAGTTCCCTGTCCAGGTGCTACTGCAACCACTTCGGAAGTATTTCAGCTACAGTCTCCTTGCATATGATACTAGTGAGGTTTAATAACTTACACATTCTGCTAGATCACCTTCCTTTGGAATGGGCAAATGCGCAAGGGTTTACAGCTTCACTGTAATGGGAACAGGAATAATTTTTAAATTGCCCTATTTGGACAATTGGTGTTATGCTGAGGGGATTGCAATGAAAGAGATAAGGCAGAATGGGTGTGAATTGCTGAAAGGAGAACTGCTGATCTGCTTTGTGAACCTTTTCCCAATTTACAATAAAAGTTTGTTTTTCTAATTAACCTATTTGGGACTTTCAGGTTCTAATCTGAGAAGCCTATCTTTCATCGGTCTAGAAAGGGCTGGCTATTGTATTTTCAAATACTGGCTTTTTCTCCTGTAGTCTCTCCTAATCTTCTCAGGAGATGCATGTTCTCTGACCTCCAAGTCTCTTCATCTTTTTGTGTGTGTTCTATTCTGAATAATTTTCTTAGAACTGTTTTTCTTGTTTTTCTTTATTGTTTAACCCTTCAATTAGGTTTTAAATTTTTTAATTTCTTACATTATTTCCCCCTTTTTAGAAGTTCCATTTTTGATTTTACCCTCTTCTTCTTTTATTCCCTTTTGGATCCTTAATCATCGAAAACATACCTGATTTATAATAACACGTAACACTTTTATGAGGCACTGTTCCGGACACTTTACAAATATTAATTCATTTAATTATCCTAACGACCCTGTATACAGAAACAAGACAGTTTTTCTCGCCCAAGATCGCATGGAAAGTAAGAGGAGAGGCTGGACTGAAACCCTGGCAAGCTGGCTCGAGAGTCCACAGTGGTAGTTACAGCCGAGAGATGTGCAAGCTGACATTCTGGCTGTGGTTTTTGGTTCATTGTGGAGTGTGTTTCCCTGTGGGGTTCATTGTCTTTTTTTGGGGCGGGGTTCATTTTCACTGAGCCTTTTCTTATGCACATTCTCTAAGGATCCAAGCAAGTTTTAAATTTGCTTTGGCACAGGGGCCTCCCTGGTTCAGAACCACTTTTAATATCAAGTCACCAGCATGGGCATTCCTGGGCCACAGGGCACACACTGGAATCCTAAACTAACACACAGTTCTGTAGTTACAAGTTCTCAGGAAAGAGTTTGTTTCCTACTCACAGTCAGGAATCAGCGGACAAGCCTCTCAGCCATCCCAAAGTCCTCTTTTTTTTTTCCCGGCTTGGCCTCTGCCCTGCTTAGACAATTTTTAAAAAGACAATTGTTATAAAGCTTTTTATCACCAGTTACAAGTGCCCAGAGGTGCCCCATTCTACAGGGAAACCTCCTGTCCAAACCCTGTCCAAATATATTGTTTCCATGACCCTTGGTCGGCAAGTCTGGCCTACCTGTCCCATCCTGCAGCCCTTTCATGCTATCTCCAGTGTTACAGCTTTCGGTCTCTCAGTTCTACCACGTGCTCAGCACAAGGACTCCAGGCCTAAAGGATATACTCTGGTCCCAACTCTTCTTCGTGATGTAGTTAAGTTCCCCTCCACCTCTGGGACTGGTTCCCTTTAAACATAGTGGGATTACAAAACTCCCCAATCCCCTACAAGAGATCTAAGTACTTTATTTACATAGAGACCCCCTTACCCCCACTGGGGTTCCATGTCCCTTACTTGCATTATTGATAGACTGTCCAATTCCTTTTTGTGGGCTATAAGCATCTTATTTGCCTAGTTTCCCCCAAACCTTTTATGGGAACCACAAGAGCCATCCACACAGCCACGACTCCCCCATAGCAAGGATGGGTTTATTCACCTGAGTACTCCCAACCCTAAGGCAGGACTTGGAGTCTGTTCAAAACGCTTCATTCAGAAATGTTTGTCGAAGTTCTCAAGTAGCTGGGCTTGAAGGAAAAACAGAGAAGATCTAAGATTCTAGGGGGAAAATTATAGGGTGTTAGAAGGAGAGTTAAAAGACTTTGTAGAGAGGCACCGACCAGCTTATTATCCACAACGGTGTCTTTGCCCTCCTCCATCACAGCAGTTCTGCCTGAACATTCCCTTGAGTTCCCATAGGAGCTGTTTAGGCGCCTCCACGCCGGCGGGCCCACTTTCAACTACCTTCTACTTAGCACAGTCTCTCCTGGCTCACCAAGATTTCCACTTGAATGATAAAAAGAGGGCTTCCACATACAGCATCTCACTGATTCTTTGTTTCAATGCTGTTGAAGAAGGTCTAAGCCCATTAATATTGTTCCCTTTTCGCTTTTGGATGAAGATTTACAAATCATTTCCGTTGTCTGTCAACAATTCATTCAGCCCCGCTTAGTGATCCATGTAGGCATGTGGAAGGTGGGAAGGGCAGGGGAGACAGGACAGGGCTGGAGAGGGGGCCTGGAGGAGAAGGGGATGGGGGAGAGCAGAGAGGCCAGAGGAGGAAGAACTGGGGGAGAGGGTACAGGAGGAGAGATCGTCTTTGGGGCTATCTGTAGGTAGCTATAAGACATGCCTAGTCAGTAGCTACATGTATCACCAGGTGGATGGTAATCACAGTAAAGGCCCTGAACTCCCAGGTGAGGAAACCCAATACCTGCACAGGGGAAAGACATGAGGGGGGATGGGTGACTCCGCGGGAGATGGGAGACAGAATCAACCAGGTGCTCACTTTAAGGCAGCATAGCTGTTGGGGGAGAATCTTCGGAAATGACATTTGTTAGTTTCCCACGCACTTTTTTTTCCTTATCTGTGATTGCAATCCCCACAATGTAGCATCACCTATCTTAATTCCTTCCTGTTCCCTGTCTCCATTCCTCCTTCTTCCATGAACACTTCTGGATTTTGTTCTTGGATAAATGGTGCCCTTTGGATTTCAGTTGGTTGACTCTCTAAGAGGTGTGTGCTTTCCCAGCGTTACAATTCACCTGGTGGTTATTGCTTGGCTGAAAATCAAGCTGTGAGGGTGGTGAATTCAGCTCCAGCCCTGCAGGGTGGTGAAGTTCCTATCCAATCAGTAAGCCCGTCTCTTGTATAATTTTGAGTTCCACATTCCCCAACACCACCCCCCCCTCGGCCCCACTGTAACCAGGACATTCTAAATGTGTTCACAGTGACTGATAGAAGTAGCCAGGCATGATGTCTTTATTCTGATCTCTGGGTCATGGAGGCTGGTGTTGATGTGGTCCAATAGTCAATCGGACTAATTGTTACTGTCATTTGCACTTAGGATTTCCTTTATTCTTATTTCTTCTGGCCTGGGAGTGCCTTAAAATGGCTGCTCAGATTTCAAGACCCATGTTGTTACTTTACCAAAGCACGTTGGCGAACATTGTCTTGGTGGGCAATGTTCTCCCTACTGACCGTGTTGTGCCCTGAAACATCAGGGCCAGTGACTCATTCCTCCAAAGTATTTGTTTACACCTAGGATCATCTCATAATTTTGTCCTGTGTAGGCTGCACCACGTTCATGAATAAATTTGCAGTGCAAATACATTTGCACATTCAGAATAAATACAAATATCCTCTGTCAGCCCTAGATATATTCTTGGGTATAGATCAACTCTCCCTCCCACGAAACTTCAGCCTGCCAGTCTCCCCACGCCACACACCGACTGGTAAGATTGCCGTTACTTCCCTGGTTAGTGCCCTGGTTAGTCATTTACTCTCCCTTTCCCTCCCACTCCTGGTAACCCTCAAAGAATGTTTTATTGTGAAAAACTTTTGAGTTTTTTGTCAGGGTGATCTCATATCCTATTTGTCCTTTTGTGACTCATTTGATTCATTTACCATAACAATGTCGTCTGGGCTCATCCAGGTCCCAGGCTATTTTTCAGATGCAAGCTTGCTTACCCCTTACCCTTGTGTGGAACTCCACTGTGTGCCGCTACCAGGCTGCTGAGTTCTTCTTGCACTCACGGGCTTTAAGTTGTTTCCATCTCGTTGCTATTGTGAACAGTGGCGTGATAAACATGGGTGTACATATATGTAATGCATCGACTCGTGTCTTCGCAATTGGAGTATACCGTGAACTATCAGACTACGTCCCAATAAACCTGTCTTGGCAGAAGTAGGACAGATGATCCCTATTTGTGAAGATGGCGAGACTTCATCTCACGTACTTTTGACGCTTTAGCATGAGGGATCGGTCTTCGGAGAAGGACATCATGCTTGCTGAAGGTCAGTGAAGAAGAGGAAGCGTCTCCATGGCGGCAGCAATGGGCTCACACAAAAAGATTGTGAAGATGGTGCAACGCGAGGCACTGTTTGTTGTTGCACATGAGGGGGGACCGCCCCCCCAAAAACAGAAAAATGTTTTCAAAGTTACATATTTAAGTTGTTTTTTTTTCTTACAAAACAACCTTATCATCTTCAAAGTACCCTCCAGTACACTTAATACATTTGCCAAATCTGCTATTCCATTTTTGGAAACATTTTTCAAACTCATCTGTTTGGATGGCTGACAGCATCTCCCTTGTTTTTTTCCTTTACCTTGTCTATGTCTGCAAATCACTGCCCTTTCATGTCCCTCTTCATTCACAGGTCAGGTGAGTAAGGTGCACGGGGCAAGAGAGGCATGCTGGTTTTTGCCCAAAATGGTGCACTGAGATGGCTGCGCGAGCAGGTACATTGTCATGTGGCAAAACCAGTCCCCCTTCTTTCACAAGTCAGGCCTTTTTTGTCGCACACTGCTACACAATCTTTTCAGAACCTCTAAATAGAAAGCTTGATTAACAGTCTGACCTGGTGGTACGAACTCCAAATGCAGTCCAAGTCGACATTTTCATCCCTTTGGGAAATTGATAGACGACCAGAAGGAGGTTTGTCATCAATCGACATTTCACCTTTTTTGAAAAAACGAGGAGCCAATACCAAGGGCTCAAGTAGAAAGAAAATGTTTTGAGAATGATGATGGCAACAAATATACACAGGTGCTTGATACAATGGATGGAGGTATGAATTGTGATAAGAGCTGCATGCGCCCCCAATAAGTGATTTAGAAAAAAGAGTTGTCTCTCAGACTGAGAAGGCTCAGAGTGAGCGTCCCTCGAGCGATGGAATGAACCAAACAGATGCCATCAAACCCACGCCAACGCCTGGAGACTCCAGGTATGTCAGAGCACAGCGATGTTGCAGAGGGGTTTCTGTGACTGGTTTCTCAAAGTGCATCACCCGGCTTTCTTCCCTGGAGACTCTGAGTAGACACAAACTTCCAACCTCTCCATGAACACCTGTCCATGGAAACCATTTGTTACTGTCACTAATTTAAGTGTTCAAACTGGCGGTGGACCACATATCTTTCACCTGCCTCCAAACTGCCTAGTGATTCTGCTTCCACCCCCTGCCCTCTTTCTGAAGTGGGTTCTTGCCCCGGGGAGCACATTCAACAAGACTTCCAGAAGCTGGAGCTCGGACGGAATCACTGACATTCAATGATGTGGCTGTACAGCTCACCTGGGAGGAATGGCAGCTCCTGAACCCTGCTCAGAAGACCCTGTATCAAGATGTGCTGTTGGAGAACTATCACAACCTGGTTTCCATGGAGATGGCATGGAGAAGATCCCCTTGCAGATCCTATCTAGTACCCGGTTGCAGAGCTCAACAGATGAATGGAGCCTTTCTTCCAAGATGGCTTTGTCTTAAGTCTGGCATGCTGTCTTGGCTGTAAGCTAGGAATACATGCAGGGCTGAGGGCCAGGACCTTGTTCCAGACCCTGGATCTCTCTCTCTCCTTTGGACTGAGATTCCTCCCAACTTGGTACCTGAGTGGCTCCTGAAAGTCATGAGATAAAGTGAAAGTTATATAAAAGTTATTGATTTTCATTGATAGTTAAATAAAAATTATGAAATAAAAGTTTTTTAAAAGAAAGAAAAAAAAGTTACAGTTTTGGAAACTCACAGGGACAGTTCGATGCTGTCCTATAAGGTCAGTATGAGTCGGCATCGACTTGACGGCTGTGGGTTTGGGATTTGGAAGTAGTCCACAAAAGGAAGCGAAACCAACGAGCAGTTAAAAGGTAAACTAGTGGGGAGTTTAATTTAAACAATTTAAATTGTTGAACACAAAGTTGATTCTCTGAAATGTAAATCCCCTCCTAATTTACAATAAAAATTGTTATACTTGATAGTTTTTAATTTAAAAAAAATAATGAGAAAACCACTTTTACACTTGAGTTTTTCCCATAGCGCTTGCCTCTTAAGCTGTGTTCAACATCACAACAGTTTCTGCAGACCCAGGAAACAAAATTTCACAGGTGCATACTGTTCTCTCACAATTGCCATCACACACACACACACACACACACGATTCAAGCAAGTTTACTTTTATGTAAAAATTCACTGTGAACAGAGAGAACCTTTCTAGGCGACACCACTGGGTGCAGAGAGAGTTGCTCCAGGCTTGCCTAGCAGGACACATGAATCCTATGCGGAAGCTCCACCAAGCAGAGCTTTTTTCTGTTTTGTTTTTTTTTTGGAGGGGTACACCCTAATACGATTACCATGAGTAAGAACCAAGCAGAAGGCACTTCACATCAATCTTAAAATGCTTCTGTAAACATACAGTTGTTTCAGGTTAGCACCTATCCGTACATAGGAAACAGGAAAAACGAAAATATAAATTGTCCTTGCTTCATTTTCTTCGTTCATATTTTTTTTTCACACCATGAGGCAGTTTTGTAAGGGGACCAGGTGACACCTCAGGTAAGCTTGTGGGAACGTGCACTGTTCAAAATTACCAGTCACTCTGCAAACAAAGATGAGGCTGTCTGCTCCCATAAAGATGTACAGCCTTGGAAACCCCGCATAGGGTCGCTATGAACTATTCTGTTCAAAAACATAATTTCAAATATCTGTTCATTTCATGAAGTGAAGAAACATCATCATTTAGCTATTGAATATGGGTTGAACATTTACTTGTTCCTAATGTTCTTTTTGCTAAGCTGTAAACAGAAGCTTTGGCTGTGTCTAGTTATTTCCGCAGGATAAATTCCCTAAAGAGTACTGGGTGAAAGAAACAGAAAGTTTAAACGCTCTCAATTCCTCGAGAATTTCTGGGTCAGAGAGGATGGGCCATTCAAAAACTTTCAGGAAGCCTTGCCAAGCAAGTTGCTTTCTAGAAAACCTTTTAATACCTACTCTCACCCGCAATAGAAGAGTGTGCCTGGATCACAGGAACCAAAAGAGAACTTGCACTTTAGATTAGTGCCAAATGGTGCGCTGGAAGCTGCTAGTTCTTTCGTAAGCAAGGTTGAGCATTATTTCCAGCAGTCTATACTTCTTCTGTCGTGAACCGTTTTTTATCTTTTGCTCCTTTGGTATTGGGGGTACCAAGTGTTTTATCCTTATAATGCTGCTTTTTAGAAGCAATACTTTACGAAACCATCGAGCTGCTACTCCGCGAGGGAGCGCCAAACGCCCGGAGGCCCACAGAAGCCGGCCCATCCACTCCCGGACTTTCGTGCGCAGCGGGTGGCCCTTCTCCTGCATGGCGGAAGCAGAGGTGACCGCAAATCACCTGGGTGGGAAACTGCAGTCAAGGCGTGGAACCCGGAGGGAGGTCTCGCGGGAACTCCGCTGTCCTAGAGTAGGACGCTGGCAGGGGAGGGGTGGGAGTGTGCGTGCCTCCTCCAACCGGACTACAAATCCCAGCATGCAACGCACCGCAAGACCGGAGCACTCGAATGAAAGCGCAGGCCTATAGTCACGTGTCTGTCTGCGTGAGGCGTCCGGTCCTCTCTCCCACGCCTTTTCCTGCAGCTTCCACCTTGGTCGCCATTTTGTGAGGGAGGTTATGGAACCTCTGGGTTCGGCCGACTCTATGGTCGAGCAGTTCAGGAGTTGGCCAATCGGACATCAGCTCTTGAGGCAAGCCCCGCCTTCAGCCGCATGGAGGCGGGAGTTGCCACGAAGCTCCTGTGGGGAGAGAGGAAGAAGCTGCATACAGCCAATGAGAAAGGAGGAGCGGATGACGTTCACCAATGGCGGCACGGGGGGAATTGCGGCCAATGAGCGTGGAAGGGCCCCAGGCCACGTGGGTGGGGGAGCTGAGCGCCGAGACCCGGAGCTAAACCCGAGAGGTGAGTCAGTCACCTTGAGCGAGGCGAGTACTGTGGTCCAAGCCGGGGCAGCAGGGCAGTTGGAGCGCAGGTGACTCGGGGGCCGGGCGCCAGTGGCCAGCACGGTGGTGGGCTGGGCTGGGCTGGGTTCAAGGGCGTTTGCCTCCCGGGGCTGAGAGGAGCGGCGGGAATCCTGCTCCTGCTCCATTCGCGTTAATGACCAGGGGCAGTGGGTGGCTGGCTGCCCCAGCTGGAGCGCGAACAGCAGTAGGAAATGGGCAGGACCCTGCTTGGCACCTGCCAAGCCTTCCCGGGGGACCGTCTTCTTTCGCAACGTTTTCCTCCCGAGGCCTAGGCTATCTGCTTTCTTTCCTTTCCGCTCTCCGTGACCTTCCTTTGCAGACCCCACGGGCGGAAGGTAGTGGACTGGCGGGTTTGCGCCGGCCTTCTGACCTCCAGTGCCCTCCTAACGGGGGTGAAGGGGACGACCGAAGGTCGCCGATATCACCAAACGACCAGACTATTTCAGTGGGATTTTCTCTCTCTCTCTCTCCCTGCATAGATTGAAAATATGCAGACCACCGGGGCACTACTCATTCCTCCAGCTCTGGTAAGCCGAGGCTCGAGGGCGAGTTGTGGAGGCGGGTGTAGGAGCCATCAGTATTTAATGAATGAATCGAGAGGGGCTTGGCTTCCCCTTGGGGGGAGGCTGTAGAATATGATGCAGGTGACTTCTGCATATTTGGAGCCTGTAGAATCAAGCAGATAATTCTAAACCAGCTTGACTTTGGAATGTCCTCAGAGAGCCCGCGTCTGACCCTTAGACTTAGCCAGACAGCCCACTAAAGTAGTGGTTCTCAACCTTGTCTGCTCCCAACCTCAGGCTCTAGGAATGAGATTGGAGAATGCCTTTGCAATTTCCCCCCCGAATTCCTCAGGTGATACCTATATTCAGCCAAAGATCACTACACTGAGGAAATATCCTGAGAAAGCCAGACTAGATGGCTCTGCTTAGATGGTTGTTTCAGGGACCTCACCAAGCTTAACTGGGTAGCAAATAAGATTTCCTGCTTCCCGTTCCCTTGAGGTGCAATGGAATGGAATTCCATCTGCCTTGTGAATAGTGTGAATTCATGTTTCCTTTTGGGATACCGATGAAGGCTGTGTCCATGGAGGTGAACTTTGGTACGTGGTTTTGAATGGTGAAGGTCATCTGCTACTGGAGTCCAGTACACTGGAATCTCCGGACAGTTGTCTTCCTGGTGAAGGCCTAACGGAAAAGGAATGCATTAGTCAACTTTGACTACATTGAGCTTTTGCTATTTGTGATGGTTATAGGCATTTTTGACAGAAGCTCGACAGTGCGATTGTTGCTATTGTTGGGGTGTGTATGTCGTTGCCTTTCTGGTTTTATAGGTCCGCTGCTGTGCCAGGGGTCTCATCAGGCCTGTGTCTGCCTCCTTCCTGAATAGGCCGGAGATCCCATCTAAACAGGTAAGGGAGTAAGGTCCTTGTTTCTGAATGGGGCTGGTGTGGGTCCATGGAGCTGCCATTAGAAGTGGTGTTTTGGTAGCCCCTCAAGTTGAACATTTGTGTTAACAAACTTGCTAAAGGTAGGTTTCCCGGACTCACCAAGGTTCCCTGGCACTGAGAACAGACTCCAAGAGCAGTTCCCGGCAGACTTTGCCACCTGTACTTGCATTCTGTACTTACAAGGCAATTTGCCGGCATTTCAAAGGGATCAGGTGGGTGGGTGAATTGGATGGAGTCTTGTCCCCTGTCCTTGTGCCTCACGATCTCCTTCTACTCTTTTTCTTCTATCCACCTCTCCGTCTCCTAGCCTTCCTACAGCAGCTCCCCGCTCCAGGTGGCCAGGCGGGAGTTCCAGACCAGCGTGGTCTCCCGGGATATTGACACTGCGGCCAAGTTTATCGGTGCTGGGGCGGCCACAGTCGGTGTGGCCGGTTCGGGGGCTGGCATTGGGACCGTGTTCGGCAGCTTGATCATTGGCTATGCCAGGTAAGTTTCACGGTAGCCTATGTGATCTCCCATGTGTGCCCCACCCTCTTTAGGGGACCCTCAGCCCAACCTGGCTCACTTAAAACTGACCATGTTGGTTCTCTGTTGTCCACCCAACCCCCCAGGAAATGTGCAGGCTAGTAAGCTCCTAAGTCACAGTCATCCCAATCTACCTTTCCCCCCATTGTCAGCATGACCTTACTCCCTACCCTCCGGGTTGTTATTGCTCTTTCCCTGGCAGGAACCCATCTCTCAAGCAGCAACTCTTCTCCTACGCCATCCTGGGCTTTGCCCTGTCTGAGGCTATGGGGCTCTTCTGTTTGATGGTCGCCTTCCTCATCCTGTTTGCCATGTGAGGCTCCGTGGGCTGCACCGTCCTGTCCCTGCTGCTTCAACTCCAGGTCATGCCCCGTGCTGGAGTGCGCTAAGCTTTACCATTAAACACGACGTTTCTCTAAATCCATATGCCTGTGCCTCTGTTCTTTGCCCTGGGGGTGGGGGTCTTGGGGGGGAAAAAAAAAGAAAAGAGGGAATTGATTCAGCCACTGGTGCTGAACAATTGCACTGGTACGAACACACCATTTCTCTCCTCCCAGGAAGAGCATGGATTAATCCCAGTAACAAGAACTGGTGCTTTTTCCCTTTCAGATTTAAATTTAATTTGTAACATTTTCAGAGAGCTTACTTTGTACCAAACTTATTGCCAAGTGTTTGGTTTTTTTTAAACATTATTCTATCCATGACCCTATAGATGGTTAAGTATTAAGCCTGTTTATAAAAGAGAGCCGGGGCTTGGAGAAGCAAAATGACATGTCCGAGGTCACAGGTGTAGTTGTCAGAATTGGGGATTCCTCCTCCAGCCAGCTTACACCTTTACTTCTGTGCTGGCCTGTTTCCATTTTGATCCCCAAACTAAGGTGGCACAAAGAGGGAAACTTAGTTCCAAAGTTGTACAGCAAGTTTGGGGTGGAGGGAGGCGTGGATGTCCCCCCACTTGTTTTTCGCTATCGATTTGCCATTTTATTGAGCCCTGGTGGTATTAGCATGTAACTGTTGAGCTGCCAACAGGTCAGCGGCTGAAACCCACTAGCACAGTGGTTCGCAACCTTGCTGCTCGCAACCCCTTTGGGGGTTGAATGACCCTTTCACAGGGGTTGCCCGATTCATAACGGTAGCAAAATGACAGTTACGAAGTAGCAACGAAAATAATGTTATGGTTGGGGGCCACCACAATGTGAGGAAGGAACTATTGAAGGGTGGCAGCATGAGGGAGGTTGAGAACCGCTGCCCTAGCGGCTTTGCGAGGAAAAGAGGCGGCTATGAGTGCCCAGAAGGGTTTCCCACCTCAGAAACCACCTCACACAGGGCTGCTAGGAGTTGGGATTGACTCCATGGTTTGTTTTTTGGGGGGGCCGGGGCTGTTGGGAAATCACTGGGCTGCCAACTTCAAGGTCAGCAATTCACCCACCTGTGGTAAAGATTTAGTTTCATGACCTTAAGACAGGGTGGAGTTGACTTGATAGATTTGATTTGGGTTTTTAATTTTTTTAAATCATTTTATTGAGGTCTCGTACAATTCTTTTTAAAATTTTTTTGGGGGGGGCTTGTACAATTTTTATCACAATCTCTATATCCATCCATTATGTCAAGCACATATGTGTATTTGTTGCCATCATCATTCTCAAAACATTGCCTTCTACTTGAGCCCTTAATATGGGCTGCTCATTTTCCCCCTCCCTCCCCATTCCCACTCCCTCATGAACCCTTCATAATTCATAAATTATTATTCTGTCATGTTACACTGTCTGATGTCTGCCCCCCGCCCTCTTCTCTGCTGTCCATCCCCCAGGGAGGAGGCTATACATAGATTTTTGTAGTCAGTTCCCCCTTTCTACCCCACATTCCCTCTACCCTCCAGGCATCGCCACTCTCACCACTGGTCCTGAAGGGACCATCTGTCCTGGATTCCGTTTCCAGTTGCTATCTGTACAGTGTACATCCTCTGATCTAGCCAGACTTGTAAGGTAGAATTGGGATGATAGTGGAGGAGGAGGAAGCATTTAGGAACTAGTGGAAAGTTGTATGCTTCATCATTACTACACTGCACCCTGACTGGCTCATGTCCCCACAACCCTTCAGTAAGGGGGTGTCCAGTTGTCTACCGATGGGCTTTTGAGTCTCCACTCTGCACTCACCCACCTTTACAATGATACAATTTTTTGTTCTTTGATGCTTGAGGTTTTTAATTTTTAAAAAATAATTAGATTTCCTGAGTAAAACCAGTAAGATACAAAAGGTGTTTTATGGGGTGAGCTAACAGATTGCCTAGAAAGTCTTGCAGGGCATCTTTCTGGTGGTCTCATGAGTATCCAGCAGTCCCCCTGCCCTGACTTGATTAAAAACCAAAAATTCCATGTTATACAGTGTCTTCTGGCTCATGAGACCCTACGAGACCAAGTAGGACTGCTCCTTGGGCTGAGTCTGCAGCAGCAGACTTGCTCGGCTCCCCACACCTGCTCTAGAATGCTCTAGAACCACCTGGCCGACCTTCCAGTGAACAACACGGTGCGCCACCAGGGCCCCTTAACTTGGCTCAAGTGGTGCTGTTATCTCAGTTACGAGTGACAAGCTGAAGTGTGAAGCGCTACTGCTTCGATAAACCTCCATAGGGGCCATGGGCCATCCGGACAGAATGCCTGTGGTGCCAGGGAACGTGGTCTGTCTGCAAGCTGGACGGTTTTGAAAGGAACGGCAATCGACAGGGAAAGCCACTTTGTGAAAGTCATGCCTCCAGACTTACTGCAAAACTTGGGTGACAAAAGTGACGCCACGGCCATTCCCAATTAGTGTTGGGAACCCCTTCCAACTGAAAGGTGAAGACTTACTGAAAGCTGTCAGGGCCTCCAGAACAGATTCAATCGTGTGTGTGCGATTGAAAAAGCTCGTCAGTCTCTGTAAGCCCCCTAGGGGCAAGGCAGAGAAATGCACGAAGACCTTGCCCTCAAGGAGCTTGAAGCATCCAGACAAACACCTCCAGGAGGATGAACAACGCCGCGTGTGGTGTGAGTACAGCAGCTATGGACTAGAGATTCTGAGGGAAATTGAGCAAGTTGGCACGCATTCTAATATTATTGGCTGACGTTCACTGGGCAGTGCTCAGTCCTTTCCTTGATTAACTCGATCCAGTGAAATGCCATAGGTAAAGAAACCGGGGGGCTCGGAGGAGGCATTCTGTCTGAGGCCACGCAGCTGGCCAGTAAAGTTGGTTTTCACCATGGCCTCCCTTTGTTTGCAGAGGTTGAGGTCAGTGATTCTAATCCAAGTCCGTGTGACCTTTATTCAGCAGTCGTCATCTTTCTACCACCGTCTCAAGGTCAGCACATTTGGGCCCAGAAATGACTTGGGAGCGGGTGGTCTTTCCTGTAGGGTGTTTAGCACCCCTCTGGCCTCTGGCTGTGAGATACTCTTAGCAACTCCACGCCAAATTGTAACAACCAATGGCCAACTGTGACTATTGCTAAAAATTCCCTGACTGGAGGATGAAATCACCCTGGTTGAGAACCCTCTGTCTGCCATAGCCTGCTGCTTGTCCTCTTAGCCTCTCTGCCTAAGTAACTTCCTCAAGGTTGCCGGGCAAGCCAGTGCTAGGAAGGGAAGAAAAGCCCAGGAATCTCCAGGCCACAGGGGAGGGCTGGGACTGAGGTTTCACTAGCGATGAGGAACTGCCTAGGGAGCGATGGATTAACTGCTAAGACTCTTACGCAAACAGAACTTCTTACCCCTCTGGGATGTTGGGCTGGCGTCTTTGCTGGGTTGCTCCCCCCTCGTGGTAATCGAGAGCAGCCCCCGGGGAAGGCGATTGCCTTTTCCTTGCTGTGAGGCTCCAGAATCGAGTTTTTCCCAAGTGACTGGTAAGAAGTTTCCTCCGCGGCCGGCTCCAGGAATTATTGGAACTTAACCCAAACCAACAGCATCGGGAATGTGGTTAGTGGATTCCTTAGAACTCTAGGGGTTCTGGAGTGTCATGCTCGCCCCCCCACCCTGGTGGGTTCAGTTCCGTGACTTTAGATGGAATGGAGTCCCTTTGAGGAAGGACTATGGACTGGCCCGTGAATGGAGCTGTTTTGCTAATTGCAAAATGTTTGAGTGTGTACAAAGGTACATTTTTCATGGGAGAGGGTCCTTAGCAGTCATGAGGCTTTCAACGAGGTGAAAAGCAAAACCCATTGCTGTTGCATTTATTCCAAAATAAAAATTGGGACCTACCACGGCACCGAGGCAAAGATAGCTGCGACAAAGCCCGGAAGCCCAGCACTGCCGCTTCGTAACCGAGCACTTCGATCATCCCCCAGCCTTGATTTCCTCGGCTTTGAAATGGGATAATCACTTAAACGGGAGAAAAACCGGCAACCACCCCGTCCTATCAGTCACGAACTCTAGCTTCCTATCGTGCCAATAAGTAAAATGGGGATGAAAGAATTCGTGGTGGCTGTAAATTAAAATAAGATGACTTGCCAATAGATGGATAATAAAATATCTGAAGGGGCTTCAAAAAAGTTCATGGAAAAATTCCATTATCTTTTCATTCCACTTTACATAAAATTTGAAGCCATTGTGTCTATGTGTGTTTTTAATGAGGTTAATACAAGGAGTCCTGGCGGTGGTGTGTGGTTACACAGGTTGAGTGTGATCCCCGTGGTCAGCAGTTCAAAACCACCAGCAGCTCCTCAGGAGAAAGACTGGGCTTTGTTTGTACTCCCATAAAGTTAGTCTGGAAACCTGAAGCTATGGGTCAGCACTGACTCAATGGCAGTAAATTTAGTGACATTAATATACACCGCTGTTAGGTGCTACCCAGTTGGTTTCACTCATAGGGACAACCCAAAGAAACACTGCCTGGTCTGGCCATCCTCACAATTGTTGCTGTGTTTGAGCGCACTGCACAGTCACGGGGTCAAGCTAACAGGATCTTCCTAAGGCCCTTCTTCAGCATGCCCAAAGTACCTAAGATGGAATTGCACCAATCTCTCTTCCAAGCAGCATTCTGTCATCTGGCAATCCATGACAAAATCCATATTCAAAATTTGTCAACACCATGATTCAAAGCTCTACTTCTTCAGTCTTTTGGATTTATTTTGCATTCATATGAAATTATTGGCCATAAAAAAGGAAATTATTAGCTTGGGTCAAGTGACACTTTATTTAAAGAAGTTTTCAAAAGATAAAAATAAACAGAAGTCTTTGACAGATTCGCCCAATGCATGTAGATGAGGGGGCTCCAACAGCTCCGTTATTTTTGTCCCTCCATTCTTTTCACTCTGTTTCCCATGAACTTTTAGAAGCTTACTCTGCACGTCCCCATATGTACATGTGGACACACAGCATACTGGAAGATGTCGCAATGAGATAATATGCAAATACATACATACAAATTATTAAATAGTTATTTTTACTTAGAAGTTTCAAAATACCCAATCCAAGTTCAGGTCTCTTTGCATCCAAGATCTATGACCTTGACTGGGAACTCTGAACAAGATCTATGACCTTGACTGGGAACTCTGAAGTTTCTTCCCTCTGGCGTTGAGCCTAAGATGAAGGACATCCCCAAAAGGGAAGTGGGAGCGGGACAGGGGGACACACAACCCTGAGGAAGGACCTTCACAATGAACACTTTTATAGAAATTGGGGCACAGTGGTCACCTGAACTCTAGGGCACTTGCCAGCCCTTGACCTTGGGGCAGGTTACTTGCCTAATTGCCATAAGCAAGGTGCTACCAAACTTTGTTGTATCAAGGGACCTCCTCAAGGTAGGGCCGTCTTATTGCTAGAAATGGAGACTTCGATTCGGGTCCCAGGAAGAATGCTCCACTCTCACCCTTCTTCAGAGGGCATTGGGGGGCCACCAGAAGGCACACTTGTACCATCTGTCTAGCTGGAAGCTGCCTTCAGCACACTGTTCAGCTAGCCTTTCACCTTTTCTCTCCATGCTTACAGGTCTCCTAGAGGTATTGGTACTGACCTGGTTCTTTAAGTGACTACCATGCCCAATCGCCATCAGTCCTTGACATACAGGTTCTTTGAGCAAGCTGGGCTCAGCCCTTGGGATAGAAAATAGGTCTTCCAGAAGAGGAGAGGAGATGAAATCTTAAAGATGCTCAGCCAGGGCAGGCTGTTGGCTTCCTTGTCCGCTTTTTCGCTCTGTTCACCATTTATACAACACCCACTGACTCAGTCCCAGAGCCACAGGAAGGGTAGCCCATGGTTCCTGCCCTGGAGGAGAAAATGTCTAGTGGCTGGACAGATGAGTAACCAAATAACTAAAATAAAATGTAGTATGTGCTATAATAAAGGGATGCATAGTCATGAGAGCCAACAGAGGGAGTAATTAATGACTAATTAATAACAATATGCCTGGAAGTATTAAAAGTTGGCAGAGAAAGTCATTCCAGCTAGCTTTGAAGGATAAGTAAGAATAATAAGTTAATCGTTTAAATTTAAATAATTTAAATGAGATAATTGCGGTCATGAGTTAAACAATTACTCGGGCCTGACACTGTGCGTGTTCATTAACACATTATCTCTACTTAGTAGCTGTTATTATTCTCCAAATTTTATAGATAAGGAACACAGGCTCGGGGAGGTCAAGAAATGAAGGATTTCCCCTAGTGGAATAGAGGAAGATAGTATTCCAAGCACAAAAAAATACCACAACCCAAGGCCTGGATTAAAGATGCATAGACAAGGGAGTTGCTAATTCTTTGATGCTTACAATTTTAGGAACTTTGGTGTTTCCCTTTAGGAAATGTGTTATGTAGTCCTCAGAGAAACCCTTCGAGGTAGGAATTATCACTTTTCTATAAGTGCTGAAGCAGGAGCCCTGGTGGCACAGGGTGATAACTAGAAGGTCAGCAGTTTGAAACCACCTGCTGCTTCACAGGAGAAAGATGAGGCTTTCTACTCCGGCCAAGAGTTGCAGTCTAGGGAACCCCAAGGGGCAGTTCTACCCTACCCTTTAGGGTCACTGAGTCAGAATTGATTTGATGGCAGTTAGTTAGGTTTTGATTTTGAAGAGTGCAGAAAGAGGCAAAGGAATGAAAGTTGGGGACTTGAGCCAGACTTTGCACTTGAAAACAGTGGTCCAGAAATAAGGAGACACACTAGGAGTCCACTTCCTCAGCCCGTGGATCATCTTTTGGGCTTTACAGCAGTTTGCAGCCATGGGCTACGTGGAGTAGGTTTTGTGTTTGTGTGAGGTCACTGACAAGTTGGCCTGTGACCGCCTCACTATATAAATAATGCCCAAGCAAAATCCTGCAATCCTCTGAAAATGAGCATAGAGTTTAAATCGGCAATAGATGCACAGCGTGTTCCGAAGGTAGGAGGTCTCTACTTACTCTGTAGCTCATATTGCTGGAGGCAAATCTATGCAGAGGTGACCACCGTTCACACTCCCATCCTTTCAGAAATACCCTGGTACCTTAGTCATCGAGTAATAAAACACTGTCCTAATAAAACATGAAATCTGTATACTGTATTTTGCTTCGTGTTAAGTGCCAAGGCTGTGCCAGCCAGACCCTGTGCTTGTGTGGGGGCCCAGCTTCCCCACAACTGAATGTTTGCAAGGGGTGGTTGTGTAATTGAGGGGTAAATTACAGCAACATCAGACAAGATAAAGCATACAAGAGCTCACTTCTTCAGTCAGGACTTCAGGAGCCAGGTCCGAGCAGAGAGAGAGGAAATCATGTAATCTCATGCGTTTATATAATCTTGGGCATGCAGGCCATGGCCAGTACATACGTAACAGTAAGGCATATATGTAACAGGATGAGGAGGAGCTAGGGGTATCACGCAATCGGAAGGGGTTGTACTAGGGGCACATATACATAGCCCAATGGGCGGGTTCTGAAGTCAAGATGGCAGTCTAACCTTGGTCATCTGAGTTGGCCTGACCTTCAGTGTCTTTGAACTTTTCTCCAGGGGAACAATCTGTTATCCTTATCAGAAGGGAGTGGGTCCTACTTAGGGTGGGATAGACAATAGGGTCTGATTGCTTTTGATGGCTGACCACCTTTAGGCAGATAGCAGTTGACCTTCAATTATTTAGTAAGCCACCAGGTGTTTGCAAACAGCACCTTAAATTTGGCATTATTTGGGGGGGGTGCATCATGGGAAATAACTTTTACTTAGGAGAATGTGAGTGGGACACTTCTCCAACCCACGAACGTAAAGGTGTCCTCCATAGGAGCCTTGGCCTCCCAGACTCCTTAATGGTTCCGTTTCCCACATGCTTGATTCAGAGATAACACATGGTCCAGTATCCCAAGGGTCTTATGTATTTATGTGTGTGTGTACTGGGGAGGGTGGCTAAGGAGAAAGCAGAAAACAACAGGTACCAAACAACCATTAGTACACGGTACTATAGAAGTGTGGAAGAATGCCAAACAATGACATAACACCTAGTCACCAGTGACTGAAACCTGTCTCTGGATTCAGATTTGGCACACAGCTTCAATTCTGCCACTTGCTGGCCGTCTGACCCTGCCTAAGTGCCTGAACTTTCGTAAGCCTGTTTTTCCATCTGTCAGAACTAGCTAATAATAGTACTTACTTCATAGCCCTCAATAAATGTTGGCCATTACTATTCAGGTTGACAGGCCTTATTGGAAATCCACAAAATTCTGCAAACTGGACTTTTAAAAAAAACCACATCTGGCGGTCAAATGAGACCCAGAGTAAAACTATTCATGCATTTAATATGAATATTCAGCAATTAATCCAAATTCGTGTGCTCACCTACACACTCAGCTGAGGAAATAACCAAATCAATGATTGGCTACTGTGTGCTGCCCCAGGCCATGCTTGGGGTATTATTCGAAATTTTGAAAACTATCTGGCCCCAAGGGTTTTATATACACACATTCTTGCTGGGAAGAAAAGGGAAAGTTGTTTTTAGTCCAGAGTTTTATTTTTTCACCTTACAAATAGAAAGTCCAGAGGAATTCTCCCAGGATTTACACTCACAGGCCTTTGATTCCTGTTTATTCAAGGGCTCTCGGGAATCCAGAGTACTGAGCCTGGAGTCAGGAGGCCTTTTTAAAAAATTTTTTTTAACATATTTAGTTTTACTGTAAAAAAAAAAAGCAACGTGTACACTTGGACCATTTAAAACGGAGCATCGTTTTTTCCTTTCCAGTGAAAGTAAAAGAAAATTTAAAATTAAGCAGCAACAAAATTACAATTGCGAACGTCAATTCCAAATAAGATGCTACAGTGTCTGCTAATTCTCCCGTCGTGTGGCAGGGCTCAGGTCATGATTACGGGAAAATTTTATTTTAAACGTGTCATCTTAAGCAGCAAGGATGTCCACTAAACATCACAAACATGCCCCAGGAGAAGCCAGATCGTTCAAATGCCCATTTCACCCACCGTAACAGCTCTAACCCACTCTGCTCACCTTGTATAACCACCGTCCGTTTTACTTTTTTTTCCCTTTCTCCTTTTAAGCAAGAGAAAAGATACAGATACATATTGGTAAATGCTAACTGTCCACATTCACACAGACACAGTGTAACCGAGTGCATCATACAGAGCCAGGAGGAGAAACTTTAGAATTCTATGCACCACGACACAGGGGCGGCCTCATTGCTCTTCCAGGTGCGATGCCCCTTTCCAGGCGCCAGGGAGTCCCTTTCCTTATCTCCATGACAACGCCCAGCCACAGGGCCAGGCGTTTAGTAGGCCCTCAATAAACTGGTGGCTTTTCAAGTCCCTCCTTCCTCTTAATCGTGTTGCAGGCAGGGGTCGTCGCAGCCTGCCTTCGGTGGGCGAGGTTGCGGGGAGACTAAATGAGTCTTCCGGACAGTCAGTCACCTCAGTGACTTTTTCCACCCTCGTCTCCCAGGAAGGAAGCCGGGTCCCCAATGCTCCCGCGGGGCACGGCTGGCGGGCCTTCTCTTCAAAGGTGGGTGGGAGCGGAGTGCCATGACTCGCCTTCCCTCGCGTTTCAACACTTGAAAGCAAACGATTCCATGGAATTGGGCTCTCAGCTGCACCTGCGTATCCTAATTCCCCCCCAGAGCTAGCCCCGCAAAGCGCGGGCCCAGCGCGGGCCCGAGACCCACGCTCAGCCGGCTACTTCTCGCCCCCTCCCAGCGTGGAGGACCGTGGAGGACCGCGGGGGACGCTCTGGCCGAGAGCCTCTCGCTGGTCGGGGCGGAGGTGGGAGGAGCCAGCGCCGTCAGCGCAGCCCAGGCGGTGGAAACGGAGGGTGGGGACACTCTGGCCCGGCTCTCGGTGGTGCGGGAGCTGGAGGGAGTAGCGGCCGCTCTGGTCGGCGGACGTGCTGCCGTGCAGTCCCGGAAGCGAAGCAACGATGGCGGAGAGTCCGACTGAGGAGGCAGCGACGGCGACGGCGGGCGCCGGGGCGGCGGGCCCCGGGGCAAGCGGCGTGGCTGGTGTCGTTGGCGTTAGCGGGAGCAGCGGCGGGTTCGGGCCACCTTTTCTGCCGGATGTGTGGGCGGCGGCGGCGGCGGCGGGCGGGGCCGGGGGGCCGGGGAGCGGCCTGGCTCCGCTGCCCGGGCTCCCGCCCTCGGCCGCTGCCCACGGGGCCGCGCTGCTTAGCCACTGGGACCCCACGCTCAGCTCCGATTGGGACGGCGAGCGAACCGCGCCGCAGTGTCTACTTCGGATCAAGCGGTGAGCCGGGTTTTTCCTCCTCCTGCCCCGAGCTCGGGGGCTCGACCTTCCCCCCCCCCCCCCGCCTTTGCCACTACCACGCTCCCCCTTGCCGTGCTGCCTCGCGCTTCCCTCGCGACAGCCCAGCTCGAAGGCCCGGGGCGGCGAGAGCCATGACCGGTCCCTTCCCTAGCCCCTGTTCCCACGGGCACCAAACCCCCTTCCCGAACCCGAGTCCGGCCCCGCCCCTGGGCAACCTCCCGGGAGCCCTCCGTCTCCATTCCGGACACCTTCCCCCCCCACCGCCCGCCCCCCGAAATTCGACCGCTTCTCACTTCAGTAACACCCCCTCCCGCCCACTTTGCCGCCCCTCATCCCCCCCCATCTGGTCCCAGTCTTGCTAGTTGTTGCTTAGAGGCCCCACCCATGGGTTCCCCCCACCCCACCCCAGGTCTGCTCCGGAGTCTCGTTTGTAACACTTGCCCGGCGCGCGCCTGCTCTCGCTCACAGACGTGCATACATATTACCGGGCCCAGCTTCAGGCCCCGAGTGGAGTCGCCCTTCTTGTGATTCATCATTTCCTCATAGTCTCTCCCACAGCCCCCTTTTCACGCCTAGGCCGCTTCTGTCAAATACCCTGTCATCCCTCCTTTCAGCTGGCCACTCTCACACCTGTTCCAGGAACTTGGGGCTGCCTCCCCTGTCTTACTTGGGCTTGTAATCTCTCTTAGGGCGTTCTTTCTTGTATCCCACCTGCCCCCCTTGAACATTTTGGGTTTGGTTTTTTTTTTTTTTTGAAGCGAATATACCCAATTCAAATACAGGAACAAAGGCCTAAGTCCTTTCTGTGCTAATTTCTGGGATGACTGGTCAAACCATGTAATACCGATTATTGTAGTGCTTATCATTGCAAAGAGGATGATCATTTTTAGCTGCTCTTAGTTCTGAAACCACACTCTTCCTCTTTCCAAGCACAGCCCCCTCCTCCAGTACACACACACAAGCACCTTATCCAGGTATTCTCATTCTCCCTACATTTTCAGGTCCCGAAGGTATCCCTCTACCTGCCTTTCCAGGTTGTAATAAAATTAAACTGTACACTTTGTGTAAAGTACCTGGCATAGTGCCTGGTTGCAGGCCGCTTATTGCTACTTCTAAGAAACTCAGCACTCCTTCCTAACCCCTGTACCTACCCCTTCAGCCATTTCAGTTTGGTAAACCTGATACACCTTTTAGGTTAGCCAGTATCTCCATCCTTTACTCTGTCCCCTGGTGCACTTATTGTGCCCATAGGCAACCATATATGCCTCTAGTCTTCTCCGTCCCTAGCATGTACTTCCTGTTCACAGTTCCATTTCATTTGTGAGACATAACTTTGTGTTGTTAGTTTTTGTCTAGTCAGTTCTGACTCAGATCCACCCTGTGTGGAGCAGAACAAAACACTGCCTTGAACATTTTGAACATAACTTAGAAAAGTCCAAACTCACTGCCTTGTGGATTTTGACTCCGTGACTCTATAGGGCAGAGTAGAGCCGCCACACCGTGCTTCCAAGGCTGTGAGACTCCGGGAGTAGATTGCACATCTCTCCCCTGCGGATGACTGGCGGTTTCAAACTGCCAACTTTTCTGTTAGGAGGTGAGCGCTCGAACCACTGAGCCACCCAGGCTCTTTACATGAGTTAGATGCTGTCAATATCCTGTAGCAGTCATGTACAGATGTGAGGGTCTCGGCAGTTTCAGAGGGTCCTTTCTCCCCAACAGGAAGAGATTGTTACCCTGTCAGTCAAGAAAAAGACCTTTATAGTCTTGCTCCCTGCCACCCTCGTTGCTTCATGTAATCAATTCCCTTCCCAACAAAGGCCCACTGTGCAGCTGTGGGATCCGTTTTTCCGCGAAGTTGATTGTCTTTCTAGTTTCTGAAAATCGGGGTTTAGCATTCCACGGAGTACCTGGGACTCTTGGAGGTGGGGAATGAATGACTTGCCATGTGAGAGGAAGTGAGAGTAAATGGGATGTGGGCTTTTTCCAGGGTGACATCTGATGCCATTGGGATCTCCAAATTTGTTCCTCCTCTGTCCCCTCCCCCTAAGGAAACAGTGCCCCTTTGATAATAACTTGCTCCCTCTGTCTGCATGACTAGTGCCCAGCTGAGGTTTCTCAGCTAAGAGAGTGCAAACATTGTCGGTACCAAGCACCACTTTCTCGAACCCTGGCCTCACTGAGGTAATGACAACTGTCCTGCTCAAGGGACTCGCCTTTGTCTCCCCTCCCTCACTCCCTCCCTACCTCCTCTTTGGTGTTATACAGGGATATCATGTCCATTTATAAGGAGCCTCCTCCAGGAATGTTCGTTGTACCTGATACTGTTGACATGACAAAGGTATGTAATTTGATGTTGGTCGGGGCTTATTGGGAAAGTGGGCCCATAAACTTGGAAGATCCCCAAAGCAATTAGTCAGCTCATCTCTCTGATTATGTAGACGATGAAATCAAGTACCCCCCAAAGGTCATAGTGCGGTGGGACAGAGATATAGACGACAGGTGTCTGTTGTTGGGGGGCCGTGGGTCCTGCTTGGCTTGGAAAGCCCAGGTTATGCTTGCTATCTTGGCATAAATATTCATAGGACACCTTTTCACTCACCATAGTGCCCCGATTTGGAGGATAAGTTACATGGTCATTGTATCCATGATACTATCCAGCTCTGTCCCCACTCCTATACCTCACCACTGTGGGTCTTTAAGAATGGTGCTGTAAGTCCGATGTAGGAAAGGTTGCAGTGAAAGGGCCTTGTTTAGGCTCCTGTTTTTAACTGGCTGCTTTTGAATATCCTTATAACCCAAAGACCATTTCTTTCATCCTCACACAAACACATAGCAAGCCTAGTACATGGGGTTGAATGCCTTGGGCACAGATAACAGGGATGCTTCTTTGCCAGTGAGCGCTCTCCCCTCGGAAGTGAATGTGCACTTAAACTGGTGTTGGGAAGACACTAGTTTTCCTAAGCCTAGTGTTACATGAACACTCCCTACAGTTTCGAATTTCGTACAGTCAGTACTCAGATTTCGTATTATTGGTTTGTCTTAGTTGTCTTAAGTCGAGTTTCCTTTGAATTGGATTTTTTGTTTTCTTAACTATGGTTGGAAATGTTTTTCCTGGTACCCAGGACAGTATATCAGCTGTTAAATACTAGTGTTACTGACAGTCCCTGGGATCCCAGAACCGGTGCCAGGTTGAGACCAGCTGAACTTGCCATTCCAAATGTTTACAGCCAGAGTCTAGTGGAATGTATCGCCAGGGCACGGCGGGGCTGTAGACTCGCTTCAGATTTTCCTTGCATCAAGCAGGGAAATCTTAAATACGCTTTGGTAATTATGGCGGGAGGAAGAGAACTTTGTGTTCAGGTGGTTTTAAGGATGTTTGTTGTTGCTGTTTTTTTTTAATCCCAAACTTGGTGCTCTGGGGTCTCTTCCTGTAGGGTCTCTGAGGCCGTCCCCCTTTACTGGAGCAGACGGCCTCCTTGGGAGCAACCGAGTCGGCGGAGCAGCCGGCCTGGCCCGGTGGTTAGCTCGCGGCTTACAGTGCCACCAGGACTCTGTTTGTGTTGGGGAAAGCTTGGGATCGTTCTGAGTAGCCCCTGAGTTTTCCCCACTTTTCTTTGTACTTTTGATAGAGCTAGGTGCTCCCTGAGTAGACTGGATCCCCTGGGAGAAGCTGCAGACACAAGACAGTGCCCTCAGCTCTGCGCTCCTGTCACCGTGGCCTTGATTGCTTTCCGCGCTTCCATTCATTTGACTTCCCCTTCATGCTCCGTACATGGAGGGGGGCATTGCGTCCTACTCACATCTACTCTAGGCACATTCAAATGTGCACGCTTAGTGAGATTGTGAGCTAACGTCTTGAAATTAGAAATGCTACAATTGTACTGTACAGAGATGTGCTATCCTGTAGTTTGCACATTGGCATTGTGTCCATTTGTTATACCTGAAAGTGAACAAGGAGGCCCACGTTGAAAAACAGCAACAACAAAACTACTTTAGGAGAGTTTTTAAAGAGATAGTCAAGAGTAATTTTCACTAAATTTCCATTTTTGCCCCAGGCTCTAACTTTACGCTACAACCCCTGAGTCAGGTGGCCCTCCCCCCGAGATGGAATTGATGAGCATTACAAACATGCTTTTAGCACGAGGGTGAAGAGCATGCTTACCACGCGGAGGGTCCTGCTTCTGGTGTGGGTAGCAGGTTGGAGCCAGGAGGGGCTTGGGATGGGATATCACCTCACGATTTTGAGATGGGGTTTTATTTTGCAGATTCATGCATTGATCACAGGCCCATTTGACACTCCTTATGAAGGGGGTTTCTTCCTGTTCGTGTTTCGGTGTCCGCCCGACTATCCCATCCACCCGCCTCGCGTCAAACTGATGACAACGGGCAATAACACAGTGAGGTTTAACCCCAACTTCTACCGCAATGGGAAAGTCTGCTTGAGTATTCTAGGGTAAGAGGAGACGTCTAAGTAGCCAAATTGATTGTTAGCAAATATTTATTCTAGGCCAGCCTTTATCAACCAGGGTTTTGGGGTTGTTTTTTGTTTTGTTTTGTTTTCACCTGAACCACAGAACACAAAATGATTGGAGTGATGATTTCATTCTCTCCAGGATAGTACACAACTAGTACCAACCATTCCAGGTGCAAAAGAAAGAAGTTAATTTACTGTTGAAAACAGATACCTTTGAAAATGGTTCTCAACGCATAGCATTTATAGATAGCACTTCTGGGGCCCTGCCTACTGACTCTCAGCTTCCTGGGAATGGAGCCCAGTCAGAGGGGACTTGACCAGGCCTCCTGGTGGTTCTGGTCTTATTCTCGTTTGAGAACCACTGTCTTAGAGTGTCCAGGCTAATTCTACACAGGCTGAGAAGGGCTGTGGGGCTGTGCCATCCAACATGGTGGGTGCCATCTTTCTGCATTTCAGTGAGTGACCTTAGAGTGGTGGTGGTGGTGAGTGTGTTGTTTTACCGAGTGAATGAGCTGGGGGATGCGGCAATCCCATTCTGTGTGGAATACAGGCGGGCTGAGTGCATCTTAGTCCACCGTGTGTCTCGGTGCTACTCTGATTTCCCTTTGGGGCAGTGCCATCCATCCCCTCATTGCCCTTGGGGTTCACAGCTCAGAATGGGAATGGCTGCTAGCACATTGTGGCTAGTCTGAATTTTCCTGGGGTGAAGAACAAGTGAAGGCTACAATTGACAGTGTCCCAAACCGGTGGTCCTGCTTCCTTCCCTGCCAGCACATACCCACTTCTGTGTGGGGAAGAAGCAGCTGAAACAAACTGGAGACATGAGTCACTTTTTTTCGCACTCTCTCCAGTCCCAGAATGTGGCCTGTGATGGTCACAAGGAAGAAGTCCTTCGCCTCACTAGGGGCACATAATTGTCTGCTGGTAGGAATGTGGCATATGTAACCCCCAGAGATAAGAAAATGAAGCCATCGCTCTGTTTGGAAGTTTTTTTATGACAACCCTTCTGTAGCCGGTTTCCTCTTACTAGGCTAACATAAAACTCCTTTGAGCAGACACCAGTTCATGGAACGAGAAAATTGAAGTATCAGGCTAAAGGGGGGGGGAGGGGGCCACCAGAAGTAAGTAGGGTGGAAAAGGAGAAACTTTCCTGAAATTGACATTTTTCCGTGAAGAATCGCAATGTGGAAAATTCCCATGTTTTCTTAACTGACTTTATTAACTTTATCAGCCTCTCTCTTTCCCTCCCTGCTTAGAAAAAAAAAAATTGATTAGGCTAACTTACTGACCAAAGAAAGTAGTGCGCATTTCCTCTGTTGACTGAAGTCCCTGAATATGTGCAAATGGATGCAGACTAAGGCCTAGGTCCCTGGGGAAGCCGAGCTGAAAAGAGCAGGTTGGAGCCATTGCTGAGCAAGCTCGGATGAAGTGAGGAGGAGCGTGATTATTATGAATCACTTACTTGGGTTTTCCTCAAGTACAGCAGGAGAAATTCCTAATCCACAGAGGTAACTTGAACAAGCCCAGCCTGGGTCAGCTTGTGTTTCGCTCCCAGCTCCTGGTTATTGAGTGTAAAAGAGATACTATTTGTGCTGCCCCATCCGTAGGTTACACTCCATCAAGTTTATGGAAGAGACGTCATTTGGTATTTCTCTTTATGGTCAAGATGCTTCTAAGGTATCATCTTCAGAAGCCTCTCTCACTCTCTTCCTGCCCTCTGGCAGAGCGCATCAAATCTACAAAGATTTGGATGCTCCTTGGGGATCCAGATCCATCAGCCAAACTCTTGCCCTATATAACCAGATCCCATCTTTCCCGCCTCTCTACCTCCTCCATCACATGGGATTCAGAACTAAGGTCTTTGGGGTCCACGGAGTTAAAGTGGAGGCTGCAGGAAGGGGCTCTCCTCTGCAAGGGTTCTTCCACTTTGGTTATGGTGGCCTTTTTGAGATACTGCTTTTTTCCTAGACCCAAGAAAGCCATTCAAGGCGATTGCCCTGCGGCATTGTCTTCTCATTGGTTCTACTTGGTGATAGGAGGATTGGGCACTTGACTGATTGCTGGGGAAGGAGTGTGAGGTGGAGGCTGGGAAATTCCAGAGTATTCATAGTGAAAGTGAAACCTGAGTCACTTGCAGTGGTGCTGTTGGCTCACTGTTCTTTCTGAAGCCTCCTTTTCCTGCTTTCTCCACCTCACCCTCTTCCCTGTTGTGTAATCTGTTTCACAGTACATGGACTGGCCCTGCCTGGAGCCCAGCCCAGAGCATCTCTTCTGTGCTCATCTCCATTCAGTCCCTGATGACTGAGAACCCTTATCACAATGAGCCTGGCTTCGAACAGGTAAGTAAGGCCCTATGGGCCCAGCTGGGGGATGTTGGGGCTTGTCTTTTGTGGGTTGGGGACACTACAATGTTTAAGAAGGGGATATAATTCAGAATCCCTTTATAAGAGTTATTCCATTTCACTTCGTTTAATCTACAGTGTAGAATCATTGGGAAAGGATTTCTGAGCCTGTTTGGGGAGCTGCTGCAGTAGGGGGTAGGGCGGGGGTGGGGGGCGGTCTTTATATTCCTTGTCCTCCAAGTAAGGAGCCTTGGTAGTGTAAGGGGTTACATGTTGAACTGCTAACTGCAAGGTCAGCAGTTTGACTTCACCAGTAGCTCCAGGGGAGAAAGATGAGGCTTTCTGCTCCCATAAAGATTCACTACCTGGGACACCCAGGGGAGCAGTTCTCTTGTGCCCTAGAGGGTCGCAGTGAGTCAGAATCGACTCTGTCGTAAGTCTTGGTGGTTTTTTATCCTACAAATATCCCTGAAAATGCTTTGCTAAGCCAGACATTCTTCAGGTGTTTTGAAGGAGTTTCTGGAGTTTCTGCAGAGTTCAAAGGAGCTTGTCATTAACTAGGGCAGGGATATTTTGGTCAACCCTGTTGAAGAGAAGGCAAAGAAACGAAAACTTCCAACGCAGCCAAGTGTTTTATCTCCTCATTTCCCATTTCACCCTGCACTACCTCTATGAAGTAAATGTAATGCCGCTTTTCAAGGGAGGGAAGCAAGGATCAGAGATGGTAATTTGCTTTCACAAGAGCTCGCAGATGGGGAGGAGGGGGGTGAGCCAGAGTTTGTGACAAGGACGGCTTCCAAAGATTCAGCTTCCACATGCTGTTCTAAAGTGCCTTCCTGAATGACTCAGGAACACTGGGGAGTGGACAGGGGGAGTTGGGGGATGGGGGGTCCTCAGAAAACAATAACTCAAAGTCACTGATGAAAACAGTGAACTGTTGAGCTGTGGAGATAGCAGGGAGGTTGGTTGATTTTCTGTTGTTAGAGACTAGGGAGTGTGGAGTCAGTCTCCACTCATCGAGGCCCTGTGTGTACAACAAAACAGAGCTCTGCCGCGTCCTGTGCCGTCCTCACCAGTGTGTGTGCTTCTGTGGACAGGAGCAAAGGAGAGACTGAAGATGAACCCAAGTTATTCCCTCAACCATTTTTCCCGCTCAAATCTGAGTTCAGGGGTAGGTAGGAATGGGAACGGACCTTGTTAGTAGCTAAGCAAAGAGTGTATTAGGGCTTTCCTTGTTTGGGAATTCGAGAGCTGGGATTTGAGGAGTTGGGGTCTTCATGCTCCAGACGTTCTTGGTTGGCAACCCTCTTAAACCCTCTGGCGTTTACCGCCCCCAGTGCTCAAAGGGGCGCTACCTGTACGTGGACTAAGCAGCCTTTTCTTAGGTAACCACAGTGACGCACTAGTGAATCTGCTGTGGCATACAGCTTCTAAAACCTCCCAGGCAGGTGGGCCCACGGTGCCCTCACACCCTGAGCACACAGAGTCACGTATGTGCTGCTTACTTTTGATCCTAAGAACATCTGTAGGTTACATGTCACAAGGATGCCCTCAAAGGGGGAATGTCGTGTAAGTTAGCTTTGAAAGGGCTTTTTCCCTGACGATGGTCATTTGTGTGGTGTTCCACTTGCTGTTTGTCAGGTGTGAGCTCATCACACAGCATCCCTGTGGTGGTGTTGGAAAACTGTGGTAGGAGATTGAACCTGTACATCTCTCCTGTTCATACGTTTTTGTCAGGTTTGCTCTCAGCGGCCGTGGAGTCATCTTCTGCTAACCCATGCACAATGGAACAAAACGCTGCCTGGTCCTGTGCCAGCCCACCATCAGTTGAGAATCATATAGCTGGTTGGGGATCACTGGCTAATTTCATTGGCAGATTTCAGATGTAGATCACCAGTCCTGACTTCCTAGTCCACCTGTTAGATCAGTGCTGGTGGGCCCTTCAGACATGTGGAAGGATTACTCGGGAAGTATTTTCACCTTTTCGTCTAAACCCTTTCCATTCGGGGTCTCCTAATAGCCTCGGTCCACCAACTGAAACAGCCACACTGCCCGGGTCCATCCTGGCTCATAGCGAACCCTATAGGACAGGGTCCAGCTGCCCTGTCACTTCATGGGAGTAAAAGCCTCATCCGCTGCGCAATGGCTGGTGGTCCGAACTACACACCTTGTGGTTAGCAGCCTCATGTGTGACCATGGTGCCACCGGGATCCTCTCTGCTCGCCCTCGCCCTCGGATCAGGAGTCACATTAGACTGGTGGTTTTGTTTTCTACATAGTCCTGCGCTCTCAGGCTTTTCATGTCAGTTTCAAGAAAATTTGATGGATCGGGTTTTCTGGTTACAGAGCGAATGACTTTTCTAGAGGGTGGGTGTTGGAGTCTGGGGGCGAAGTGTTTGTCTCAAAAATAGAGGTACTGCTCTTCCTGGACTGCCATGTCCTAGGAAACTTTTCTTAACTTCTGTGTTTGGCTCCTGAGATACACCCCTCCCCCCCCATATGAAATTGGAAACCTCTCTTCATCGACATTTCTCTTCTGCTCATACATTGTCCTCGGATTGGTGGTGTCTCTCACGTACAGGAGAGACATCCAGGAGACAGCAAGAACTACAATGAATGTATCCGGCATGAAACCATCAGAGTGGCAGTCTGTGACATGATGGAAGGAAAATGCCCCTGCCCTGAACCTCTACGGTATGTGTCCAGAGGGCCCCCGGTGATAAGATCTTTTGGAGATTTAGCTGATTTGCACCTTCCGGGAGCCACGCTGGTTGTGCAGTGGTTACACACTCAGTTGCTAACTGACAGGTGGCATTTGGAGAAAAATGTGACTCTTTTTTAAAAACGACAACCTTAGAAACCCCGTGGGTCCCTTATACTCTGTCCTACAGGGATGTGTTGAGTTGCACTCAACGTGAGGGCATTGTGTGGCGCAGTGGAGTGCCTGTGGGGCCAAGTCCCCAGTCTTAGGCACCAGAGGGAGGTGACAGGAATGATGTGGTTCATGTTTTCAAGAGCAGCTGTGCTAGAGGGGACAGAAGAGAAAGCGATGTGGGCAGCTCTCTCCTTGTAGACTGCCATGTCCGATGGGAACAAGATACTGCTCCTTCCTCAATTCTGACTCACGGCAACCCTGTAGGACAGCGTAGAAAGCCCCCTTTCTCCTAGGGACCAGCTGGTGGTTTCTCTCTCTCTCTCTCTCTCTCTCCCTCTGTCTCTGCAATTTCCTAAGGTAAAGGAAAATTCATCATGGTAGAAGCTTGTCCCTTTCCCCCCCTCAATATGGGGAAGCAAGTGTGGGCTTGGGAGTGTCCCTGCTGAATGGCCGCTTAGGTTCTGTGTGAAGGGGTAACACTTGGTCTCCTTGCTTGCCTTCCAGTGGCGTGATGGAGAAGTCCTTCCTGGAGTACTATGACTTCTATGAGGTGGCCTGCAAAGACCGCCTGCACCTTCAAGGACAGACCATGCAGGTAAAGCAGCCCCTCCCACTAGCTGCAGACCCACTTAGAGCTGTCCAGAAGGATGACGCCCAAGTCAGAACTGAAGCACCGAGAGGAGCTGGCTTTCCTTTCTTGGCATAAAGTGGGTGCGAGGGTGAATAGATTTTTCTGGCCTTCTCGAGGCTAGAAACCTTTCCCTTTTAGGTCAATAGTCTTTTCAAGCAGAGAACATTCTGTTCTGGAAGCGGCTTTCAGAATTGATGAAATCGCTTTTTACATCCTTAGCCCAGGGCAGGTGCTCAGCTTTATGGAAACAATGGATGGAGATACATGTAGTATCATATATTGAAAAGATTGTATTTCCAAATGTGCTATCTACTTGGCATGCCCTGACCGTACGAGGGGAATAATGTGTTTACACTTCCAGTAAGCAGGTAGAATTGGGGGCTTGCTTTTAAGAAGAGATTCTTAAACCCGCGCTGCTCCCCGCCCTGGCCTGCGGGTGGAAAAAAAAGAAGAGATTCTTACTGAACAAAACAGATAAACCCAAGTAGACCTAGTTGGCAAGAGTGCGAATCCTCTCATAAACGATCAGTTCTTAGGTCTTCTGAGACATTTACTGGTGGTCTTACTTAGCAGTGGAGGTGACTTTAGAGAATCCCTCCCTCCAGTTCTGTTGTTATTCCACCCGCCGCCCCAGCCCCTGCCAGTGTCTCAGTTCATCCCATGTTGATTGTAAGGAGTGGTTTCCCTCCTCAGGCTTCTGAACAGATCTGTCATAGTGGCACGCAGAGGTCAAGGTTCAAGGTTAACTTGTTTTCTAGCTCCATGGTGAGAGAGAATTGTACCTGCACTACCTTGTCCCCCACCAGGATGGCCCGTTGCAGGTGACCCGCAGTACTGCTGTATTCAGTTTAGAGCAGTGGTTCTCCACCCTTTAACACAGTTCCTCGTGTGGTGGTGACCCCCCCCCCCCGCCCCAACCAACCATAAAATGACTTTGGTTGCTACTTCATAACTGTGGTGTTGCTACTCTTATTAGTATTATTAGTCGGGCAACTCTTGTGAAAGGGTCGTTCAACCCCCAAGGGAGTCACAGCCCACAGGTTGAGAACCGTTGGTCTAGTGTAACAGTGGCAGGTGGTGAGGGAAGGCAATGGAAGGGCAGCACCTTGAGAGGAGAGTGGGTGAGAGATGGAATGAAGGACGAAAGACGGGTGGCTTCAGGAATTGAGAGCTTCAAACTACAGGGAGTCCCACCTTTGGGGAATTTAACCCTTCTTTGTGCAAACTGGGAGCAGTGGCTGGCTGTGACAGGCACCCACTGGCAGCCTTACCTTGAGGTTGCTGTACTGGTCGTGGTGTGATAGGGAGTACGAGTGAGAGAAGACGGAATCACTGCTGGGTTCACTCAGAGAGGAAGGGGCTGACTTGGTCAAACCCTTGCTCCACTGCTAACCCATGGGTAACAGTTGGAAGTTACTCTACCCTTGGCAACAGTAGCTCACTGCCTGCTGAGAGGCTTGCCTGATCTTTTGAGTTGCTGTTTCAATTTGACTCTTTAGCGGTAACTTTTACAGTTCATGATGCTCAAGGCAGACATTTAATTACTAGTTTTGCTCAACTAGTTTAGTTGATTTTTTAAGACTGCCAGGATATTTTTGGCTTACGATTTAAAGACCCTCTCAGAACACTAGTTTCCGGGTTCCTTCACCCTCCATGGCTCCAGCAGGTATAGAGTTCTCTTGAAAATTGGAAATTGGGTTTTGCATTCCCCCCTTTTTTGATGGGGATTTTCTGCCAGCAGTGTCCATCAGCAGCAGTGCAGCAGTGCCCTTGGCACAGTTTATAGACTCCTCCTGCTGTAGAGCCTCCACCCAGCCAGAGTTAGTTTTAATAGTTCACCCCGGACTATGAAATGTTTTTGGACGTGTTTGATCTAGAATGACAAGGATTAGGGTCAGTTGCCTGGTAGCTATGGAATGACAGTGTGGCCACGGTGTGAAGGGCTCTCTGGGGAGAGGGCAGTTACTTACCTGAAGTTTGAACTGAGTTCAGCGCCTGCCCAATTCCTTAGAAACGCAGATTACTCCTTTTGAGTGTCAAAGAAAGGATAACTTTTGCCTTGTGTGTGTTTTAAAGGGTTCATTTTAGAACCCTTTAGTGCTTACAGTTCTCACCTTGAATTTCTCTTCCCCACTTTCCGTACAACTTTCCCCTTCTGTACATTGGCGCGTTTGTGAGCAAGGCAAGTAAGTTCATTGTTAGTTTGACCTCAGCCAGACCTACCTGGTAGCTGCCATACTAAGTCCTGGCTGTAGGGATCGTGTCTGCCGTTTCCAGCCCCGTGTTATGCCCCCTCTGCTCCCACAGCTCAGAAGGAAGTGTGGGCCACCCAGACATGCATCCGCCATCCCGTCTCCTCTCCCCCACAGGACCCTTTTGGAGAGAAGCGGGGCCACTTTGACTACCAGTCCCTTTTGCTGCGCCTGGGACTGATCCGCCAGAAAGTGCTGGAGCGGCTCCACAACGAGAACGCCGAGATGGACTCTGATAGCAGCTCGTCTGGGACGGAGACAGACCTGCACGGGGGCCTGAGGGTCTAGACCCTGCTCCCCTCGCCCCTCCTCCCCACTCGAGAGTCCCAGCAAAGTCCCTTCCCCTCACCCCAGGATGGAGAGACACTGTGTATCTCCCTCCAAATGTGACATCATCCTGCAAGATGGCAAGAATCAAGCGAGCTCGGATCCCAGGGTATGGGAGTTGGGAGGCTGTTCCCCATCTGACCTCCCGGGTTCCAAGCACCTGGGTTCATGTTCATCAGGGGCCAAGGTACCTACAGGAGCGTGCAGGGCGAGGGCCTCAGGCAAACAAAACAACCAACACACCTCTCCACAGGACCGGCTCCTTAGAGACGGGGGAGGCAGCAGCAACAGCAGCTCCAAGAGGGGCCGCGCCCCACCAGTGGATATAGGGGTATCTGGCAGGGGCTGTCTGCGACACTTAGCTGCTTGGGTGGTTGTCTGTCTCTGTCGTCAGTCTTGAAGCAGGGCTTCCCAATGCCCCTTTCTGTCTCCCCTCTTTTCCTACAAGCCAGCGCGATTCTGTTTTTCCTGATTTCTAGTCACTGTTCTAGACAGACCAAAGAGAAGGAACAGTGGTGGCGTCTAGGCTGCTGATGAGTAAGCTTTCCCTAGCACTGGAGCACCTTTCTCTGTCCCCATTCTGTCACCCTTCCTGGGTTTCCCGCAGAAAGTAAATGTGCCTGGGACTGAACCAAGGTCTTGGTCAAAAACCTGCCCAGGCACCATCAGCTGAGAAGACCATTTGTTCCTAGTCGTTGATTTGAGAAGTTCCCGACACAGGCAGCTGCTGTGTGTGTGGGATTAGAGCCACTACATAGAATAGTCTTGCAATATTTCATGAAACTAGTCACAATGAGAGTATTTCATTGAGGGGTGAGGCCTTGTTGGGGAGATGGATGCTAGTTTTGTTGGGCTCTTGTGTGTTTTCACTGCAGCCTGCAGTACACCCCCCCTCTTTACTCCACCCTCCGTAGGGACTTGTGGGGAGCAAGGGTAGCCAGTGGCAGAGGAAGATAGGGCTGGGACTCCAGAGACTCCTCCCCACTGCCCCATCCCCCCAGCCGCTCTTTGTCACTGGCTCTGATGAGTGTTTGCTTGGCTGTGTCGCTTCTCTAGCTATATTTCGCTACAGTGATCCTTTAGCTGGTTGGCTCAGAAACGTGCTTTAGGTGCCCAGAGTGTACTGGGCACCAATGGGGATCCATCCCCTTTTTGATGTGTTCTCCCCTGTACTTTCCAAATTCTTCCTGTGTTAAGGCTCCCAGAGGGGCATTGGTGATCCATGTGACGCAGGGCCTGTCAGTATCCAGCCACCTGTAAGGGAGAGGATAACTTGTACCTGCCCTGCCCGCTGCTATGAAGGTGTCTGCCTTGTGGATCATGGGATTCCCCTGGGGGCGGCGAGGGGTAGGAGGGTGGGCACAAAGGAGAAGGTCCTATTTGGGAGGGCAGGAAGCAAGAAACTGGACAGGGAGTGGGCTTGGGGACTGGAAGGTGGGTCTCTTTACGTGGAGACTCCAAAAGAACCCTGCTTCCAGTTTCCCTCTTCGTTCCTAGAACTTGTCCAGGGCTGAAAGAAGGCCCTGGGTCTGTAGGTCCAGTGCTGTCTGTCATCCATTTAAGTGTTCCCATTTTTCAAGTGACAATCCTCTCCTTGGCCCTGCCATGGCAGAGCATGTCTGGCACTGTGGCCTGACTTTTACGCCCTAATCTTGAGTTGAGGAATATGCACAGGAGTCAGAGATGTCTTTGTATCTGACTGTACATAAATGAAGTTTTTTTTCCTTCTTTTTCTTTTTGGTGCAATAAAGTTTGTTTTGGCAGAAGGAGGAAGTGCCTGTAGGTGCGGGTGGGTTGGGTGACGGTAGAGTGGGAGTTTAGCTAGACCTCTCACCTGGGACTGAGACCGTCAGGGGCAATGGATTTTCTGGAAACTATAAACACAGGTGTTGTGGGTGGAAACGAGACTTGGGGGACAAGAACAACCCACCAGCTGGGAATGGAGGCCTTGTTCTTGACTGTGGCTTCGGTACAGTCAATGGGGGTGGGGGTGGGGCCTCCCATGGTAGCCTCAGCCACTTCCAAGGTAGCGATACCCCAGTGTTGGTGAAGGGACCTGTCCTAGTTAGAGGCTGAGGAAAAGGTACCTGAAGCATGAGCACGCCATAGAATTAAATTTTGTCACCAAGCCTGCGTGTGCACACACACACACACACACCTGGGAATTTAGCATTTAAGAAGAGTCTGAGAACCTTATGCTTTTCAAGTCTGGATTTTTTTTTAAATGCATTTTGGGGGTAATGGAAGGTATCCCGAATGAAATGAAAAATCTTTCAAAGCAGTACAGATTTCAGTACTTAGTGGCCACGTTCCCTCATCCAGTTTTAAGAGGGCAGTGAGTACCAGAAGTGGGATAGCAGCGTCCCACCAAACTCCAGAGGTAGATGGACCTATGCCTCCTCAGGTAATGAACGGGTCCTCAAACTTTTTAAATGGGGCAAGTTCACTCCCTCGGATCTGTTGGAGAGCCGGACTATAGTTCAAAAAAAAACTGAACAAATTCTTATGCATACTGCACATACCTTATTTTGAAGTAAAAACACCGGGGGGCAGGAGGGGGGCGTGCGTAGTTTGAGGACGCCTGCTGTACATTCCTGTGGATGGTTCTCTGGCCTGGAGGCTTTTTCTCCGGGCTCACCCAGTGGACTAAGACCAGTGTCCCAGCAGCCTTTGCTATGCAAAGTAGCGGCTAGGGCTCTAGAACAAGGACATTTGGCCCCCGTTTGCTGCAAAGGCTGATTAGCAGCTGGTAATTTCATTTCCGTCTGGGACGCTAAAGATGCCTACTTAATTTTTAACTTCAGGTAGTTGTGTAAATTAAAGGAAATATGGGGGCGGGGCTTCAGAACTTTTGTGGGGAATTCCATTTTTCCACACTTGAGGCCCGCTTGTCAATAAAGACATGGCAGAGGGTGGGTGTGGAGTAACCAAGTTCCCACCCGCCAGAGGGCATGGTGATCACTCAGGTAGGGAAGGTGGCAGGAAGTCTGAAATGTAAGAAAGCCATTGGCGGTTTCCCCGGAAATCTCATTTTCTTTCCTCTTGTCTAGTTAACAGTTCACACGGAGCCCACACTTGGCCAGACCTGTTGCGTCACAGAGAGCTGCGAGAGACCACATAGTGTTACCGCTCCATTGGGGTCTGTTAGTTGGGCACAGGAACATTTTATGAGACAACTTTCCTAGGCTGCCCATGCCAGCTGGCCCAGGCAAAGCCAGTGTAGAGTGTTCACTCGGGCTGTCCTCACTGGGCCAATGAGGTAGTCTCCAGGGAAGAGGAAGACGACACGTGGGAAAAGTGATGGGTGAAGAGTACTGAGGAAAGAACAAAGCGGACTTTTTTCCCTTTTTTTTTTTCTTTACAAAATTGTGCAGGTTTTCTTCTCCAACAACTCTGCCCTCTTCCCACCCCGTCACGGGAGGGCTTCTCTGGCCTCCTCAGCGGTAATCTCCTGGGAGCAGAGGTCCGTGGAGAGAGCTGGCAGCCAGTAGTGGGCCTCCCCGGGGGCCTGTAAATCCAGCCAGGCCAGCCCTTCCTTTAGCAGGTGCTCCTGGAAGAGAAAGACGGCATGAGTGTGGGTGGGCAGAGGCTCCGCAGACGCAAGTGCTCCCCCAGCCTGCAGAGAGGCTTCCCAGTGACATCTCCCGAGTACCTTCACACCTCTGCACCACCAATATGGAGGCAGGGTTGGGCTCAGCCTGTGCCTAAGGTGTGGAACATGCCGAGTCATTTAATGTGTGCTGCCCACCCTGAAGCAAATCACAGGCTCCGCTTCCCCTAGCGAGAAACGGAGGTCGTGGTTCTCAGACGGGCTTTACCTGACCAGGTCCCTGGGAGGTGTGAGGAAAGCTTTAAGGAGAGGTTAACAGGAGGCCCACATGAGTCTCAGAATGCACTCAGCTCCTACGGCTAGAACGTGTGGAGAAATGGGATAAGAACTAATGAGGGTGGGATTTCTTCCTGAAAACTTTGAAGCCCTCCTTCGACGCTCAAGATGGGTCTGTCAGTGTCCTGCTGCCCCCCTTGACAGATGAAGTCGCAGCAGCTGAATGGCATGGGTAGGAGGCACTGTAGACCAGGGCTGCTCTATTCTCCCCACACTACCAATCTTTCCTTAAATGCCACAAGTCAGAACACCGGTGGCCCTTGACTTGCTTCCATCTCACAGAGACAAATCCGCGAGAGAACTCCCGATAAGGCAGGGGTCCTCCAGCTTTTTCAACGGGGCCAGTTCGCTGTCCCTCAGACCCGGTGGAGAGCCAGACTATAGTTTAAAAAAAAAACTGAACAAATCCCTATGTACACGGCACATCTTATTTTGAAGTAAAAAAAACAAAGGGGGCAAAAACACCTGGAGGGCCGGACTTCGAGGACACCTGCCATAAGGTTTCCACTGCAGTGATACCCAAAGATGGCAATATAACATTTAGTGTGTAATTACAGTTACCATAGTAAGTCCCAGTACAAACTATATTAGTAATCTGGCTAGCACGTCCCGGGAGGGACCCCAGGTGCAGGGGAGCCCCCAGGAGCTGTGGCGGCATGTCCTTAACAATGTGCCACAATCAGAAGCCAGCTTTCATGAGGGACACCTTTTCAGCAGTGTCTTCAGAGGAATGCTGGGGCTCTGGCCAGTGTTCAAGAGGGCAGCAAAGTGGGGGTAGCTCTGGCCTCTGGAACCTCTCCGCCCACCTCTTCTGGGCCATTCCACAGCCACGTACCAGCACTTGCCGCGCTCGCTCGGTCTCCCAGTTAAGGCTGGCTTTGATTTCGCTGACAGTCACATAGCCGTTTTTCTGCAGGAAGAATGGGGACGGAGACAGCTGAGAGTACCCTCCCTCAGAACCTGGCATCTGCCAGGGACAAGAGGTTCCCCCAGACAGGAGGAAGAACTGTCCTTGGGCTATGCCTACGGAGCAGAGAAACACAATGCTTGGGTTTTCAGGGTGACAAAGGTAGGCTGGTGGGTCCCTGCTTACAAAGTGGGGTCCCACGTACTTGAGAGGACTCAGAATCAGGAATACATCTTAACTGACAGAAAAGAATGGTGGTGATCATAATAATCTAAAATATTTCAGTACTCAGCCCTTGTCCTGCCTCCCCCAACCCATACCCCAAGGAAGAAAAGCCTCTTGTTTGGCTTAGTTTTGCAGAAGAGAACTAAGTAAATGGAACATGCATTCCCCGCAGCACATGAGGAGGATTTGTGGGAGGCAGGAGGGTGGCCAATTAAACATTTCTTTCCAAGTGTTCACAGTTTAGGAAGAGCCTGCCTCGGAAACACAGGTGTTTGCATGTCTGTCTCCTCCCTTAAACGGTATGCTCCTTGAGAGCAGGCACTGTATCTTACTCATCTCCACCTGCCCCTCAGCCTCGCCCCATGCAGCTGCTCAATGAACGTCTGACAAGCCCAGGTCTGAAGAGTTCATCCTGAAGACTGTTTCAGCAAAACATCGAGGGAGTGAGATCAGAACCCTGCCCAGGACTGTCCCTTATACACACACGCGCGCACACACGGCACACCAGTACCTCTGCCAGCTGCAGCACCACAGTATGATCCATGTTGAGCTCAGCCGGAACGGACTGAATGAGGTAAGTGCCGCCCACGGGGATGATGCCAAAGCCAGTACCAAGCGCCTTGAGTTTCTTGATGGCCCTGATCAAGTCGTCTCTGAGGTGGGAAAGAGCGCCTTTAAAACTCTTGGCAGACCAGGCGGGGCAATACTGCAGCGTCAGTTGTGCTCTGAGCAAGACAACTTGACAAGACTCAAATGGTCACACATTCCACGGTGTCCGGAAGAGGACAGGACTAAAGAGTACACATGGTACCCGGAGGGAGATGGTGTACGAACCATTCCAAGACCAGACAGGAAAAGAGCCCACCAGGAACAGGGAAGCAGTGTGAAACTGGCAAACTCAACAGTGCCAGCCTCTGAGAAATTCACACCAAGCACTGACAGATTTCTCTTACTTTTCCAGAGTCCGGAAAGCTATATTTTAAGTGAAATCCCGATTCCTTACTTGAAAACTGACTCAAAAGAAAACCCATACAGCTCAGAGTAAGCCATGCAGAGAGTTACAACCTCTGCCAAGGCCCAAGAAGGCAGCACCTAACGGTGAGGTTTGCCAAGGTCGTTTTAGGGTGGTTAGAATGCTTTCTCTGACGCCCTAGAATCGCAAATTACAACTTGTTACAAATACATGAGCCCCCCCCTTTCTTCATGAGACTCCATCTGCAGGGAGGACGGTGAGTCATGCTTTGCCACCCCTTTCGGATTCTTCCTGGTCTCAATGCGCTCGTGCTAGGCTGCCTCCTTTGGAGCTACGTACAAACCATCCTTTTATCCTGTCACAGATTGGTGTCTTGTTTGAAAAGTCACAAAGTCCAGGGCTGGCAAGTCGATTCCAACGCAACCAAGTTATGCCCCATCATCTGACACACACCCCCTTCTCCCTAGTCGATCTAGGTGTCGCCTTTGCCTCAAATGATCTCATGAGTGTATGCAGTCTCAATTATGACTTTCTCGCACACAAAAACGTGAGTGAAGAACAGTGAAGGGTCTAACAGCTGTAACTAACAGTTGAGAAATTACGGGCGACTTTGTTTTCCTCTATTTCTGTGTATTTTCAATGTTTTCTGAAATGAAAACATTTCTTCCCCCTGATTCTAAAGAGTAACTAAAAAGTAGTTTTTAAAAGCAAACCCAGACATAGAAAGAACAAGGAGAAAAAAAATAATTACAACTGATTTTAAAGACCTCTTTCTATCCTCCAAGGGGTTAGACGGCAAGACCTACTGGCTGACATCCTGGGCGAACTTGGCCCTTCCTTTCAACACCTGCTGGTGCAGTTCTTCCAGGGTTATCAGACCTATCAGACAGGGGACAGAAAGCAGCCACTCATAAACATGTGCATGCAGCCATCCCTTCTCGAAGTCTTCAAGCAGCATGTGGTGTTCTAGTTCCTACATTTTAGTAAAGAATCGGCTCTCTATGAAAAATGGCCGGAGACCCTAGTCGGTTTTTCCATTGTCAGAATGAGACCCATGAAAGGCTAAAAACAACTCTATAAACACAAATAAGCTTTTATACATGCTTTTGAAAAACTTCAAATCCTCTAGGGAAACTACAAATATTTTCAACACTGAGGCCGTGTCTATGTATAGTCCATGATTTATAACGGAGTTTTATACTTGTTTGCAGTTTCTCCCTTCCTTTCTGCATAACTTCAACATAGGCCGTTCGATGTGCATGGTAGATGATCATTGGTACGGTCATATGCTGGGGAGCTTACACACTCAGCTGGCATCAATATAGGGCAGGATTAATGGGAAATCATAGTCAATGCAAGGTAGATTAAGAGGAAAGGGCCTAGTTCCTACTCTACTATGTTCTGTAATGATCAGGGGCTAGACCTTCCTGGCCAGAGGTCTCTGGAGACCAGAAACAATCATTCAGACAATTCCAATTACCCACGATCCTGGGAACCTGCCAGCGCCTTCACGGCACGCAGTCAAGCTATCAGCCCTGCAGGCCTGGCCGGCCAAGCCCACTGCCCCGGACCTAGCCAACCTCACCTCCATTCCGGTGCTTCAGAGCCAGGCACACTTCAATAATCTGGACCCCCAGTTCGTAATAGAAGTCTCCCACGCCCAGCATTTCAGACCAAAATCCTTTTCCAGCTAAAAGAAAAATAAAAGACAGGTTCTTCATTAAAGAATATCTCTCTTTCCATCCAAAGCTGGATAAGCCGTCAACCCTCTGCAGCCTCCTCTAACTCCAGGTCGTTCGGCCCCTTGTGCTACTCAGGACCCTTGGAACCCCTTGACGCTGAGAACTCCTGCTAATGACGAGCTTCACACGGTTCCAATGAGGGCTAGCGGGGTGGGGGGGCAATTCTAGATGGCGGGGGTTCTACGGAATGACTACCGTTGGTTTTTCTCTTCCTGTTCTGGCTTGGGGTTACAATACAAAGCACTCCCTGCCCAAAGCACAGAGTGACATATAATGGGAGCTGTGGTCTAGGCCTGGACAAGGGCAGTCGAGAAAGCAATATGCAAACCTGACATTCAAAAATCCATGGAAGACAATAGGCTATTGAGTGAAAAATGCAAGTTCCGAGTATTAACGAGAGGATGATGCTTAAATGCTTATATGCAAGAAGATCTACCAACATCTACCTTCAACGGTTTATAGTACTGCTGATCTTTGAAATTACGGGGCAGGGGCAGGGGCAGGGGCAGGAGATGCTACTTCCACCTTTGTATAACTCTGTTGATGGGACTGCAGGGTAAAAAATGACTTTTGTTAAAATTCAATGTTTTTTAATAAGGAAAAACATAGCCAGGGGATGGAGGGTGGAGGGAGAAGAAAAACCTACTGAAGGTCACTCAAAAGAAGTTCATGTTCTCTGGCTAGCCAGCCCGCAAGCCAGTCTCCTCCCTTTTTGGTCAGACTGGTCACTGACTGGACCCTGTGGCCTCAGCCCTCCTGGAAGCAGTTGCCATTGTGTTGCTTCTGACTCATGGTGACATTCTCTGGGTCGCCCTGGAAGCGCGTCTACACAGGGTGCCACACAGGATGCCCGGACAGTACTGATGATCACTCCGAGTGCCTCTACTTCTCAGGAACCCTCGGAGAAATCCTCTAGACAACTGCTTACAGGCCAGGGGGTCCACCCCAATGGTGGCGCACATGTCCTGGAACTGCACCCGGAACTCGGGATTCTTGCGGATCTCCTGCTTGTGTTTGCTGGCAAATTCCTCCAGGTTGGTCTTGAACATGTCCAGCTGCTTCGACATCTAGAGATGGACAAGGAGAACTTGTGGGCAACCCAGCCGGGTAATGTTCTGATAGGCACAACAGGTCCCTGGCCCAGTGGCTCGGCTGCTGTCAGCCAAAATGGGATGCTGCACTAATTCTGTGATTATATCACCCCCTCTTCTTTTTTTCATGTGTTCCTGTTCTGCAATTGAGACGCACCCAACCATCAGTAAGCACAGCCAAGGCGGCGCTCGTCTTTTATTCCAGAGGAACACTAAGGTGAAGGCGGACACGATAACCCAGTTGTCTTAGAGATGAGGGAAGGCAGTGTGGACGTGGTGTGACATCTCCAGCCACTGACAGAAGGATGGATGGCAGAACTATGAAGGCTGGGGTGAAGAAGAGTGCAGTACTTGTTTAACCTCTACGAGTCAAGGGCCGCTACTAGCGGGAGGGTGGCGGGGGGGAGGGGGCAGCTACAGATACAGAATCCCTGAGCTGGCCATGGGGGGTCTACCAAATTTGCATTCCAAGAGCAAATATAAATCATTTGGGGGTTTTCTGGTACTTTATGTGTATTGGTTTTTTTCTTTCCCCTATTTAAGAAGGCTCATCTACCACACCAAAAGTAACCATTCCTGGCTCAACAACTCCTCAATTCCCACATTAAATGATCAGAAGCCCCCACATTCTTATCGTTACCACTTTCCATCAAGTCCTGCATGTTATCTTCCAAAGGTGCGGATGCTTGTGAAAAGCACCAGTCCTGGACCATTGGGGGGCGCGTGTGTGTCAGAGTAGAAATGTGCTCCACAGGGCTTTGCAGGGACTGAGTTTTCAGAAGGAGATAGCCAGGCATTTCTTCCAAGTGCCTCTAAACTCATTCGTTGCCATCGAGTCAAGTCGGACTCATGGAGAGAGCCCTACAGGTAGAACGGTCCCTGTGGGTGTCTGTTGATTGGAACTGTTTAGAGGAATAGAAAGCCCCATCTTTCTCCTGACGAAGAGCTGGTGGTTTTGAACTGCCAACATTACAGATCACAGTCCAACAACACACCACAGCAAAGTGCCTCCAGGAGGGCTCAAAATCACCAAACTGTAGCTAGCAGCCGCACTGATGAGCCATTTACACCACCCCAGGACTCCTTAAAAGCACAGTCTACATTGACGGTTTTTCCTGGGGTTAAGGACCCATTCCCCTACTTACCTGCCGTTTTAAACTCAGAGCAGGTGCAGAAAAGGGAAGCTCACAGGAGCTGTGTGTAGGCGCTGCCCTCCCCTCACCCACACACTCTTCCACAGGTAATAAGGGTGGAGGTGAGAACCATAGCTTGGGCATATTTTCCTTTCATTTTGAGCAGTTGAAGGTAAAAAGCCCCAAAGCATAAACCAAACAGGTCTACCACTTATTACTTTGTAGCCTTAGAGAAACTGTAACACCTCAGTGTCCTCGGTGCTCAAGTGCGAACCACAGAGTCCTGTCCCGTTACAAGGGTCGAGCACGTCAGTGTATCTGTCAAGAACATGGGCCAGTGCCTGGCCCCAGGGGCATGATTATTAGCCAGCTCCTTAAAAGATCCCAGCCCTTTAGAACTCGGGATCTGCCAAACGCTCTCCTCGAAGTTCCAGCCAAACATTCTGACTCACTCAAGCCTTCCGGACTGGAATCCGCCAAGCGACGACTCACCTGGGCCAGCTGGTCCTCAGCCAAGACAGTCCCTCGCTCCTTGTACTTGGCCTGCCAGCGAAAGAGACCCGCGGGAGTTGCAAGAGCAAACACGGAGGGCTTCCCGTTGAGCTGTCACGGTGGCCGTCGGGGAAAGGGGCATCTCCCTGGACTGAATTGTACTTTTTTTTTTTTAAGGAGAGGGAAGGAGTGAAAAGAAAGAAAAGACACAAGTCTCTGGCCAAATCTGGGGGAGTGCGTGGGGTAAAGGTGGCTGGATTCTGGGGGTGTTGACACTACCGGGAGCTGGCCGCATTCCGTTCTCCCGGACCAGGAACCTGCCTGAGGCTCTGGGAGAGGGGGCTGCAGGGTACAAAGCACCCGCGAGTAAGGGATGGGCCGCGGCTCGCGTTTCCCCGACTCACTTCGGCAAGCTTCTTCTTGGCGATGGCGCCGGCTCCCACCCCGCGGCGATGCATCGCAGCCCTGGACCCCGACGGCCGCCAGGCTGCCCGAAACCCGGAGCTCCACGTCCCGGGACCCGCCAGCGGCTCCCCAACGCGGAAGCGCGGGGCGCGCGTCATCTCCGCGCGCCGGAAGTGGCCCGCCCGACTTCCGGCTGCTGGCCCGGGGTGGTCCCGCCCACTTGGTGGTGGCAGCCTCCGCCTTCTCCGTGCGGGCACACTCCCGCAGGCTTGCTGGCGGAGGAAGTAGAGGGCACGGGGCCCGTTCCGGGGCCCCGCGGCGGGGCGCTCAGCTCCCCTCGCCCGGCGCTGCCGCCACCGAAATCTGGCCGTGCCCGGAGGCGGTGCACCGACCGCGTGTCCGTGCCCCTGCTGGGTGGGCCACCGAGGGCTCCGTGGTGCCGAAAGCTGAATCAGCCCTACTCTTTCAACCGTTGACTTGTGGGAACCGCCTCCGGCAATGGATTTGCCAGGGGGTTACGGTTAAAAACTTGGACGCGAGTCGGACTGTCTGGCTGTACTGCTTAATTCCACTACTCGGTGCCAGTAATTTTAGGGGAATTCCTTGATCTCTACTTTGTTTTTTCACCCGTTATAAAATAACATACTTGCCTCGTGACGTTGTTGTGGGACTGAAGTGAGAAAGTATATCATGTGTATTGCAATGCCCGGAGTACTGGGGGGTGTGGGGGTCATCCGGTCTATTCTGACTCATAGAAATCCTGTCGGACAGAGAAGAACTGTCCCACAGGTTTTCCCAGGCTGTAACTCTTTTTTTTTTTCCTCCTCTTTTCTTTTTTTACATTTTATTAGGGACTCATACAACTCTTATCACCATCCATACATATACATACATCAATTGTATAAAGCACATCCATACATTCCCTGCCCCAGTCATTCTCAAGGCATTTGCTCTCCACTTAAGCCCCTTGCATCAGGTCCTCTTTTTTTTCCCCCCTCCCTCCCCTTTCCCCCCTCCCTCATGTGCCCTTGGTAATTTATACATCGTTATTTTGTCATAGCTTGCCCTATCTGGAGTCTCCCTTCCCCCCCTTCTCTTCTGTCAGGCTGTAACTCTTTACAGGAGTAGAAAGCCTCCTCTTTCTCCCTCAGCAGCTGGTGGTTTCGAACTGCCAAGCTTGAGGTCAGCAGCCCAATGCATAACCACTCCGCTGCCATATTCACTATGATTGTTATTCAAAAGGGCTGGAACCCAAAATTTCATGGGTGATCCTAATAGCATGAGTCTAACAAGGGGATCAAGTGTTTGAAAATTTATTCTTGTGGCAACCTGGGCTTAACTTAAATTGGTTGCTGCAATTCAAGCTACGGCTGACGAGGGACAGAACAAGGTCATGGCAGTGAGTGTGGCAAGAGTGGAGCAGATTTAAACGCTATTGTTGTTCCTAGGTGCCATCGAGTCAGTTCCCACTTAAGTTCACTAGAAGGAAACGTCGCCCTGGCTCACAATTGTTGCTGTCGATGCCTGAGCCCATTGTTGCAGCCATGGTGCCAATCCAGCTCATCAATCCACCTTTTACTACTTTTTTTCTACGCTTCCACTTTATCAAGTATGACGTCCTTCTCCAGGGACTGGTCTTTGCTGATAACATGTCCAAAGTCTGTGAGATGAAGTGATGAAGTCTCCCCTTCCTTGCCTCCAAGGAGCATTCTGGCTGTATTCCTTTCAAGACAGATCTGTCTTGGAATATATTAAGTTAGAATGGTAAAATTGCTAAGCTAGGGAGCAGAGCGGATGGGAAAAGTAAAAGGGAGCCCCAATCTTCTGGCTTGAGCAACAAGATAGTCCTGCTCAGAGACAGGAATAAAGGGGAAGTTGGAGAGGCAATGAAGAGTGTTTTTGAACAGGTTAAAGTTTAGATGTGTGGGACATGACAGGCTGACTGACCTTTGTGTATGTTGGACAGATCTGGAACCATCTCTAGGGTGAGACCATGAATGTGAATAATACTGTTGTAAGATACCATCAAGTTGATTCGGACCCTTGTCACAGAGTAGAACCGCCCCGAGGAGTCTCTTGGCCATCATCTTTAAAGTGGGAGAAAGCTGAGACTTTTTACTAGAAAGATTTACAGTCTCGGACACCCACAGGGGCAGTTCTACTCTGCCCTGTCCGGTCACTATAAGTTGGGATTGATTCGAAGGTAGTTGTTTTTGTTGTTGTTTTTAATCTTTATGGAAGGGGTTCACCAGCTCTTTCCCCCATGGAGCCACTGGGTGAGTTGGACTGCCGATGTTCTGCAGTTGTGTCCCCAGGACCCCTTAAACAACATTACCGGAGAGGATTTCAGTGCAAGGGTAGAGGATGGGAGCGGAGGTGGGTGGCAGAAGACTTCGGTACCATTTGCACTTGGAAGGCTGGGAGAAGGCTGAACCAGGTGCATTTGGCTTTCATTTAGCAGCCCTGGGTTGCCTGTTTGGGGATGACGTGAGAGGTAGACATGAATCACTGTGATTCTTTGTTTATCCATGACATGAAGCTGAACTTGTCTTCACCCATGCAAGAACCCGGGCTGGGAAATTGTTCAGCCCCTCAGAGGCATGCTTTCAGATTCAGTTCCACACCCTCAGACACAAAGCTCCACGTACTAAGCCACCTTGGATACAAAATTACTCCCTCGGACACAGAGTTACCCTCTCCAACACAGATGCTAGCCTTTGGGGGCACCCTCTCACACACATTGACCTCCTCCGATAAACCTCTCCTACCCACTCCTTGCCTTGATGCAAAAACACACGGTTCTCTCAGACATACACACCGACCTCATGGAGTCACTGACCTCCTAGAAATCCAAACCCACCACCATGTCGTCTCTCCCAATCCATAGCAGCCCTACAGCACAAAGAACTTCCCCAGAGGGCGCCCAATGCTGCGACTCTTTAAAGAAGCCGACTGCCCCGTCTTTTTCCCACACAGGGCTGGTGGCTTCCAGCAGCTGAGTGTGAGGAGGACTTGAAGCACTGGCTGATGAAGATCAAGGATTGTAGCCTTCAGTGTGGAGCACAACTCCATGTAGAGAAAACCCAAATCCTCGCAAGTGGACCAGTAGGTAACATCATGGGAAGCGGGGAAAAGATGTCGTTGTTGAGGATTTCCTTCGATGCTCATGGAAGCAGCAGTCACGACATCAAAGGATGCCGGGCGTTGGGTAAATTTGCCGTGGAAGGCCTCTTTCAGGTGTTGAAAAGCAAGAGTGTTACTTGGAGGACTAAAGTGTGCCTAACCCAAATCATGGTATTTTCAATCTCCTCCATGAATGTGCACGGTGGACATTGACTAAGGAAGACTCAAGAAGGACAACGCGCTCGGTAAAGCAGCGGGGCAGTGAAAATGGAGACCCTTCACGAGCTGGATGGCTGCGTGGCTGCGACAACAGGCTCAAGCTTAAGAACAATTGGGAGGAGGTGCCGGACCGGGCGGTGGTTCATTCTGTTGCCTGTAAGGCCACTAAGTGCGAACCAACTCTACGGCCTCTGACACGCACAAAACGACAGGGTACCGATGCGACACTCGAGTCTTTTCCAGCATCTCTGGCTGGTGCAGACAGTTAAGCACTCACAACTCGCAAAACGGCTTGTGGTCTGAACACGACCAGCAGTGCCTGGGAAGACAGGCCCGGTGACTGACTTTCTAAGAGTCACAACCTTGAAAATCTAGGATGGAGACCTGCCCTGCACGGGGTCGCCGTGGATCCAGGTCAACTCGGTGTCCGCTAAGAATGGTAGGTTTTCTTCTCATAGTTGGCAAACGTGATTACGAATATGCTCGCGGGAAAGATTAAGCTTTGTCTCTGGCTCTGGACTATACGCTCCTCAAGGGCAGGGTTGGTGTCTGTTTCACTTGTCGTATATCCAGTGTTGAGCACAACCCCTGCTGTGCTCCATCTCTAACGAATGTCCGTAGGCTCAATGCATGTTAACAGCCTATCTCTTCATTAGCTCATGCACCTGTACAGATGCACAGACAAATTTCCACTGATAGGACTCAGGTGATGTTAACCACTGTTGAGTCACTTCTGACTCATCGTGGGGCTATCGATGTTGCATAGAACAACGATTCAAGGCCCTAACCTTTCAGAAATACATCGCCAAGTGTGCCTTCTGGTCACGCACAATCGTTTATGCCGCTCAGGGACTCCTAGTGCTCCGTAAATACTTAAATCAAAATTAAAGATGTGCACAAAGGCTGATTTCAGTTTAAACTTTATTAACTTTCCTTCTCTCGGGAATTGCGGGGCGGGGCTGAGGCAGGAGCTGAGTAAATGAAGGACAGGGTCCCAGTCCGAGCTGAGATCGGTCATTGTCACTGCATCCTGGGGAGAGCGAGGACAGGAAGAAGACATGGCGGGGAGAAGGCTCGTTATTGACTTGAAGGCAGCAGATAAAATGAACCTCCACCCATGGGTCCAACCCCTCCTATCTCTAATTTTCCTATTGTAAGTAATTAAAATAATCTAGACTACTGTCAAGAGATTTGTAGACAGTTTCTTATTTTCATATTGAATCATGTTACTTTTGTAATTCAAGTAAGCAGCTGGGTCAATTCATAATGTTTGATAAATTTTAATAAAATGTAAGGGTAGAGTTCAAAAAAAATAATAATCTGGACTATTTCAGTGGACCGCTCCTCCTGCTCCACTCATCTCCTCTGGTCTGGTCACACATGCTTCTCTTTCTCCATCCTCCTCTGAAAAACCCTGCTAGACTCACACTCGCGTCAGGTCCCTGACTTCCCAGGACCACTGTCTGGACCCCCTTGGTTTCTGTGCCTTGCTGCCTCCTATTTTGTTTGAGTATCCTCTCAGGATGGATCGCTCCACAGTATTGAGCCATCCTCCTGCGCTGAAGGATGGATTAGTGGGAGTGTGGGGTTGGGAGAGAGTCCGGGCCTTCGCAGATCCAGGGCTTCTTGAATCTTTAGGTTCCTCGACCTTAAACAATCCCACGAGGTGGTTTTCGTAGCCCCGATGATAGTGGAAACACTGAGGCCCAGAAAGACCAAGGAATTTGCCAAGAGTCACCCCACAAAGGGGTGTTAGATCTGTAGCTGTGTCTGATTCCAAAGTTCAAGCTTCTAACCACTGCACCACATGCGCCAAGCCACCCCACTCTCTCACCTGAGTCTGCAGCGTTCCATCTGGTCTACCAGCCAGGCCAGCACCTCCTGAATCAGCAGGGCCCTGACCAAATCTTCATCACTGGAATTCTTGGGTGGGGAACTGAAAAGAAGAAAGTTTGTGGCAGACTTTCTTAGCCCCGGGCCCTACCTGAAGAGCAAGTACAAGGGTCTGGGACACTAAGGCTTGGGTAGGCGTGAAAAGAGTCAACACAGCTGCCTCTTGATGATCTCAGCTCTCGAAGTTTGGAATCTCCACCCAGCAGCTTGGCTTGCCTGGGAAAGATGGGCTTTTCAGCGCCCCCGTGGCCATCAATCCCTGCGGGCTCATAGTAACTACAGGACCGGGTGGAACCGCCCCTGTGAGTTTCCAAGACTGTAGCTCTTTTATCTATTTATTTTTGTTGAGATTGTAACTCTTGACTGGAGTAGAAACTCCATCTTTCTCCCTTGGAGTGGCTCATGGTTTCAAACTTGCAGTTTGAAACTCATACATCACTACCCCACCAGGCGAAGCCAGATTCCATTCTGGTGTGAGACAGCCCACCCATTCGCTTTGAAACTATCCCAGCATGCATTCCCCAGGCACCAGTTCTTTTGGGAGCATCCACTGGGCAGTTTGATCCATGCCACAGATGCCTCACTTGGCTCGGAGAGAGAAAGTAACTGATTTCTGGGGACTGTCCTGGAGAAAGGAGCCCTCCTGATGTCCTGGTGACACCCTGGGCTGCCAGCTGCCAAGTCAGCAGTTTGCAACCATCAGCTGCTCTGTGGAAGAAAGATGTGACCTTCCGCCCCCACAGAGAGTGGCTTTTCAGCCACCCACAGGGACAGTTCTCCCCTAACCCATAAAGGCCACGATGAAGCAGGATCGAGTCTGTGGTAATGAGTGAGTCCTTGGTAAAAACCCTCCATGCCACCAGCACCTTCCTAAGGTTTCACAGGGAGAAAGAAGGGGCATGGCCAGTCCCTTCCCTTCACCGCCTCTCTCCTTGACCCAGGAACTTAGTCTGGACACGAAGCCACCCATCTCAGAAACCCTGCCCAGCTCATCGAGGACCCTTGCCTCACTCCTCCCAGGCATCTTCCTTAAGCCTGAGCTGACCTTCAGGAATTTGCTCAGTGAAGTCCCCTCTTTGAACTCGTGAGTGGAAGAGGATGTTTCTAGAGGCTGGGACAGGGAACAGTGATATGGAGTAGGTCAGAAGTTAGGAGAGCCCGCCCCCTGCTCCCTCTACCCTCCACTCACCTGGGCTTCTCCTCATTCCTGTTAGATCGATGGACCAGCTCGAGACCCCGGGCCTCCCTCTGGGTCATGTTGTGTTTCCAGCTGGTAAAATAGAAATTAGCAGGAATTAGGGGCTGGGAGAGAGTCCAGGCCTCTGCAAGTCCAGGGCCTCTTTTGGTTCCTCAACCTTAGGGGTTGAGGATACTCCCTTCTGCCTTTAGCTGACCTGCTTGGTGAACAGCTTTTCCGGATCTGCCGTTCTGACCAAACAGAGGGCAGGGAAAGAAAGGCAGCAAAGGAAAGGAGGAAGGGCATTGACATCTGAAATCGCCTGCCCCAATCACCCTGGGAAGCAGCCCCGCTTCTGCTGCCTTCAGCCCCACTGCCCCGAGGTCCCTCTCTGCACTTCCACATCCTCCCCAACATGTCCTTTTCCGAAGTAAAGCCCAAACTAGTGGCCATGGGGCCAAATGCAACTCATAGAGACCCCGTGTGTGCCAGCACTTTGTTCCCGGGGCTTTTCAAGGGCTGGTTTTTCCAAAGTAGGTCGCCAAGCATTTCTTCCTGGGTGCCTCTGGGTGGACTTGAAATGCGAACCTTTTGGTGAGCAGGCAAGTGCATTAACTATGTGTAACACCTAGGGAATCCCTCAGAAGTAAAGGATCCTGGACCACTGCCCCAGGCAGGGGCCAGCCAGGGCCACAAGGACCAGGACAATACATCACTGTCCAAGTGGCAGGTGCTACCTAGAATGGTTCTTCCCCCATCAGTGTGACCATGTATGGTGATTTGGTCTGAACGTAGGAAGATTACGTTCTGGAGGCTTGAGTGCACAAGCACTCACTCATGTTTCCTCCCCTTCTGGGCTAGCAGCCAGTTCACAAAGTCTTGCTGTCGGATCTTGTCCATGGCGATGCTGTAGTCACTGATGAAAGTCCCCTCCGCATATCTCGGTCCTCGAGGTTGAGGGCTGCTGGCCTTAGGGTAGGGTCTGCTATGGGGAGGAAATGAGAGAGAGGGAGAGAGAGAGAGAGAGAGAGAGAGAGAGAGAGAGAGAGAGAGAGAGAGAGAGAGAGAAGCAGCATGTCACAGAAGAGGCAAATCAGAACCCACTGCCATCAAACTGGTTCCGATTCCTAGTGTAAGATGCGAGTAGAACGGCTCCTTTGGGTTTCCAGAATTTTAACTCCTTATGGGAGTAGAAAGCCTCACCTCCCTCCCTTAGAGAAGAAGCAGAGAGAGCTGAGAATCTCGCAAGGCTGGGATGAAACGCTGCTGCTGTCTGGAAGGGCAACATGGAAAAGCCAAGGGGCTCATGGGGGGGTGTTACCATGGCGATGCCTACTCTTGGTGCTCCACCCCCCTCAGGGGGAATCAATCCTAAGCTCAAGGGTCCATCTTCTGGGACCCCTCATCACATAGGACTGACTCACGTGGCTCCCCACCTCCCCTCTCTGACTGTGACCTTTCCTGATTCAGGGCTTGGATCCCACTGGATCTCAACACCTGTGAAGTCTTGTAGGAGAGCATTACTGCCGTCAAGACTTCTTATTACGCGCCCACCCCTCCCCGCAGAGAGAGACTGTCGATCGCCCTTACTTTACAGAAGAAGAAATTAAGATGCAGAGAAGTCACTCTAGGTGGCAGATCCAGGATTTGTCTCCAAGCAGTGCAGCCTGAAGGGACCCTGGTGGTGTTGGGGGCACATCGGGCTGCTGACCACAAGGTCAGCAGTTGCAAACAGCCAGCCAGTCTGTGGGAGACCGATGACTCTCTCTGCTCCCATAAAGATGCACAGCCTCCCTGGGACACTCCCCAGGGCAGTTCTGCTCTGGGCGATTGGACCAAGATGAATCACAATCAACCCGATGGCCGTGACTGAGACTTTAGCCCGGGGTCTAGCTTCTTAGCCTCGAGCTGATACGGCCTCTGTGGAAGTCTGTCCGTCCGTGAAATGTACGTGGCCACAGTCAGAGCCCCCTGTTGCATCCCTCCGCGACACTGCAGCGCGCCTCTGTGGCTCTTTGTTCCCCCTTGCACCTGTCCGCACCACGAGAATCGGAGCCATTTGTGGGGCCTCGATCCCCTGTGCTTAGCCCGTGGGGGACCCTTTACAAAATGATAGAGTCTGTAAAACTAAACACTTAAAAAAAAATGTGCCAAACATTAAAGCATCACATAAAAAAAAGAAAGGAAAGCAGAACCTCAAAGGGGGGATTCTGTCACCTTCTTTAGACATTGTAACTGTCAAGAAATGCAGATGTCTAGCACAAGGCCTTCTGGGTCCAGTCTCCCGGGGCACTCAGGTGGCTGGGAGGAGGTCCCATAAGCTGCTTTCCTCATAACCTGGAGTTCCCTCCCTCTGTCCTTCTTCCTTCCTCAGAGTCCAGAACCCAGTCAGGCTCCCAGCCCCCTCCTCTACCACAGGTCCCTCCCTTCCCATCACCCCTACCTGGAGTGACCCTCCTCCTTGTCCCCTAGCACCACTGCCAGGAGCAGGCACACCAGTAGAAGAGTGAAGGTCTTCAGCGTCGCCATCATCCAGGGCTTGTATCCTGAGCTCAGAGACAGAAGGACTAAGACCGTGGTTCTCAACCTGTGGGTCGTGACCCCTTTGGGGGTCAACCAACCCTTTCCCAGGGGACGCCCGATTCATCACAGTAGCAAAATGCCCACGATGAAGTAGCAACAAAAATCATTTTATGGTTGGGGGTCCCCACCACATGAGGAACTGGATGAAAGTCTCACAGCATGAGGAAGGTGGAGAACCACTGGATTAGAAGGAGCGTGGTGCCTGGTCCCCCGGGGTGAGTTTGCTTTGGATTGGGGTGGGGTCAGAGGGTGCTGGGAGAAGGGCAATGAGGGAGGGATCGAGAGGGGAGAGCAGTTCAGACCCGGGTGCTTGGGCAGCTCTCCCAGAGCTACCCCCTCACCTCCCCCCGGGTTCCAGCTTCACAAAGGTGATTTGGCAAGAACCTCTCCTTAGAAACCAACCCTCTGGGAGGTTCCCTATGGCCAGCCTCTACTCTCGAATTGACTCTCACCTGTCCCCTTCTTGCCCTAAAGGGAAACCACACACCGAACCAGCTAGCCCCCTCTTTGGAGGTGTAACTGCCGGGAGGCTGTTCCCGCAGCATGTCTTCAGCAGGTATAAAGATCCATGGGAAACCTTGCTTCCCATACCTGAAAACCAGAGCTAGACCTGACCTAGAGGTTTGTGGGCGGTAGACTTCATCTTCCTGCCTTTCTCACTAAAGAAGCCTCCAGAGCGTCCTTCCTATTTCTTTCTCCCCCTCCCCCTCCGTATTTCTTAGACCGAAGGAGAGAGTGTGAAATGCAAGGGTGCTGAGCCCCTCAGAGGTCAAAGCTCTCCTCCTCTCCTGGTCAACTGGCCCAGCCCCCATCCCAGCGCCCCTCTTACCAGACAGAATTCCTATGGGACTCCTTCAGGAGCAGGACAGGTCTCGTCCTCCTGCTGTCTGGTCCTTGGGAGCTGTCTGGAGAACCTCTGCTTCAGCTCCCTTAAATCCAGCCTTCGGAGAGCAGCTGATTAGCCTAAAAGCACCTTATCTGGAAAAATTAAACCCACAGAGCCTGCCACATTAAGTTCATTTTACACTTTAATAAAGTTGCCCTTTACACTTGAACTGCGTTAACTGGTGATTAACATTTTGAATATCTCTAACTGCTGTCTGAAGCCCGCACATGGATACACCAAATAGCCTCTCCTCCCTTCTGGGCACAGTACCCACCATATGCACACACCTCATTTATAGGGACCCTCTTTTAGAAAGGGCACGCTTGCTGAGGGCGGCCTTGGGGTGGGGCCGGGCACTCCCCTAGGCACAAAGGCTACTTCTTTGTGGGAAAGAGCCGCACTGTGACTTGCTAACCCTGTTGCATCTCCCACTCAGACAGAGGACGCCTTAAGGTGCTCCTCGGCCTTTCCCCAGGTACTCAGCCCATGGCTTCGTCAGCCTAGCAGGGACACGGGGTGCAGACTGTAGATTTGGCAGACCCCAACCCACCCCCAAGGCCTTGTCTTCCCCTCCCTGCTGACGTCCCTCCTATGAGCTCCAGGACTTAACACCTGCCACTCTCCTCTCCAGGGGAACTCCCTAGCCCGGGAACAGAGAAGAATTAAGTACCTGTGTGGGATGAGATCAGGAGGGGACTCACCTAGGCTTCCTAGAAACCTCCCACCGACCTCCCCATTTCCCACCACCCAGAACACTTCTCCCCGACAAGCTCTCTAAAGCTGTATCCCAGATACTAATGGGCATAGGTGGGCGAGCCATTTAGATTTCATCTCCAAAGGGGAGGTGGGGCTGCTAGATTTCTGCTTCCATTAACACAGGGTTTGTGTCAAAGGTCTTGGGCCACCTCCCAGCCTGGGTACCTTAGCTGCAGGCAGAAGGTATCCAAGAAGAGTGAACAACACAGTTCCCTGACACCCCTAAGGGATGCCAAACCAGACCCTCTGGTGATGCCAGAACCTTCCCGGCAGGTTCTGAGAGGGTTTCCAACAGCCCTTTTGCCCTTGCCTTGCCCCCGGTGACGTGGGGGTTTATTGGGGGGGGGTGGACTGCTCTGAAGGCCAGCTCTGCTTCAAATCCCCACCCCACCGATAGATACTGAAAGGGGGCCTTTCGGCAGCTCCCACCACTTCCCACTTTTCCTTTGACCTTTGGCCCTCGTGTCCTCCTATGGATAGACAAGAGCAGAATGATCCTGGTGCCTGAAGGTGAGGCAATCATGGTCGGGGCAGGGGAGGGAATGTAAGGGGACCGCTTAGCCCAGAGTTCAAGTCCAAGTCTGCAAGTTCTACACGCCTCAGGATCAATGGAGCAATGTGGGGGAGCATATCATCGAAGCCCAAGGCCCATGGATGCCCACAGGCCCCACCCTAGGATGTACTGGGAGTCCGGGGCATGGAAAAGAGAGCGTGGGACAGATTTTTAGGGATCAGAAGTACCAACTGGACTTGGTCAAAGAGTTCAATAGAGACAATCCCCAGCCTACGGGCCCATGCCCTGAGGAGGTGCTCCCAGGGGACTTAGCTCCACTTCGGACACTTTCCAAGATGTGTGGGTCAGAGAAGATATCGGGGAGGGGGCAGAAAGAGTATACCCCAACTGGCCCAAAGTCCATATCCAAGGCAGAGATTCAGACAGGTGGCGAGTGCGTGCCGTGAGCATCCGAGGAGGCGTGCGAGTCAGGACATCTGAGGGGTAAGATGTGGGCAGGCGGTGACGGTCAGTCCTGTTTGGACAGAACCCAGAGTATGCTTCCCACCCCCTGCAGGGTTCTGAGTCAGGGACCCAGGAATGAGGACTGGACCTGCCGAACGCAGTGGGACGTTTTCCACAATTCCAGCTCACAGTGACTCATCTCCTCCCTCCCGCTCCCAGAGCCTGCAGGGCCACCGCAGACATTCCAGGCCAAGTACTCCAGGCCAAAATACTCCAGCCAGGCTGGGGTGACTCAGAGGCCTGGCCTCAGCCTCCCTACTGTGGACTCTTGCTTTGAAGACCCCTTGGTCTTCAAGTTCACCAGCTGGACACCCGCGGTCCTTCCTACACAAGGTGGGAGTTATTCTCCTGCCCCAGCAATATCTGAGTCAGCGTGCCTCAGTGGATAGGACCGGTTGTCATTTTTTTGAGTTTGACATTACCTGGATTGACAATGGGAAAAAACTTCTTCACCAAGTTCAGACCTATACATGCAGATGGCTGCTTTTTATTGGGACTTACTGTTCCAGACCAGGAATTGAAGGCAAACCGAGATGTAGTCCCGGAAGTGGATTAGTTTCATCTGGATGGCCATGTCAAATCCCGCCCGTATGTCTTCATTTCGGGTAGAAGTTCAAGGGCTGCTGATGAAATTTTGAAAGCAGAATATTTTCTTGCTTCCAAAGGTGAAATCAATTCCAGACCCAGTAAAAACATACTGGTTCTATAGACTCTAGAGAGAGAAGAGCCGTTTCTGGGGTCAAGGGTCTGGGGTTCCCTGTCATGAAACAGCCAAAGACAGGGCTCAGGTGGATTCGAGAAACTTTGTTTATTTTTCCAGGACAAGACCGAAGGAAACAGTGGGGTTTGCTACCTTCAAACGGTTTCAAAAATCCAGTGAAAGTCAAGCAAACAATATACCCAAACTACCCCAAACTCTGTGGCCAAAAGCAGATTGTGCAGTGATCACAGCAAATACTGATCTCTGCTGACATGTCACCAAACCCCCATCCCCTGAAGCACCATGCTCCTGGCTTATCTGCATGAGGGAAGCTTCTTGCCTGGTTACGGATCTTAATGACCTTGCTTACAGCCTTCCTGAGTTAGAAGACCATCATTACTGATTAAAGCTTAAAAGGAATTTTTACTGCACCGGAGAGGGCTGTTACATTTGGATTTCCAGGGATTCTATCTTAAATCATGTCATATGTCCAACATTTCGATTAACCGAAGGCTGACTCGGTCACCCTCATGTCGGAATAAAAGTTAGAGACAGAGAACTTTGATGACTGTAAGGAAGAGATAGGGCGGTGAAGCCAACCTGGGGTGCTAGATCAGGGTTCTACCTTTCGTTGCAGATGTTCCTTTGGGGGGAGTATTTTTTAAAGGAGACCCCCAATAAATAAATAAATAAAAACGGAGACAAGAAGGACATGGTCTCAGTTGAACTTTTCATCATTTGGTTCACTCTTATTCCTACAAAGAAGACTTCCAGTTTTCCTCTCCATTTCTGGTCCCAAACATTCCCCCAACATCAATGAGCGTCCACCAAGATAGATACTTTCCAGGGAGATCTTCAAAAAATCCAAACTCTGGGCTGGGTGGTAGGGTGGGGATGCTCTAAAATGGATGTGGTAATGATTGTACGATTTTCCTTGATATGATTGAACAATCGAGCTATTGAATTATAAATTATGTGCCAATAAAACTGTTGGAAAACAAACAAACACACACACATACACACACACAAAACGACCCAAATTCCAAACTCACTGCCATCAGGTCAGAAGCCCCTGTGGGTTTCTGAGACTGCCACTGTTACTGGAATAGAAAGCCTCATCTTTCTCCCACTGAGCGAGCAGCTGGTGGCTTCAAACTGATGACCTTGTGGTCAGCAGTCCAATGTAACCATTATGCCACCAAGGATCCTCCTCATCAAGAAAGGAGAGAGAGAGGGAGAGAGGGATCCTACCTGGTCATCTGCTCAGAGGAATCCGTTTGAAAGTCCACTATCAGTTCAAACCCCGATCCCTCTAGTTTTTATCAAAGGTTATATTGACTGCTTTTGTTCGTTGGCTTGGCGGATAGTTCAAGCCGATAGTAATCCCTGCCTAATCCAAGGCAAGAAGATTGCAGTGAAAAGCAAGACCAGGGATGGGGGGCACAGGGGTGCCTGCTGGAGGGAAGAATTGCTTGGGCATCAAGGATAAAAGACCAGGCAGAGGGGGAGGGGTTAAAAAAAAAAAGACCCAGCAGATTGGACCTCCCAGAGAGAGCAGCATTCCTGAGCCCCTGTCTCCCCTGTGGGAACACCATTCCAGGGAAAGACCGGGAGGGATGAGAAAGGAAGGGCGTCCCTCTTTTCCATTTCTTTGTATGGGCTCATGAAGGATAGAGCTGGCTCCAGAGTTCCAAGACAGCAGAATCTGCCCTGCCTCATAGGTAAGTACCAATGAGTGTCTTGTTAACTTGAACGCACTCTGCAAACGCTGATGGGCACTATGCACTAGAATGAGCCCCCTGTCTCACTTTCTTAAAACAAAAAAACAACCCATTGAGACTCACTTGTGCAAAGCAGAATTGCTGTATGAAGTTGCCCGTCCCTTTAAGAAGCAGATCGCCCGCCCTCTCTTCTGAGGCCCCTCTGGGTGGTTTGCAGCCACCAACCTTGGGTGCGTAGTGGAGCACTTAACTATTTGTATCACCCAGCAATTATCTTCACTCTTTAGAGAATCCAGTAAAATTAAATGATAATGCTGGGCTGCCTTAGTCCGCTAGCTGGGACTGGGAAGGACGGTTGTGACATTATATATCAGGGTCCAGGGTTTGGGGGACAGACCATCTGTGCTTACTAACAGTGATTTAGGACAATCTGACCTTTCTGTGCTTCAGTTTGCCATTGTTCTTGAAACAGGAATGTAATAGTTTCTACCTCATTGAATTGATCTGAGATTCATGGAAGGTATTTAGAACAGGACTTGCTCTATTAGCTATCGTTTGCTATGAAATGCCTGTCACTCTTTAAAATATACACATGTATTACTTCACCCAGTGACTGAAACCCAGGAATCCTAGGCTGCTGCCTTAGCTGGCTGTTCTAGCTCAGAATCTCTAATGGGACCCTGAAGCTGCAGCTCCTGAAGTCTTCTCTGGGTTGTAGGCTGTGCATCTACGCTCCCTCCTGATTGCCTTAGTTCTCCACTGAGGGTTGCCCACAGCATGGCTTCTTCCCACAGAGCGAGTTCTTACAAGTGACATGCCATCACTTCTGCTGTGGACTTGGTCACACAGACCAAATCCAGGACACCGAGGGAGGCAACTACACAGGTATAGGACCGCAAGGCAGGGGAAGTCAATACCAATAAGAGAGAGATTTGGGGGAAAATTATGGAGCCAGGGGAAGATACTGGTTTTTTTTTCCCAGAATTCATGATAAAAAGAAGAAAATATTGATATAGATACAATTCATCCACAGTGATCTACAAATAGACACCCAGGCTGAATAGGTGGGAGAGGGAGAGTAGACTCAAGAACACATATGGAGGTCTGATAGAGCATGCTTGTATGTGTGTATCTACTTTTCCTGCAAATGTGTCTATGAATGTGGCGAAACACAGGGGACAACATTATGAACATTTCTTACAGGGAATAAGCCAGTGGCCCTGGGGGATCAGAATCAGGGTCTCAGGAGACACAAAGGTCCATTGTTATTGTTCTTCATCCAAATTTGGTGAGCAGCGACTGGGGTCCGAAAAACTCACGATCAGTCACCCAACTCTGGGTGTCTTCCCACCCAGAGGAAAGGTGAGTGGCAAAAATCAAAAGACACATGGAAACGATCACACCGGCATTAATCTCCGCAACCCTGAGCCTAGAAAAATTAGATGGTGCCCGGCCACCACTGCCAACTGCACTGAAAAGGATGACATGAGAAGGTGTTGGATAGTGACGGAATACTTATAACAGCGCTGAGAATCATTAAAAAAGACGCCTGGCTTTCTGATCAGATAGGTGGGACCCCCAAGACTATGGCCCTTACCCTTCAGGCCTGGAACTGAATTCATCTCTGTGTTAGAAAAATCTACACCTAAAGACAGCATTTTCCCAAAGTTCAGAGGGAAAGTTCGGGAAAGGAGGAGGAATGGAAACAGGCGGCACAGGGAGGAAGCGGGATGCGTGATGATCTATTGATGAGATGGAAATGTGCGTGAATTGTTGACCATAACACGGTGATATGCTTTGTAAACCTTCGGCTCATTCACAATAATAAATTTTATTGATTTATATGAATTTGTTTGTCACGAAAGACTCCAAGTCCCTTTCAATTTTACTTTTCCTCCTCTTTCTCTCTGCCTCTCTTTTTAAAAACCACTGCTATTTAGGTTTGAGGGATAAGGAATCTAGAGGGATTTTAAAAAAGGAAACATGCTGTATCTATTTACACAGTCCATATCAAGAAATGAAATCAACAATCTCCCCCCCCCCAACTATCCTCCAGATATGTGGTCCTTTTTCTCTCCACCCCTCCCCCAATCCTCCCTCCCTCCCTCCTCAGTAGCCTATTCCTCCCCTCTCCCTGGTCCCACCCACATCCCTGGTCTCCCAGCAGTTATCAAAGTCTGTCTCGTGATATATAAATCACATTTCTTTTTCTTTGTTTTTTTCCTTACAACCATAGTGTTATTAAATATTTATCTCTGTGTGATTGACTGAGTTTTCTAAGCATAATGTTCTCTAGCTTTGTCCGTGTGGTGTTTGAGAGTGTTGTCTTTGTTTTTTTTTATAGAAGCGTAATATTCCACACCCGAGCTTGTTCATCTAATCCTCTATCATTGGAGGTTTTGTTTTTTTCGCCGTTTTTGCTATTATGGAAACAGTAAAAAGCTTCAGCATAAAAAAAAAAATCAAGAAAAACTCTGAAGCTTACTCCTTAACATGGAGAAGCTAAAGTGAATGGGGAAGAAATGAGTGAAAGGGTTAAAGAGAACATTTAGAGGGAGCCTTCGAAGAGAGCCAGTAAAGTACCCTGATGAAATGAGCAAAGACCTGGCGTTAGAAAACCAAAAGGGAAGACCACACTCAGCTATTTCTCAAGTTGCCAAAACTGAAGGAAAAAAAAAAATCCAAGCCTCAAGTTACAGGATTGAAGCATTCTGTGGGAAACGATTGAAAAGATCGTCAAAACTTAGAGGGCTTAAGTGGAGAGCAAATGCTTTGAGAGTGATTAGGGCAAAGACTGTATGGATGTGCTTTATACAATTGATGTATGTATATGTGTGGATTGTGATAAGAGTTGTATGAGCCCCTAATAAAATGTAAAAAAAGAAAAGAAAAAAAAAAGATAATCAAAACTCAAACTCACTGTCATTGATTAAGTCGATTCAGATCAGAGTGACCCTGTGGGACAGAGCAGACCACCCCTGTGGGTTTCTGCGACTATAACTTCTTATGGGAGTAGAAAGCCCCACCTTTCTCCCAAGGAGAAGCTGGTGGTTTCGAACTACTGACCTTGTGCTTAGCAGCTCAATGGGTAACCCACTGCACCACTATGGCGTTCTATTGAAAGATACAGGAAGCCTCAGAAGAGGATGGAAGGAATCCACTACAAATAACTGGTTGAGATTCAATCATTTCAGGAGGTAGTGTCCGTTGAAAAACTGATGATTTTGAAGGAAGAAGTTCCACGCTTCACTGACCGGATTAGTGAAAAACGAGGCTCCAGAAATTAATGCAATGCCAATAGAAATGTTCCCACAAGCAGGTGCACTATTGGAAGCACTCTCTTCAGATTTGGCAGATGAACTGGAAGAGATCCTTACCTGTGTTCTCTCAGAAAGAGGACCCCCACTGAAGATCTAGGAGTTGGGGCAAAGTGCGGTGAAGAAATCAGATGGTGCCTGGCTATCAGAAAGAATGGCATCTGGGGTTTTCAAGGCTTGCCTTCAAACAAGCAGCCATCTATGTGTGGCGTCATCTAAGGCCACGTGGAAGAAACACACGAAGCCTGCGTGAGCCAAGGATGGTGAACACCAAAACCCCGATCCAATGAAGGGAGCAGATTCAGAGCTTGAATTGTGAGCCTCCGGTTTGCAGAGGGTTATGGGTAGCAGTGGCAGCCCAAATTCCATTTGCAGGATGCTCACATGGATCCGGCCTCTGGTGGACGCCTCTGACCATGTCTGGGACTGGGTCAGCAAACTGTGGCTCTTGAGCCCTATGCCATTTGGGAGGGCATGTACATGTGGCTCTGCAGTAAAATTGAAAAAAAAAATTGAAGGATATTATTCAGATAATGGCGATTTCGTTTGTTTTTAAATATATATATATATATATATATATATATATATATATATGGCTGTCAACTAATGTTTAAGTTGTTGTGAAGGACAGGATCGGCTCTGCCATCTCCAAAGCTTCCCGACCCCTGGTCTAGGGCAGTGAATCGCCTGCTATCAGAAGAGAGCACTGGAAAGTCCCTTATGGAAGGTGCAGTTAGGTTAAAAGTAGCACCTTATTCTTTGATCTCCCTTTTTTTTTTTGAGGGAGGGAGGGTGGGGGAGAGAGGAGGAAGAAATGGGGAGATTATATTAGGGGGTCAGATGGGAAGAGAATGCTTTGAAAATGATGATGGCAGCATATGTGCAAATGTGCTTGACACACTGGATGAATGTATGGATTGTGATGAGATCTGATCTCGCTTTTGACTCATTTTAAAGTTGTTTCCATTTTTAATATTTTCTGCTTTATTTTCTATTGATATTCTTCTGTTTTGTTTGATCATTTTTGTTTTCTGTTTGTTTCTTGTTTTTGTTTTGTATAATTTTTTGTATATTGGAATCCAGGATAGGTAAATCTATAGAGATAACACCTGGATTAATAATTACCTAGGGACCAAAAAAAACACAACATCACCTAGGGGCATGATAGGGAAGGTTGGGGGGAAATGGGAGATAATAACGAGTTAAAACAAAACAAACAACAAAAAACAACAATGAGTAAGAGAAAGAAGGAAATGTTCTGAAATCGATTGTGGTGATGACTGCACAATATGAATTAGATGTCAACAAAACTATTGTGAAAAGAAAGGAGATCAAACAGAATGTGGGTTTTTTCAAACAATATCATCAGCAAATAAAATTTGAATGAAGAGAATTAAAAACTTATTACAGACAGAAGCAAGGCTGGTGAGAGTTTACCTCCTGCACTTTGGGCATGTTATGGGGGAGGGTGTCTGTGAAAAAGAGAAACAAGTCCATGAAACAGATGGACCCGTGGCTGCAAAAATAGGCGAAAACAGTAGAGATTGCGAGGAGGCTGCCAGGTTGGGTCGTGTTTGTGTTGTTCAAAGGCTCACAGTGGGTCAGAACCTCCTGCAGGACATCTGACAACCAGAAGGAACTACTGCTCCTGGGGGAATATAAGGTGAGATTCCTGTGAGCCTCTGTCTCAACATTACTTTATGTGTGCTTCTGTTTAAAGATAGCTTATTTAATGGATGTTGTTGATTCATCAACATTGAACTGACTACCAACAGTAAGTAGTGTCTCTCAGGAAATAAGCCCGAAGGAAACTTATTCTGTCCGTAAGGCATATCACAGCCTTCTGGGGCTTAGGGACACTAGACAGCTCTTTACCACTGGGCTTAGGGGCCATGGGCATTCCAAACAGCAAAACCACCAGCGGCAGCAAGAATGTGAAACAAACCAACCAACCAAAGACTTGTTTACAGGTGAAATAAGAAGGCATAGTGTCACTTTGTTCATCTTCAGCTGGGAACATGTGCATCAAGTGACTCATTCCTGCGTCCACCCCCACGCCCCTCCCACCCCACGCCCCTCCCACTCCCACCCGCCCACACCCCTCGTCTATGACTATAAATGACCACACAGGTGCCATGAGTCCTGATTTGAGGTTTGCAAGCACGTGTTAACAAGCGACTTTGCACATGTAGAATTAGAAAACAACAGAGATCAACTACATAGGAATCAACAGCTCTTGAAAAATGTTGGGTACAATTTACATGAGATATTCGATTCTTTTCATTAGCATTAACTGGGACTGTTGGATGTCTGTTTATCCTGCTCCCCTTCTTTCTGAGAAGTGAAGTGCTTTTAGATGCCGGGGCAGGTAAAGCAAGTACTTTCGCTGAGATGCACAGAGACCAGCGGAGATGTCAGAAAGAGAAGGGGAGGTTGAGCTGTATTCCCAGCGGGCACTCACTGGTAGGAGTGTAAGTGGGAAAAATTATACTTTTCCCAACTAATGGGCCAACCTGGACAGGAAGCTTGAAATTCAGGACTGCTCTCAAGCCTGGTTACATATTGTACTCAGGCTGTCAGATCATTTACAGAATATCCAATTAAATTTGAATTCCATAAAAACGATATGTTTTTTAGTACAGGTCCTAAATATTGTATGACATACTTGTACGAAAAATACTCTTTTGTTCTTTATCTGAAATTCAAGTTTAACTGGGCAGCACTAATTTTATTTGCTAAATCTGGCAACTTTACCCCGAATGCTTTTTAAAACTCTAAAGGAAACAACAAAACAGAACAAAACTCTGAATGTTTCAATGACATCCCCAGACATTCTGATGTAACTGGTCAGGAAATTCTTTAATCCTTTATTTTGAAGTAATTCCAAATGTACAGGAAAGTCACAAGAATAAAACAGAAAAAAAAAGAATAAAACAGAAAATTCCAATGTATTCTCTCCCCTGATTCATTCATGTTTAACATTTTGTCTTTGTTGTTGTATCATTTTATTGATAACTTATGAATTTATTTTTTACACATTTGAGTGTAGGCTGCATGATGCTCTTTTACTCTATTATTTCTGAGTATGTTTTCGGGGAACAAGGACAGTCTCTTATGTAATCAAAGTAAGTACAGGTATTAAACTGAACTTTGATATGAAGGAATTTAACATTGACATAAAGAAATTTAATTATAAGAAAGAAGGAGAAGAAAATGCTCTAATAGTGATTGTGGTAATGATTGCACAAATCATTTTAATGTGTTTAGACTATTGAAGTATTATATACCAATAAAACTTAAAATTAAAACTAAAAAAAAGAAAGAAAATGTCCCAAAGTTAGTGCTGATGGTTGTGTAACTGGTGAATACATATAAAAAATTACACATTAAAAAAAGAAATTTAACATTGATATAAAGCATAAAGTCCATATTTCAACTGTCCCAATAATTTCTGTTTTGGTACTTCTGCCAGCCCACCATCCTATATCGGATTTAATAGTCATGCCTCTTTCATCTCCTTTAATTATTTCCTCAGTCTTTTTTTAATCTTTCGCGATATGAACATTTTTAAAGCATTAAGACCTAAGATTTAGATTGCTCTCCCAGATTAAATTCAGGTTACATGACTAGGAAAAGAAAACGATGTTCTTTTCCAGGTGTTGTGCCTGGAGGAACAAGACGTTCCTCTGGTCCATATTGATGATGATTCTGATTACCAGCAGAGTCTGACCTTCTTGCCCCGCTGTCTGAAGTCGGGTACTTCTCTTCTAACCAAGACGCAGTCCATCGGGAGAGAGGCTTATCAGACCCTCCTGACAACCATCGTGGTTCGACAGCGATTTTCCAAACTCAACCATGCTCCTCCTGGCTTTGAGATTTTAAAAACCGTAGTACCGATGTCACTACTGATGGTTGCAAAATGTGACCACACTGTCAGCCGCTCATATTGAGTTCAAAGAGTACAATTTAATGTTTCCATAGCCGTCTTCTCCCATGAAGCAATCAATACATCCAAGAGAGTGAACAGACGGACAACACCAAAATTCATTCTTGGTCCCTCCCTGCAGCCGTGGATCTCATGCTGTCACTCTGGATTGGTTTGTATTTCCTAGAATTCCATGTCCGTGGACTGATACCTTTTATACCCCTTTTCTGTGGGCTTCTTTCAGTCAGTGTATTTATTTTGAGGTGTGTTGCAGCACGATCGAAAGACAGGTACGTTGAACTTTTTAACTGTAAAGTGGTTGCCATATTTCATGTTCTCGCCAGCTGTGAATGAGAGAACTAATTCCTCTGTAGTCTTGCCAACACTGCTATATATTTATTTATTTATCTTTCTTTCTTTTAAATCATTTTCTTGGGGGCTCATACAACTCTTGTCACAACCATACATGCATCAATTGTGTCAAGCACATTTGTACATTCATTGCCCTCATCATTCTCAAAATCAGCTCCTCATTCCCCCTCTTCCCTCCCCGCTCCCCCCTCTCTCATGAACCCTTGATAATTTATAAATTATTATTATATTTTAAAAATTCTAATAAATCATTTTTATTGGGGGCTCCTACAGCTCTCTCTCTCTGTCTCTTTCTCTCTCTCTCTCTCTCCACCCCACTACAACTCTTATAAGAATCCATATATCAATTGTATGGAGTGATAGCTCCTTGTAATTTTATTTTGCATTTTCCCGATGACTAATCACACTAAGCATCTTTCATATATATATTTGCCATCTGTAGAACTTCTTTGGGGAAGAATCTGATCAAATCATTTGCCCATTTTATTTTCTGCTTTTTTAATGAAGGTTTTTCTCTTTTAAATTTTGTTATTGTTATTAAGTTTGTCTGTTTTGTTTTGCATGATTTTTTGTATACGAAATCCAGGATAGGTAAATCGATAGAAACAGTAACTGGAATGATAATTACCTAGGGGCATGGCAGGGGAGTAGGGGAAATGGGAGCTAACAACCATGAGTACGAAAAGGAAACGTTCTGAAAGTGACTGTGCTGATGATTGTACAACTCTTCTTACTGTAATTGAACTCGGGAACCCAGGACGGATGACCCCTCCCTCAGGACCAGTGGTGAGAGTGGCGATACCGGGAGGGTGAGGTGGAAAGGGGGAACCGATTCCAAGGATCTACATATAACCCCCACCCTAGGGGACGGACAACAGAAAAGTGGGTGAAGGGAGACGTCGGACAGTGTAAGATATGACAAAATAATAATCATTTATAAATTACCAAGGGTTTGTGAGGAGGGCGTGGGGAGGGAGGGGAAAAATGAGGAGCTGATACCAAGGGCTCAAGTAGAAAGAAAACGTTTTGAGAATGATGAGGGCAACAAATGCACAAATATGCTTGACACAATGATGGATGGATGGATTGTGTTAAGGGTTGTATGAGCCCCCAATAAAATGATTTTTAAATATAATTGAACAATTAAATTATATGATATGTTAATTATATGGCAATAAATTATTTTAAAAAGAAGCTTAGAATCTAATAATAATAATTTGGAATCTAATAATAATAATTTGTCCATTTTCTGTGAGGGGAGAGATGGTCATGTTTGTTTTCTTATTATTGAGTTTTAGGATTTGTTTATGTAGTCTGTTTATAAGTCCTTTATCAGATATATGATTTGCAAATAGTCTTCCTTGTCTTGTGACTTTTGTTTTTATTCTCTTAAAAGTGTCTTTTTGAAGAGCAGATGATTTGGCCGATTACAAAGCTTTTGGTGTTATATCTAAGATATAGCCTAAACGATAGTCAAATAGACTCAAAGGCAGTGAATTTGAATTTGGTTTATATGTCTAACCCACATTCTAAAGATTTCCTATGAGAAGTTTCATAACTCTAGGTTTTACACTAAGATACATGATCCATTGAGAGTTCGTTTTTGTATGTAGAACAAGAAACTTCAAAATTTTGTGGTAAAATGAAATTTTAAAATAAAAACATTAAATATATACTTTATTCCTTAACATATGCTCCATCAAGTTCAGGCCACATATTTATTCTATCTATCTATCTATCTATCTATCTATCTATCTATCTATCTATCTATCTAACTATCTATCTATCTATCTATCTATAAACATTTCACTGAGGGCTCTTACAGCTCTTAGAACAATCCATACATCGATCGTATCGAGCACATTTGTACATATGTTGCCATCATTGTTTTCTAGACATTTTCTCCCCAAGACACTTCTTCTATAAGTGGTGATACCAGCCATGTAGTTCAGCACTAAAGAATTGAGGATTTTGACCTTGTTCTATATATAAAAATGAACCACTGCTAATTCAGTCTATTTTACATATTTGACTGAAGAAAAATAGCTGCTATTTAAAGATTGTTTTTTAAGAGTAAGAAACAAAAAGCAGTCAGAAGTCCCATTCAAAGGAGAGAGAGTGTCATCGATAAGAGCTGTAGGAGAATTAGATGTCCACGTGCAGAGCAATGGAACAGGAGCCACGCTTCATGTCATGCACGAAAACACATGGAGAAAAAGACCTAAATGTAGTGAAAGCTAAGCCTGTAGGATTCTTAGAAGTAATTGCAGGGGCTGCTATCAGTGACTGATGATCTAATAGAATAACAAAAGCACAAACAGCACAAGACAAAACAAATGATGAAGCTCTCATAAGAATGGAAAACCTGGATGATCCCTTCAGGACCAAGGATGTGAGGGGCGATGCTGGGAGAGTGGAGGGTGAGTGGGTTGGAAAGGGGGAACTGATTACAAGGATCCACATGTGACCTCCTCCCTGGGAGAGGGATGGCAGAGAAGGCGGGGAAGGGAGACTCCGGGTAGGGCAAGATATGACAAAATAACAATCTATAAATTATCAAGGGCTCATGAGGGAGGGGGGAGCGGGGAGGGAGGGGAAAAAAATAGAGGACCTGATGCAAAGGGCTTAAGTGGAGAGCAAATGCTTGGAGAATGATTGGGGCAGGGAATGTGCAGATGTGCTTTATACAATTGATGTATGTATATGTATGGATTGTGATAAGAGTTTTATGAGCCCCTAATAAAATGTAAAAAAAGAAAAAAAAGAATGGAAAACCTTTGCTCCTGACAATATTTTACCAAAAGAGTGGAAAAGAAAAGAAGTCCAAAGGAGCCAAATCAGGACTGCAACGTGGCGACCTAACGATTTCCCATCAAGCGCTGGCAAAATGACCCTTGTTTGAGGAGAAGAACGACAAGGACATTGTCATGGTGGGGCAAACCCCTCTGGTGACATTTTTCTGCTAAATCTTTGGCTACCTTAAACACACACACACACACACACACACACACACACACACACAAGCAAACCCCCAAGACTTTCATGAGAAGCGGACGTTGGCCGTTTTTGAGCCTTCCGGAAGGCAGCAAACAAAATGCACTAAGCATCTCAAAAGACATTGCTGTCATGACTTTGCTCTTGACTTTTGCCTGCGCTGGAACCACTTTACCTCTTGGTAGCCATTGTGCTTGGGCTTCAGAATGCGGCTGGTAAAGCCGTGCTTCATCTTCGGCTACAGTTTTCTAACAAACGCTTTAGGACCTTGATCCTACTTGTTTCAGGTTTCTCTAGAATACCCCTCTTCTGTCCGCAGCTCATCTGAGTACAATAGTCTTGATCCTCATTGAACAAAAAGTTTGTTCAACTTTTTCAGGCAGAATTGTGTATGTTGAAATGTCTGTGATGCTGACTATCGCTTCTGCTGTTAATCATCCATCCTTTTGGACGAGGGCATGGACAAGATGAATTGTTTCCCTCCCTCCCCTTTCCCACCCTCATGACCCCTTGACAAATTCCAAATTATTATTATTTTCATATCTTACACCTACCGCTGTCTCCCTTCCCCCATGGTTTCTGTTGTTCACCCCCGTGCGTGCGTGTGTGTGCGTGTGCGTGCGTGCGTGTGTGTGCGTGTGTGTGTGCGTGTGTGTGCGTGTGCGTGTGCGTGCGTGCGTGTGTGTGTGCGTGCGTGTGTGCGTGCGTGTGTGTGTGCGTGCGTGTGTGTGCGTGTGTGTGTGCGTGCGTGCGTGCGTGCGTGCGTGTGTGTGTGTGTGTGGTTTTGTGCCCATCATTGAGATCAGCACTCCTTTCTCCCTTCCTGTCCCCACCTCCCCCCTACTCTTCTGCTATTGTTATCCTGATTCCCCTTCCTGGATTCCCTGAGTCCTGAGCTCTTATCTCTTCTCTGTACCTGTGCAGACCAGACCTCTGGTCTGGACTGCAGTGAAAAGCGGGACTAGGATACAAGGGCTCAATAGAAAGTAAATGTTTAGAAAATAATGATGGCAACATATGTACAAATATATTTGATTAAAAAATATTTGATTCAATTGAGGTATGAATTGGTATATGAGCTGTAAGAGCCCCCAATAAAATTATCTTTTAATTAAAAAAAAAGAAGAACTGTTTCCTTAGATATTGATGTGCTGGGGCAGGGAATGTATGGATGTGCTTTATACAATTAATGTATGTATATGTATGGATTGTGGTAAGAGTTGTTTGAGTCCCTAATAAAATGTAAAAGAAGAAAAGAGAAAAAAATGATTAGGGCAAAGACTGTACAGATGTGCTTTATACAATTGATGTATGTATATGTATGAACTGTGAAAAGAATTGTATCAGCCCCAATAAATTGTTAAAATAAAAAAATTTAAAAAAAAATTGATGTGCAAAAAAAAAAGAAAGAAAGAAAAAAGAAATTGATGTGAATGGTCTGCTGCTGTGGACTGCACTTTTAACACCTTCAACATCCTCTTGGACCTTCTTAAAACGAGTTCTCTTGGGTGGAGGGCATCGTTCCCCTAAGTTTTGTAAAACATCCGTGGTCTTACCATTCTTCCACTGAAGTTTCACCATAAAGGGCCATACAGTGGATGTTTGCTCTTCTTTCAATTTCAGCAGCTTTCATGGTGCTCTGATAGGTTTCCTTTTCAAACGGATGTCTTATCCTTCTTAGTGCCCTAAGCTAATACTCTCCAGGCAATGTTGTAACAAGTTAACATCAGTTTATTTTGGTGCTAAACATTTTGGATATCCCTGCATAGGGGTTTCCCCTCCATAAAATGTATTTTAAGTGACCTTTATGAAGACCTGTACTATAGATGGAAGTTTATCCCCCAATTTTTTTTTTTTTGCATAAGGCTATTCAACTGTTTTAGCACCAGTTTGTTGAAAAGACTCAGATATCCATTGAGTTGCTTTTGCACCTCTGTAGCAAATAAGGTTTGTTATCTGCATGGGTTGCATTGGGGGTTTTAAGTGGTCCCAAGATGGAAAGCACTGGTATAAAGAACTTGGGGTCAGGTACATCTGGGTTTGAATCCTGGTCTTGCCATCTATCTGCACCATGATTGATCTAAAAGGACGAATCAATGATATTACTCATGTCTGAGTGTCGACCATGTTTGATGATGGTCTCTGTCTCTCTGACTTTTCTTTTATCGTCTATGTTCCTTTGGGGGGCCCTGGGAAAGCTGATCTTTAGTAATGTTTCGAATGAAACAAGATGCAGTGGTAACCATGACCTATTTTTAGCCAAGTAGGGCATCTAACACCAATCAATTGCCCAGGCAGAACACACTGCAAATTCCAATGCCAGGGCTTTCGGTGGCAGGTCTGGGGAAGGGGCGGCAGGCGCCATGTCGGGCCGCGAAGGTGGCAAGAAGAAGCCCCTGAAACAACCCAAGAAGCAGAACAAGGCGATGGACGAGGAAGAGAAGGCTTTCAAGCAGAAACAGAAGGAAGAACAAAAGAAACTGGAGGAGCTAAAGGCGAAGGCCGCGGGGAAGGGGCCCCTGGCCACAGGTAGAATTAAGAAATCTGGCAAAAAGTGAGCTGTTCTTGGTGGCTGAGGCAATGATGGCCCTTGATCCCGTTCCTGTGTAGACATCTGGATTCCCTACTAGAACTTTTGTTGCCACTTATAGTTAGAATGAAGTGTTGTCTTGGAGCCTGCTGTACATTTAAGAATAAACTTTTGTAAAAAAAAAATTCCAATGCCAGTGTTTACTCTTGCTAGGAATGAAATAACCTCTTCCTTTTTGCATAGAGAAAAAGCCCTTCTTGTCATTCAATATGAAGATAATTTATTGCTTGCTCAAAATAATTTGTTGATAGACATCTATCAAAACATTGGAAGCATGGAAAAATAATAAAGACTATCTCGGGTAATAGGAACCTGGTGGCATAGTTGGTTACATGTTGGGCTGCTAACCCAAAGGTTGTTGGATCAAAACCATCAAACTCTCTGCAGGACAAAGATGAGACTGTCTGCTTCATAAAGATTTATTGTCTCAGGTGAGGGGGAGGGGAATTAGGGGGCAATCAGTGGATGCAGAGGAAGGAAGGGGGCATTAAAGCTGATTGTGATGCTACATATAACTCTTTTTAGAAGCAGCTTAACTATGAAAGTGTATGATATGTGAATATTATATCAAGAAAACTAATAAAAAGGAAGAAACAGACCAAACTTTTTTGTTCTTGTTGTTAAAACATGAAATTTTTGTTATTGTTTTAGACAAAGAGGCCACTTTTGGAAAATAATACTTTTTTTTAAGTTGAATTAGGTGAAGACAGAGTTAAAATCACATAGGATTTTGCATTTTAAAAAAAGGAAAGCACTAGATTACCATGGTGAAGGAGGAAGAGTTTTTGCTTAGGAGACATTGAGTTAATTTTGATGGTGGTGGAACAATTTGGAGAGGGATATCAATAATGTTTTTACAACATGAAAAGTATAATCAATGGCACGGGATCATACATGTAGAAGTTGTTCAATTGGAGAACTTTTTGTTGTGTATATTTTTGCCAAAATTGAAAAAAAAAACCATGAATAATAATGAGTTTGGGGAAAAAAGAAAAGGTTCTAAAATTGATTGTGGTAAAGATTATACAACTCTTCTTGATGTGGTTGAACTATAGAATTGTATGGTATGTGGATGACATGCCAATAACACATTTTTTAAAAAGAAAGATTCTGAAATTAATTTTTAATCGTTTTATTAGGGGCTCATACAAGTCTTATCACAAGCCATACATGCATCAATTGTGTAAAGCACATTTGTACATTCATTGCTCTCATCATTCTCAAAACATCTGCTCTCCACCCAAGCCCCTGGCGTCAGCTCCTCATTTTTCCCCCTCCTTACCCGCTCCCCTCTCCCTCATGAACCCTTAATAATTTACAAATTATTATTTTGTAATATCTTGCACTGTCCGACGTCTCCCTTCACCCACTTTTCTGTTGTCCGTCCCCCAGGGAGGAGGTCACATGTAGATCCTTGTAATCGGTTCCCTGAAATTAATTGTTGATGATGATCACACAGCCCTTCTTAAAACGACCGGGCTCTAGGGAGGGCGGGGCTAAAAGGGAGCTGATACCAAAGAGGGCAAGAAGAAAAATACTTTGAACTTGATGATGGCAACAATTGTATAATCATGCTTGATCTGATTGTTAAAATATCTTCCCCACTAAAATGAGGGAAAAGGATTGAACTGTCAAATTATATGACATGTGAATTATATGTCAATAAAATGATTAAATGTCCACAAGAGATAACATTTGAAAGATTATAACCTTGGAAACAAAACAAACAAGATTTACCATCTCAAAGACCCACAGTGGCACTTTGGGCAATTGGAATGCTGGAAATCACCACTTAAGGAAAAGAAGTTAGGATCTAGAGTCTTCTCTGGTTTCTAGTAGGATAGAAGATACGTATCCACAGCATGCAATGCCTGGACTGATGGAGGGAAAGTGGGCTCTTCCCCAGAGGGACTGCAGGGAATGCTGCAGGGTGGAGTCCAGAGGAGTCATCTACCTGTAGGATCCAGGACCGACTGGACAGGTGTGAATCTGAGTACTTGCTTCCTGTGCTTTATCATGCTGGTCTTAAGGTTCAGCACATGCTGGTCCCAGTGTATTACGGATACATGCATAATTAATCAGACCCTTAGCAAAAGTCAAGTCACATCCATGATGGATCAGGATGAGTTGCTCATAGAGGGAGACTTTCCGGTGGCATCAAACCTTGTCATAGTAGGTCCTGATTTTGTGTGTAAAGTTATTCTGGGAAAACGTAATCAGTTGTGTATACATGTACATGTAGTTATGTGTATGTACATATACGTATACACACATTAAGGTTTTTTAATCACCATTGTGAGATACATCCATGTTAAAACACGTTACTGGAGTTCATTATTTATGTTCTCTAGTATTCCATTGAATAGTTACACTCGTCTTTCATGATGCATCTTTCTACTAATAGACATTTATATGGTTTCTAGATTTCTGTTACTATAAACATTGTTGCTGTTGAATATTCTTGTGCATGTCTTCTGCTTCCCATGTACAAGAATTTCTCTTTTTAAAAAAAATAATTTCTTTTAGGGTAATTCCTGGTCTTTTATAAACAAAAGATGGTTCTAATAATTACCACCACTCGATTTTATGTTGTACCTTTTTACTTTATAGCGTAGACCTTTCCACGTCATTCGAAATCTCTTTTGAATACAGTTCTTTTAATGAGTATCTAATATATCATGAAGTGGCTATGTTAGCAGTTACTTGAATACTTTCTAATTTTGAGTAGTTATATTGCCAAAATTTTTATGTGTTTGACGGTTAAAAATGTATCTTTAGCCTTTTCCGGCGCTGACGACCGCTCGGCGATCATGCCTCTCGCAAAGGATCTCCTTCACCCCTCTCCCGAAGAGGAGAAGAGAAAACACAAGAAGAAGCGCCTGGTGCAGAGCCCCAATTCCTACTTCATGGATGTCAAATGCCCAGGCTGCTGTAAAATCACCGCGGTCTTCAGCCATGCACAAACAGTGGTTTTGTGTGTTGGCTGCTCGACTGTCCTCTGTCAGCCGACAGGAGGGAAAGCAAGGCTTGCAGAAGGATGCTCCTTCAGACGGCAGCAGCACTAAAAGACCGGAGTCGAGATGAGTGGGAAGCCGTTCTAATAAACACATTTTGGATTTAAAAAAATGTATCTTTAACCACTGGATATTTTTATAGAGTTTTCATAGGAAAATTATCCCAAAGTGTAATTTCTAAGTCAAACAGTACGAACACTTTTAAAAAGTTTTATTGGTATATGCTTCATATATCATGCAATGTGGTCATTCAGTCATATTAAGAAGGTTTGTGTCACTTTAGAACATATTCTTCTCTTACTCATTGTAGGCAGCTCCCATCTCCACCAATCGCCCCTGCTGGCTCTCATCATTTACTGTTTCTCTAGATCTCCTCATCCCGGACTTCATGGTATGAATATTTCTAAGCTTCTTGTTGCCTTAAGATTGTTTTCTCATACAGCCGTTTGGGATATTTTATTTCACGACTTTCTTGCTAAAATGAGTATTATTATCATTTTGTAAACCTTTGCAAATTTGATGGCCTATTTAATTGTTGTCTTCATTTAGCCTGCTCTAAAAGTCGGTTTGAGATATAGACATACATTTGCCACAGGAAAACAAATGTTAAACCTTGATTTGCTCTTTCAGTGAGTGCTCACAGCTATATTGATGGATAGATAGGACACTCAGTAAGCATCTGCCCAACAGCATGAGAATCACTGAGAGAGAAGACTTTTTTGAGTTGACAATGTTGCCTTAAAGGACACACAAAGTAACAAACCTTTACATGGTGCTACATTTCTAGAAGTAAGGACCTGAGAAAGCTCTTGGCAGGAAGTGACATGGGCTGTCTCTTTGAGAGCATCAACCTGGCTGAGTGGCTGCCATCAGAAGAGACAGATGGCAAAGGGATATGCCAACTCCTGATGGGTGACAATGATTGACTGAAGCTCTGGGTTGAGACTTTTGAGGCTGTCTCCTCAGACACAGGGAGAGAGGGTGCTGGTCCATGAACCTTTCTATCACGGACACAGGGCTGGGTAGTGGCAGTGGTAGTGTTTTTGTTTTTTTTAAGACATTTATTAAACTATCTGTATCAAAACACATACCATTTCAATAATTTCTACAGGGACAATTCAGTGACACTGGTTTCATTCTTTTTAAAATCATTTTATTGGGGGCTCATACAACTCTGATCACAATCCATACATACATCAATTGTATACAACACATTTGTACATTCGTTACCTTCATCATTCTCAAAACATTTGCTCTCCATGTAAGTCCCTGGCATCAGCTCGTTTTTCACCTTCCCTCCCTACTACCCCTCCTCATGAACCCTTGATAATTTATAAATTATTATTTTGTCATATCTTACACTGTCTGACATCTCCCTTCACCCACTTTTCTGTTGTCTGTCCCCCAGGGAGGAGGTTATATGTGGATCCCTGTAATCGGTTCCCCCTTTCTCCCTCACCTTCCCTCCATCCTCCCGGCACCGCCACTCTCACCACTGGTCCTGAAGGGATCATCCATCCTGGATTCCCTGTGTTTCCAGTTCCGATCTGTAACCACTGGTTTTATTCTTACAGAGAAAGTTGTTCATCATTTTCTGTAGCTTTTTCCAAATTACTTAATATAGCTTTAATACCTCCACAAGCAAAATCTCTCCCTTTCTTCCCCCCTCTTCCCCTTCAAGGACACCAATAATCTTTTGTTTCTATTTTTTCATTTCATAGAAGTCAAATCATAACGTATTTGTCCTTTTGTGACAGACCTATTTAGTTCAGCATGCTTTTAAGATTCTTGTGTTGTGGCTTGATGGGAGAAGCGTTGTACTTTTCTTTAGCGTGGAGAGATATTCTATAGGATGGCCATACCACACTTGGGTATCCATGGATCTGTTGATGGACATTTCTATTGCTTCCACCTTTGGGCTACGGGGAAAAGTCCTGCAGGAAAAGGACAGACAAGTTGTACAAGGAACATTGGCGTATAGGTTCTGTTCACATTTCTCCTTCGCATCCTCTGGGTATCCACCTAGGACTGTTGGCTGGTGCTCTTGGTGAAGACCAGTCAGCTTTTTGACTGACTGTCCTCACTTGCATTCCCTTAATGATTGTGGTGGACTGTATTTATCCAAAGGGGGGGAAATGACACCAGCTTGCTAAAAAGTAGTGTTTATCTGATTCTACTGACCATGTCTTCTCTCTGGCCTTACCCAAAGATACTTTGTATATACTTTTATTAGATCTCTCAGCACTTAGACTCCCTGGGGGACACTTAGTGTAGACTTTGTCTTTCAGGATTTGATACATAATGCTAATAAAAGAATTCTGTAGCAACCTAAAACAGAGAACTGATACTAGAAGTCAGTGTCCAGGCAACGTGGGGGATAATCAGGGCTGGGAGTTCAGTGGGGGAGGAGTCCTCAGGTGTCAATCACCCTGCCCTGCTCCTCAATCATGTAATGTGTTTCCCGTGTCGGGGTGGGTGATTATAACACGTAAAGCAGCTCAGTATCCTTCCACTTGGGCAGTAACAGTTTGAACCGAGAACAAGCGTGTGACCGTGGGAGCGGGAACAGGAGGAAAGGGCAGGAGTTGGGGAGAGGTGTACTGACAAAAAGAGAGAAGCACCGGGTTGGGGGGCAGAGGAGCAGGAGAGTAATGAAAGGGGGAAGAGAAGCAACAAAGAAAAGAAGAAAAAGTGAACAAGGGGTCGAGGGAAAAGAGGAGGAGGGAAGGAGTTGCCAGTGTCGGGAGCAGGAAGAGAGGTGGAACAAAAGGAGCAAGGCCCGGGGGAGAAAGGGGAGTGGGGGAGGGGCGGGGAGGAAGAGAAAGGTGGGAAGGGGGTGATGACTGACCCCCCTCACAGAGCAGTTTTGAAATAACTCCCATGTTTGTTTCCTACCCATTTTCTAAATGCAACGCGATAAGAAGTCACCCCATAATTTGTCATATCAATACTGACCAAATATTTTCATGTTAATGCTTCAGAACAGAAATTAAGTTGTCCTAATTATAATTCTTTGAAAAAATTGGGGGTGTCGATGAGAGAGATAGGTGGACCAAAACTTTTTCTAGATTATTAATCTGTAAAGTCCAAGAATCATTTCTAGAATTATATTTCAATTAGTTTAACAATCAATTAAAAAAAAAGTAAATGGTTAGCCTTGGGTCACTTTTCTTTGTAAAATTGGTTTGTATGTGAAGACAGATTGAAGTGCTTCTAATGTATCTCCTGATGGTGAAATCTTAGGGGGATAATATATATATGTGTGTGTATCAATTAAAAAACAAAACAAAAAACTATAGCAACATCCTCCTTAAGAACTCTGTGACAGAGTTATTTGAGGCAGCTCCTGGAAACAAAACAAAAATACTCCAACTTGAAACAGGGGAAAAATCAGCTAATTTTATAATTAAGAGTAAAATATTTTAAAAAATGACACACAAAAATAGTTTGCTTTAGAAAGTTCTTTGAATCTAAAAAAAGCCCAAGTACTAGGTGGCTGAACTTTAATTCACTTCATGCAGTTTGATGTAGCAATAGGATCATTTTGAATGAAAATAATTAAAATGCTAAAAATATTTAAATATTAGAAGATGTATGGATTTCAAGTCCAAACAGTCTTATTACTCCACCTTAATTATATGTATGTTCCTACAGACCTCTTCTGTTTCCTTGTTTTTCAAATTTGGTTTTATTTTGAAAAAGAACTTTATTTTCTCCCCATTTCTTAAATAGTTCCATTTTCCTCTACAGAACCAAGGATTGATGTTGCATTTTTCCCTGTAGAGATTGAGCTAAGTTGTTCATTATCTTTTTAATCAAGTTATTTTGGGAGTGAGAAATGCAAAAGGCAGTGAGAGTACCATGTGAGAAATATTGTAGTGCGAGTCATTTAATAACAAATTGAAGTTGTAAAAGCTGTTGATGAAAGAAAAGAGTCCCTGTTTTGCCTAAAGGTTTCTATCTTGCCAACTGAACAACATAAATAAATAAAGTGAGCAAGTTTTGTCACATGTACTCTGTGACAAACAGAAAAACAAAAATTGTCTTATTTTTTCTCTTTGATTCTTTTTTCTCTTGGAATCAAATTGGCTTTTCTTTCTAAGGTTTTTAAACACTGGACACTTCTGAATGATAACTTGAGAGAAATTTCTTTTTTTGCACTACAGTTACATTTTTTTCTTTAAAAAATAATTTTATTGGGGGCTACAGTTACATTAAAAATAACAAATTGTTTTATTAGGGGCTCTTACAGCTTTTATAACAATCCATACATCAATTGTATCAAACACATTTGTACATATGTTGCCATCATCATTTTCAAAACATTTTCTTTCCACTTGAGCCCTTGGTGTCAGCTCCTCTTTTTTTCCCTTCCTCCCCCCACCCAGTTCTCTTACATTTTATGAGATATCTTAAACACATAATTATCCTCATTTATGTGACAGGAGAAAATGTTGCATGTGCTTTTCAATTGGGACTATTTTACACTTTTTCAAAGTTTATTGGGATTCAAAAGAACCACACTAAGACTGCAAATTGCAGGAAGAAACAAAACATCTCAAGGAAGTAACAATGGAGAAAACAAGCAAACAACAAAACAAATAAAATAGAAACCAACCAAACAAAAACCAAACTCCTCCCCAAACTTTGAAATTGAAGCAGTCATCTGTCAGGATGTATTCACTTTCCTTTTTCTAGATTTTACAGCAACCATAATTTTCTTTCAAAGTGATTATTATTTATTAGTTTCTCTCCTGATTTCCCCCCTTTTTCTAAGTAGGGAGGTATTCTTTCTTTTTTGGAAAACATGGTAAACTAAAAATAGAAGTCACTGACAAAAATGAGATTTTAAGTGAAGTATGTCTTTGAGGAGCGCTTCAAGGAAGATAATTGAAAGAGCAAATCTATGTGCTCATACGTCTACTGCAGCACTGTCTACAAAAGCAAGAATGTGATCATCTTTATACCTAAAAATAGTGATGCACAGTGACTTGTATACATCTAGTAAGTTAACTAACAACGATAGTAGTTACATCTGCTAATCAAGAATGATAGTTATAAAAACTTTGAGGCAGCATGAGAAATAGTGGAGAAATAACAGTACAGGAAAAAATGGGGGGGGAATATTATGAATAATAAAACCATTAGAATATTGACAGTTTGACACACACAAAAAAGAATATTGACAGTTTGTAAAGTATTGACAAACACTTGAGAAATTTTTCAATAGGAGTTTGCACGACAATGGTGGAGTTGATTTCTTTCACCTTCTTCCATTAAAAAAAGAAGTTATTTTATACTCTGAAGAATCTTTTTTTCTCTTGCATGTATTTATTTGCAAGTTCACATTGGAGGAAGCTGGGTCAAAATCTCATCTTTAAAATTGAGTCAATTTTCAGTGTTTCTGGATTCAGAGGGTTACTGAATTTTTTTAACTAGATCAAACACTTTTTCAGAAAAAAAATTAAGTAGGCGGGAGGAGAAATAATTACTATTATTCTTAGTATTAAAGAAAAATACTCCTTAAATTATATTTTTAATTTTCACAAATAAAATTAATGCATCCAAGATTAATCTCTCTCAAAGAAGCAATATTTAAAAAGAAAATAAACACAATGTTTATTAATTGCTTCTAAAAAAAGAACAACAAAGAAAAGAGATAAATTCTCATTCCTACCCCAAACCTAGAGACCTGGATCTTGTCAAGAAAAAACCCCCTCTTTTCTCAGGTTAATCTTAGTGATGGCTTCAGAGGGGAGAGATGAGGCATCAATTAGCATCATTCAGTTACCGACCCCCACCCAGCCTAAAATAGCCAGGTCATTGAGGCAAAACTGATTTGGGGGTCAGAAAGGTCTGTATCTCCCCCCAGCTGTCCCCTCTTTCCCTTGTGTTCCTGCAGCTTCTGATTATGTACACAGAAACCATTTCTTCTCTTTTTTTTTTTGACGGGGGTGTGGGGTGTGGAGATGAATCAGAACTCAGTGAAACAACTTATTAAAAACAACATCGACTCAGTTTCAACTTAATCTCAGGGAAAAGTTAAATTTACTAATTTCAGAAGATGTAAAATTAGCAGACTCAAGTAAATTTGTATGTTCTTCTCCTACAGTCATGAAAAACCCATTAAAGAGCTAATATCTGCCAACATTTAGATTTCTATTGTAATTTTAAATGGAAAAAAAATCCCTCCACCAACCTAAAAGGGAAATTTCAATTCAACGATTATTTTTTTTGTTTCGTTTCCCTTTGAACCTTGGGTTTTAAAGAGTGGGCTACATTTTGCTCGAGTTTAGAGATCTGGGTGGAGATGTTTGTGGATTGTAGCTTGTTTTTGTTTGGGGGCTAAAGAGATAGAGCAGTGTGCGGGTTCCCCAGGGAGAAAACCTGAGAGTTGCTTCCACGAATACGTAATGATTTAAATTACATGAAGGTTACGGTGCTGGGATGCCCTGCCCAGTCTCCCAATACAACAGGAGAGCTTTAAAGAGGTTTGGGCGCCTATTTAAGACTGGAGAACACAAACGCTTTTCTCAGACCCTATTTTCAAAAGTTCACCCCCAGCACCAAACAAAAGTCCCCGGAGGAGCCGCAGAACCACACATTCTGGCCAAGATCATTGCTATTTTCTGGACTTGTAAGTTTCCTCTTCATTCGATTTGCTCGGCAGTTTGTCCACTTTAAAAATGCTTACAGGGTGCCTACTGTGTGATAGGCACCGCTCCAAGCCGGGCTGGTGATCAGATAAAGTGAGGAGGGGGAGGGAGAAGTGGGGATGGGTGGGACAAGGCTGCCTCCCACCCCCCAGGGCAGAAAACACTCCCCCGCCCCCGTGCATCAACAAATAGCTTATAGTGTATATATATTTTTTTATTTCTGCTGCCCCATGGAAAGGAAAAGACCGCAAAACCGAGAAGCCGACAAACACGTGGCTGGCTGGAACAAAACGTTGATTCCGAGTGGCTCTGGAAGGTGGTGGAGGAGATGGCGAAACTGACTGGCTTGGAAGCCCCCACCTCAGCTCCAAACCGGTTTTTTCTCTCGCCCCCGGAGAGCCGGGAAAACGAGAGGGGGGTGGACAAAGGTGCTCCGTGTGGTCTTTTACTCTCGGCTTCTTGAATCGTTTAAAATCCCCCAGCAGCACCACGGTGCGCCCCAGTTGGAGCCCAGGGACCGACCGCTAACGAAAAAGAGTAACAATAAAAAATTGAAGGCATTCCTCTCCGTGTAGGCAACACGTGTTGAGGAGCTGGGCTCGGGCCACCGGCGACTCCAAGACAATGGGGTCGGGACGGGGGAAGAGGAGAGTGACCCCTTTCTCACCTGCCCTCGCAGCACGTGTGCCCAGGGCAGGATTGCGCCCGGCGGCAGACGCCAGCGCAGGACACGACTTTCCGCCCAGTTAGGGTGACTCCGGCTTGCCTGGGGGTCAGCTCCCTCTCCCTCCAGACCCCTGGCCCAGGGGCCTCTGGGGTCCCCGGGCCGCGCTTTCTGCCAGCCCCTGGCACCGTCGCAGCACCGGCCGCTGGGAACTCGTTGGCCTCGCCCCGGGCCGGGGACCCCGGCCTGAGCGTGGCCCGCGCGTCCCGCTCTCCTCCGCAGCGTCTCCGGGAGGGACTCGGATGGCGCGGCGACGCCCCCTCCCCCACGGGCGAGACGGGGTGCAGCGCCCACGTGTCGCCCCTAGCCCAGCCCGGCCGGCGGCTGGCCTCCCGAGGCCGGAGGATTCGGAAGGAGTTGGTCAAAGGGACTTGGGCGGATCCGCTTCCCCCTCCCCAAGAGCGGCGGGGGAGGGGCCTCGCCCCTTCCTCGCAGCCCCCGCCCCTACTTCCCCTGGCGCGGAGCGGAAATCGCCCCCTCCCCCCGCGGGCCTGACCTGGGGACGTGGGCGGGGCCTCGCACCCGCAGCCCTCCCCCCCCACCCCGCCCCGCGCGCCTGACCCTTCGCTAGCCTTCCAGCCGGGATCCGAATCCTGCGCCCCCAACAAAGTTCCGACCCCTTAGGCCGGGGCCTGAGGAGCTCCGGGCGGGGTTCCCGCGGCGGGAACGACACCTGTCAGCCCTCGCGCCCCGCAGCTGCCCCTCCTTGCCGAGCCCCTCTTGCGGCGGGCCGGGGTCTGCCCAGGAGAACGCCCCGCGGCCTTTGAGCCCACTGGCCTCTCCCAGATCCTTTCGGGTCGGAACCGCGCGCTCCCGAGGGAGCCCCGCGCCGTCCGCATTCAACAGCCGGATCCCGGTGCAATCGGCCCTTTCTCCCGTGGGAGTCGGGAGCCACAATTTTCTGCGGCTCCCTCGCCCCCAGCTGAGACTCCGGTGTCCCCCAAACGGGCCCTTTGCTCGCAGAGAACCCCGGTGTCCCAGATGCCCCTGGGCGGGAGAGTCGCGGCGTGGGGTGGGGCAGTGACGAAGACGCCCACCCTCAACAGCTTAGGGAAAAGGCGCCTTTCTTTTTAAATCACCGGCTCCCGCGACCCCTTCCTGAAGACCCCAGGGTCCTCGGCTTCTCTTTGTCTCTCTGTCTCTCTCCAACGGCCCCCACCCGTCAGTGGCTAGCAGTTACTCGGGGTGGTGTAGGAGCCCCCTCCTCCCCCGGAATAAAACCCAATCCTCCATTTACCCTTAGGGACGGGGCAGATTCTGGGCTCGACCACCCTCCCCCAACTCGGGTCGAAGGAGGGTGGGGGCAGGGCGCTTCCTTAGGGGCCAGGTTTCTCTAAGGGGGTGGGGGCAGGTAGCGCGTTGGGGGTGCCGTCCCTACTGCCCCAGGTCGTCTCGGGTGCCGGGTGGGCCGAGCCCCCTGCCCATCCGAGGGAATTGGGAAGTTTGGTGGTCTGGCGGGCTAGGGGCCCTGTGGAGTCGGGGGTCTTCCCCTGCAGGGTGGGTGGGGGCTTTCACCACGTGGCTTCGCCTTTTTTTTTTTCCGCTCCATTTTTTTTTCCCAAGTCGATTTTATTCAGAGGCGGCGCCTAGGCGGCAGCGGAGAAACGTGACACACCAGCGCACTCGGAGGGGGTTCGGACCGAAGGGCAGGAGTCGCCGCTGCGTCCCCAGCTCCTTGCGCGCCGCGGGCACTTCTCCTGGGCCTCCCCAGTCCCCCGCGCCCGCCAGGCCGCCTGCAGCCCGGGCTCCGGACAACTCCCGGGGTGGGTGGCCCGAAAGTTTGCGCTCCGGCCGCCGCCTCCCCTCCTCCCGTCCCGGCCTAGGAGGCTCGCCGCCCGCACCCGCGCCCGCTCGCTTCGGCCTCGCCGGGGACCGCGTCCCGCCCGGAGACCGCCACCATGAACAAGCTCTACATCGGCAACCTCAACGAGAGCGTGACCCCGGCGGACTTGGAGAAAGTGTTTGCGGAGCACAAGATCTCCTACAGCGGCCAGTTCTTGGTCAAATCCGGTTACGCCTTCGTGGATTGCCCCGACGAGCACTGGGCCATGAAGGCCATCGAAACTTTCTCTGGTAAGAGCGCGCCCTCCGCCGAGGGAGAAAACGAGGACCCCCCCCCCCCGCCACCAACCCAACCCTGAGACCCGCGCCTTCACTTTCTCTGCCAGCCAACTCCCCTGTCGGTCCCCGGGCCTGTGCAGCTGCCCGAGCCTCGGTACCGACACCGGTCCACTTCCCCCTGTCCCACGACATTTGGGGTCTCCTGGCCCCATCCTCCCAGTCCGAGATAGGAAGGCGGGGGCTCCAATTAGGGGATTCCTTTCCCCTCCCCCCTCCCCTATCGACGGGGCGGGACCCCCTTTTTGGCAGTAGTGGGGGGCTGGTGGAAAGTCACTGAGGGCCCCGTCTGGTCGATATTTTCACGCCCGATCCTCCCCATCCACGGCAGGACGACCCCCCACTTTGCACCCCCACCACCTCTCCTACGCCCTAGGCCCGTCTGGTTGGGGAAGACTGCCCCCCCCCCCCGCACCGTGTCTGGGCTCCCCCATTTCCGTGGGGACTGTAAACCTTCAGGCAGGGCCCGGGAGGAACGGGGTCTCGTCCCCCGCCCGGGGTCTGCAGCTTGAGCCATTTTGATTTGAAAGCGGGGCGTGAGCCGGGTGGCGCGAGGCGGCGGCGGCGGCGGCGGGTCGCCATGCTGCTGGCAGAGACGCCGAGGCTGGGCCGAGAGCCGCGCGCCGCCGCAGCCCGGGACCCTCCCTGTTGGGCCCCTGCGCTTCCTTTCCGACGAGTCCCGACAGGTGACTGCCCTTCTTCTCGGCTCAGCAGGAAAATAAAGTTTCATTCGGCACCCTCCCTGCACACACTTGCCCAAAAATGAGCCTTTTCCCGCCTGACCCCTCTGCTCACGACTCTTGGATCTGAAGGCCGCGCGCCCATGCAAACACCCCGCACCTTTCCAAATCGGACTCCCAGGGCGAGCCAATACCCAGGTAGCCCCAGTGAGAACGAGCAGCAGGCAAAAGAAAATGAAGCATAATAAGGATTTGCTAGTTTGTGCCTCGCGTTCCCCTCCCCCCTCTCCGCCCAGCGGCCGTTCCCACCGGGCTGTGCAACGCACCGCCCGGATTCCTAGGGAGACCTCTCCATCCCAGGAACTTCTCGGAGTGCCCAAGTGGCCTTTCCTTTCTGGTCGCTTTCGTAAGAACGCCTTTTCTTTTTCTTCTTCCTTAAAGGAAAAGTAGAACTGCAAGGAAAGCGCTTAGAGATTGAACACTCGGTTCCCAAAAAACAAAGGTAAGGAAGAGCCCCTCTAGGGAGTTGGGGTGGGGGCGCGCGCTGAGAATAGGTGTTTGGGGGTCTCACGTAGAAGACGCCTATTGCTGGCATTCCCACCCCTGACTCCGGATGTTGGGAGCAGGGGGCGAAGCTTGGCCAAGATCTTGTTGAATCGGTAGTTTACAGTTTGTTAAGGAAAAGAAAAAAAGTTGGCTGGGGTGAGCTAAGCGATGCTTCTTGGAGACTCAAAGGGACTAAAAAAGAAAAAGGAAGGAAAGAAAGAAAAAAGAAGAAATTTAAATAGAAGAAGCCTGTGACATTTGCTCAATGTGTGAGGCCACTTTTTGTGAGGAAGCTGAAGATTCCATGAACAGTTCAGACTCAATTTCAGCTACTTCCTAGCAGGCCTCATTGCTCGCCCCCTCCCCCTTCACTGTAATTCTCCAGTGGCTTTAGAGGGGCATCCCCTTATACTCCCTGAGGAAACTGGCCCCCAAAGAATCTCCTTCAGCCTGTGCTTTATTTGTATTTCTGCAACAGGCAAGGATATTTTTCCTCCAGCAGCCCCCCTCCCCTTCAGCTATTTCAAAGAATATGCTCTGGCTGTACTATCCTTTGCGGACCCCTTCCCCACTCCTTCAGTCCATTGTTACCAGGGGACCATCTGGGGTGAGAGCTTTGTGCTCAGGCTGTGAGCTGGGGCCCTTTGGAGGGCCTAGAACTCCCAGGATGAATGGTGTGTGCGTGTGTGTGCGTGCGCGCGCTTGCGCAGGCGCGCGTGTTTGTGTCAGTGCATGTTGCAATCCCTGCTGTCTTCTCATCAGCAAGTGGGGGTACCTTCAGTCATCCCCACGTCGGAGGCCTGGTGGATTCCCTGTCTTCCACTCAACCGAGGCTGGGAAGTGGAAGAGCACTCTTTCCACTTCCTCAAATCAGATTTTAAATATGGGGACAGTGCAGTTTTCTTGAATCTTTCTTCTTGGCCGCAACCCCCAGTAAATCTTGGATAGTCTTCCCGCCCCCACCCCTCATTTCTCCCGGTCTTTTCAGTGGAAAGGTGCGGGGTAGGGGGGGGTGAATGGTTCTGCTTTTGTGTGGGTGCATGAGTGTGGGTGCTTCAGAGGAACTAGAAAGTTTAACTTGAGCCAAAACTGTTTAGTGTTTGGCTTGATATATTTAACTTGGGACTATTGTATCAATAGATGATCAATATGGCTTGCTACTCTATAGAGCTTGTGATTTAGCCTCAAGTGACTGATATACTCTGCTATTGGAAAGGCGGTTAGACTCAGTAAAGAGGATATAAAATTGTAAGGAAGAAAAGAAGTCATTTATTATTTTGAAACATTCCTGAAGAGGAGAATAAGACACACACACACACACACACATGCACACGCACTAGTAGAGCTATTGAGAAGATATTGGGTTTTTTAATTGTGGGCATTTGGAAACTGAAATGTGTTGATGAGAGATATCCAGAGTAACTGGAATTCTGATATACGTGGTATTTTTTCCCCTTTTGCTTTTGTGGATGAATTAAGTGTTAAAGGGAATAAAGTAAAAAGCAGTAAATACCAAAATGTGATGAAATGGAGTTCAAAACATTTATATTTGCGTTTTCACGGTGGCATGTATGTATGGATTTTGTTCCCTAAGCCATCTGCTAGCTTTAAAGCCATCTCTAGGCGGCTGCTTATTCCCTCCAAAATGTTTTACTAAAGGATTTTTTTTTTTGAGTTGGAATGGGGTGGGGAGTTGTGAGAAGATTGGGTACAAGGGAAAAACGACAACAACACACACCAAAAAACCTTCCCCCTGCACACCCATTTTAAATGAAATCTTTTGTGTGTTCCTCCCCTTCCTGGAATAATTGTGGAGCCCAAACATTGAGTTAGCTGTGTTGTCTTTTATTTTCTTTTTTTGGGTGGTGGTGAGGAGGCACTTCATTTTTCCAGAATGAATCAATTTTTGAAGTCGTGGGGATTTAAAAAGAGAACGAGTTTGTTTTCATTAAATCAGTTTGCTCTATCATTTGTGTTCTTTGAGGAAGCATGTGGTGGGCTGTGTTTCCAGTCTGTCTGAAAAGTGTTTCTTTAGTTGGTTGGTTATTGGCTTTTTCAGTCTCATGATGAGCAGGAACTACTTTACTTAACTGTGACTTCTACATTCTAAGCAAAATTAATCAGTTTGCATGTGTATGCATAGCTGGTGTTTTTCTTAAGGGAAGAAACTTGAAAGGGGATGAGAACTCTTGCTGATGATTTGAACTCAGTTCTAAATGAATTATGATTTTAAGAATTCCTAAGAGCATCAAAAACCCCAAACAACCTAAAAGTTCCTGTTTGTTGTTTTCTTTTTAAAGGAGGAATCAGACAAGTAATGTTATAGCAGTTGTTTGTGGACAGCATTGATTTTGAAGTATATTTCATTCTTATTGTGAGAAATATAATTGATGTAATTTTAGAATCCAAGAGACGTAATATTTCGTGTAACCTGAAAACGAATTCCTTTGAATTTTTCGGTGAAATGGAAATTTTCTGTGAGCTCGTCTCTAAACCCCTTTCTTAGTCAGTGTTGGGAATTTTGGTTAATGGTTTGGGGCTTTTTTGTTGAGAACTTGTATACATTTACTACCAGATTGCTGGGACAATGGAGAAAAACCCAAAGCATGTTTACAGCAGTTGTGGGAAGACTTTGGGTATGTGCTTTATTTTGATCAGTGGAAGAGTTCAGTGAAGCGTTTTAATGAGCCTTGTTACTTTGGAGAATGACTTGCTTTTTAAGAGAATTAAAAGTTGTTTACTTATGTTTGTCACATTGTAGCTTTTCCCAGAGAAATGTGACCTAAAGATAGCATATTTATTGGCAACTGGTGTCACCAAAATAAGATATTGCTCTTAATTTTTTAAAAGAGAAAGGTGTGTATGTGTGAAATGTACCTAAGAATTCTAAGTTTGATGACTTGGTGTCAGCTAGGTTAGTGCTTGGTTGATCTTTTCTCTAAGTTGACCTAAAGTGAGATGGACAAGCATCTGCATCCCCCCTCCCCAGATCTCCCAACTATATATGTGTGTGTGTGTATATAAATAACCTTATGCCCATTCCTTTTAAGTGTGTGAACTCTAGAGAAATCCTTCAAACTTGTTTTCTGTTTTAGAGATTAACCTTTGCAGCTCGACAAATATTGTTCCAACAGCTATCTTGTTCCAACAAAAATTATTACTCTTAAATTTTATTTTAAAAAGTGGCTTGTGAAGGCATCGAAGTAGTTCCCTAAATGTTTTCAAAACAAGGTTAAAAAAATTGCCTTCAGGGATGGGTTTGCCTTGAATGGAAAATAAAATGTAGTTAAGGGTCGAAAGTGAATGGGGGGAGGGAATTAAAAACTGAAAAAACCAGAGTGTGGGCAGTTTCCGTCTCTTTTACATTAGTGCTGTGGTTGTGGATTAGTATACATAGGGCTAGTCTTTAACAAAGTCCCAAGTAACTCTTGCTACCCTTAACAAAAACCTAAAAAGACTTTCTTGCTGCTATTGGTCCTTACTTTTTGTTTTTCTTCAGAAGGTGAACTTACTGTAGACTTTTCTGCATTATTTGGGAGGAAAGTGAAAGCCATGTCCTTCCTCTCTCATGTCTAGTTTCCACCTACAACTGAAATGGCTATTACAGTTTCTTCTGTGTTGGTGAAACCTTTTAACAGATAGTCATTTGGGCATCAGTTTTTCATGGCAAGGCTTGTGGGTCTATCAGGGGAAACACTTGTAGGGTTCCTGATCCCTTGTCTTCTGGCTCACAGTAGACAGATCCATTTCACTAAGCTGGCTTCCCAGATGGGGCTCTGTTTAGAAAAGACAGAAAAAAACATTGTAATTCCCGTCCCTAAGTTATTCAAAGTATAGTTCACCGATCCAAACGCAAAGTTGTAATGGCATAGCTTTTGGTGGAAAAAGAGCAAAACATTCTTATAATTATGTTCTCAGAGATGGGACATACATGGCGTGAGCAATTGGAAGCATCTTGATTCAAGGGTTCCGAGCTTCTAATCTTTTAAATTACCTTAATATGCATCATTTTAATCTACTTTATGTGTGGGACTACTTTAAAGGTTTATTTTTAAAAGACTTTATTTATCCTATACTTTCATGTACAACAGTCAAGAAACAAAGATGCCATTGAGATAGGCTAGGGAGTATAGAATTTACCACCCCTCACCCTTTAAAAAAGGCATTTCAGATTTGGTTTAGTTGAGTGAAAAGAGGGAGACCAACAAGGGCTATTCGTTGAAGTTCAAGAATTTTGTGTTGTGATGGTTGGTTCTACCTCTTTCCTGGGCTAGGGCTGAGGGTGTCCATGGAATAAATCTCTGAACCAAAGACTTGAAGAGCAGACATTTCTTAGCTGTTACAATTTACACTCAATCTTGTTTGCTCCCCATTTTCTTAAAAGATTAAAAATAATATGGCTAATGTCTTCCAGGAAGTGCGGTTTAGATGTTGGAATGGGAGTGTTAGGGGACAGAAGAGGGAAGGAAGGAAAAAAGCAGGGGAGGCTTGAGAAGTCGGTCCAGTTAGACGTGAGTTGGAAATTCCAGACGGGGAGGGAGGAAAAGGGAGGGGAGTATGGGGAGAGAGAGAGAGACAGAAATCAAAGGGAACAGAAAGAAAAGAGGAGAGGGGAAGGAGAGAGAGGAAGAGAAAAGAGAAAGAGGAGAGAGAGAGAGAGAGAGAGAGAGAGAGAGAGAGAGAGAGAGAGAGAGAGAGAGAGAGAGAGATAAGGATGGGGGTTGGGTTGGTTACCCGCTTCCGTTTGGAAGAGGAGCAGGGGCGGAGGGAGAGGGGAGCCCACCTCCGGGAGACACTAGGTTTAGCAGAAGGGAGAGAGATTCAGAGAAGGGCACGGCTAGTTGTATTTTTCTTCTTGCCGGCTTCTCTTCCGTTTTTTTCAAAAAGAAAGAAAAAGTCGCGGCCGCGCTGAAAGTGCTTTCTGGGGAGCTGGCGGCCACCCGCTGCCCTAACCTTCCCCCGCAGCCCTAACCCACATCCCCCTGCCCCCACCCCGCCCCTCCCCGCAGTTTACCCCTCACCCTTGCGGCCCCCACTGCGGAGGGTCCACCAGTCTTCCTTTTTAATAAGCCCCCCAACATTCCCGCGTGTCCCCCAAGGGAGTAAGGGGTCCAAGAACCCTTACTCAGGGACACCAGGCATCAGACCAGGATCCTGGCTTTCCAGGTCCTCCCCGCGTGGAGGGGTCCCTAGCACACGGCCGAGCAGACACAATCCCTTCTAAGGCAAAGTCAAGGAGAGCCCTTGTGGGTCAATGTGAAGTGAAAACGAGTCCGAGGGGGGCGACAGAGGATGAGAGAGAAGTGGAGGGGCGCTGAAGGAGAGGGGAGCATTAAACTGGGGGGGGGAGTCCAATGATCAAACTTCTGTAGAAAATAGACTTTCGTTCCCCCATGTCCCAGAGGCTGAAACCATAACAAAAAGGCTAGTGGTCATGGGGGGGGCCGGTCTTTGGGTTAATATTATTCTCCACTTGGCCCCTTGGTGAGGTTTGGGGAGGGGTCTTTTTTAGGGGAGGGTCTTGTTTGACCCCAGGGTAGCACTCTACCTTTTTTAGTCCATAATACCTTTTCTGAGCACCCCTCCGCCCCCCCCCCAGCCCTTTGAAATGCACAGGAAACAAGCAGAGGAAGAAGGGCTCTCTCTCCTCAAACAAGCAGGCACCTGGGAGAGTGTGTTCATTGGCAGCTCCTGTCTTCTTCACTCTGCACTTCACCAGCATGCCGGCATGGAGCTTCCCTGCTGCCGACTTCGCTTTTCCCTTCAAGGAGGCCAGCCGGGTAGCTTCCAGATGGTGTTCCGAGACATTGGCAGGGCTCCCCGTACCTAGTGTGGATATTTGGGGCAAAAACTACCTGTCAGAGCTGCAGCCTACCTTTCTATGGAGCACAGCAGGTTTGCCAATGAATTCTTGAAGAGTCCAGGGTAGCAGGCTGGCGCAAGTTTCCACCCTGAACACAAGCTAACCTGAGAGAAAATGTGTGCCCATCAAGGGTAAATCACAGGGGAAACGTAGGTCTAGCCTTTATAATCGTCCCCCTAAACTTTATTTCGATTGTGGTTGTTCAAAGGATCACTCTGACTGCTCTTCGGAGAATTTGTTTATTCTTTTAGCAAGGTCCTGGTGTATTCGGTATTAAAATTGTTGTTGAGGATACACGGTTTCTATATGCGTGCTTTAGGGACCCTGATTACATTCATGGCCACTCCTCATGCTTCCTTTTCTGAATTGTTCCTCATGAACATGAACCAGGGTTCCTTCCTATCTCATCAAATTGCTGTTGTCCTTTTCATCGCATATAGACAGGTGTTAAAGGAACTTCTGTTCAATTTTTAAGATTTTAGTGCATATTTTTGGTTTAAGTGGATTTCAGATTTCATCCACTCTCCAGAACTCCAGACACTAGAGTCCATGAGATTCTGCAGATCTGTTGTGAGTTTCCCTCCCTGTGATCACGATTCTCTGTGGGAATCTTTGATCGCAGTGCCCTGCCATGGTTCCTGGGCATCCTCTGGTTCATCTGGTCTGGTCACGAAGGGGGTAGTTAGCTACACATTCCACACCCTATTCCTGATTCTCCTTCCTCTACTGCTACGGCTCCGTAGGAACCAAGCCTTAGTTGGCCTCTCGCAAGCTCTTACGACTCTAGACTAGAACACAGACTAGGAGCAATAAGCACGTTATTGGGTCAATTAACTGAGATACCACACCAGATTATGACCCTCCACCTCCAAACCAAGGAGGTTGTGCATAAGTAACCCAGTAGCTACTGTTGGTTTTGGTTTTTTTTTTTGGGGGGGTGACATTCTGTAAATATATCTATCACATACCTTTTGCTGCTTCAACTTTCTGTAGATATACAAGTTAATACAACAATCGACCATGCAGTCCACCTTTAATCAATGGTGATTTTTCCATCATTGATAATTCCCTTTTTCTCTCTTCTGCCCTTGGTAATGTCTGCTAAACTTCTATGTCTATACACTTGCCTTTTCTTTTTCTATATATGCGGGGTGGTACAGTATTTGACCTTTTGTCTTTGGCTTATTTCATGCAGCATCATGTCGTCTCACTCAATATTGTGGCGCGCATCAATCAAGACCTCATTTCTCCTACTAGCTGGGTAGTACCCGATGTGTGTATGCACCTGCCACCTTTCATTCACCTTTTCTTCTGTTGATGGGCATTCAGGTGGCTCCCACCCTTGGGCTGTGGTGTATATGACCGCAGTAAACACTGGTGTACAAAATTTGAGTCTCTTCTTTCAGGTCTTCGGGTTTATGCCTAGGAATGTCATTGCTGGGTCCTGTGGCAGTGCCACTTTTAGGGCTTTGAGGAATGTCCACACTACAACTGTTATTATTTTGCATCCCCTGTAGCAATGTAAGGATTCTAATTTCTCCACATCCTTGCCAATTTTTTTTCTCTTTTTAATCTTAGCCCTCCCAGTGGGAGTGAAATGGGACCTCGCTGTGGTTTTGATTTGCATCTCTTAGATGGCCAATGACACTGATCCTTGCTTCCATGTGTCTGGTTGTCATTTGAATGTCCTCTTTGGTGCCATGTCTGCTCAAGTCCTTTACTCATTGTACGATGGAGCTATTTACCTTTTTCTTGTTAAGGTGCTGGAAAGGTTTTCTCCCAGCCAGGAGTGTCTTTTTGTAAAAGCTTAAAAACGGAAGCCAAAAAACCCACCAAGCTTCCCCCTTACTCCCCACCAAAAACCCAGACCACCTTATTGTGCTTCAGATGAAAGTTCATAGAGTAGCTTCGTTTCCCATTCAGTGACTTCTATGCAGACGGCTTGGTGACATCGATTGCATCCTTGCAATCTATCAGCACCCTCTCCCAATCCATCTTGGGTTTCCCATCACCTTTGCTTGGTTTCCCGACCCCCTTTCTGTATGATCATCTTTGCTTGGGGGCAAAAGGGTTGTCCATTTGCCTCCTGTCGTCTAAGTAGGGCATTTTTCATGTGTGTGTTTGTTGGTTGTACAGACCTACTATTGGGCTGGGAGGTGAACTTTGGAAGTGGCTTCAGTTCTCAGAAGGGTGTCTAGGGACTATAGTCTCAGGGGTTCCTCCCATCTCTGTCAGACCCAGTCAACCTGGTCTTTATGTGGTGATTTGAATGTTGTTCTTCATTTTTCGACTGCTTTGTCTGGGACTCTGTGATGCTGCTCCCCATCCGTTTCTTTGGGTGTTAGGCAAGAGGGGACCGTGGCTCACGTGGTTCCTTCGTCCTTTGGGCTAGTTGCTTTGGTCGCACCATTCTTCATTGCTCTGATCTGATACAACTCTGTGGTTGTAGCTTGTGGGCTCTTAAGACCCCAGCCACTACTCACCAAAGCAAGATGGTGGGACCTTTTATGGATAAACTTTGTTATGCCAATTGATCTAGATGCTCCCCTGGACCAAGGTCTTTAGTCCTCAGTTCCAGCAGCTCAGTGCCTTGAGGTGTTTGGTTGTGTCAAAGAAGCCCCGTTGTGGGCTGTGTTGTAGATGTGACTATTATGCTTCACATGCATTTGTGGATGTCAAAGTACCTAAAGGGATTGTACTCCAATACTTCCTCCTACCCCTCTGCATCTGTGCATCTGCTTGATAATTGTTTGATTTTGCTAATGCTGTTGGGTTGTATGAGGAGGCTTCAAAAAGTTTGTGGTAAAATGGAATTGAAGGATAATGGAATTTTTCCCAAAAATGTATTGAAGCCCCTTGTGTACATCATATACAGTAGTCCATTCCCACCTCCCCTTTCCCTCCCACTCTCACATCCCCAATTCCTCTGTCCTTCTTTGCTTTGGTCTAGATGTACTGACTTCTATGTTGTGTTTTGCCTTCTCTTCCTTCAACAAATTTAACACATTTGTATTCACTAGTTAGTGGATTTCCCTCTACTTCTCCCTTCCCTGGTAACCATCAATGATCCCGTTTCTTCGAGGAGCTGATACCAAGGGCTCAAGTAGCAAGAAAATGATGATGGCAACATATGTACAAATGTGCTTGATACAATCGATGTATGGATTGTTATAAGGGCTGTAAGAGCCCTCAATAAAATGATTTATATATAAAAATTCTTAAATTTTGACTTTTAAAATCTTGACTTGTTTTTATTCTTTTGCAATGGACTTATTCTCCTCAGCATGATGTCCTCCAGCTTCAATGCATGTTGAGAGGCATTGGCAGACTCTTCATTGTTGCATAATAGCCTGTAGCTTGGTTATCCGTTCATCAACTGATGGGCACCTAGGTTTCCATCGTTTTCTACAGTGAGCAATGCTGCGCTGAACATGAGTGCGCATGTCTCTACTTGTGTGACAGCTCTTATTTGTCGGGGGTATTTTCCAAGAAGTCGGTTGCTGGGGCAAATGGTATTTCGACGTCTAGCTTTTTAAGGAAGCTCTGTTGATTTCTGTAGCGTGGTCATGTCTTTTGATGAACATGTTTTTAATTTTTATGAGGTCCTGTTTTTTTATTCCATCTTTGCTGTTTGTACATTAGCTGACCCATTATTGAAAGCTGGGTCTGATGGCGTTGCCCCTGCTTGATCTTCTAAGAATTTTATCCCTTTTATGTCACATATTTATATGGTGGTTTTGTGTCTATGGTCTGAGGCATGGCCTCTGTTCATGGTCAATTTTTCTGCATGTGGGACTCCCAGCACCATTTATTGAAAAGATCATCAAAAAGGACTTCACATCCTGGTCAAACATCAGTTGACCACGGACTTCCGAATGATAATATCAATGGGAGAAAACCTGATTGTGAGACATTAATATAGAACCAGTGCTGTCAGAGACAAAGTCGCTTTGCAGAAGGCCAGACTCCCAGGATGTTCTAGTCCTGGAGCTGTGAGCACCTCTGTGTGGCTGGCTGTCCGGAGGGAACTACCATATATACTCGTGTATAAGTTGAGTTTTCCAGCATGTTTTTAATGCAGTTTTTGTGGTCAAATTAGGTGCCTCTGCTGATATTCGGGTCGGTTTATACTAGAGTATATATGGTACTTTGAATGGAGTACAACGCAAAGAGCTGGATGACTGGGGAAAAACGTTTCACTGGACTGTCCAGACATTTTCAGAACCTCTTGGAACAAGTCTGGTGACTATACTAGACAGGTGGCATTGCAGAGTAGGGAAGGCATGTAGGGCCCTATCTGATACTGGTGGGTGGGAATCTTGTCCCAGGCTTACGGGAAGAGGTGTGGGAGGGGTGGAGGATTTTTCTCTTCATTGTTCCTTCTCTGCCACACCTCTTCTGTGGAGTCTCATCAACCCTCTCTATACTTCCTTAAGACGGTTGACGAGTGCTTCAGTTTTGTTTTTCTCCATGTTGAGTTAATTCTGGTAATAACATAATCATTTATCCAGATGATTTGGCCACTGGAAATGGAAAATGTTAAATCGGAGTGAATTTTGTTTGGGTAATTTAGTCTAGTTGATTGGATATATTTAAGGGAGAATTTGAATCGGAATCCAGAAATTAAAAAAAAAATCACCTTTAGTTGTAAATGTTGTTTGTGGGGTTTTAGTGCTTGGAAGGAGAAATTGGGGGTGGGGTGGGAACATGAAATGTTTTGCGACGTAAGATTGGAGGAAGCTCAATTTCGTTAGTCTCATGACGCTGTGACACAGCCTGGTTCCCTCTCTCTCAAGAGAGTCAGATGTTTAAAAGCATGAGCCTGGGGGTGAGGTGAATATGTGGTAGACCCTGAAAACGTTACTTAACCTTCTTCAGCTTCATTTTTTTTTTTCAGCTTCAATTTTTGTAACGATAAAATTGCATTATTAGTTATTGTTATTGTTTTATATGTTGACCTTTCTGCTTTCTGGCCTGGTCCTTCTTTATCTTCTAAGCCAGTGGTTCTCCACCCCTTTGGGGGTTGCCTGATTCATAAGAGCAGCAAAATTACAGTGATGAAGTAGCAACAAAAATAATGTTATGGTTAGGGGGTCACCACCACATGAGGAACGACATGGAAGGTTGAGAACCACTGTTGTAAGTTCTACAGTTCTCTGCCCTACCCCACCCTATCCCATACAGTTATAGTTAGTTAGCTGCAGGAGACTCTTAACTGATCAAAAGAGTAGATGTTTGCAAAGTGTTTCCATGAGAGGTTATGCCTGTGTGACTGCCTGTGTGGCAGCTTGGGGCCAGGAATAGATTAGTGCAGTGTGGTGACACACATCTTGTATGGACCGGCAAATTGAAGGGATCGATCGCTCCATAGGGTGCTTTGGCTACCTGTGACCTTACAGGAAGAGCTAATACGTTTATCAGGGAAAACCCCTAGATTAGGAAACCCCATCCCCACACCTCTTCCTTATCCTCTTGGACAGAAGGCTTGGAGAGGTGGGGCTAGTCTGGAGAATGCTACTGGTGGTTAATTAGAGGAAATAGGTCATTTATTGTGTATTGTTGTTACCCTGAACTCATGCTAGGCTCCTAGCTGAATTTTCACACTTTCAGGCTATTGTCAAAGATGCCTATGGGCACTTTTGTAGGGTAGAGACTTGGGTCTGAGGAGAACTACTCTAAATCTGTCCCCAGGGTGAAGGGGATGATAGGGGAGGGAAAAACGAGAGTAGCTTCACCAACAGGTGGGAGATGGACATCTTTGTCTTAAATATGCTGCTCTCAGTGACCTAACAAAGTAGGTATTCAGGAGCTTGAAGATCCTTGGTGTCCAGGAAGTGACTGCCTACATTGGTTTTCTTGTGTTCCCCAGCCACAGACCTCCTGTCTGCTTGCCGGTCCTGTGACCTGGAAACAGTTTGCAGAGCTGTGCTTACAACCCAGTTTCATGCCTACTTGAGGTTGTCCGCCCTCTCTGCTGTAAGGGTGCATGAAACTGTGCACACACGGGAACATATGTGCACAGCCTCTTTTGAGATCTCAGACCAGAGAATGAGGATTGAACCTTCTCTTACTGGGCTAGAGCAGAAGAAGGGCTTCCAATCTGGATGTGGTTTTTAGCCATTTTAACAGCCTTGTTACTTTAATCAGTTCCTATAAAGGGTTTTGCAATTAATTTAAACAGAATGCTGTGTGCTGTCTCTCCTGGAGTGGCGTTTGGGATTGCTTGAGGCTCGTCAGCTTTGCATTAGGGATACTGAGGAGGATAATATGAGAGGAGACAGGAACTCAAGTGGGGGGCTATTGGGCGGAGTGAACTTGAGGACAATGTCTCTTCCAAGGTAGAAATACATATTCTGTTTCCTCCCCGAGGTCTCTTAAGTCGCTTGGGTGGAAAAGCCCACTGTAATAGAGACCAGTTGCTTTGGTAAGATTTAGGAATGGAACCCTAAATTAAAGGGCAAAGATGATCCTTCCCAGAGAGATGCAGCTGTTAGTGGCTGTAGCCGGTGTTTTCTGGATGAGTCGGACGGCCTGCAGGACGGTGCTGGCTGGGAGGCAGCAGGATTCAGAAGGACCCTTTTCTGAAGTTCATGTAAATGAGAGAGGGAAAAATCTAGCAAACTGAAGTTATCTACGGGGTCTTCCTCCAGGGGTTTATCACCATTCAGAGATGCTGCCTCTGCGGGAGTTTGGAGATAACATAGAAAGATCCCTGTCAGAAGGAGCTGACGTTGGCAGACAGGGCGGTCCAATGATCTTCTGAACCTCACGTACCTCTGGGAGATGACATTTTTGTTTCCTTTTCTTAAATCTGGCCACCTTGAATGAATCATTTCCCATACATTTCTCACTGGAAGAGGCATGGTGTCTGTCTAGACCCAAGATCCTTTGTCTTCCTCTTTGAAAAGCCCCATGACCAGTAACCCTAGTCAGAGAAGTGGCGGGCTCTTTGCCACGGCCATTTGAAAGTCATTGCCAGTTTGTTTGGCTTTTTCCCACCGGGTAGCTGACTTCTTCAGCCTATAGAAATAGCCCAGATCCATGACCTGACCTCCCCTGGATTGAATGTTAGTTATTGGTGTGTTTTTTTAAAATTTCACACTATTGGGTCAGGGTTAGAAAGAGGGAGTCGTGCACAAGAGATGGACATGGCGTGGCACTGCCTTCCAGTGTTTCCGTTTTAGAATGGGGAGAGCTGTGGGCAGTAGAAGAGGCCCACAACCTCAGGAATTAAAACAGACGGGAAAGCTTTGAGCCAAGCTGGATTGGGGAAGGTAAACTGGAAGAGAAGGAGGGTGGATTAAAGATCACTGGTGACCAACAGGGAGAGGCTTCTGGGAAGACCGCTCTTGTAGAAAAGGGAGGGGGTAGCATTCCAGCAGGGAGAGGCTACAGAAAGGAGGCCCGAGGGAGGGAGGGAGGGAGAGCAGGCATCCCTGTTCAACTCCAGTGTGGACAATTGACTGTCTCCTCAGAGCCAGGTGCTGTTAATTCTCAGACTCGGTCTAAGAGTCCTGCAGGCTTCGTTTGCATTGCGCAGAAGAAACGAACCTTCTGGAAATCCAGTAGGAGAGCTGGTATCCCAATGCCAGGGTCTGTCTCCAAGCTGAGGGAGTGCGCTCCGGGGAAGCTGGGAACAGGTGGGCCTTGACCTCTCAGAGGAGCTCAATCTTTTCTTAAGTATTTATTATTATTTTTTAGTGTTCTTTTTAAAGGGGAGCCTCCGCTTGGTGTAGGTATTAAAAACATGCCCAACATCATTTCTCCCTTCTTTGAACCTCCTTCCTCCCAGGTATTTTGTACCTGTTTTGCTTTATGCCCGGGCTTCAGAATGTTGAAGGAAAAAATGTCATGAAAAGATGATGGAATTTTTCCCATGAACATTCTGAAGTCCCGCGTGTAGTTCCCTAGGACACATAGAGATGCTCAGGCAATCCGACGGAGCTCCAAATCATGGAGGAAGGAGGTGTCCAAATCCTCTCTCCTGGTCTTGGCAGCTAAGATGGGGAAATGGGAATCCTGCTCTTGGAAAAAAGAAAGAGTTGGAGAGGCAGCTGGATGACATGGAGAAGGCCTTGAGAGGGGCCAGAATTCAGGTGTCAATCCCCAGCCTGTCTTTACCGCAAATAGGTCAACTGTGGAATAAGGAGCCAGTCTCCCCTTCCATTCCACCCCCGACACACACACACACACAAACACACACACCCAGGTAGGGCTGGTTCCTCATCTGAATATCTTCCCTTCCTTCAGAACACTCTGAAATAAGCTCCATCAGTGCTTCCTGGCTGGCCTAAACCTCAGTCCTTTGGCACTTGTGGGCAGGCACCAGGGCTGGAGCTTTGGGCTGCTTCCCTCCCACCCCTTCCTTTTGTTTAGGTTCAAGGGTGGGGGGGAATGAGAGGTTGGGGGGAAGGGCAGGATTGAGCCTCCTCCCCTTCCATCCTCCCTCCTCTGGTGGACAAAGAATTGACCTTTAAAAAAAACCAACATACATGCAGAATCATAATTCATTTTAAGGGGCTAGAACCTAGGCATAGGAGAGGGAATGATGTAGTGACTGTAACTGGCTACTATCAACTTGGGTAAGTCACCGCAGAATGGAAATAAAAATATGATCAATCTCCAATGGTTGTTTGGAGGTTCAAAGCAACCTTAGGGTTCCTGGAGAATCATAGGGGAGTGTGGCTGTTAAAAAAAAAACCAAACACCCCCCAGCCCCCACCTTCCCTGCCCCAAACTGTCACCATAATCTCTAAAAGCTCTTTGAAATGTGAGTTGTTAATAAGATAGTATCATTAATTGATGAAGGGAGTTGGGCACCATCACCACCACCAGCCGCCCCCTTACCCCCCGCCCCCCAGCCCCAGGAGGCTGGCTACAGGCCCAGTGTCTGTCCCCAATCTTTTGTCTCCCACCTAACCCCCCAAAAGGACAGAGAGACAAAGAGGGTCATTCTTCCCCTCAGACGAATGTCCTACGTCTCTAGTGTACCCTTGCCTTAGACCCCCGAGTAGGAACACCGAGGGGACCTGTCTGGGAGAGGAGTCTTTTCTCTCCAGGGCTCCCCACTCCTCACCCACCCCAGCCTCAGGCCTCGGGGGCTGCCTTCGCAGTGGGAGGCCCCGCGCTGCCTTCTGCCGCGGCCGAGCCGAGGTCTCTAAGGAATGCAGCCCTCCCGGGCCATTTTCTCCCCTCCAGCTTCTGCGGCCCCACTCCAGCCCCTTCCCGGTCCCCTACCCCCAGCCCATTCCCACTTAAATGCTTGCAGGCCTGTTTGCAGGCGGGAAGCCCCCTCCCCCACAGGACCACCTCAGTCACAGCCCTGACCACAGGGAGGTCGGGTCTGGATTTACTGAAGGACCCCGGAGGGGGAGCCTGCCCCTCGCTGGCTGCCTGGCTCTCGATGGGGTCGGGTTTCGGCCTGGTGGCTCAGGAGAGAGACAAAGGGCAAAGTCCTGGACCCCACCCCCACCCTGCAGCCCCTGGCGCGTGTCCCCTCCCCATCCGGGCCCTGCGCCGGTAGCGGAGGGCCCACTGGGCGGGGCAGGACGGGCTTGGAGTGAGCAGGGTACCGAGGGAGCTTTGGCGGCAGAATCTTCTAGACTGCGGAGCCCTGCAGCACTGGGGTTGGGGCCTCCTATTCCTCCTCCTCCTCCTCCTCTTCCTCCTTAGCAGAGGAGCCCACCCAGAGGCTGGCCCTGGACAACAGCGTTCAGCGGCCCCTGGTGGGTTAGGTGAGCGGGCTGGGGGACAAGGCAGAAGGCCCCCGCAGACGCCAGCCCCCTGCCTCTCAGCTGCTCAGCCCCTCTCAATGGCCCGTTCATGGAGGACTCCCCGCCCCCCAGCTGCTCCCAGCCCTCCCCCACCCCCAGCTGCCACCACTCTTCCCAAGCACCTCCTCAGTTGCCCTGACTGCTCCCCCTTTCCACCCCTCCACAGTGCAGGTCTGTGTCCAGGGCCCCGGGCCCCCTGGCTGTTAGAGACCTGCCCCCTCCAGGCCTGGGATGGGTGATCGCCATCTTGGAAGCTGGCGTTAATCCTCCCTGATTTGGACAGAATCACAGGCTGGGGAGGGAAGACCTGTGGAGAGGGCTGAGCCCAGGCAGAGGGAACTCCGTGGCGGGGGAGGAGAGTTATTTAGATTCGGAATTCTCTTCTCTTCCCCCAGGAAGAAACGAAGGCCAGGGGTCTAACAGGGAAGCCAGATAAATCCCTCGAGGCCTTGAGGGAAACTTCACATTGGAGGGATACCCCCAGAGCCCATTTCCACAGAGAAGAGCCTGGGGTACCTTCTCTTCCTCCCACGGGCACCGTGCCCAGAGTCCAGCGATGACGCTTCCTCCTCCTGTAGGCCCTTGTTTGGCCCGTCTTGAGCTGCAAGAGTCGCAGAAGAGTGTGATGTCTTTGGAAGCCGGCTGGTCTCACGCCCTTTTCTGATTTCTGATCGCTCCCATCTCACCATCCTCATCTTAGACGGGGCTCACCCCACGCTTGCCCTTCTCTGTCTCTAGAGGAGAGCCCCAGGGACCTTCGTCCCTTTCCCAGGCACCCTCCACGGTGCCTTCACCTTGTACCACCACCAGCTCCACCCTCCGCCCCATCTTGGGCCCCAGGATACCAGACCTTTGGGTTTTTAAGCTTTTCAGAGAGAGGCCGACATCTCTACCCCGGCCCCAGGGGACAAGAGCTAAATTGACATTTCCACTGCTGCAGGGGCCTGGAGTGGTCTTTCTAGCCCCTCTCCCGTCGGCCTCTGTTCAAGCGCATAGCATCACTCTCACCCCTCCCCTGGGGAAGGTTCCAGAAATGCACTGCCATGGTTACGATCTGTCAGTCCGTCTGTGCACCACTGGGAAGTCTTGGTTGCGCTGCTTCGATTGCAGTTTCCATGTCCCCTGACAGCTTCTCCCACCCCCACCCACCAGAGTCTCTTCCCTCCCACGACTACACTGCACAGTTCCACCTGGCCAGCTCCCTTGCCTGTGCTGGAGAGCAGGATTGTAGGCAGGGTGGGTGGGTGGGGGCAGGTAAGAGGACAGTGGTGGGGCGAATGGGGGGCTTGGGAGAGGACCAACCACACTTGGCCTGGGGCAGACTTGGACTTTGCCTGGGAAGAGCTCAGTTTCCCCCCAAACTTCTGTTGTGGCTTCTTTCGGGGATGCCCAGATGGGCAAGAAGAGACATACAGGGCCCTTTTTCCTTCTGAGACGCGTGAACTGAACATTCCACACATCCCTACGGCTTGCCTGCTCTCTCTCCTCCATCAGCTAATGTCTTCTCACTTGGCATGGACACCAGCCTCTCTTTGCTTCCCTGCCTGCTCGAGACCCAGAGGACATTTTCCAAGGAGAGAACTTTTGGTGACTCTCCAGGGTCAATCAGTCCTTTTGACTCTGCTACCAAATCCCACTGACAGCCATCCAGCCGTATTATAGCGTAGTTAGCGCTTCTGCAAGTTAAATCTTGCGCCCCAAATTGGAGCCACATTCAGTGCAAGCCAGTTGGCATGCACTTAGCCATACAGAATATGGGCAGTTTTCCTGTTTCCACATCAGATTTGCTCGCTCCGCGCCTCTTCAAAGGGAGCGCAGCGGAGCTCGGTGAGGCACCCGGAAGCCGGCTGAAGCGGAGAACCGAACTCGCCTTGGCGAGTCTGAGCCTCAGTTTCTTTCTCAAAAATGAAAGTCACTTTCGGATAGCTTGTTTCTCAACACGTGGATATGATTTCCTTCACTGGCGTGCGTGTGACAGGCTGTGTGTGTGTGTGTGTGTTTTCATATAAGAAGCCTAGTGATCCCAGCCTTTCCCGTGACTCCAGACAGGCGAGGGGCACTGTATTAAACGTGAATCTCAAAACCCTCCGAAGAAACCAGTAGAAGAGCGAAGGGACTACAAGTGCCAGAGCTTGTCCCGTGTTCGAGCAGGAGTCCCGGGGACATGGGGGACAGTGCGTGTGTGCGCCGCACGCATCTAAAAAAAGACCACGGGGACCAGTCACAGATGCATTCCAGTACTGTCCTTGCCTTTCAGTCCCCCACCCCTCTGACATTTTCCCTGTTGGTGGCATCTGCTCTGCCTTCCGATGACTCTTCCCGCACCTCCCAGTGGGTCTGTTTTTTTCCAGTCCCCACCCGTGCCTGGCCACTGCCCGCCCGCCCGCCTGTCTGGCTGTCCTGCCTCTGGATCCGCCTGGCACGGAGCCCTGGGCATCTGGCCAGCTCCTCCTCCCCTGCCGGTCCTACCCGCTTTCTCAACTACTGCCATGCCCGAAGCGTGCCAGGCCCGTCCCGTTCCAAAGTTTTCCAGGACTTTCTTTTTTCCCCTTCACCTCTCCACCTGGTAGGGATTAGGGGTGGAGGAAGGAGGAAGGACTGGGCCAGTGGTGATGGTATAGAAAAGACAGAGGTTGGCGTCTTTTCCATCGGGGACAACTGCAAGGGGCTGCTTTGGGGAAGAGGGCTCTGTGGGACCCAGACCCTCTTGCCAAGTGTCAGCACAATGGCGTGGTCGGTCAGCCTTCCTCCACGCTTCCTAACCCCTATTCCTTTCTTCCACCCTAAACCCAATCTCGACTGCACCTATATTCCCAGCCTGTGCGCCCATGCTGCTCAGTGGACATTTCCTGATGTCGTATACCATGTTCTAGTAGCCGCATGAAAAATATGTAGAAAAACGGGTGAAATTCACTTCAAATTTAATCAAGCCTTGTATTTATATTTAACGCAATGTTTTTAAATATTATAATTTCAATGTGAAGTTGAGATATATATAAACACACAAAATTGTTAGGTGTTTTGTTTCACCTTCCTTAGAAATTGCACTGCAGTTTTTACTGGAAATAATGGATCTGCATCTATATTGCATACAATGTATGTACATTATACACATCCTTAAACATGGAATACAATGAATCCCGTTGCACTTGCCATGTTTGAAGTGCTCCGTAGCCACACGTGGGCAGCTCAGATCCAACGTGGAGGAGGAGGTGGGAAAAAACCTGGAGTGGATGGCTTCAGCAGCTGGATTCAGTTCTGGAAACTGAAGAAAGGTCTGGTAGCCAGGTTTTTGATGGCTGAGTAGCAGTTTGCAGATGTTAGGTCGAGTGGGATGCGTTCCTGCAGGCTTGAAGCATCTTGTTGCTCATTCGTTTTCAGCATCCCAACTATATAACCCTTCTCCTTTACAAGCTGTTTTTATAAATGCCATGGGTCAGTTTCTTATCAATATTTTGAGAAGATGTCTTTTGGCCTGACCGAAGACTTGAACTCACTGAGATAGAGTTAAATGTATAGATGTACAGGTGGAGGCGGGGGGGGGGGGAAGGGTTCTTAACTAGGTTGGTAGATGTCTTCCAGGGTCTCCATGGAACCCTGAATTCATGAAATTTTGTGCCAAACGTTGGCATCCTCTCCAGGGGAAGGTATCCTTACCTTGCTTTACATGCCTTGGTCAAAACAGTGTGGCGCTGGCATAACGACAGGTCCCCCGACCAACGGAGAAGAGCTGAAGACCCGGAAATAAAAACACCAGCATACGGGCAACTGATGTTTTATAAGGCCCCCCAAATAGCAAATGGGAAGCGGATGCCCACTTTAATAAGTGGTGCTGGAAAAAATGGAGATCTACCTGCAGAAAAATGAAGCAAGACCCTTACCTCACTCCATGCACGAGAATAAACTCAAGGTGGATCACAGATTTAAGGTAAAACCCCAAACTATTAGGACCGTTAATGAGGGAATTGGGACAAACCTGAGAACCTGGGCACAGGGGATACCTAGGCTATCGGAAATAGGGGAGGATACAAATACAGAGGAGTCACAAATTGACAAGTGTACATCAAGCGAATTCTCCAAGAGAGTAATACGAGAGCCCACCGACTGGGAAACCATCCTCAGCAATGACACATCAGACAAAGGGCTTATGACGAGAAACCTTGCATTACATTCCCAGTGGCATCCACGTCTCCAAACCAAGCAACAACAACGGATAAAAAGTCTTTGATCCATTTACTTTGACCATTAAACCAGTTGCCTTTCCGTTGGCTCGACTCCTGGTGACCTCATGCCCGTCAGTAGAATGGTGCTCAGTAGGGTTTCCAGTGGCTGCTTGGTTGTTGTTTTTTTAACCCCAGAAGTAAATGACCAGGCTTTAGTGGTCAAACGCTGGGTGTAACCACCAGCCTTTCAGCTGGCATTAACTAGTTGCCCTATAGGTAGCAGAATGGATCTTGTGTGCAGAGAGAAGATCCCGTCAAAGCCTCGCTAGTGGGGTCAGACTCCCTGCGGTCTGACCAGAGGTTGGACTGATCTTACTCCTGGTCTCCAAATGGAAGAAACAGATGGCAGCGTGGGAGGTTTGCCCAACACCACACAAGGAGTCAGCTAGTTTTACAGAAGCACGGCCTCGGGGAGGAGGTGGAGGTAAAAGGATCTAATCTAATCTGAAGATTCCAGTTCAATCCTAGTTTTTCTCCTGGAGATGAAAGTCCACGGTTGATTCATGATAGGGGCCTCTGGGAATGGGGCCCCCGAGCTGAAGCAGGCTCCAAAATGGACTGCTGTCCACCTCTTTCCCACCTTCAACTGGCTGGCCCCACCCTGCTCTAAAGGAACTCTGACCTGTAGGGAGGGGGAGGCCATCTGCGTGGCTGAAGATGGCGCCCTCTCTTGTGAGCTGCGAGCGGAAGGAGCAGGCTTGTTTAGATCAGAACCGGCCAGCTCCCACTGGCAGTGGTCAGCCCCTTCCCCGAGGAGGCCCGGAGGGCTGGCCCTCTGCCTTGAGGGAGGGAGGTCCATTCTGAGAAGGGTTTTGTCCATCTGCCGCTCCTCCCTCCACCGGAGCCCCCCAGCAAACTCCTCCAGGCTTCTTGATGATAATATGATAGGAAAACCACATTTGTTTGGATTCTCTATTTCAAAACGGAGTTGATTTCAAACTGGATGAGCTAGGCTAACCGGTACCGCCTCTACAAAGAAGCAACAACAAAATCCAGACCTGTTTATTACAGGGCGGGGAGGGGGGCATACAAACATCGAGAGTAAAATGTAACAAAATGTAACCACTCTCCGGGTATGCATGGTCTAGCTTGAACGACGACAAATGCACATCCAATCCTCTTTGAAACATTTTTTTCCCACTCCCTGAGTCTTTTGAACCAAATCCTAGGTATGGATGCTTACCTGTAGATGTCAGCATGTACTTTTCAAATTTGAAACCTAAACCAAACCCAATCCGCTGCTTCCAGTCAGTTCCCCTCACAGTGACCCGGCAGGATGGAGGACTGCCGCTTCCCGGAGCTTCTGTGGCTGTGCAGGCCGCCGCATGTTTTCTCCCGTGCAGCCGGTGGTGGATTTGAACTGCTGCTCTTTCAGTTTAGCCGTATAGTGGGCACACAGCCCATTCTGCCTCCAGGGCTCTTCTAGAGTAAAACAAGAAATTAAAAAACTTTAATGATCAATTGCGGAAGGGGGTGGGGTGGATTAACTGAGACATTCACAAATTTCTAGCTCCATGGTCAGCAGTATGCTTACAAAATCATTTCCCAGCGAACAATGGGAAGGTAGCAATCATAAAGTGACGTTATAGCTTAGAGAATAGTAAGTGGGGTGCTTTGACTTAACTGGGGAACACCACCACCTACGTGGCAGGCCCATGTGTTACTCTGTGTGGTTGTGTGAATTCTTTATATAAATTAAAATACCAACTTCTTAATAGGAGTCTTAATTTGCCCTCAGGATGGTAAGGCCATTTTGTTTCTGCCTTCAGTCTAGTCTGAACTCACTGGAGGTGGAGGTGGGTTGAGGGGGGACCTAGGGAAGGATGAGCCAGCTTCCCACGAAGGAAGAACTCTGCCCTTCCTCCAGATTTAGCCCTTCCTCCAGAAACCACAGGGTGCTGGTACCCAGGGTGATTGTAATTTGTGTTTAACCGCTGCCCTCATTGCCAGAGGTGGTCCTTCTGTTCCTCAGTCAACAGGTCTATGAGCTATGGAGTTGGTCAACCTCTGGGAGGCGCATTGCGTTCTTGAGTCCTGGGGTGAAGCGTTCCATGCACAGAAGTACTCCGAGAGCCAATCCCTACCAGGCTCAACCCTAGTGAAAGAAAGCCGCTGTGGGGAGTGGGATGGGACTCCAGGCTGTGACCGTGGCAATTTCCTACCAGCCTAGACATGATACTGCCCTCAGGCCTCTTGGCATGCTTGTTTGGTCACCTGCAGGCTCCTGGACACTGGGACCTGTATTGAACACACTGGGCTTCACGTGCCCCATCTCTTTACACACCAGCCACAACCACGTGGGTGCCTGCTCATGGTGACCCCTGTGTATTTGAGTAGAACTGCTGCATTGGGAGTTCCCTGGTGGGGCTGATGGGTAAGTGTCTGACTGCGAACTGCAAGGCCAGCGGTTCAAACTCACCAGCCTCTGGAGAGTGAGCGAGGGAGCTGTCTTCCTGTAAAGATTTACACAGCTCTGGAAACCTTATACTGGGCCTCTATTAGAATGGACTTGCTAGCAGTGGGTCTGGGGGTTGAGGTTTCAGGACATTACTATGCCTTTCTTGTGAGGTGTCCCTGGATGTCACAGACTCCACCCCCTGCCCCAGCTTTCCTGTTCGAGGTTAGTAATATTTGCACCCAAGTGAAACCCACCGCCTTCGAACCCTTCTAATGCCCAGACACCCTATAGAGGGTTTCCAAGACTGCACATCTTTCTGGGGAGCAGACAGTCCCAACTTTCTCTTGGGGAGCGCCTGTTGAGTTTGAACTGCCAACCTTGTGGGAACCTAACCCAGATAGCCAGCGGGGCGACTCTCCGTGATCTCTTGGGGTCCATCTGGATCTCCCAGGCTTTTCCAGCAGCACACCGCCCTGCCCTTGGCCCTGCCCGCAGTCTGCAGACTGGGAGTCACCCTGGGGTCCGAGGGAGGGGAAAGGCTGGCTTCCAGGTCCCAATATGGCTCCTTGTGCTTCGAGTCTGAAAGAAATTAGGTGGCACCACACTTAATGGAAACCAGGCCAAAGACTTAACAAGGACAAGGTTTCTCAGTGGGCTTTGTTCCTCCTTGCCCTCCAAGCTGAGTTTGAGTCCGGCCGGGGGCTTGCTGAAAGGGGGCGTGCAGGGGCCTGGAGTGGGCTCCAAGGGCGGGGAGGGTGCCTGGGATGTCCTCATTTCATTGGTTGGGTGGCCCTTCCCTCCGCCTCTCCGGGAACATTCCTGGCATTCCAGACGATCTGCCTGCCATTGCTTTCAGGATGCGGATTCACATCTCAAACCTCGGTTTGATTTCACCGCTGCTCTCCGCCCCCCTCCCCTCCCCTCGAGCCGCTGAAATTAAGGAAGCCCCTGGAAGTGGGAGAAAGAAATGCTGAACGTTGACTTTTAGATTATTCTAAGGATCCTCCCTTCGCAGGACTTCCCTCGGGTGGCTTTACCCCTTTTCCTCCAAACTAGTTTGCAGGCAGAGGGCCTGGGTCTAGGCGGCCCTTGTCACTGGTAGGCTAGGTCAGTACTCTGAGTCTTCCAATGGTCTTGCTCCCTACCATGGAGTCAATGCAGACTCAGAGCCGACCCTCCACCCCCTTCATGGGTTTCCGAGACTAACTGTTTATGGGAGTGGAAAGGCCAGTCTGGCTCCCTCAGTGCTGCTACCCCACCAGGGATCCATTCCAATGGTCTAGCCGCCTCTAATCACCGCTTCTCCAACAGTGGGGTCTCCATAGGGATGGACGTATGACCACTTGGTCATGAAATGGTTTGTAGAGAAAGCCCTTCATCAGGCCAGGTGTACTGAGTTGCAAGGAGGTGGTCTGGCTGGACCTGAGGATCTGGACCTGAGCTTGCTTTTGATCCTACTGTTTGCCCTTGTACCACCCTCCGTGGTCTGAAGGACCCACCCAAGCAGAGCGTCTGAGACAAAGAAGCCCTTTAGCGTGCCCACCCAACCTCTCCTCACTGTTGTTGTTTTAAAAAATCATTTTATTGGGGACTCGTACAACTCTTATCACAATCCTTACATTCATCCATTGTGTCAGCACATTTGTACATTTATTGCCATCAACATTCTCAAAACATTTGCTTTCTGCTTGAGCCCCTGGTATCAGCTCCTCATTTTGTCACCTCCCTCCCTGCTCCCCCCTCCCTCATAAACCCTTGTTAATTTATAAGTTATTATTATTTTAAATCATTTTATTGGGGCTCATACAACTCTTATGACAAGTAGAAGGGTGCTTTACTCATTTGATGTCTGTTTGGATTGTCATAAGAGTTGTATGAGCCCCACTAAAAAGATTTATTAATGAAAAAAAATCGGCAAGTAAAGCACCCTTATACATTCATTGCCCTCGACATTCTCAAAATTCACCTTCCGCTTGAGTTCCTGGAATCAGCTCATTTTCCTTTTTTTCCCTCTGCTTCCCTCCCTGCTCCCCCCTCCCTCGTGAGCCCTTAATAATTTATAATTATTTTATCTTATTTTATACTGCCCGGCGTCTCCCTTAACCCACTTTCCCACTGCCCATCCCCCTGAGAGGAGGTTATATGTAGATCCCCGAGATCGATTCTAGCCCCCCTTCCCTCCCGAAGTTATTATTGTTTTGTCATATCTTACACCCTGGTGTTTTTAACCTGGATTTCCTGAATCCCAGAGGGTGCTTCAAAAAGTCCATGATGGCGTTTTTCTGTGAACCTTTTGAAGTTCTCCGGGTCTTTCAGTGTTGCCGTCCCTCCAGAGTTGCATACACTCGCAGAATGATACACCGTATAGACGGCAGAGCAGGGAAGGGTCTGAGAGACCCTCTTCATTGTACAGGCGGAAAGCCTGGGGTCAGAGAGCAGGTAGCTGGCTCGGGGCAGAGTTGGGATCGAAACCTCCACAGTTCCGAGTTCCCGGCCCTTGGGAGCCTGATGAGAGCTGTCGGGGAGGGAGGCTGGAGGCTGAAGCCTTAGGCGGTCTGATCAGAAGACGAACGGCACAGTTTCGGGCCAGAACGGATTCCCTTCCTCCGCCGGCCCAGTTTTCATTCACGCAAATTGAAATTTGTCTCGGGCCTAGAAGTTTGATCGGAGACATGCGAAGGCACAAATGATAATTGACCAACACAGATCAAGTTCATTTCAGTGGTGTAAATCCGGGGATTAGGGCATTGATTTGGGTGGTGGGCCAGTTGCCTTGGGGGCAATGCTGAAAGCCTTCCTCAGGGAAAATGATGGCTGTAAGAGGCAGTTTACAAGGAGGGTGGGTGGGGAGAAAGTATAAGTAACTGGGAGTGTGGGGCAAGGAGCAGCTTGATGTGGGGTTGTGTGTGTGTGTGTGTTGGATTCATTCCTTTTACTTTAGTATCTGTCCACACATCGATTAATATCCTTTATTTACAGAGAGGGTGGGGTGGAAAGGGGGAACTGATTACAAGGATCTACATGTGACCTCCTCCCTGGGGGACGAACAACAGAAAAGTGGGTGAAGGAAGACGTCAGTCAGAGCAAGATATGACAAAATAATAATTTGTAAATTATCAAGGGTTCATGAGGGAGGGGGAGCAGGGAGGGGAAAATGAGGAGCTGATGCCAGGGGCTTAGGTGGAGAGCAAATGTTTTGAGAATGATGAGGGCAATGAATGTACAAGTGTGCTATATCCTTTATTTAGGTACTTCTACGCTAAGCCTTTTATTATTTATAAAAGTTTTATAAATAATATCACCCTCTGTGAACACATGGTCCCTGTTTAACAAGGAAAGACACAAAGCCCAGAAGAGTTCAATTGCCTTTTTAAGATCACGGCTTGTAAGTGGACCGATAGACGTGAACTACATCTTTGCAAGCTTACCGCCCCTCCACTATTGTTACCCTGCTGCTCTTTGTTTGCATATGTCTCCCCTAATAAATTGTGACCACCTTGAGGCCAGGGATTTTGTCTTTTTCATTGTGTCCCCAGCATCTAAGGCAAAATCCAGGACAGAATAGACAATTAACGGACTCCAAATAAAGAGTTGTTAAAAAAAATTTTTTAAAAAAGAGTTATGTGAATCGTCAGTACTGCAGTTAGCTTTGTATCCACAATTCTTCCTGAGTACCCGGAACAAGAAAGCAAATCTATTGAGGACAGCAGGGAGACCAAGCAGCCCCAGCATTGAGGAAATGATAGACTCAAGTCCTTTCCAAACCAAACTCAACAGCCACCCAGTCGCTTCCAATTCAGAGGGGCAAGATAGACTTGCCCCCGTGGGTTTCCAAGACTGTAACTCCAAAAGTAGAAAGTCTGGCCTGTGGTGTGGTGTGGCTGGTGACTTCAAACTGCTCACCTTGTGATTAGCAGCCCAACTGATTGCCAAGAGGCCAGCATGTCCTTAGAGCGTAGGAGTTCCGATTCTTGTCTGCAGCAGCACTATGGAATTTTTTGACTCTAAGGTAAGGTAACTCTTATCTCCATTCCCCAAAGGCCACCATTCTTGTCTTCCCAGACTGGCTCTGGTGAGCAGAAGTCAGGGAGATCTAGATTGGGATAGGGATGAAACGCTTCAGGCCGTGGGGCCTGACAATGCAGCCAAACCTGTCTCTCACCCAGTTCTCTCTTTCCTTTTAGGAGTCGGAAAATTCAGATCCGAAACATTCCACCCCAGCTCCGATGGGAGGTGAGTATTTGGGGAGACCTCTAACTGGGCTTGGGGCTGGGGAACGAGCAGGTGCGTCTGGATCAGCCTGAGTCAGCACAGGTGATGCAGGAGGTCACCTGAGTCTGGAGCAGGCCCGATGTTAGTGCTCAGGTGGCCTTGGTGGGGGTCTCATTTTCTCCTCCAGGACGTCCCTGTTATAAGCCCCATGGTCTGGTCCTGACGTGAGAGGCAGTAGGGATGCTGACAGGTACCTGTGAGCCCCAGGCTTGATGGCGTTACAAGTTGATGTAGGCGCCCAGGTGACCCCAGCAAGCTTCCAAAAGCAAGGTGCTCCCTGTAGCACTTGAATATGTTCCTGTAAAAACGCCCCTCCACTGGGTGTCACCATCAGCATTGCGACCCAGAGAGGACAGAGTGAGCAGCTTAATACCAGCTCCTCTAAGGCTCTGCCTGTGCCCCATTGCTCTGGAGTGATAGGTGTTTGTTCGGGGCAGCTCTGGGAATGCCCAGAACGCCAACCTCCTTTCTCTGTGCCCCTGTCTAGGTCCTGGACAGTCTTCTGGCTCAGTATGGTACAGTAGAGAACTGCGAACAAGGTAAGAGCGGGTAGAAGGGACAGGCTGGATGTTAGGAGACCTTGGGGGATCTGATCTGCTTCCCTGCCCTGCACCCCATTTAATTGGAAGACCCAAAGACGGAAGTCCAGATGTGGTGTGGCAGAATAGGAGACCCAGGCTCTTGGCTTGAAGTTGGCTGCTTATCTCTGGAGCCTGTGTCCCCTCTGCTTAAGGAGAGGCTTGAGCGGTCACTTCACCCCAGTAGGGAGCCTTCCAGCTCCAAAGGTCATCCTACGTGAAAGCAGAAATCCTCAAGTCTTAGCAAGAGTCTCACGAGTGGATGTTGGACATTTAACCCACGTGAGTCAGTGGTTCTTTTAAGAGTGGGTCCACATCAGGAAAACTGTAAAACGAACTCACTCCGAAGTCTTGTTGTTTCTTCTTTTTGTCAAAATTGAATTCGTTCCTTTTTAGAAGGCTTGAGGTTGAAGGATAGATGGGGTGATTTCAGTTGAACGTAGGATAAAGCTTGGTTTTGGGGGTAGACAAGATACTAGTTGGGATGTGGAGATCCCCAATGAGTAAGGAATTACCTTGCCTGAGATTTAAAGGTTCACCTCCAAATTCCCTGTGGAGGGAGTTAACTTGTTAATGATTATATCATTCATCGCAGTATGCACCTGCTGCCGCAAGCCTCCAGCATGCCTGGGTCTGGAGTGACGCTGTGCATTCCTACAGGCCTTGCAAGAACAGTTGTGAAACGGTTTGAGGCCTCGCTCTGCACCCTCTCCGGGGCGAGGTTATAGACATTTCAGACAAATATTCACCTGCCCGTAGGTAAAGTGCTCAGTCAATCCACCAGCCCTGTAGTTTAACTCTTACCAGCTCCACAGGTGATTGCTTGGTAGCTACTGTATAATACTGTGCACAGCAGGGACGAGTGGCTGAGTTACTGTGGGCCCAAGAAAGGGCGGGGCAGAGCAGCATGGGGCTGGTGGGGTGGGGCTTCCATAGACACACTAGGATTTATTCATGTACCACATCTGGAGGCTTAGTTGCTACCTGGAGAAATTAGAATGGGAAACAGTTTGATTTGGACATTTTGACATGAATGTCTTCGAGGGGGCTCAAGCGTCACTTTCTTAGCGAGATGAAGTGTGTCCTGCCCCTGATTAATTTTTCTCGAGGGCACTGGGCATCTACTAATATCAGGCATTTTGCATATTATGTTTATTGCTGTCTCCTACTGGGGCGTATGTTCCACGAAGATCTCGGCTCCATTTCCAGGGACACGGACAGGGGCTGAGGCTGATGACCGGCAGTTAGCAACGGCTCTGCGGTTTTCTGGCCAGTCGCCCTTTCCTCCGTGCTGTGGGGACAGGAGCTTGTTTCTTGTCCCTGCTGTGGCCACCCTAGGGTTGATCAGGCTCCAGACTTAAAATCCAGGAAATGACCAAGCAAACGCGCCCCCCCCAATTGATTCAGTGACCCCATGAAACAGTAGAACTGCACCCTCAGGTGACTGGGTCTGAGCAACTCAGAGGCAGACAGGGTCTTCTCCTTCTGAGTGGCTAGTGGGTTTGAATCACTCACCTCTCAGCAGTGGAGGACTTGACCCAGTGCGTCACCAGGGCTCCGTTGACCAGGCTCGAGAGATCCTAATTCACACGACAGCTATGCAAAAGACACAAGGTTCACTTCATTGATTTAGAGCAAGAGGTAAATAGCCAGACTGGGTTGTTCTCAAGCCAGCAGGCCCCAACACATTCTCCTTACAGGAAAGGGCTTACGGGGGTCTCAGATGGAAATCCAAAGGCTGCTTATATACAGGGACCATGGAACTTAGGGCTGGTGTTAAGGAATTCTAATGGCCAAGGGTGGAATACGGAAATCTTTCAGGGACTCTTTTCCCTTGAGAAGGTCAAGATAAAAGTAACCAGACAAAATTCCTGTGTGGGGTTTCTCCCCACTGTGGATGCCACTGTGCGGCAAACCAGCCCATGAAGGTGGACATCAAGCCTGGATAAGTAGAAGGTCAGGGGAAAAGAGCGAAGTCCCTCAAGGAGGTGGATGACACAGTGGCTGCAGCAATGGTGGCAAACAAGGGAAGATGGCAAAGATGGCCCAGACCGAGCAGGGTTTTGTTGGACACAGCATTGCTGTGATTTGAGACTGCAGCAGTAACACGGATTGCATTGGGGGGGAAGGGGATATATTTCTTGCATAGATTTAGGTCCTCCGAGTCTCTGCCGGCACCTCTATGCAAACTATTCCTTGAAATATTTGATTTTTAACTACCGTATAAACTTGAGTATAAGCCAACCCGAACATCAGCCGAGACGCCTAATTTTACCACAAAAACGGCATTAAAAATGGGCTGAAAAAGGTGGCTGATTCACAAGTATAGATGACATTTTCCCAAGGATAAATATATTTTCCAGATAGGACACAGAGCTGCTGATAATGGCGACCACGCCCTCTCATATACCTAGATCTTTTGGGAGATGAGTAAGGAAAAAGACAAAAGGGAAATAAAAGAAAGTTAATCAATAAGCCTCCGATAGTTCTGATGAAAGGGGTCCTACGAGTGAAAGTTTGGTCTTTTCATTCAAGCGTTTTATAAACTAAGGAAGTTCGCTAGACACCTTGCTGACCTGGCAACCAGCCAAACAGGTTAAGGGAGAGCTTGAGGCTCCTTGGGGGGTCCTTGGGGGCATTTGGGATTTTACTGCTCTAATCCTGCTTTCTTTTTGCTTCCCAGTCAATACGGAGAGCGAGACAGCCGTGGTGAACGTCACGTATTCCAACCGGGAGCAGACCAGGCAGTGAGTGGGCCGCAAGGGGGCTGAGGGGCTTGCCTTGGGGGTTGGGGAGGAGTCACAGTATGGGCCCAGTCAACCTCCAGACCCCCTCTTAAAAGGCCGCTTGGGGGTTTTGTATCTCCTCGTCCACTGGCTCAGTGATTTCAAAGACCAAGAAACTTATCTGGACCGATAGCAAATCCATTGAAAAAAGCAAACCAAACCCCCTGCCATCAAACCAATTCTGACTCAGCGACCCTGTGGGTTTCCAAGACAGTAACTCTTCATGAGAGTAGAAAGCCTCTTCGTTCTCCTGAGAGGCTGGTGGTTTTGAACTGTTGACCTTGTACTTAGCAGCCCAATGAGTAACCACTATATCATCCCCAAACCCCCTCACCTTACTGCCACCAAGTCAATTCTGACCTATAGCGACTCAGGGCGCCTAAATCCATTGAAAAGAGGGTGGACGCTGGAAAATGCAGAGGATCCCTGGTGGAGACCTTGAACCTGCTAACTGCAGGGTCAGCAATTCACAATCTGTGAGGTCTGCTACTCTGCTCCTGCAAGCTCTACCCCGTCCTATAGGGTCACTGTGAGTCCGCATCCACTGGATGGCGTGAACATGGTTGTCTTTTTGTTGCTCTTGGTGGTGAGAGGGCTTGCGAGGAGGGGTTGACTGGCTTCTGATATGGTTCCCTGATAAAGTGCCTGTAGGGCCCTTTTCTGTGTTGATGGCTCCATCTAGTGACGACGAGAGGAAACCGAGGGAATTTTAGAGGGAAAACCGGGATTCTCTAATGTTCTCCTAGGGAGCAGGCATTTTACTCCATCGTAAACAGGGACGGGGGTACCCAATAAACAAGATTTGTATTTACCTACTAATCTGTAGTGAGTGGTTTCACCACGGTGTGCTGTGGGATACGCGCAGGTAAGCCCTTGCTTATTGGCTACTCTGTCAGGGATGGTAATTTGAAAAGAGGCTTTGAGCCTGTAGGACCGTCCTGTGAGGGCACACACATGCCAGCAATACCTAGAAGCAGAGACTCTGATGTGGTGGAGACGGCGGCAGTTGTTCACTTCAGTGCGTAAGCCTGTGCTTACCTTGCCGATTGGGTCATCTGACACCATCCGTGGGTTATCGTGCCCTGCACTTAGGCTCCGTCTCGGCTACTGTTCTAGATCCTCCTTGGACTGGGGTTGAATGATTTCCACCCCCTGGCATTTTTGCGTTTGTTCATTTCTGTCCACATCTTAGTTCTGTTCGAGGCCTTTTGCCACCTTTTGCTCTTGGTGGTGGTTTTTGCTGCTTTTGCGCCCACATGAACCTTGATCTAGTGATAGTTTTCAAACACTTACCATTTTCTTTTAGAGCAGTGGTTCTCCACTTTCCTAATGCCGTGACCCTCTCATACAGTTCCTCATGTTGTGGTGACCTCAATCAAATTATTTTCGTGGCTACTTCATCACTGTCATTTTGCTACTGTGATGAATTGGGCGACCCCTGTGAAAGGGTCATTTGACTCCCAAAGGTGTCGCGACCCACAGATTGAGAACCGCTGTTTTAGAGACCCTTTACCTGTCTGCGCAAAGTTTTATGTAGGTCTCTACTGCCCCTTGTGGCCAATCTAGGCTCCTTTCCCTGGCTGTAAGATCATGCCAACACCTGGCTTATTCCCGGCTACTTGATGTTGTCCTGTTTGAACCATTGTCAGCCTGGAGGGCGTGGGTGGTGGCTTGCCCCTTCTCTTCAGTCTCATTCGGCTTCCCTGTTCATCTTCGAACTCATGCCTCCTAGGGGATAGGTCTCGTGTGTAATGTCCTTCACCACGGAAGGTGCCAGGCTCAGTAGGTATAAAAGCAATCAACCCCTTATTTTCTCACATGACTTCTGTAAGGTAGGCAGTGTTTCCTCCCTCAAATGACACGCCCATCCTAAAGTTCAATGGAAACGCAAGAGACCCCAGGCAGCCTAACAAGCCCGGACAAGGACAGCAAAGAGAACTTGTATTTCTCAACTTCAAAACTCCAGTTACTAAGAGAGTGTGGTATTGGTACAAAGATGGACGACTTAGACTAGAACCAAGAATCTAGAGAGAAGCATTATTTCCTACTTTTATGATACACAGATTTTGGACAAAGATGCCAAGAAAAGTCAACGGGCAAGAGTCAATAAATGGTGCTGGGATCGTTTGATGCCCATGTGCAGAAGGATGAATGGACTCCTGCCTCACACCAGACAATCAAACTAGCTCCAAGTAAACCCTCAGGCTTAAGTGCACGAGCTGTACAACAGGCAGGGCAGGTGTCACCTCTTGCTTTATAGCTGAGACAATTTGGGTCTAGACTCAGCGTGGTTGTGAATCACCCCGATTGCGTATTTGTGAGTAGTGGGGCAGAGGTGTGAATACTGGTGTCTTATCTCCACTGAGTAACTTGGTCACAGCCTCTAGGGTATGCTAGGTCAGGGTGGGCATTTGGGTTTACTTTGATCGAGTGTCATTATCTGTAAATTGGTGAACTTGTAAAGTGTGGATGTTCTCACCCTTCTTACACCCACCCCCAATGCAGAAAGTCTGTGTGACTCCCCTGTAAAGCTCCTTGTGCAGCCTTGTAGTATCCTCCGGAGCTTAGATGTGGGAGATCTTTGAGAGCTACGGCTGGGACAGGGCTTCCTCTTTCAACAGAGAAGACCCTGTGCTCCTGGTGGGATCAGAAATCTGCTTCCCTGGAAGCCTTGGGTTGACCCTCGAAGCCCAAAGGAAACATTAGGAACCTTGATCACATAGGTAGCTTCCTTTGGCAGGATCTCAGGTGGGGAGGTCACTGGGATAGGCAGGGGGCTGGCTCCATTTCTTTCGGGTGTTCCACACTGCAGCCCAGTTAGACGTCTTGCCTCTGGAAGGTCTTCCGTGTGCTTGGGGAGCCTGGAATGATCTGTGCACCTTTCCTCTGTCTCTAGAGCCATCATGAAGCTGAATGGACACCAGTTGGAGAATCACGCCCTCAAGGTCTCCTACATTCCTGACGAGCAGATAGCACAGGGTCCTGAGAATGGACGCCGAGGCTTTGGCTCCCGGGGTCAGCCCCGCCAAGGCTCGCCGGTGGCAGCGGGGGCCCCCACCAAGCAGCAGCAGGTGGACATCCCCCTGCGGCTCCTGGTGCCCACTCAGTATGTGGGTGCTATCATCGGCAAGGAGGGTGCCACCATCCGCAACATCACGAAACAGACCCAGTCCAAGTGAGTCTTGCCTGCTGGGCAACGGGAGCGGGTGCTCGGGAAGACTAAGGGTGTCAACACAGCCTCTTGGGGGTTTATTTCAATCATGTTTGCTCCTCTCAGGGCTTGCTGCCTCTAAGCCCAGCCTCCCTAGGTGGAGGCAGGCAGGTGGGGAGCTAAATTGGGACTGGTGGGCACGACTTGGTGGTATTGACTGGGCTGAGTACTGTCTGTAGTTAAAAAGATCCTGTCACGTCTCGGTCCTTGTCAAGCAAATCCACTCTAGGTTAGTTAGCCCCCTCCCCAGTGCTCTGTGATTCCAGGTCTGCTTGTAGGTGACAACAGGGCAGGCCAACCCACTTCCTCTCACCTCCATTAGTTTAAACTAGCCGATTGGTTCCATGGACTGATGTCTCTCCATTCAGTGTCATGAAAAAGTGGGGGGCAACAACTATGTCCTTATTCAAAATAACTCCTTTTTCTTTTCCATTTGGGCCAGTGTGTCTTCTTTCCCTTTACATTGATTTCCATGAGGACACAAGAGGAGATGCAGCTTGCGATCGGTGACCTGGTAATCCCATTCATGTGGTCCCCAAGGGACTGGGTGCTCTGTCCCCAACCTCCTGCTTGAGAAATCGCAGACCTGAGACAGGCCAGGAGAAGCGGGTTCTTCCTGGTTCCTTGGGCCTTCTCTCTCTCTCCCCCTGATCCTGCACTTAGTAGGGCTTTGTTCCAAGGAGAGCAGGTTCCTTGGTTGAGGAGAGATGAGGGGGCCAGCAGACCCGGGGGTCACTGACCTGCCCTTTCCTTCTGATCCTCAGGATAGATGTGCACAGGAAGGAGAATGCAGGCGCGGCTGAGAAGGCCATCAGCGTCCACTCAACCCCCGAGGGCTGCTCCTCCGCCTGCAAGATGATCTTGGAGATTATGCACAAGGAGGCAAAGGACACCAAAACGTAAGACTCCGATCCCCGGGGCTTGGGGGGCTGCGGTCTTCCCATGTTAGAACGGCACTGGTACAGAGGGGTGTAGCTGCAGAGCCTCCCCGCATATGAACAGCACCGTTACAGAGATGTAGCTGCAGTCCCCCCACATTCGAACAGCACTGATCCAAAGGAGTAATTAGAAGTGATAGAGCGACATGTTGACTTCAACTGGAAAATCCTCCTTTTTACTCCTCGTATGAGGGGGCCTTATGGACAGTGGATTGACCAGGTCATGTGGGCAGCGTCTTTGTATGTAGCGCTTGGTAGACCCGCTAGCAACTCTGCTTGCAAGCAGGCTGAAAATGCCCTTGTGGGTTCCCACGGCTGTGGCTCTCTATGGGAGTAGGAAGTCTTGTCCTCCCAAGGGGTAGCTGATGGTTTCGAACTGCTGGCTGTGCAGTTAGCAGCCCAACTCGTAACTACTGCGCCGCCGGGGCTCCAAACAGGGAGATCTCAAAAGAGCATACCTTTCAAAGCAGACCTTCATAACTGACTCAACTGAACTGGTGTTTGGTTTAAGAAAATTGGAGGGGGTATATTTTTGGTGGAGGTGTTAAAAGATTATCTCAGGGCAGTGGTTTTGGGGGTCCTCAGGAGCTCTCTCAGTGAATCTCAGAAACTCTGGATTCCTTGAGAACTGGAAGTTCTGTTCTGCACTTGCCCCTTTTGGTTAGGATTTTCCATAGATTCTGTGATCACCTTTCAGCTACGTATCCTCTGACGTCATCACTGTGATTAAGATTCATTAGGCTGACACCACGGCGAAAGGAATTATTAACATCACTGAATTGCACGTGTCCAAAATGTTGAAATGCTACCTATTTTCGTAACGACTTGCACTTTTTTCTACTACGGTTAAAAACAAAAACATATTATTTCAAAAGTTTTCTTAAGTTCCTTTTGTGAGCCAGTCGGCTCCGTGCCGAAGCAAACGCTCATTTGATTTTTATAATCTGTTTAATACTTTTTTGTGGTTGTTACCTGTGATGTGCCCTGAAACCACCAAGGTTGATGGTTGCATGTCGGATTTGCCCGCTTCACTCCGTTTTCTGTCTCTTTATCTTTCAAGGGCTGACGAGGTTCCCCTGAAGATTCTGGCCCATAATAACTTTGTGGGGCGCCTGATTGGCAAAGAGGGGCGTAACCTGAAGAAGGTGGAGCAAGACACAGAGACTAAGATCACCATCTCCTCGTAAGGCTCTCCCTGATCCACGTGGGTGGGTGGGTGGTGGGTGGTGGCGGCTGCGGTTTCTGCCGATTGAAATGAAGAGAGAATGGCCGAACCCAGTGGCAAAAGCCATTTTTCTTCCGCGTAGAAAGGCTGGAGCTGGCCTGGGACCAGAGCCCGATGTGTGGGGAAGTTGGCAAGACCCTGGTTCTTCTTGCGATCCTGTAGTCTTCTCCCCACCCCCACCCCCATCCTACCTCTCTTTCCATGAAATAGCCCAAGAGTTTGGGGTTTCTGGCCATTCTGCCACCATAAGCAGTCGATCTTTGAGAACTTGGCCCTTGGCTGAGAAGAGTGTATACTTCCATCTCTGGGAAGAACAGAAGTTAAGGGGGAAACGTATGCTTTTTTCACATCATCGGAGACTTACCTGTGGACAAAGCACTTCCTGTGCTTCAAAAGGACGGGAGGAATGGATTGCTTGGAGTGGGAGGGGAGAGTAACTTCCCTGACTCCCCTTCCTGCTTGGCTAGAGATGAAAACCCGTCTGTGGTTAGGTTCATTGGCAATAAAGGCCATTAGCCGATCTAAAACCAAACTCCCTGCCGGTGAATCGATTCTGACTTAAAGCCATGGGACAAAGGAGACCGCCTCGCTGTGTTCTTGACGGGAGCAGAGCCTCGGCGCCTGTGGCCAAGAGGTTCAAATTCCTGACCTTGCACTTAGCAGCCCCCATGTCCCCACTGCTCTTCTCGGCCGGGCATCCTTCTTTCCGGGTGCCTCGTCGTCCCCTGCTGCAGTGACAGACTGGGAAGCCAAGTCCAGAGGCAGAGCCGTTTGTCAGCAGCATCAGGAATGGAGGCGTGCCTCAGTGGCCTTGAGTCAGGGATTGACTGTCGCCTCTTCCTTCCTGTCAGGTTGCAGGACCTCACCCTCTACAACCCGGAGAGGACCATCACCGTCAAGGGGTCCGTGGAGAACTGCTGTAGGGCTGAGCAGGAGATCATGAAGAAAGTTCGCGAGGCCTATGAAAATGACGTGGCCGCCATGAGCGTGAGTCCTTGGTGCTGAGGACCTGCCCTCCCAGTCAGGGGGCCCTGGGACCTTCCTAAGGGAGAGGGCTGAGGACTTCCACGTTCGCAGACATGCTGTGCTGCGTGGCCGGGGACACGTTACTGGATCCAGTTGATCCTTGTAATTTACAGACCTGCTAACATGTATTTGTGAATGCAAAATAAGCAGCATGGGTTAAAGCTTTCACTAAAAACTTGAGTTGCCCTGAGCGGCCCCATGCCCATGGTCTTTCTTTGCAGGCTGTAATCATGGACCCGTTTTGCCTTCTAGTTTCCCGTCTTTGTGCTTAAAGAATTTTTTCTTCATATTTTCCCACGTAGTCGTGCTGGACTGTTGCCCAGTGTGTCTAAGCACGAGAGGGGTGTGGTGTGTGCCCTGCAGAGAACGTAACAAATTTTAGGGCCGCTGCAGGCAGCTCTGGGTGGCAGTGTGGTTACCGGGACCTCAGTGCTAGTGGATCGACGCTGTATGAAATAAGACATCGCTAAACAGAAATACGTATGAAACAGCCATGGGTTGGTTGGTGGACAAATGTGGTGACCAGAGGCTTCCAGGAACCTAAACTTTGTGAGTCTGTGCATTTTAATGAGGAGAGGGTACCTCTCATTTTGAAAGGGGAGTCCATGGTCAGGCAGATGACACACTGTTAAGTGCGGGAAGCCGGAGGGGCCCTGCCTCTCTTTCCCGACACAGGGCTGTTATGAAACAGGATCCAAGCCGAGCACACAGTCAGCGAGGAGCGTCTAAGGGTGTAAGGCAGAGGGCTCTTGTGATTGCAGTTGTTCCTTCCCAGTCCAGTGAGGCTGGCTGTCACTAAGTGTGTAGGCGTGTGTGTGTGTGTGTGGGGGGGATGGAGAACACATGGTAGGTACGTTTTTAGGCAAGTGGCACCTAGTTCCAAAAATTGGACCCACTCGCCCTGGGGTTGCTTGCTCTTAGTTCAAGTTCAGCCAGGGCCTCCTGCTCCTGCTGACCAGGGACAGCCAAGCTGACCTTCTCCCCCTGACCTTCCTCAGCTGCAGTCTCACCTGATCCCCGGGCTGAACCTGGCTGCCGTGGGCCTTTTCCCAGCCTCATCCAGCGCAGTCCCACCGCCCCCCAGCAGTGTCACTGGAGCTGCCCCCTACAGCTCCTTTATGGTAGGTGGAAGGTCTTATTATAGGGGATTCATGTGTTTAGCTCCATGGGGGGGCGGCTGTGATGCTTGGGAAGTTTGCAGGGACAGGGAAAGGGCGGCCTTAGGGACTACACCACCACCCCCTGCTGCGGAAATATGCCCCCCCACCCCCATGTTGCTGCTGGCTGCTGGCATTGACTTGGTTCAGAATGTCAACCCCTTGGAGGGAGGGAGGGAGGGAGGCACCCTAGGGTGCTAGCCTGGATGCTGGTGGCACCCTTCCTGTCTCTTGCTCTTGGCCTGGCTTCTTCCTTTTCCCACAGGGAGAGCCAGAGAGTTTGTAGTGCCCTTCGCTGGTCCACCTTGAGGGCAGGGGAAGGGGGATTCTGTGCACAGCGCCCCTTGGTAACACGCCTTGTCTTAGCAGCAGGCCCCCGAGCAGGAGATGGTGCAGGTGTTCATTCCTGCCCAGGCGGTGGGCGCCATCATCGGGAAGAAAGGGCAGCACATCAAGCAGCTCTCCCGGTTCGCCAGCGCCTCCATCAAGGTAATATGCTCGGTGGGCCTCCGATCCTGGGATGGGCCAGCGCTGGTCTTTATCTTCCCCAACACCTGTTCTCATGACAACGCCCCCTCCCCTAACACACGCACACGCACGCACACACGTGCTCTCTCTCTCATATTCCGGAGGATTTTGTGTCTCCAATTGGGGACCTGTCCCCCTATGGAGCTGTGTCCCTTTCCTCTTGACCTTGCTTGTCCCTTGGTGTTGTGCCTTCAGAAGCTGTGAGCTTAGTGTGTTTAGGCGAGAAAAGAGGCAGCGATGTGTCTTAGGAAGGGGGCAGCCTTTGCCACAGATTGACTCGGGCCCACTCTCTCCTGCCTCCCCATACGCTCTGTAACTTGAGCCTCCCTTTTCTCATCAGTCCACGATTGTGGGGTCACAGTACTGTCCCTAGCTCACGCCATGCCTGCAGCACGTGTGTTCCTCAGTAAATGTTGGTTAGTTTCCTTGCATCTTCCCCGGCAGGGGAGCGAAGAGAGACTCTGGAACAGTGAGGCGGAGGGCCTGGGACAGTCACACACCTGCCATGTCTGGTTTAGTGGCCTGGAAAACCTTTGGGCAGAAGCATTCATTTTCTTCAGTGCAGCAGCAGTCACCACCTACGGCCCCGCTGCCTGCCCCCACCTGTGCCCCGGTCTCTCCGCCGGACTCCCCTGGCGCCCTGTTCGCTTTTCACAGTTGTGGCGTGAGGGGGCTTCAGTTCTGTTATGCTGCCCTCACACAAATAGCACAGGTGGTAGTGTTAACAAACAAGCTTCCTGACACACAGCAACTTAGAAATTTGAATTCAGGACCTCAACTCTCCAGGCCAGTGGTTCTCAACCTTCCTAATGCTGCGGCCCTTGACTATAGTTCCTCATGTGATGATGCTCCAACCATACAATTGTGTTCGTTTTGCTACTTCATCACTGTCATTTTGCTACTGTGATGAATCGGGTGACCCCTGTGAAAGGGGCATTTGACCTCCCCCCAAAGGACCCACAGGTTGAGAACCGCTGCTCTAGGCGAAGACCTTTGTCTGGTTCCTTTGGAGATTTCAAAGGACTTTGAAATCTCTCTCTGCTCTTTCATCTGAGAGGAGATTGAAACAAGTCAAACTTTACTCCTCTAATTCATTAGCCTGAGAAAGACAACCTACTTCCCAAGGCGATTGTAGCCTCAAACAAAGGCTGGGTTTTTACAACACATCTGGGAGAAGTACAATTCAACTCAGGGTCTATGGTGTCCTCACTCTCCTGGTCCTCAGAAGTGGGTGATGGACGTGAGGGTGCTGGTGGGGGACCTGGAGGAGGTGGAGATGATGGGCAAGGGGTGTCTTTCTGGAAAGGCTACCTCTTTGATCAGCTGTTTGCTTTGTAGATTGCTCCGCCCGAAACGCCAGATTCCAAAGTTCGAATGGTCATCATCACTGGACCCCCAGAGGCTCAATTTAAGGTTTGTAGCTCTCTGTCTTTCTAAGCTGGATGCTTCGGGATGGGAATGCCCGAAGGGCTAAAGCAACTTCTCATGAACTGCGAAACCCATGTCCGGCCAGTTAAGCCTTCCTTGCAGGATCATGGCCCACGGGGCTACTTTCAAATTGGCATCAAACGGTCGACTTCCACTCCCTGCTTTAATATCTGAAGATCAACAGAAACATGGGACAAGAGGAAAAGGAAGTCTGAGGGCTTCTGCCTTCACTCTTCCTAAGTTACCAAGGAAGGCCTTCACATCGCATGCTCTTCTCTGCTCTATGTCCCTACTGTATCCTTACTTATTTCCTTCTGATCAGACAACGTAAGACCTGATAGTGCGCTTGACCCAGCCTGGGTGAGGACACAGAAGTGGGGCACCCCTCTAGGCTGTTGGGCAGTGCCCTCTAAGTGACTTGATTATTTCCTGTTCTGCACCTTGACTTCTTGTCGTGGTCATGTTCAAATAAATGCGAGCATCCCTGACTTCAAAAGGCTTAGTCATAGTTGTCCTTGGGCAAATAGATACTCCTAACTTACAGCACTCTCTGTCTTGCTTACCTTTACCCCTCGCCTGTCTTAGATAGATGGTTAATCTACCCAGGGTGGGAGGTAGACGTAGGGGCCAGAAGAAGGATGGGTAGAGACTGGGGCTGTGTGTTTCAGGTGGTTCCTCTTCGCCTTTTGTCAGTGGATGAACAATCACTTTATCTTCCCAGGCTCAGGGAAGAATCTATGGCAAACTCAAGGAGGAGAACTTCTTCGGTCCCAAGGAAGAAGTCAAGTTGGAGACCCATATCCGGGTGCCAGCATCAGCAGCCGGCCGGGTCATCGGCAAAGGTGGCAAAACGGTGAGCCATGAGGCTCTGAGCCTCAGTCTCAAAAGCCACGTGCTCTGTCTTGTCCTCTGCTCTGCTCAACCTCAGGACAGCTCTCTGGGCTGTTGGAGAGGGCCGCCCGTACTTGATTTTACTCCTCAAGTTCTAGACTTCTGGCTCCTACAGTTTATCCTACGGAGTCACCTTCCTTCTGTCCCTCCCTCTTGCCAGCTCTGCTCAGGTACCCTGACATTTTCTCTGTTCCTCCCTCAGGTAAATGAGTTGCAGAATTTGACTGCAGCCGAGGTGGTGGTGCCAAGAGAGCAGACCCCTGACGAGAATGACCAGGTCATTGTCAAGATCATCGGGCATTTCTATGCCAGCCAGGTATGTGTGCAGCTGCCTCAGCTTACAGCAGCGACCCAGGGGGCAGAGAGCTCGGAGCTCCGAGTCTGGCCTGTGTGACAGCAGCGGGTTTCTCAGGCTCAGACTCCATCGGCTTGCTTTTGGACGGGGTCTTCCCCTTCTCAGGATGGAGGAATGTGGTGTAGAAATGTTTTCTTCGCTCTTCAGGCTCTCTAAGAAAACAGATTTGACAACTTTCAATGTTACAGTATTGGTACCATGGAAGGATTCATTGGGCTAAATACTGAAGGATCCAGGAAGCATCAGAAGACAGAAAGAATACACAGAGTCACTGGACCAAAAAGAACTGGCCAATGTTCAACCATTTCACGAGATAGCATATTATCAAGAGCTGATGGGCTTGAAGGAAGACGTCATTAAAGGAAAGCCAATGGCAAACCAATCTAAATGTCTCCCCAAACTTGCGAAATAGTGGAGATACTCAATCCTCTACCCCCCAAACTTGGAAGACAGCTACCAGCAAACTGATAGAAAGAGAGCCATACAGGTGCCCATTCCACGGAAAGGTGACTGTAGAAAGGATCGGCACAAGGTTGCAGATATCAGATGGATCTTGACGGAAAACAGAACATATTAGACCTGTATGAATGTTAGACTGTATGAATCATTATAAATTATGGATAACATTATGAAGAATTGGAAATACAAAATACTTAGTGTGCTCACTCAGGGCCTGTGCAGAGTTCAAGAGGCAGTTGTTAGAACAGAGCAGGGGGGTGCTGCTTACCTGGAAGTCAGGAAAGGCGAGTGTCAGGGTGGTGTGCTTTCAGTCGACATGCCGACTAGGCAGTCTGAGAGGCCGGACTGTGTGGGCAATGTGGCATCAGGAGCTGAGGAGATTCATTAACGACCTACGATGATACAGCTCGGCTGGCTGAAAATGAAGGGCGCTTGAAGAACTTACAGTTGAAGATCAAGGACGACAGCTTTTTACAATGGTGGATACTTCAGTATAAAGAAAACAAAAATCGCAACAACTCTCCCCATTCTGGTCTAACTTTATCTACAGTCAAGAACCCGAGCACTCCATTGTTGGAAAGGAACGTTCTAGTAACTTTATATAAAGTGAAGCCCTTTATTTCCCCACCAGTTGCTTTCCCTTACAGAGCTTTGTTAAGAAGGAAAAAATAAGGACACTGATCCTTTGGTCGCCCCCGCCCCCTTCTTGGTCCACCATTTTGTTAGTCCATATACAGGCATCATTTCCCGCTTCCTTGGGATATTTGCATAAGTAGTAGTTTTATGTTGAATTTTCTTAATTTTCGATCATCCGCCGACACAGTACATACGTCTGCCTGGAAATGCTAAGAGTTCCATTTTTGTTTCCTTACCATATAGGTGCCAACTCCTTGAATTGTAAACTTTGTCAAAGTTGACCTTGAACCGGTTTCTACAGCTGTGGCCCTTCACCGGTCTTGCGTCCAGTATTTGGTGTATTATCTGGTGGCTGCTCGGGGTCGTCCCTAACCTTCAGTCTCCTCCTTATATCCCTGCTGAGTCCCACGGCTTCCTGCGTCTGGGTGCTGATGGCCCCTCTCACGCTACACAAGATCTCTCCTTGCCGCCGGAGGGGCTCACTCCTCGCTTTCTTGTGTCTTCCACAGATGGCTCAGCGGAAGATCCGGGACATCCTGGCTCAAGTTAAGCAGCAGCACCAGAAGGGACAGAGTAACCAGGCGCAGGCACGGAGGAAGTGACCATCCATACCCCCTCCTGTCAGCCCGAAAACAGGGAGTGGAAGTTGAGCGTGCGCACTCAACGCAGGCCTGAGAATGTATGGGAATCAGGGATCTGGGAGCCCGAAGGTAGATCAGGTTTGCCCACTTGGCTTGAGAAAGCCGTTCCAGTGAGGAACCCTGATCTTGGCTCCAAACACCCGGTCAATTGACAACCCCCAGCCCCCATCCCCACCCCCACCACTGTCCACCCTTCGGGATGTCGCCATTGAAACTCTTAACTCAGGGTGCTTTTAAACGTGGATTAAGTGAGGTCTCCGGTCTCCACTGAGGTCAGACCCCAGTGGGAAATGAAATAAAATTCCCTTCAGCCTTTTAGTAGAGGGTGGTTTGCCTCTTTTCCCAGAAATCCGTCCACTCTTCTACTTGGTTTGTTTGATTAAAATACTTTTATTCTCATGCCCCGACATCCCCTTTTCTATAGCCACATTAATTGCTTTATCTTTGCTGCTTCCGGGAAAAAATGGGAACTAATGCATTGCTCTGCTTATGTGATTGACTCAAAGGGGAGAAGACGTACCAGTGGTTCGAGCCCCTTCTTTGCCTGTCCAAGCAAGGAACAGCAAGGAAAAGAGAAATGGGGGAGAAAGATGACTGAGATAGATAATAACGATAATAATCCACGTTTAAAATGAGTGCCCCTATGGCTCTACCTTCCAGATCACCAGCCTGGAAAATTGGCACAGTTAAACTTCCCCCTTCTCTGCTGGCGCCCCCGCCACCCCAAGGTCCCTGCTCCACTCAAGTTCCTTTAGCCATACGGGTTCCACCCTGTGTCCAGGTTCCCACGGGTGGTACCAAATGCCCAATGGCATAGGGGCTCAGGACTGTCCCTGATTCCCATCTTTCTCAGGCGGATTATATATATTTTTTAAAGTCTATTTTAATGATTGGAGATGAGCACTGGGAAGGGGAGGCTAACTCCCCTTGATAAAGTCTCAGTTCCCTAGAGGACTTGAGTTGCCCCGAAGGTTGCCATGGTGCGTGCCCGATCCTCAGCCCATGTGCTCCGGTGAGGGCTGGTTCCCAGAAACAGGGGTTACAGGGTGCCCCCCCACCCCCCACCACGGCACTCTTCCCTTGGTGGTGGCGGGACTTGGAACCCAACCCTGAGCTCCCAATGGAGCGCAAATCCATCATCTGGCCAATATGAATATTCAGTGAATTGGAGGGTGCTTGCCTCTGCTTCGATCCTAGCCGCGTTGTAACCAATGGCTTCTGCCTCCGCGAGTCAAGTTATGACAAAAAACAAAAAAAAAACCACCCCGAAATAGCAGCACCGTATGCACAAAAGGGTCAGTCGCTTAATTTATTAACTTGCTAGGCTCCGCACGATCCCACTGGAAGGCCAGCCCCGCGGAGAGCGGCAGCATGGGTTAGATGAGGTGAGACCCCCCTCCTATGAGACTGAATCTTGATGGATATTCGCCAAGTGATGCATTGTAGCCCCCCCGGACAATGCCCTTTCAAGTGTGGGGGAAGGGCGGAGGAGCCCGGGCACGGGGCTCCCCTCTCCCCGACATTGCAACAACAGCAGTAATACGCGAGACCCACGCGGAGACGTGGGTGGAGTCAGGCCATGCTGTGCGTGAAGTAAACTACCTCAAGGTATGAAGTTACCTCAGCAAATATTTTTCCTTTTTTTGTGTGTCCCACCCCTCCCATTTTTTTAAAAATAATTTTTTGATCTTTTTTTTTCCTTTGCGGCTTGCTGATATTTTATATAAAAAAAAGAGAGAGAGAAACAAAGCAAAAGAGAAGCTGATAGTCTTGAATATTTTATTTTTTTAATGAAAAGAAAAAAAATGAGAAAGTTATGTTTCGTAATTTCTTACAACTTGAGCCAGTAACCTTTTAGGAGAATAGGCCCAGGAGGGAAGGCGGCAGGGACTGGCGCCTTGGGAAAGGCTGGGGCTGAGAGGGAAGGGCCCAGAGGGGCCGAGCTGTGGGGGCCCCCAGGACAAAACCACAGCGCCCCAACAAGCCCTGGGCCTTCCCACGCTCTCTCTTTGGTTCCAAGACATTCTGCCTAGTTTTTCCCACCCGTGGTGCTGTGGAGATATTTAAAAATATTGCCTCCGTTTTATCGAGGAGAGAAATAATACCTAAAAATAGACTCTTAGACCTCTGTTTCTTTGTCCAAAAATCGGGGAGCCAAGATTCCACTCCGTGAAGAGAAACCAGCTGCCCTCTCAGCCTCAGACAGGGCCGTCTGCTTCGCCCCTGAGCTGCTTCTCATGTGAGTTGGCTTCACCTCAGCCCCATCTTGCTGGGCTTCTTAGTTTCAATCCACAGACCAGGGGCCAAACAGACAGACAACTGCCTCCCACCCTGTCTCCCTATCTTCTTTCAACAGATCCGATTGATCCTGAAAGTGGATCAAACGTAGGGAATTCTCAATTTAGGGTGGTGGGTGGCAAACAGACAGGCTGTGACACCAAAGCGGGGCCAGGTTCCTGCCTCGATTCGGGTCAGATGACCGTCTCCCCATGTCATTTCCACTTGCACAGCCTGAACTGTCTATACCCCAAAGAGGAGAAGCAGCAGAGCGCTCAGGACTAATGTCAGGCCAGCGTCATGAAGCTTCCCATCTCTCCTAAGCACAAAAAGAGTCTCCCAGTTACTTTCCGTCCCTGGCTCTCTAGGCTTTGTCCCCAAAATAAAGCAGGTAACATTCAGACATCGGCCATGTAAGGAATTAAAGTGAAGTTCCAGCAGCAAGCATGCTTTAATATCTGGTTCAAATAATCATCGGAAGAAGAAGGAAAAAAAGAGAGACATTCCCACAGTACCTGAAATATGATTGTTGCAGTGTTCAGTGTCCTTGGGATCCTGCTCCCTTCACACCTTAAGGGTCCCGTCTTTTTCCTCTGGCTGATCCCGCGCTCAGAAGAGACAGCTTTAGGGAAAGGCGTGGCCCGGAACTGACAAACTTAACTTGATTGGATTAGGCAAGACTCTGCTTGTCACCTTTCTTTGCCCAGCCAGAAAATTGCAGAAGTTACACTTCGGGAAGCAAAAGGAATGTGGCTTGGTGGGTTAGGGTTAGCAGGAGAAATGGCCTTTTGGATGGGTCCCTCTTTGACCCACACGGTCACAGGCCTTGGGGGCACCTCCCTGGCCGCCGGCACAGTACCTCCATTTCCTTGGTGAGATCACAGCTATGGTGAGAAGCACTTGGGAGATTTGGATGATAGGATTTGAGAAAAGTGACTTTGGAGGGGGAAAAAAATCTTTTTTAACCACTTCTGTACTCTTAAGATGTGTGTGTATATATATATGTGTGTGAGTGACATATATATTTCCAAGAAAGGACCATCTCTTTGGCTAGATTTGATTTTTGTTGTTGATTCTTCGGAACACAAAAAACCAAAATGGTTTGATTCACCAACTTGCTTTGAAGCGGCATCTGCCATTTACCCCCAGAGGGCTTGCTTTAATCCCCTCCGGGGTCCGGGGGCCTTTTTCAGTTTGGGTTGTGGACTCCTCTCCCGTTGAGGGGTCTGGGTAGGAGACAGCCATTTGGACGGACAGGGAGTTAGATCACCCTCTTTCCTCCCCTCCTCCCAGTCTTTACACATCTTCTCCCCTTTCCCTGAGCGCCACGCAATGGGGCAGCTGGGAGCTATTTCAGAAAAGACCCCACGTAAAACCCAGAGACCACTGGAGGGGACCGCTCCAGCTGGTTCTACGTGTCCGTTTTCTTCTGTGCCAAAGACAGACAGACAGATAGACAGGCAGGAAGAGGCTGAGAGGAGGCAGTTTCTGAGTTCAAAGCAATCACTGTCTTTTCACATGTACCTGAGCTGTCCAAGAGGGGAGGGCTCCCGACAGCCGTGAACTAAAGACAAGTCCCTTCACTTTTGAGGCTCCTGGGGAACTTGGAAATGGTACTTGCCAAGGGGTAGGGAGCTGAGAAAGGGCTCCTGGTTGCACTTTGGGGTAAGGAGGGTGAGTTCGGGGCCCCACGGAGTCAAGTTCCTCCTGTGGGATTGCCCTCAATCCCCTGCCTCCACTGTAGAGGTAGCTCCCCGGGGGGGAGGGGGGTTCCCCCAGGCCTGGCAGACTAGCAGTGAGGAGGGGCATCAGTTAGCTTTCAAGGGTGCCTTCCCCTCCTCCCACCCCAGAGAGACCCCTCCGCCCAAGGGGGAAGAGCAGTGCTATTTAACTACCTCAGAGAGGCGCTTCACAAGAGAAGCTGGCACCTCCCCCTTCCCTCCAGAGAAGCGGGGAGACCTTTCCTTCTCTGGAAGTGCTTATGGGGAGACATGCTAGTGGCTTGGACATTTCAACCAGGCATTTAAACAGGTTGGCCTGTTTGCTGAGAAACCGGTGGAAGGAAAGCAGGCCGACACAATACTTGCAGGAAGACTGGGGGGCAAGCCTCCGAAATGCCAGGGGAGACAGAAGCTATTTCCCTCCCACGTAGATGCAGGATGTTTCTCTTGAATTCAGGCTTAGATGAGAACCAACGAAACACGTCGCTTTGGGGACCTCCGGGTTCTTGTGCGGGACAGGGCAGGGAGGGGGTTGAGAGGGTGAGGGCAAGAACCCTGACCCTGTGTCTCCATGGGGCACAGTCTGATAGTGCCCATACTGGCCCCCCAGTGTGGTTGAATCCGGACTGACAAGACAAAAGAAAGAAGTTTTATTTTTCCTTGGATGAAATAGCAGGAAGCTCCTTGGGAGCGTGTGTTTTCAGTAGCCACAGGTGCTACGAGTATAAATGGATTAACTACCTCAATCCGTACAATAAAATCGGAACCCAGGGCAGGGACTTAGTCTTAAGGGTATGAATCCCATAGAACGAATCCCAGCCAGGAGATGTGAGTTGAGACGGGTGCAACAAAGGTTTGTCACTGGGGGACGGGCAAACCTGCCAGGACACCCCCTCCTCAACTCATCGATGGGTCAGGACTGGCCATCAGGTCTCCCCTCTCTGCCTTCCTTGCCCTGGGGTCTCCTAGCTTACCCTTTTCCGTCCAGCTCATCCCTCTCACCTACTGTAGCTTTGTTGGACCAGATGGTGAGGAAAGAAATCGCCTCTTCCCTTCCAACCGAGGCAGCTGGTTGGAATAAGAGCTGGGACCACCACTCAGCCCCCCTAGTCAAGAAGCCTGGGGAAGCCAGAGCGAGGACACCTTGAACAGGGTTTCTTTGAGAGGTCTAAACCCCCTCTGCCCCACACCCCACTCCCCTCGGTGGAGCAGAAGCCTTGGCCTCGAGAACCTGGGGGCGTGGTCCTCAGGGCCTGCTCAGGCTGTCTGGTAGTCAGGGAGTGCCACTGGGCGGGGCCAGCGGCTCCCCATCCTCTAATGCGCCTCCTCATAGAAGTCCCATTTCACTTTTGTTTTATCTACCTCTTAGCAGAACAATAGATAAATTAGGTAGTGGCAAACTTCACTTGCTTAGGTTAGGGGGGAGGGAAGATTTCTTTCTCCAAAGCGGGGGGCGGGAAAAAGATGACCTTAAAAATACTTTCCAAAAAAAAAAAATTTAAAAGCCAAAAAAAAAAAAATGGGGTGGGGGGAAGGTAAAAAAATTTAATTAAAAAAGAAAAGCGAGGGAGACATTTTCCAGTGACCACTGGATTGTTTTAATTCCCCAAACTTTCCTCCCCCGCCCCACCATGAATAAGTTTAATTCTTCGCGGTTTCCTTCACTTGGTTAAGAGAATGCTATTCTAACAGGTACAGCTTTCACAGTTGCCCCTGGGTGGGCAGGAACACCCCTGCCTCTCCCTTAGATCCCCCTCCCCCTCCCCCTGCCCAGTGTTGGCCAGAAGCCCTGTCTGTGTGTTTCCTTCTCCCCTCCCACTCGAGTGGTGTTTGGTACCTCCCACCCTTGGCCCAAAGCACAAAAGGTGTGTTCAGCTGCCCGTCTTTACTCATTATTTCCTTCAGGAAGGAGTGGGGTGGGGGTGGGGGCGGGATAGGCGGGGATCACTTGTAACTTTTCTGTGCAAATCCTATGTAACTCACTGCTCTGGAAAGGTTTACACTGAATTTCAGCAGGGATTGAGTTTACGTAGTGAATGACATCGCCACTCTTACTGTGCCCCACCCCCCTTTCCTCAGAATCCTGATCCTGATCTGAGGAACCCAGAGTTAGCCAAAAGAACCCCCCCCCCCCCGACCGCCCCCATGAGGCCCTGAGAAGTCATTCACTCAGAGTAGAGAACCGGTCATTTCTATGACTGAATTGTGGTAAGGGCTGAAAGGGGGTACTCCTGCTTGTGATGTTTTCAAAGTTAAGTGCTACCCTAGTCTGTAATTACAGTCACTTCAAAAAATGTACCTCCTGGAGTTTGATTGTACCTGGCTCCCCACCCGTTTCACCTGCTCTGTACTTTGCTCGGGGAAGGTGGGGCAGCTGGCTGTCCATCTGGTTCTGTTATGGGCGGACACCCACCCCCAGCTTCCTTTCGGTGAAAGTTGCTGTGTTCGTAAACCACTTTATTCCACGGTTTCAATGTCAAAATAAAAGGAAACTTTTATTGAAAATGGCTTGTTGCCTGTATCTCTGGGAGACTTGTGGATCTGGGAGCTGAGATTTGGTGGCAGTAGGGTGGGGGTGGGGGAAGGTCCTCCTGGAAGTTTTTAGGGGTCAATTTCAGGGAAAGCCCTGGTTCCCCAAGACCAGGGTCACTCAAGCAGAAAACAGTCATTTTTATTACGCTTCCAGGTCACAGCCTCCACTTTAAAATGATGCCCTGCTCTTAATTGGCTTGGCACATTGGGTTGAGGGTTGGGTGCTTGAAAAAAGGTTTCATCATGAAAGGAAATGTCGTAAAATCACTGTAGGGAGTAAAGTTCTGTGGTACCCGTTTCCTGAAGAGAAATGGGAACCATTCCCTTGGGAAGGGAACTCTCCCTCTTTTTGTTGTTTAATCATTTTATTGGGGGCTCATACAACTCATCACAATCCATCCATCCATTGTGTCAAGTACATTTGTATATTTGTTGCCCTCATCATTCTCAAAACACTTGAGCCCTTGGTATCAGCTCCTCATTTTCCCCTCCATCCCCATGCCCCCTCCCTCATGAACCCTTGATAATTTATAAATTATTATTTTGTCATGTCTTACAATGTCCAACGTCTCTCTTCACCCACTTTTCTGTTGTCCGTCCCCCAGGGAGAAGGCTGTATGTAGATCCTTATAATCGGTTCCCCTTTTCCACCCCACCCTCCCAGTATCACCACCGGTCCTGAAGGGATCATCCATGTTGGATTTCCTGTGTTTCCGGTTCCTATCTGTACCAGTGTACGCCCTCTGGTCTAGCCGGATTTGTAAGGGAGAATTGGGATCATGATAGGAAGGTTGAGAACCACTGTTTTAAACCATGTGACTTGACTAGTCCAGCTAAGTCACTGCAAAAGAAAATGTCATTGTTCACATGAGACAAGGCGGAGACGTCCTATTTCAGTTACAAAGTCCCCCTCCCACGTCCTATCCAGTTGGATGAAGTGAAGGTGTAGCAGGTGTCGGTGCTTCTACTTGAGGCAACGAGACAATCTTTGGTGAGCAAGGTCAATACCACTTCTAAACCTGAGTCAGTGACCAGCACGGCGATGACAGAAGACTGGTCAGTAGGGAAGGAGACAGTGATCCCAAGGCCTAGCTTCTGGCAGTTGCTCAGAATTGTGGAGCTGGAGAAACATGAGTGCGAGACACTAACTCTCCGCTGTCCTCTCCCTAAGTGCTCCATTTGTGTGGTTGAGACTGTGTGTGACCCGGATTTCCCACCGTAAATGCTGATCCCTTATCTGGCTACACTTGAATCTGTTAGGAAGGTCTCCCCTCGTCGAGAATCTTCCTATGGCCCGGAGTGGGACTTTCCAATACCCTCCACCCCACTGGGCGTGTGCGTGCTTTCCTCTGGATCTCGGCTTTTGATGGTTGCTTTCCAGCTATTACCCAATGCACCAGAGACCTCTTCCATCGGCCTTGAATTTCAGCCTTCTGACCGTTTCCTGAAGGGCTTGCTTCTCATTCTCCCACATAACTGGGCCATTCCAAGATGCCCATGTGCCACTTTGGTTTCTTTCTGATTGGCCTGTTTGCCCAACCCTGAGCAACCTCTTGCCTCATCGCCTCTAAAGAGATATCCACTTCACATGCACATGCTCTAAGCTGGTGCTTTGGACTCAACTCCAGCATTTAACATGGTTTTTGACGTGCCCCTTCCTCTCTGCTTCCTCTACCACCTCCGGACACTACATTTTTAAACAACATTACACTCAAACCAAAGCCTGCCCTTGAGTCGAAGCTGACTTGGACTGCCCCATAGGTTTCCACCGCCGGGAGTCTTTACAGAAGCAGATTGCCACGTCTTTCAAAGAACGGCTAGTGGGTTTGAACTGCCAACCTCTTGGATAACAGCTGTAGGTTTTAATCACTGAGCTACTGTCCTACAGCAACACAAGATTCAAGAAAACCTTGAAGAGGGGAACTGATTACAAGGATCCACATGTGACCTCTTCCCTGGGAGAGGGACAGCAGAGAAGGGGGGAAGAGAGACTCCGGATAGGGCAAGATATGACAAAATAACGAGGTATCAATTACCAAGGGCACATGAGGGAGGGGGAAAGGGAAGGGAGGGGAAAAAAAAAGAGGACCTGATGCAGGGGGCTTAGGTGGAGAGCAAATGCTTTGAGAATGATTGGGGCAGGGAATGTATGGATGTGCTTTATACAATTGATGTATGTATATGTATGGATTGTGATAAGAGTTGTATGAGCCCCTAATAAAATGTAAAAAAAGAAAAGAGGAAAAAAAATGATTAGGGCAAAGACTGTACAGATGTGCTTTATACAATTGATGTATGTATATGTATGAACTGTGATAAGAATTGTATGAGCCCCAATAAATTGTTAAAAAAAAAACAAACCTTGAAGATACGGTTTAAAAACATTAAGGGACAAGAACTTAAAATCTAGGATTCTAAATCTAGCCCAAAGTACCCAAACATGAAGGTCTGCTAATAAGGTCCCCAGGAATATAAGGTTTCAGAAATTTTGCCACACAAAGACTGCAATCAAAATAGTTTGTATGCATCAATGAAAAAGGGAACTCACTGAAGGACGCTAATACAAAGAGTAAACATGGTCCCAAACATCCTGGGGAAAATCCACACTCTGAAAGACAGGACTGAGACCTTCTGAAAATAGAACATTAGGCACTTCAAAAGACTTCTTCAAAAGATAAAGGAGAATTCAGGCTGGGAAAAAAGCATTAGAAATACTGAGCCAATTAGATTAGCTCAGATGAAGAGCTAATCTCCGAAATCTGTCGAAAACGACAGAATCTTAATAAGAAATGCAAGTAACCCAATTAAAAAATAGGCACAAGACATGAGTAGACATTTGACCAAAGAGGACATCCAGGTGGCCCGCAATAATCGGAAGGATCATTGGTGTTCATGAGCAATAAGAGAACTACAAATTAAAACAAGGATGAGATGCCACCTGACACTGACACTTTTAGCAAAATTCAATAAAACAAAGTAATAAATGCTGGAGAAGATGGAGCGATTATGGAATACTCTTCCATTGCTGGTGGATTGTAGAGTTGAGTGAGCACAATAAGGCAACATCCTTAAACAAACGCAATACGAGTACCTTATGATCCAGTAATTTCTCTCCTGGGTCAACACCCTAAAGAAGTAAAGAATAATAGTAATAATAAAAGTAAAGAATACAGACATATATACCTATGTCTATCGTAGCAATTTATATAATTGCAAAACCGGAAACAACCAATAACTCCGATTATAGAGGCATGAATAAACTCATACATTCATACAATGTAAAAACAGGGACCACTCTCTTAAGCACTGGATGGCATAGGCAAAATTGGAGAACATTATGCTTAGCAAACCTAGCCAATCTTATGGAGCTAAATATTCAATAACACCATTATTATAAAGAAAAATAAAAAGAAACGTTTTTTTTTTTACAACAAAAGACAAGATTTTGAAGAGTATGAGGCAGCTGGGGGTAGAGGAACAAGGAGAAGAGAGGGATAGGAAATTACAGAGGAAAAGGAGGAAGGATGGAAAAGAAAAACTGTTTAGGATGAAGTATTTATATAACAAGACTAATCTAGGAGATAATACAAGGGATATGATGGGGCTTCAAAAAGTATGTGGGAAAATTTCATTATCTTTCAATTCTGTTTTTCCATGATTTTTGAAGCTCATAAGAATTTGTTGTCTTATGTTATTATCTCCGCAAGTCTGTCTAAATAGGCTGGATGAACAATCTGGAGGAGAAAACAATGGTACCGACAGTGCCGGGGGTGGGGGGGAGGTGCAAGAAGGGGAAGTGGGGGGAAAGGTTAACAAACCCAGGGACAAGGGAACAACAAGTGATTCAAATCAGTGGTGAGGAGGGTGTAGTAGGCCTGGTAGAGCATGATCAAGGGTAATGTAACCGAGAGGAGTTACTGAAACCCTAATGAAGACTGAGCATGATAGTGGGACAAGAGGAAAATCAAAGGAAATAGAGGAAAGAGCTAGGAGGCAAAGGGCATTTATAGATGTCTAAATACAGGTATGTACATATGTAAATATATTTATATATGATGGGGAAATAGATCTATGTGCACATATTTTTAGGTTTAGTATTAAGGTAGCAGATGGACATTGGGTCTCCACTCAAGTACTCCCTCAATATAAGAATACTTTCTTCTATTAAACTGGCATTCTATGATGTTCACCTACCAGACACAATCACTGAAGACAAGGCAGATGAATAAGTAAATGTGAAGAAAGCTATCAAAATATATAGCATCTGGGGTCTTAAAGGCTTGAAGGTAAACAAGCGGCCATCTGGCTTAGAAGCAACAAAGCCCACATGGAAAAAGCACATCAGCCTGTGTGATCATGAGGTGTCAAAGGAATCAAGTATCAGGCATCATCAGAACAAAAAATTATATCGTGAACGAGGGGAGTGTGGAGTGGAGACCCAAAGCCCATTTGTAGGCCACTGGACATCCCCTTACAGAAGGGTCTTGAGGAGGAGATGAACCAGTTAGGGTGCCATGTAGCAATGATGAAAAATACAACTTTCCTCTGGTTCCTAAATGCTTTATCCCCTCGCCCCACTATCATGATCCCAATTCTACCTTACACTGGTACAGATAGGAACTGGAAACACGGGGAATCCAGGGCAGATGACCCCTTCAGGACCAGTGGTGTGAGTGGCCATACTGGGAGGGTGGAAGTAGGGTAGATTGGAAAGGGGGAGCCGATTACAAGGATCTACATATAACTTCCTCCCTGGGGAACAGACAACAGAAAAGTGGGTGAAGGGAGACGTCGGACAGTGCAAGATATGACAAAATAATAATTTATAAATTATCAAGGGCTCATGAGGGAGGGAGAGTGGGGAGGGAGGGGAAAAAATGAGGACCTGATGCCAGGGGCTTAAGTGGAGAGCAAATGTTTTGAGAATGAGGGCAGTGAATGTATAAATGTGCTTTACACAATTGATATATGTATGGATTGTGATAAGAGTTGTATGAGCCCCTAATAAAATGATTAAAAAAAGAATTTGCTGTCTTAACAAAAATTAAGAGCAAAAGAAAAAGAGGAATTACATTCATGATGATCCGGAATTAAAACGTGGTAGAGTTTGGTGGCGGAATTGGGGATCAAGCTCAGGCTTCGAACCGCAGGAGGCTTGGTGGCATAGTGGTTATGGATTATTACCTGCTCGCCTCACAGCTCGTCAAAGCCCGCAGCTGCTCTACCTGAGACAAACATGAAGGCTCACAGGTGCATTGACCTTGTCCTTTAGGCTCAGTCTGAGTCCTACTCAAATTGATGGCCAGAGTTTGAGAGTGTTGGCCGAGTACTCAGGAGCTTATAGTAGGGGTGCATATCAATTTTTAAAGAAGTAATAAACAATCAGATGTTTGGAATGAAAAAGCAGGGTGATAGATAACAAGAGATCCGAGTTGGAATTTATAGGGTGAGATTACCGTGCTCAGGTCACCTGAAATTTTCTCTCTAGTATCGACTGTGATATGACATGGTATATATTGTCTTATTAATTATAAAAGATCTCCGATGGTGCAGTAGGTTAAACAGTGGACTGCTAACTGCAAGGTCTGTGGTTCAAACCCACCAGCAGCTCTGCTGGAGAAAGATGAGGCTGTTTGCTTCCATAAAGATTTACTGTCTCAGGAATCCAAAGGAGGAGCTCTACTCTGCCTTCTAGGGTCACTTTGAATCAGAGTCACCTTGACAGCAGTAGGTAATTTATGATATGGTTATATATTTATAATTATTCTACTTTGTAAAGTGTAACACTGTGTATTAAAGAGTTGACTTTTCACAGAGAGGTCGACCTTGGTTCTTCCTGTACTCCTGGGAAGCAATTTCTAAACCCTTAGAATGTCCTGCCCGATATAAGTATTCTTGTTCTCCGAGGGACTTTGAGTCAGACCAGATAGTCTATACTAACAATATGCTTTATGAGGCTGAAGCAATATTAATTCACCCTTTGAAGGGACTGGAAGCTAAAAGAAACCATGTTGTCAAGCCCACCATGTCTATGAAACCAACCTCTAATAAAGACCTCTGGGCACCCAGGCTTGGGTGCGCTTCCCTGGCTGGTGATACCCTGTGTGTGTTCATACAATGTTGCTGGGAGAAGTTAGCTGTGGCTGTCATCTTACAGGAAAGATAACTGGAAGCTTCATAATTAGAAGTCTCCTGGATTCTGCTCCGATACAGGACTCCAGCAGCTTGCAGTGAGTTCTGTGAATACTTTCAGAGAATTACCTGAGGATGGTCTTGGGGACTCCTGAACTTGCATTTGGTGTGAAGTGAAGCTGGTCTTGGAGACTCACAGATGTCACAAGCACACATACAGAAAAGTGTGCAAGTCACAAGGTAATGAATCAATGAATTAAATGTACTCATGTAAATAACACCCATGTGTGTTAGTCTGAGTTGACTAGAGAAACAAATTTCTTAGACATCATATATGTATAAGAAAGAACTTGATCAAAGAGTGAATGTACATTAAGAGAATATCCCAGCTCAGTCCAGATCAAGTCCATAAGTCCAATATTAGCCCATATGTCCCATACCAGTCTATGTATTCCTCTTCAGACTCACACAACACATGCAATGACGCCGAATGCAGGAAGATCAAAGGCCAGTGGGTGGAACGTCTTGTGGATCCAGTGGCAGTGGAAACATCTCAGTGCTGGCAGGGGTTTCCAGGTGGCTCCTCCAGCTCCAGAGCTCTGGCTCCATCAGGGTAGCTCCAACTGACTTGTCAACAGGATTGTCTTGCAGGGAGTGAGTGTGGTCTGGCCTCTGTGAGATATGTACCTCCATAGCACCTTCAACTGAGGTCATCAAACTGGGACCTGGTTGGCAGGATAAACTCCACCCCTTCACTCTCCCCCCCTTTTATATAGCATATACTTTATTAAATTTTATACTATTATATCCTCATATTAAAAAGGCAATTTAGTGGAAGAACCTTCCTTTTGAATTATCTGTTAACACACAGCTATACATTAAAAAATCCTCTGAAAACAAAAAGACAAAACAACAAAAACATATTCCTTTCTTATAGGCGGACATTGAAGTGGACCTAATTTGATTTTCTTTTTTAAAATCTCCAAAGAGAAAAGCAGATTAATTGTCAATAAAACGAGTGTTACAGTGGTGGATTAAACGACTGGTCTCCCGGACCATTTCCTGTGTTCTGTTGTGTGGATGCAGGCTCTTCTTGGTCCTGCTTCTTCTCAGGGCCGGCTGCCCCACCATCATCACATTCATCCTCACGATCAAATTCCGTTCTCTTGCCCTGAAACTGTACTTGCCCTTCAGCCGACCCAGCCTGGGCGCCTTTATTTCCTTTTCCTTTAAATTTGCGACCTTTAGACTTCCCATTTGTTCAGGGATTCCTGTTGCTCGTCCGTGACCGTTTTCAGTGCAGCTTTCTCCACCTCTCCCTCTAGGACTCCCCACGCCACGTCTCTCTTTTTTAGTTGTAGGTTATGGTTACTCGCATCTTTGACTTGATCCAGCACTTCTTGAGCGTTTTCTTTAAATAGTCAACTCTTTTGCTCCTCGAACAAAGTCTATCCACTTGATTTCCCCATGACTTTCGAAAGGATGTGCAAATCTTCCCTGCAGGTCTGATCATCCAAGTCGCCTGAGAACTTCAGCAAGCAGCTTCGTTTCAGCAGCCTCTGCTAACTTCTGTTTTCCTTCTTGCTCTTGTTTAGCTCGTTGTTTACCCTCCTTTTTACTTTGCTTTCTTTCGTCATTCTTTTTTGCAAGGTAGTCGTCCTTGAAAAGTATTAGAAAGTCAAGGGTCTTCTCATCTGAATATTTGGTGTTTCACTGATGTCATCGAGCGTAGCGTCAGTTGGGAAGCCTTTAATATATACAGATCTGTGTAACACAATTTTTACACCCACCCATCCTTTAATATATACAGATCTGTGTTTAACACAATTTTTACACCCACCCATCCTTTAATATATACAGATCTGTGTTTAACACAATTTTTACACCCATCCGTCACTTTGCTTGGAGAGCTTCTGATTTTAGTTTTATCTTCACTTATTTTCATAAGCTCCACCTTTGGTTTGCTCAGTGCTTCTACAATTACATTAAAGTCTGTTGTCAGACGGTTTGACCTGTTGAATTGTATCATTGTTTCCAGTGATACCCAGCCTTCATCTAGTTTGATCTGTTCCTTTAAAAATTTATCCGGAGGCAAATTAAGGTCACCAAAATAATGCCCAATCTGATGACAGATTTTGGTTTCCAGCTCAGCCATTTTTTTTTACTACCCCTTCACTCTTAACAGTCTCAAGTTGACACCAGATTATGTAACTACCACACAAGGGACCTTAACCAGAAATCTTCAGGTTGTGTCTCAATGCACATCCCCTATCCCTCTTCTCCAATGGGAACCATTTATAGCTTCTCATTTATAGTGGCATCTGGGTGGTTGAGTGGCCCTAAGATGCCACATTTCCCCACCCCCTGTGGAACCGCTGAGTTCGTATGGCCCACCTTTCAGTTAGCCCCTAAGTGCACCACCATGAACAAGTACGGGAACAAAACCGCATTTTACCTGCTTTGTTTTGGAACTGAAAGAGTCCTGTTGGCACAACAGCTAAAGGGACTTGGCTCCAGACCAAGATCTTGGTGGTTAGAACCAGCAGCAGCAGCTTCTTGGAAGAAAGGCCTCATAATCAACCTCCTTAAAGCTCTCAGCCAAGATCATCCTGAGGGGCAGTTCCACGCTCGCCAGTGGGGTCAAGGTGAGGTGGAACCCGTTCTGTGGCACCTAACAGAAGCCATAACATCTTGGAATTCAGAAAATGTGAATGCCTGTCACCGAATGAAGCATTCAGGGAGTTGGTGGATTTCTTTGGAAAAGAAGTCCAAAGGACCCTTAGTCTAAAGACCTGATACAATGTAGAAAAATAAACAAATCTAACTCACTGCCATTGAGCCAGGGCTGACTGCTAGTGGCCCTGTGGGTTTCTGAGATGTGTTCCTTTCCTCCCCTTCTTCCTCCTGACTGGGACAATTGGTGATTAATGCCAGAGTGCAGGCTCTCGTCCTTCTCAGACCCGCCTCCTCACCCAGAGACTAATTCTTTAGGGGAGTAGAAAGCCCCGTCTTTCTCTCCATAAAAAGTAGAGTCCAACCTTATGTTCAGCTAATGGTGGACCTCCCAGCATAGGCTGCTTTTCCGGAGAGGCTTCTGCTATTGGCCGGTCCTCTGTAGGGTACCTCCTCTCTCCAGTCATGGTGGTCCTTGAGACCCGGACTTCTTGCTCTGTGCTTTTCTCCAGACCCCAAACCCAAGAGTCTATTCAGTCACTTTGGGGGTCGTGTGAACATCCTTTCTCTACCCAACTTCTTCAAATCCCGGGATCTCTTCCACTGATAAGGAAATGTGTCTTCTTTGCCTTTCACCTTTTCTTTGTGCTGGAGAGGTACCTGGGGAAACTGGTCTCTGGGTGGAATGGTCTCCTGGCCGGGCCGGGCCTGGCTGGCTGATCTCAGAGGCTCCTCATTCACCTGTCAAGTAGGCTGAGTGGTCTAAGGAGACCTCAGCTGAAACTGCTGGTCTCTGCTTCATTGAGGTCTCTCTTTCACCCCGAAATTCCAGGCATCTCCCACGTGGCAGAAGAGTTTCTTAGCACTGGAGAAGGCAAACCCTTTGTAAGTCTTTGCTCTCACCACTCTGCATAGAACAAGTCACTCAAGAAAAATCCAGATTCAGAGGGTGAGACAAGAGGACAGGCCATCAGAGAGCAAAGGGGTATGCAGGCGGGCATACAGAGATGGAAGGAATTTATGGCTATTTTTTGCAATGTACCAAAGAAACTTACAACCAAGTGCAAAGAAAGGGTGTGACTATCACACCCCTTAATTTACACGTCTGAAAGGATGACAAGGTTGCTGGAGACCCATTCAGTTAGACAATATGGTCCTGGAATGGTTCATTGTGCTTCTAAAGAAACTTGATGTGCCAGTTAGTTCATTACGGAAATGCTATGGGCGTGGCTTTGGGCCCATGAACTTGTCTGAAATCAAATGCATAGACATGAATTCATTTGGGTGCAGCTATTTTGGCAGAGTGCCTGACCTGGAATGAAAGACACCAACGTCCATGAAAAAAGAGCCTGCAACGCCTCTCAGTCAACACAGAGGTCACGCTCTTTCAGCCCCAGCTTCAGGGTCAACCGAGGGTGACAAGTTTCTCTATCAAATCCATTTCCACGCCTCTATGATATGATTTCTTGTGAGCAGCCCACATGTGTAGATCCAGGTGAATAGACATCGGCAAACAATCAAGGCTGTTCTGAAAAAAACAACCTGTGCGCTAGGAGGAAGGCCACATTCTAAACATGAAGGTAATATGAAAGCGCACCCACCATAACAGAGCCCAGAATCAAACTCCAAGCCACCGCCAACGAACTGATTCCGACTCAAAGCATCCTGGTGGTTTCGAAAGGCGGCCCTTGAGGTCAGCTGCCCAACACGTACCCACTACACCACAGAGGCGCCTCTCCACCACATAAGGTTATCTATTGGTGAGTTAATTGCCTACCAGAATCGAGTGTAATATTCTCGATGGGAAATTATAATAATTCAGATGCTCTGTAACATAAGAGCCCCGGTGGTGTAGTGGTTACAGGTTGGGCTGCTAACAACAAAGTCAAAAACCACAGTTCAAAACCACCAGCTGCTCCATAGGAGAAAGATAAGACTTTCTACTCCTGTAAAGAGTTACAGTCTTGAAAACCCATGTAGGCAGTTCTACTCTGCCCTAGAGGGTTGGCATGAGTCAGAATCGGCTTGATGACTAGGAGCTGACTTGATGGCAGTGAATGGTTTGGGTTTCTTTTTTTTTTCTTTTACAATTTTATTGGCATATAATTCACATATCATAATTCATTTAGGCTTTTATTAAAATCATTTTATTGGGGGCTCATACAGCTCTTATCACAATCCATACATGCATCCATTGTGTCAAGCATATTTGTATACTTATTGTCATCATTCTCTAAACATTTTCTTTCTACTTGAGCCCTTGGCATCAGGTCATTTTTCCCTTCCCTCCCCTACTTCCCCTCGCTTACAAACCCTTTATAATTTATAAATGACTTTCCTGTCTTACATTGACAGATGTCTCCCTTCACCCACTTTTCTGTTTCCCATCCCCCTGGGAGGGGGTTATATGTAAATCATTGTGATCGATTCCCCCCCCTGCCCCAACTTCCTCTTCACCTCCTGGTATAGCTACTCTCCATATTGGTCCTGAGGGGCTTATCTGTCCTGGATTCCCTGTGTTTACAGCTCTTATCTGTACCCGTGTACATGCTCTGGCCTAGCCGGATTCATAAGGTAGAATTGGGATCATGATAGTGGGGTGGGGAGGGGGAAGGAAGCATTAAAGAACTAAAGGAAATTTGTGTGTTTCATTGGTGCTATACTGCACCCTGACTGGCTCATCTCTTCTTTGTGACCCTTCTGTAAGGGATGTCCAACTGTCTACAGATGGCCCTTTGGGTCCCTACTCTGCACTCCCCCTCATTCACATTGATATGATTTTTTGTTCTGAGTCTTTGATGTCAGATACCTGCTCCCATGAACACTTCATAATCACACAGTCTAGTGTGCTTCTTCCATGTGAGCTTGTGTTGCTTCTCAGCTAGGTGTTTATCTTGTTTATCTTCAAGCCTTTAAAACTCCAGATGCTATATATTTTGATAGCACCATCAGCTTTCTTCACACTTTCTATGCACCCATTTTGTCTTCAGCAATTGTGTTGGGAAGGTGAACATCACAGAGTGCCAGGTTATTAGAATAAAGTGTTCTTGCATTGAGGGAGTACTTGAGTAGAGGCCCAATGTCTGTCTGCTACCTTAATGCTTAACATATAAATATATGTACATGGATCTATTTCCCTATCATTATATAAAATACATTTACAAATGCGCATGCCTGTATTTGAACCTCTATAAATGCCCTTTGCCTTCTAGTTATTTCCTCTATTTCCTTTTACTTTCCTCTAATCCCACTATCATGTTCAGCCTTCATTTGGGTTTCAGTAATTCCTCTTCATTACATTGCCCTTGATCAAGCCCTACCAGGCATCCTACGCCTTCCTCGCCGTTGATTTTGGATCACATGTTCCCTTGTCTCTGGGTTTATTTAATTTTTTTAAAATATACAGTTAAAATTACTAGACAAATGATGAAAGAGAATAAAAAGAGGCTGCTCGGTTTCTCTGGTGTGAAATACCTCAGTACTTGGCTTCGCATGAGAAAAAATTCACAACAAAGCCTGGTTTGTTATCCAAGTGAGTTTTTATAAAGGATGGAAGATGTTTCAGGTCTTATAGTCACTGAGCACAGGCAGCCCTGTGGGACCGATTACACACCCACATGTAGTAACCTGATGCCAGAGAAACTAAGGCACGGCCAAGCAGAAGGGGGAGGAAGGAAAGAGAGCAAGCGGTGGTCTCTCAGTCCAGGTACTTGAGGCCTTTTGCTGGGAGGTGTGGTTGAAGGTATTGGCTGACCCCATTGGCTGAGTTAAGCCCACATGGGCCTAGTTTGGGCCGCCCAGGTGTACTGCCCACCTGACTCGGGCTTGAATTGGCACATGCCCAGTAGTCTTTATGACTGGCTAAGGCTCGCCTGACTCCCCACAGCAACCTCCTGTAGGGGCCTTTAGGCATGTGGGGGGACAACTCCTCTGTCCCTGTCTCTTCCTACCTAACATTTCCCCACTAAAGGAGTATGGACCCAAATCTTTGGGGTGCTGGGCAATGACATCTCTAGCTGCTTCCTGTGGACAAAAGGGGCACAACATGGGGCCTTGGGTTCACACCCTTTCTACTCTGTTGGAAGGGGTTATCCACTCAGGGCCCACAATGGATGAGGTTGGGGTGGTCCAGGAGCTGGTGATTCTGGGGTTGGCAAACTTGGCTCAGAGTCATTGGTAACCTGTGGACTTCTGGAAGAAATAAAACAGGTCCATAATTTAGGTAAGGCAGGCACAAAGTGGGGAGATGGCAGTGCCCTTGGAGGTGTGGGTTAGTGTCACAGGAAATTTAGAAAACTTAGGACTGACAGGCCTGGGGGCCAGTTTGCTTTAAACACAGGGATTGTGTGCATGCATTTACTGGCTTCAAGGCTGTGGTGAGTCTGAGGTAGGGTTTCCTGTGGAGTACTTATCTGGCCTGGGGTGGTGTTGAAACACCCCAACAGTTCTCAGGGGTGCTTGTCTGTAGGCTGTTTTTGAGGAGTCTGGGTGCAACGATTCCACAGTTTCACCTGTGAATGGTGTGCAGGGTCCAGGGAAGAACGTGAGGACAGGATAAGCAGCCCCAGTATCTAGGAGGAAATTTACCGACTTTCTTCCCACATTGATTGCTCACCCGAGGTTCCAGACACATAACAGCTATCTCTTGCTGCTTCCCTGGCCAGGTCCATCTTCAATTAGCAGCTGCCCACTGGCCTGTGGGCACCTCCCTTCCTAGTTATTTGCCATAGGACAGGGGACATCCCTGTGGTCAGTTTGTTTGCAGTGGTAGCATGACTTGGGGTGGGGGGGGGTGGGGCTATTTCAGTTAGGGCAGTTCCGTGCCCAGTGGCCCGGCCCCCACACACATAGCACTTGGCACCTTGTTCAAGAATCTGGGAAACCTGGGAGGCGGGTGATGGGCAGTGGTCAGCAGGGTGGCCAGTTCCTGGGCATGTCTGATGTCTTCTCTTCTTCTCCTGAACCTGCACCTCCCCCTCCTGGTCCCTAGCGTAAAAGGTGTTAGCACTAGTGACCACCTCTTCTAGGGTAGCTCCTTCAGGCTTTAGTGCTAACTTCTGGAGCTTTTTTCAAATGTCTGGTGCGGCCTGTGTGAGAAATTTGTCCCTGAGTGAGACTTGCCCTTCGTACAAATCCATGTCTCCAGGGGTGTGATTCCTTGGGGCTTCTTTTAACCGCCCTCAGAAGGCTATGGGGCTTTCCTCAGGTCCCTGGTGAATAGCTGCCACGGTGGCCTAATTAATGGCCTTTTGTGTGCCTGACTTCAGTCCATTTGTGATGCACACCAGAAAATGTTCCCGTGCCCACCCTTGGGATCATTATACTCCCAAGCAGGGCAGTACTAGGCACAGCTGTTTCTCCTATTGGGTACTTATCATTCATCACATGAAAACTCTCTGCAAACTTCCTAGCACTCATTCTTTCTCAAAATCTGTCATATTCTGTCCTAGTATGACCTTTACCCATCCTTCCAAGCCAAGTCATGCTAGTCATGCTAGGGCGAGGTGCTGGTAGCTCTCTATGTACTGTACAGGTTCATCAGAGGAACTGCCAAGGTCACTTTTAATCTGTCTGAGTTCAATGTAAGGTGACCAGATTTTAACATTGGTAAAGCGGGACACCAGCGGGACACCATCGATAAAACCCATATCCTCAATAATTGCAATACAAAAAAAAAAAACACCCATATCCTGGCGAAATAGCCACATGGCAGCCGAAAACCATATACCCTAGCTTGTGGTGCATTCTTTCAAAAAATCAGGACTTTTTTAAAAATGCCGTGGGATATGGGAAATATTGTTAAAAATCGGGACTGTCCCACCAAAAGTGGGACGTCTGGTCACCTTACTTTTAGGGTGAAAGGCCTGTGAATTGCCTGGGGACCAAACTCCCCAGGTGTCTCTACTAGGGGTAGAACGTTGGCAGGGCCGCCTGTTTCCCAGCCTCTACAGGTTCAGGGTCCGAGAGTGGTGTGGTTGGGCTGGGGTGTGGTAGCCTTCAGTTTCAGGGCCCCTTAGTGGGTCCTAGGTGCACCGGAAACAAAGGTCTTTACTGCTCCTCAGAAGGAAAAATGCTCCAACATAAGGGAAGTCCTTCCACTCCTCCTTCCTTCCACAGAGACGTTCTAGCCGAATCAGGGTCAGAAGGGAAAGTGTGACTTTCTTTGGCCAAGATTCCCCGTCCCCTAGAATGTCCTGAGGCCAGAGGGTACTGCAGAACCACATCAGCTTCTGCTTCTCCAGCACCTCTGGGTCAAATCTATCCCAATTAGACAGGATACCGTGTGGCACCCATCCCTTGGGGACAGCACTGCCTGCCTAGAAAACAAAACAGAAGTTAGGAGAGCCTGGTGCCCCAGAGTCATAACTGCAGTTTCAGCGCCCACCGTTAGGGGCTGTGGAACTGGGGCTTCAAGCAAGTGCCCTGCCTGAGGGAGGGGTTGGGGACCCAGTCTCTATCGGCAAACTGGGCCCTGACTGCTTCTAGAGAGAAAGCACTGGCCACTGGCTTGGGTGACCGTACAGGGCCTGCAGAGGGAACTACTGGCCCGAGCAATTCAGCAAGACCACTGGCTTGAGCGGCCTTTCTGCAACCTGAGGAGGGGGGAGGACCCATCAATTGGCTCAGGGAACATTTTAGGGAAACTGGGATCCTTGGCTGGACACATACTGCCCAGCGGAACTATACCAGGAACGTGCTGAAGGCGGTATTGCTGAAAGGCCTTTGACAACAAACGTTAGCTGTTACTCAGGGGCCTGGCTTTTGAACGCATTTGGTCGAGGCTTCGGCAAAGGAAAACCTGTTGGTACAGAAAAAAAAAAAAACCAAAACGGAACCAGCACACTGGCCAGATGCTAAAGCAAACACCAAACAGGAGCATGCAACTTGTTTGTAAAACCAGGAGAAAACAAAAGGGAAGGGGAAGAGGGCGTCTGACCACTGGGGGACCAGGTGGGCCAGCCTACTAAGTACCACTCCCTGGCCCCCGTGTGGTTGGAGTGCTGGATGCTATTTTGTCCAGAGTCAGTCACCTGCTCAGCTGTCCCACAACAAAAATGGTGGCGGACACTGGATGTTGCCACCTTGTTGGGGAGTGGAGAGTCACATGGTCAGGAAAATGCCAGCTGCCACAAGAGTTGGCAGGGGCAAGCAATGGGAACCAGAATTCTGCCGAGACCAACAGGGTTTACGCTTCACATGAGGCCGTCTTGCTGGCCAGGACCCAAAGCGGACCACTGAAAATCAAAAAGGCTTTGGGGACTGAAATTCTCCAACACTGCAGGTTGCAGTGTTTCAACCCCATCCCAGGAAGTGAGGCTGGGGAGAACATACAAACTCCTGCAAGCACAGAAAGACAGCCCCGCCTAAAAATAGGAGCCACAGATCGAAAGGCAGTCATGAGGGGACGACTTCTGCTGTACATTGCGCATGGCCCCATAGCAGGTCCTAGGGACCCCACAGTCATGTCTGGCTGGGAAGGGTCCAGGCTGGTGTCCTTTCCAACCACACGCCGTGCCGTTTTTAAAGTCCAAGCAAGCCACTTGTTTCCGCAGTCTTGAGATGTAGTCCAAAAGTTGTATGTCCGAGTCACGTGTACCACAATGTCAGGTTTCTCAGGTGGGAAATAACTTGGTTCTTGGCTTCACACAAGAAGAATTCACGCCAAAGCCTGGTTTGTGATCTAAGTTTTTATAAAGGACGGAAGAAGTTTCAAGTTTTCCAGGCACTGAACACCTACACCCACACCTACACCCACGTGTGGTAGCGTGAGGCCAGAGAGACTGTGGTACATCTCAGAGGAAGGGCGAGGAAAAAGAGGGCCCAGCAGTCTCTCGGTCCAGGTATTTGAGGGCTACGGCTGGGAGGTATTGGTTGACCCCATCGGCTGAATTAAGCCCACCTAATCCTAGTTTGCGATGCCCAGGTGTACTGCCCACCTGGCTCGGGCTTGAATTGGCACATGCCCAGTAGTCTTTATGGCTGGCTAAGGCTCGCCTGACTCCCCACAGCAACCTCCTGTAGGGGCCATCAGGCATGTGGGGGGACAACTCCCCTGTCCCTGCCTCTTCCTACCGAACAAAGCCAAGAACCTTTAGATCAAATAAACAATATAAGCAATTTCTTCCTTTTATTGATAGCTTTCTTAGGTGTTTTCTATTTTGGTGATACACTGGATCTCCCTTTTTATACTGACTCAACTAATTAAAACCTCAATATCTAAATAGCAACTCTTTATATAAGTTTTATGTTGAATTCCGTCTTTTCTAAGAACTGGTATGGTTTCTGTCTCCTCATTGGGCCAAGGCGCTAAAAGTGTAAGAACAGCAATGAATTGAAACACACCAACAATGTTAAAAATCATGAATATATGATGTTATTTTTTCCCAAATTTTTGGTTTTAGAAGATGCTTGGAAGCAAATTTATTATAATGCATACTGATAAATAAAGGTGCAAGAATTCCAACACTTATGTTATCTTAATGAGCTCTGATAGTGCAATTAGATTAAGTGTGGGGTTGCTAACTACAAGGTAGGAGGTTCAAACCCAGCAGCTGCTCTGTGGAAGAAAGATGAGGCTCTCTGCTCTGATACTATCTTGCAAATGCTATGGCTTAGTTTATTGTGTCTCATAGGATCCCTATGAGCAGGCAGTGAGCTTGGTTTTATGGTTTTGAGTAATAGATTTAGTAGCTTGATCAGACTGAGGTTTGAATTATGTAACACTTTATGAATGTTTAAGTAGGCCAAGAAAGCAGACACGGTATTGCATTGGGGAAATCTGCTGCACAAGACCTCGGTCAAGTGTTGAAGATCAAAAACACCACTGTGAGGATTAAAGTGTACCTGCTTCAAGCCACTATCTTTTCAATTGCCTCTTGTGAAAGTGGAGCATTGGATGAGGAAGACAGAAACAGCAGCTCTGCAGTTGAACTGAGTGCTGATGAAGAACGATGTAGCATGGACTGCCAACAGAACAGATTTGTCTTGGAAGAAGCACAGCCAGAATAATGTTCTTTGGAATTGAGGATGGTGAGACTTCATCTCTCTTACTTTGGACATGTGATCAGGAGAGACCAATCCCTGGAGAAGACTATCATGCTTGGTGAAATCGAGGGACGGCGAGAAAGAGGATGATTGACCCAGCTGTTGCAATAAAGGGCTCAAACACGGCAACCATCGTGGAGATGGAGCCACGCCAGCGCGTCTCAGGCTCTTGTGCCTCCCAATACTGTGCCTTGCGACCATCTCGGTGGCACTAAGCTGCAGCAACACCAGCAGGTACGGAGTATTTACTTGTTTTGCTTTTTATAATGTAACTATTGATCAATGGATTCATGTGTTAACAGCAATTATACATTTTGCTGTTACTTATCCCTCCTGATTTAAGCAGCCACTTCCAATCACTGTGTAGATTCACTACCTTAGTAGGACTAAAACAGGTGAAATACATTTTTGATCATTTACTTGCCATTTGAACTCACCAGGAACTCCCAGGAGAAAAATCTGGAAGGCTGCTTCTCTAAAGATTTACAGACTTGGAAACCCCCTGGGGGGCAGTTCCTTTCAGTCCTACAGGATTGCTATGAGTCAAAATTCAACTTGACGGCTTGGGTCAATGAAACCAGCACAGCAGAGATGGAATGAGCTTCCCAGAGACTTGATGTGCCAAGGAGCCCGAGTCAATGAGCAATGTCCTTGGGCTACCTGAAGGATGGGGGCTTCTTCCTTTGTCTCAGTGTTTGATCTAGGCTTCTGCTAGTCATTTATTTTCCCAGAGTTGATTTAAAGCGTATAAACACACACACACACTCACACACACACACTCACTCAAACACACACACACGGCCTAGCCTGGAAATGTGGAGCCTTCGTGGTGCGATGGGGACAGCACTTCCACTCTGTCCTATAGGGTCACCAAGAGTCAGAACTGGTCTATAGACCCTCATTTTCCTTGTCCCTTTGCGGTGGGACTGATTTACAGGTAGAATCCTGATCACATTTCAAGTGACCATCCACTATGTTTGATGACAGGTGAGGACTTTCTCCTCATGAACACGCCCAAGATCGGAGTATGGAAAAAGAGAACTTAAAGAGACAAGGAATTGTATCTAGTCTTTGCTCTCCAGATGCTGGTGAGGGAGGAAGTGTAAAGAACCGTGTAACTGGGTCTGGTCTGGGAGTTCTGCGTGGTAATTCCAACAAGTTTCTGAGGTCAGAGAGGACTGAGTGTGAGGTTACATCAAAGCTGCACAAAGCGAAAAAGAAGATATAATTGTTAGGTGCAGAATTTATAGTGTTCATCATATTTCTTTGCAGACTTGTTTATCTCCAATGTGTGAAGATACATCCACAATTGATGTCACGATAGCAAGTTTTCCTTTCTTTCTTTCAAAAACTTAGCAATTGTTATTTACAGAGCACATCGTCAGATTTACATTCAACAGTGTCTCAATTCACCCATTGCAACCCCCTGATGGACCATCACATATCCCATTTCCTCCCCGGGTTTCCTGTTTTTATATATATCTATATATTTCCCTCTCACTGATGATTTTATTTAGCACAGATAAAACTTGCAAAAGGGCCATCTATTCATGTTCTTCGCTGCACAGCCTGGCGGCAGGATTGGTGACTCTTTCTCCGGCGGTGAGTTTGCTCTGCATAGTAAGCCCTGCGGCACAGAAGCAGCACCTCCCGCTCCTCCGCACTATGGACCGGGCACTTGTGGAAAGCGCTGGGCCCAGGTACTGGGTTTTCTTGTTGCCCACGACACCAAGGTTGGGCATCAAGATCTGGCCCTTGAATCTTCTCCGCACCCTGTTGCCAATGCCTCTGGGCTGGCATTTCATCTTGAAGTAATGGTCTGATGGGTGCTGATGAGCTTCTTGGTCCTCTTTTAGGCAATTTTTGGTTTCCAGGGTGTCTGAGGGAAACCAAGTGGTCGATGGGTGATGGCTGCCTCCCTCTGTGGGCAGCGCTAAAGACACTTTCCTGTTTTTACCCCTTTTTTCCTAACCCTCTAAACGTTGTCCTTGGGTAATGCTGCCATTTTGATTTTTAAATGGTTGATCATTCTGACCTGGGGATGAGTTCCGTTCCCAACCTGAAGGGTGACTAAGCGTCACGTTCCTGAAGGTCCCACCAATACTCACATGACCAATAAGTCCAGCTTCCTTTATGTGTTGATGTTTTGCTGCCACTTATTTAATCTGATTGCACAGGGACTGTTCATCTGTTTCTTTTTTAATTTCTTAAGATATGCTTTCTGATGAGGGCAATAAATATACAAATGTGCTTTACATAATTGATGTATGTATGGATTGTGATAAGAGCTGTATGAGCCCCTAATAAAATGATTTTTAAAAATTAAAACAAAAACAAAAGAAATACTTTCCTTGGCACTGCCTTTATTTATTATTTTTATTTTTAAAAATCATTTTATTGGGGGCTCGTTCAACTCTTATCACAATCCATCCATCCACCCATCCACTGTGTCAAGCACATTTGTACATTGGTTGCCATCATCATTCCCAAAACATTTGCTTTCTACTTGAGCCCTTGCTATCAGCTCCTCATTTCCCCCCTCCCTCCCCGCTCCCCTCTCCCTCATGAACCCTTGATAATTTATAAATTTTTTTTCTTTTGTTGCTTTCTTGGGAGATGACTTTAGAAGCACATCCTGTGTTGCAAAACAAACACATATTTTGCATGATGAGTAAGCATTGAATTCTATTGGTCTCTCCCCACCTGGAGCAAAAAGGCATGCAGGACAATCATGGCTGACAGAAGCAATCAGTCCAAAGGACTGGTGCTAGTGCACATACAAAACTCGGTCTCCATGGCTGGAGATAAGAAGAGCTAAATGGTACCCAGCTGCCACTGCTGACCACTCTCAAAGGAATCACAATAGTGGCTTCTGGATGGAGTCGGAGAGAATGTAGAACAACACTCAAAATCATAAAACATTTTTAAAAAGAAAAAAAGACCAGGCTTACCGGTCTGACACCAATTGATGGAACACTAGAGACTATGGCTCTTAGCCACTCTTTAGGCTTAGAACTGAGCTCCCTCCCATGACTCAGCTTTACACGGTGAACTTTATAGGATGAACAATAACGTCAGGGAGGGACACATTCCTTAGGACAACCAACTATATGAGGTCAAAAGGATGGCATTTTCCCAGGAAGAAAGCTCAGAAGGCAGGAAGAGATATTAAAGAAGGAAGAATTGAAACAGTAAACACAGTAAAGAAGTGGAGACTATAATCAATATTGCAAAGCAAGGCACGTATATATGTAAATATATTAATTTATAATGAAAGGGATAGAGTCCAATGTGCATACATTTATATGATAGGTATTAAGATAGCAGACAGGCTTTGGGCCTCTACTCAAGGCCTCCCTAAACACAAGAACACTTGGTTCTGATAACCTGGCACTCTTTGATACTCATCTTCCTGACATGACTGCTGAAGACAAATGGGTGCATAAGCAAATGTGGTGAAGAGAGCAGATGGTGCCTGGCTATTAAAAGATATAGGGACTGAGGTCTTTTTAAAAAAAATCATTTTATTGGGGGCTCATACAACTCTTATCACAATCCATACATACATCAATTGTATAAAGCACATTTGTACATTTGTTGCCCTCATCATTCTCAAAACATTTGCTCTCCACTTAAGCCCTTGACATCCGCTCCTCATTTTCCCCCCTCCCTCCCCACTCCTGTCTCCCTCATGAACCCTTGATAATTTATAAATTATTGTTTTGTCATATCTTACACTGTCCGATGTCTCCCTTCACCCACTTTTCTGTTGTCCGTCCCTCAGGGAGGAAGTTATATGTAGATCTTTGTAATCGGTTCCCCCTTTCCACCCCACCCTTCCTCCACACTACCAGTAACGCCACTCTCAGCCCTGGTCCTGAAAGGATCATCTGTCCTGGATTCCCTGTGTTTCTGGTTCCTATCGGTACCAGTGTACATCCTCTGGTCTAGCCAGATCTGTAAGGTAGAATTGGGATCATGATAGTGGGGCCGGGGGGAGGAGGAAGCGTTTAGGAACTAGAGGGAAGTTGTATGTTTCATCATTGCTACACTTCACTGGCTTGTTTCCTTCCCACGACCCTTCTGTAAGGGATGTCCAGTTGCCTACAGATGGACTTTGGGTCTCCACTCCACACTCCCCCACATTCACAATGATATGATTTTTTGTTCTGATGATGCCTGATACCCGATCCCTTCTACACCTCGTGATCACACAGGCTGGTGTGCTTCTTCCAGGGCTTTGTTGCATCTGAGCTTGATGGCCACTTGTTTACCTTCAAGTTGTTAAGACCCCAGACGCTATATCTTTCTATAGCCCTGCTCCATCAGTTTTCTTCACCACAGTTGCTTATGCATCCTCTTTGTCTTCAGAGATTGTGTCAGGAAGGTAAGTATCATGGAATGCCAGTTTAATAGAACAAACTATTCTTTCATTGAGGGAGTACTTGAGTGGAGGCCCAATGTCCATCTGCTACCTTAATACTAAACCTATAAATATATGCACATAGGTTTATTTCCCCTTTCTCATATATAAATATATTTACATATACACATGCCTTTATTTAGACCTCTATAATTGCCCTTTGCCTCCCTGCTCTTTCCTCTATTTCCTTTTACTTTCCTCTTGTCCCACTATCATGCTCAGCCTTCATTTGGGTTTCAGTAATTCCTTTCAGTTACATTACCCTTGATCATGCCCTACCAGGCCTCTTACACCCTCCTCATCACCAATTTGGATCACTTGTTGTTCCCTTGTCCCTGGGTTTGTTAACACCACTTCCTTTCCCCCCACCTCCCCGTCTCCACAGAACTGTTGGTCCCGTTGTTTTCTCTTCCAGATTGTTCATCCAGCCTATCTTATTTAGACAGACCTGTGAAGATAATAACATGCACAAAAACAAGACAGAGCAAAACAAAGCAACAAAACAAAACAACAACAAAAAGCCAATGACCCCCCCCCCCAAAAAAAAAGTCTGTCAAGGACTGTTTGTTGGCCTTTAGGAGTGTTTTCTGGTTGAGTCTGATGGGGTGCCAAGCCCTGGACCCAAAGTCTATTTTTGGTATTCCCTGGGGATTCCGTTGCTCTGTTCCTCTTGCTGTTCTGTTGCACGCTCTTAGTGTTTTGCCTCGGTGTGGTGGGATCAGATTGGGCAGAATTCCCACACTATGTCTCGGTGTTGTCCCCTGTAGGGCTATGGGTTGTGTCTGGGTTCTTAAAGGCTTGAAGTCAAACAAGCGGACATCTAGCAGGGAAGCAAATAATCCCACATGGAAGAAGCACACCAGCCTCTGTGATCATGAGGTGTTGACGGAATCAGACAATAGGTATCAAAAGATCCAAACCAAGCAACTATATTGATGCAAAAGAGGGGGGTTGAAGTCCATCTGTAGATATCCCCCCTACAGAGATGGTATAAGGTACGGATGATTCAACCAAGGTGCAGTGTAGCACTGACGAATCACACATCATTCCTCTAGTTCCTGAATACTTTCTCCTCCCCACTATTATGACCCAGTGCTACCTTACAGATCTGGCTAGACTGGAGAACACACAGTACAGACAAGAACTCTCCATGCAGAGAATTCAGGAAAGATAAGCTCTCAGGAACAGTAATGGGAGTAGCAATATCATGAGGGTAGAAGGATGGTCGGTAGGTGGGGGGAGGTTGAGAAAAGGGGAACCCATCACAAGATTGGATATATAGCCTCTCTCCCCTGCCCCCCCTGCCCTGCTAAGGGGACGAATAACAGAAATGTGGGTGAAGGGAGACAAAGGACAGTTTAAGATACAAAAGAACAATAACTATATGATTGATCAAGGCTACAGGAAGGTGAGAGGGTGGGGCTGGAGGGGAAAAAGAGAAGCTAACACCAAGGGCTTAAGTAGAAAATGTTTTGGAAATGATGGCAGCATGTGTACAAATGTGCTTGATACAATTGATGTATGGAATGCGATAAGAGCTGTAAGAGTCCCCAATAAAATGATTTCTTTTTTAAAGAGAGAGACTCAACAGCCCACCCCTAAGTCTTAGGTATTAGAAAGAACATTCACGTTCCAAGCTACATTCAAATGTCCTACAAACAACTGGCCCATGGCTACCCTGTGGGCCTAGGGATGCGCCAGTGAGGATGAGGGTCCAGATCTAGGAGGAGGGAGGCCACACTGCTCCAAGAGATTGCCTCAGGAATATGTGGGCTCCAGGTGGGCACATTCCCTTGGCCCTCAGCCTCCTGGTGCCATAGGGGTTCCACCAGAAGAAAAAGAGAGAGGAGGACTTAAAAGCTCAGGGTCTGAGTTAGGGGCCCCTTTTGCCCGGTCTAAAGGGTCGATTCTTTAAAGCAGTAACCACGTACCTTTCCCCCACTTGTGCTGTGTACATGGGTGGGATGCATGGAACTTGAAATAGCTTCTTCTTCTGCTGTATATAGTAGCCCACTTGAGTAATTCCCAGCCCCATTCCCAAGACTTTGAGTTCAGGGGGATTTAAAGGCCCTGGTGGTGCAGTGGTTAAGTGCTCCGCTGCCAACCCCAAAGGCCCACAATTCAGAAGATGTGAGAGCCTGCTTCTGTCAACATCGCAGACGCACAGACTCTCTGGGGGCCAGTTCTGCTTTGTCCTGTAGGGTCACTGTGAGTCCGACTGGACTGGAGGGTAACAGGTTTGGCTGGTTAATGCGCACTGAGGAATATTTTCATTGGATTGCACAGTCACGGCTTCATGTAAGAAATGAAATCGCCCCCTGGAATCTGCGAAGAGAGAAGTAGATGTGGCAGAGAAGTGACGAAGTTGGTGGCCCCTTTGTTTTTCTGAGTCTCACACTTGTACCCGTGTTGCCCTGAATTAACTCCTGCATCCACATACTTGGGTCAACTCTGAGTGGCTGCAGGTGAGGGCCAGGAACTATTTGTCCCATGGTCATGAGGGGGTAAAACTGAGAGCACAACTCTACCTGTTTCTCTCTTAGTTTAAACACCCACACCTGACTGGTCACAGGCCAAAGTTACCATCTTTCACCTTGAAGTTGGAAATAGTACTAGTCCCGCTATCCCTGAGTTCTCTACAACTGTCCCATTTAGTTAGTTTAGTAATTTGGTAGTAGCCAGATCTGGACCCAATTAATTTATAAGTATTTAGCAATTTCCATTGATATTTCCTCTTTAAAAAAATTATTGGGGGCTCTTACAGTTCTTAATACAGTCCATATATACATCCATTGTGTCAAGCATATTTGAACATAAGTTGCCATCATCATTTTCTTTCTACTTGAGCCCTTGGTATCAGCTCATTTCCCGCCTCTTCCCCACCCTCCCTCTTTCATGAACCCTTGATAATTTATATATATTTTTTCATGTCTTATACCAACCACTTTCTCCCTTCACCCACTTTTATTTTGTCCATCCCCCTGGGAGGGGGTTATATGTAGATCATTGTGATCAGTTCCCCGTCCCCCTCCCCGTCCCCTGTCCCCCATCTTCCCCTTTCCCTCCTGGTATCGCTACTCTCATGATTGGTCCTGAGGTGTTTACCTGTCCTGCATTCCCTGTGTTTTGGGCTCTTATCTGTACCCATGTAACACTCTGATCTAGCTGGATTTATAGGGTAAAATTGGAGTCATGAGAGTGGTGGGGAGAAGCATTAAAGAACTAAAGGAAAGTTGTATGTTTCTTTGGTGATATTCTGCACCCTGACTGGCTCGTCTCTTCCTTGTGACCCTTCTGTAAGGGGATGCCCAATTGTCTACAGATGGGCTTTGGGCCTCTACTCCCGCTCCCCCTTCATTCATATCAATATGATTTTTTGTTCTGGGACTTTGATGCCTGATAACTGATCCCTTCGACACCTCATGATCACACAGGTTGGTGTGCTTCTTCCATGTGGACTTTGTTGCTTCCCAGCTAGATGGCCTTTAAGACCCCAGACACTATCTCTTTTGATAGCCGGGCACCATCAGCTTTCTTCACCACATTTGCTCACGCACCCTTTTTGTCTTCAGCGATAGTATCGGAAAGGTGAGCATCATGGAATGCCAGTTTAATAGAACAAAGTATCCTTGCATTGTGAGAGTACTTGAGTAGAGGCCCAATGCCAGCCTGCTTCCTTAATACTTGACATATAGATATATGTACACAGGCCTTGATCCCTATCATTATATAATATATTTCTATATTTACGCCTCTATAAATGTCTTTTGCCTCCTACTTCTTTCCTATTTCCTTTTACTTTCATCTTGTTCCACTATCATGTTCATCCTTCATTTGGATCTCTGTACTTCCACTTGGCTACATTGCCCTTGATCAAACCCCACAAAGCATTCTACGCCCTCCTTGCCATCAATATTAGATCTCTTGTTGTTCCCTTGTCCCTGGGTTTGTTGCCTCCCCACTCCCTTTCCCCTACCCCTCCTCTCCTCTATCCCCTTTCCTGTCCCCCCAGAACTGTTGGTCCCATTGCTTTCTTCTCTGGATTGTTGATCCCACCTATCTTATCTAGATAAACATGCAGAGACAATAATAAGCCCCGAAATAAGACAAAACAATAACTGAGATTTCCTCTTTAACTCACGCTTTATTTGAAAGTGTATGCCTCCATGTTACCCATAGTTTGTGAAGATCCACACAATCAAACACCTTTACATAGTCAATAAGACACAAGTAAACATCTTTCTCATATTCTCTGCTTTTCGCCAAGATCCATCTGACATCAGCAGTGATATCCCTTGTGCCACATCCTCTTCTGAATCGGGCTTAAATTTCCGGCAGCTTCCTACTGATGTCTGATTTCAGCTCTTTCCAAATTATCTTCAGAAAAATTGTATTCTCATGTGATAGTACTGGTAATGTTCAGTATTTCTACATTTTATTGGAATGGGCACAAATACGGGTCTTTTTCAATTCAGTTAGGTAGGTAGACTAGTAAGCGCTTCCAGAATTGCATCAGTTTGATGAAACATTTCAATTAGTAGTCAGTCAATTCCCAGAGGTTTGTTTTTCTTTCTTTCTTTTTTAAGATACACTATTAATTTTTAAAAATCTTTTTGTTGTGAATTAGGTTAAAGTTTGCATAGTTTTACATTCAGCAATTTGAACACATTCTGATTCAACTCATCCATTTAACCCCCTAAACGTACCATCACGTATTCCACTTCCTCCTATTCTTTGTTTCTCATTCTGTTTCTTGGAGGAAGACCCCCCACAAGATAAAATGAAAGTGATTTTATACCCCTAGAGTATGTTGGTTTCTCCCTTGAGCAAAACTTAGCAATTTGTAAGAAGCATTGATCTTTACTCTGATAGATGAAGAACATTTGTTCCCTTTTGCTTAGGCTCAAAATCCCGAGAGCCTTGTCAATAGCCGACTTCCAAAAGATTGGACTTCCGTGCTATCCACATAGTTGGGATTGGGGCCAACCCCATAGACCTCGCTATTGGTTCCCTGCTTCCTGCCAGCATGTTACAGCTCAGGGAGAGGGGCGTATCTGATCAGAGCACACAGGAGCAAGCGAAGAGGGAAGGAGAGACAGTGGAACACATCCTGGTCCACCAAACCCCGAGTTGATATTCCTGCTCAGAGCACCCAATGCACAGAAAGTGTCAGGGGAAGCCAGCCCCTAACACATCATTACGGGTCTGGTAGGTGCAATTTTACAGAGATAATAAGTAAAGATCATTTGACGGTCACACTGGTGCAGCAGTCTCATTACCCATAGGTCTGGGATAGGCAGCAAGGGGGCTGTGTTGACCTCTGACTCCCCCCACCCCCAGATACTTCTCTGAAGAATACAAGGGCTGTGTGTAAGAGCTGGCTCATGACATTGACTGTTGGCCTTTGGTCTAAACAGATTGTAACTTTTCAGAAAGCCTCATGGAATCATTCTGTGTTTTCAGTAGCTAGAAATGTAGACAGCAGTTGAAGTCTGTAGGAGTGATCCTCTGAGGATTCAAAATGTTGTATATTTGGGAACAATTCTGAAAACGCTGATTAAACAGGCATCCATAGAGTTCTGTGAATGTATTGCACTGATACTGTAAAACGTGGACTTTGTGTTTATCTGTCCCTTCTATTTTACTGTAGACAGCAGTGCCCATGTAGCTTTTTAAATTAAAGTCATACATATTTCACAGAAAATCACCTTACTTTTACATGTGTCCTCATTGTAAACAATCCTGTCTTCCTAATTGTTTGTGTGTGTTGGGGGCGGGGAGGGGAGTGTACATGTTCTTCTACCGATTAACTAATTTTTCAGTTTAAATCTGTATTATTTTTTCTACTTTGTTTGTGTCAGAGGGGGAAACATCAATGAAAAGCTAGAATCCGAAAGAAAAAAAAAGGCTAGACAAATCCTCCTAGGCACGTGGCAGTAATCCATGATCAAACCAACCCTTTGGACAAAGCTGTTCACAGTTCTAGTCGGACAGTCAGAAGGAAATCCAGTGGAAGCTGAATCCATGGTTACTGATCATATGCTACCTCTTGAAATGGTTGAGTGTGTGCAGAATTCTAACTTTCTAACAGCACTACACCATGTTTGAGAAATATGATCCGTAAGATATTGACTATTTGGAAATTCGTTCTGGGTACGTAAATTGGAATTCCATGGACTTAGGTACCATGCCTGTACTTTTGAAATATATATGCTCTAACTTTTTTGCTGTCTCTCCACTTTACCAAGCATGATGTCCTTTTCTAGACACTAGTCTCTCCTGATAATATGTCCAAGGATGTAAGATGAAGTCTTGCCATCTCTGCCTCTAAGGAGCATTTGGATGATGCTTCTTCCAAGACAGGTTGGCTAGTTCTTTCGGCCATCAGTGACACTTTCAATATTCTTGTCCAGCACCACCGCTCAGATGCATCTGTTTTTCTTCAGTCTTCCTTGTTCAGTGTCCAACTTTCGCCTGCATAGGAGGTGACTGAAAATACCATGGCTTGGGTCAGGCGCACCTTAGTCCTCAAATCACAGCTTTGCTTTTCAGCACTTTAAAGAGGTCTTGTGGAAAGAAATTTTTAAAAAAGGTCTTGTGTAGCAGATTTACCTAATGCAATGCATCTTTTGATCTCTTGACTGCTGCTTCCATGAGCATTGCTTGTGGTTCCAAACAAGACAAAATCCTTAACAACGTCAACTTTTTCTCCATTTATCACGATGTTATCAAAGGGTTCAGTTGTGGGGACCCTGGTCTTCCTTACATTGAGTCGTAATCCATGTGGAAGGCTGCCATCTGTGATCTTCTTCAGCAAGTGCTTCATGTCCTCCTCATTTCAACATGCAAGATTGTGACTTCTGCATATCAGAGGTTGCTATTAAGTCTGCCTCCAAGCCTGATGCCACATTCTTCTTCACATAAACCAGCTTCTCTGATGAAGTGCTCAGCCTACAGACTGAACAAGCATGGTGAGAGGGCGCAACCCTGATGCACAGCTTTCCCGATTGTAAACCACGCGGCATTCTCTTGTTCTGGTCACACAATTGCCTTTTGATCCATGTACAAGTTTCCCAATGAGCACAATGAAGTGTTCTCGATTTCCCATTCTTCTCAAGTTATCCATTGTTTGTTATGATCCACAAAGTCTAATGCCTTGGCATAGTAAATAAAACACAAGCAAATACCTTACTGGTGTTCTCTGCTTTCAGCCAAGATCCATCTGACGTCAGCAATGATAGCCCTTGTTCCATGACCTCTTCTGAATCCAGCCTGAACCTCTGGCAGCTCCCTGTCAATGTGCTGTTGCAACCATGTCGGATGATCTTCAGCAAAATTTCACTTGCATGCGATATCAGCGTTATTGTTGCATAGTTTGAGCATTCTGCTGAGCCCTCTTTCTTGGAATGGGTACAAATATGGACCTCTTCCAGTCAGTTGGTCAATTAGCTGTCTTCCAAATTTCCTGGCATAGACAAACAAAGTGCTTCCAGTGTTTCTCTCTTTCTTTTTTTAAGTTTATTTTCTTGGAGGCTCTTAAAAGTCTTATAACAATCAATGCATCAATTGTATCAAGCATATTTGTCCATTGGTTGCCATTGTTATTTTCTAAACATTTACTCTCTATTTGAGCCTTGGTATTGTTAGGCAGACTAGCTCAGGGATGGGGAATGTCCATTAACGCATGCTCAGAGAGCCAAGCATGGGAACAAGGAGCGGTGCATTGCACATGCTCAGAGGCTCAGGTTTCCCGCCAGTAGGCCTGGGTGGGCGCTAAACCTGGATTGGCCCACCTGGGTCAGGTGAATTCAATTCAGCCAATGGGATCGATCAGGGGTCGTCCACCATGCCACCCCGTGGAATCCTTGAAAAGTCAGGAGCCTGGAGTCGGGAGGAGGCAGAGAGAGAACTTTGTCTGCATGATGCTGAGCAGCCTCCGCCAGGCTGCATGGTCGGGAGGAGTCCTATGGGTACCGTGTAAACCTGAAACTTCTTTTAACTCTCATAAAACTCACTTGGATCACGAACCAGGCTTCGGCGTGAATTATTTCTCGCATGGAGCCAAGGACCAAGGTACAACTCTATCTCCAGAAGGATCTAACATTAAGTGGTGCCGTGACTTGGATATATCAGTTAAAGCCGGCTCCAAGGGCTCGCCTCCCTCCCATCCTGGTCTCACTGGTTTCGGGCACTTTCTGGACTCTTTTCACCTCACCACCCTCGGGAGACACGCGTAGCTGGAAAGGAGCCAGGCTGAACTGCTCCGGCAACGTCTGGGAGGTGGATGGCTCCCCAAAGCGACTCATGGGAGCACTTGTAATGTATTGTTGCAACCCCATCCTTTTGGTGTTTGGGATTTTACGTCTGCCTTTCTGTGCTTGCCTTGCCGGGAGCTTGCATGTTTCCCCCAGGCTAGATTCTTTTGAGGGGGCTGGGACACTATGGGCAGCAGGTTTGGAGAATTGCCTGTTTTGTGCTCTGGCCAGCTGGATGGCTGGGTGCGCCGGCATGAACTCTGTTGGTTCCTGCAGGACTGGCTCAGATGGCTGGCCCAGGCTGGTTTTCCTCTAGGCCGCAAGCTGCGGTTGCCATTTCCTGGACCATGTGAGTCACCATGCCCTGGCAGCTTGGCACCACCTGGTGTCCATCATTTTGGCTGCAGGGCAACGGAGCACATGACTCTGCCAAGATGGTGCCCACCGCTCCAACCACGTGGAGGGGCAGTGCGTAGGTAGCTAGCCCCTGCTCTAGTCTCGGAGCCAAATGTTTCCCTTCTCCCCCCCCCTCCCCCATTCCCTTTAGCTTTCCCTGGTTTTTCAAACAAGTTGCTGCAGTGTTCGACCAGTGTGGGTTTGTTCCTTAATACCAGTTGGCCTTCCGTGGCCCAGGCCTAGGCCAAAGGTGTTCGGAAGCCACGCCCGAGTAACTGTTAACTTTCACCTTCCAGTGATGCTGCCTCTGGCACTTTCTGGGACAGCTCTTAATACAGTTCTGCCAACAGGATACTCCAGCCAGAAATTCCGATTCTTTAAAGGTTTCCAAGCTGCCAGATAAACATTCCTTCCCTTCAGAGATTTGAGAGTCTGCTCCTGCCAGCAGGTGTCTTTGAAGGCCTTGTGGCCACACCACACAGTGGCCCTCGTAGCTTGTGGTCTAGAAAACAGTGGGACCAAAATGTCGCGACTGGCCTTGGACCCTTCCCTTGGGTGGGGGCAGCTGCCGGAGGCCTCAGATTAACGGCACTCCAGATGTGCACGCTGAATATGCGATTATTGACCTTGAGGCATCAAACTCTCAATAGCCTTCCTTGTGTGTTTTCTAGATGGGGTTTACCAGCTCGGTACCCAGGAATTGTCCCCTCAGATGTATCCTGTTCAATCGGAAAAGATTTGATCCAGAAAGGCTGGACAAACAGTAGCTGATTATGCTTTGCAATTCTATTTGGCCACAGCATGTTTTAGAGAAAGGGGAATCGTGGCCAGCCATCGGTACACTTTCCCTTCCAACCTTGCAACAGCGAGAACATTTTTGTGGAACGATGGAGAGGTGGTGAGAAATGCTGTATGTTAGAGCATTTTTCCTTTTGAGGAAGAACAAAGATCTTTATTCCCAGTGCACCCAGGACCCCCTGAGGGACCCTGGACTTAGGGGCAACTATTACCCCAACTCTGAAACAGCCTGGAATATTCTACTTGTAGTGGAGGCAGCAGAGGAACTTGGTCCCCAGGCAATTTACAAGCCTTTTACTCTAATGGAACTCAAGCAAATTAAAATGACTCGGGCAGGTACTCTACCAAACCCAAACAGTACACTGAACACTTCCAGCACCTCACCCGAGCCTGTGATCTAACCTGGAAAGATGTCATGGTCATACTGGGACAGACCATGACAGACTTTGAGAAAGAGCGGGTGTTCAAAGGTGCTGGGAAGTTTGCAGAGTTGTTACATGTAATAAATAAAAAGTACCCTGTAGGGGAAACTAGTGTAGCTTTAACAGACCCTGCTTGGAATCACAGTGAGCCTCAGGAGAAGTGGGCACGGAAACATTTCCTGGTGTGCATCACGGGTGGACTAAAGTCAAGTAGGCAAAAGACCATTAATTATGCCAAGGTGACAGTGATTCACCAGGGACCTACTGAGTCTCCTGTAAACTTTTTAGAGTGGCTAAAGAAAGCCCCAAAGAATCATGCTGCTGTAGCTATAGAATCCTGAGGGGCAAGTCTTGCTCAGGGACAAGTTTCTCACACAGGCCGCACAGGACATTCGCAAGAAACTCCAAAAACCAGTGCAAAAGCCTGAAGGAGCTACCCTGGAGGAGATGGTGGCTTGTGCTAATACAACTTTTTACAATAGGGAGCAGGAAGGCGAGGCTTGAGCCCGGGAGAAGGAGGAAAGAAAGGACATTAGGCATGCCCAGGTATTAGCTGCACTCAATAGCCGACGCCCGTCGAATGCCTCCCAGGTTACCCAGACCTTTGAACCAGGTACCAAGCGCTACATTTGCCGGCAACCAGGTCATTGGGCTAGGAATTGCCCTAACCAGAACAAGCCTCCTCAGATGCCATGAGTCCATTGCAAGCAGACTGGCCACTGGGCAGGCCTCTGTCCTAAGGCCCCAAACCAGGAGGGGAGGTGCCCATAGGCCAACGTGCAGCTGGTGATGGAGGAGGAGGTTTGAAGGCGCCCAGTCCAGACGGCCCAGCAGCAAAAGATAACTGTTATTGGTCTGGAATCTAGGGTGAGCATCGACGTGGCAGGAAGGTCAGTGAACTTCATTTTGGATACTGGGGCCACCTCTGTCCTTATTTCCTTCCCTGGACCCCTGGCACCCTGCACCTGCTCCATCTGGGGAGTGTCAGGAAACCCTGCAGTTAAATATTTTACTTAACCTCTCAGATGTCTTTGGGATAACTTCTATTTTTCTCATAGATTCCTAGTGATCCCTGAATGTCCAGTTCCTCTAGAAGGCCGAGACATACTGTCCAAACTGCACACCTGCATAGTCATCTGGCCTCATCTTCATCCCTCTACAGCTTTCCAGTTGTTCCTCACAGTGGAGAAACCTGAAATTCCCCCCACAGGAACCGTGGGAACAGACAAATACTCCTTTGAGCCACCAGACGGTCTTAGGATGATATTTCATTGCCACCCCAGGACAGATGAAGGCTACACAGATGATTCTACCTCAGACCCCTCCCAGCCTTTAGGCCAGTGAAGGCCTTGTTTTTGGCAAATGTATTCAGTGTAACTTGAATTTCTTCCTTCAGCACCATTGGTTCTTGCTCCTCTGCTACCTCCTGGAATGGTGGACTTTGGACTAACTACTTTTGGTCCAGGGACCCTGTGTGTTCTTTCCATCTTCTCTTGATGCTTCCTGCACCATTCAATATTTTGCTCATAGGCACTTTCAATCTTGCAACTCCAGGCTAGAATATTTTCTTGAGTTCTTTCGGTATTCTTACTGATTCTTATAAGAGTGTTCCTTTAATAACAATATACTATGTTTTATCCCTGTTAATATTAGTGCCTAAAATGTTATATCGTCTAGTTTTAGCATTACTTTATCAGGCTTCTTTTGGTTATACATTTTCCTAGTAAGTATTTTTCATCCTTTTATGTTTGACTTTTTTGTATGTACACGTTTTGTATGTTTTGTTTTTTTGCTATACCTTAGAAACATCATATAGCCCATTAAAAATTCTAATTGATAGATGTTTTTACATATAAGTATAGTCCAGTCATACTTATCATGATTTCTGGTATAGTAAGACATATTTCTAACATCTTAGTAAGGGTTTTCTAATCATCTTTTTTGGACATCATTTTATTGGGAGCTCATACAGCCCTTACCACAATCCATCCATCCATCCATCCATTGTGTCAAGCATATTTGTACGTCTGTTGCCATCATCATTTTCAAAACATTTTCTTTCTACTTGAGTCTTTGGTATCAGCTGTTTTTTTCCCTCTCCCTCCCTCATTTTAAAAGAAATCTCTTTGTCCCCTACTGCTGTTTCATTCTTAGCTGAATTAAAAAGATTGCTGAGGAAAGAACTAGGAGGCAAAAGCTAGTTATAGAGGTAAAGCTATAGCATGTATAGATGTAAGTACATTAGCTTATAATAAAAGGGATAGAGGCCAGTGCACATATGTTAAGTATTAAGATAACAGATGGACAACTTTGGGCCTCTACTCAAGGCCTCCCTAAACACAAGAATACTTTTTCCTAATAATCTGGACCCTTCTATACTCACCTTTCTGACAGGATTGCTGAAGACAAAATGGGTACATAAGCAAATGTGGTGAAGAATGCGAATGGTGCCCAGCTATCAAAAGATAAAGCACCTGGGGTCTTAAAGGCTTGAAATCAAGCCAGGAACCATCTAACATGGAAGCACAAAAGCTCACATGGAAGAAGCGTATGCCTGTGTGATCATGAGGTCTTGACAGGATCAGGTACTAGGTGTCAAAAGATCCAAAACAAAAATGATATCGATGTGAATGAAGTTAGTTGGAGTGTAGACCCAAAACCCATCTGTAGACAATTGGACATCCCCACATGGAAGGGTTGCAAGGAAAGGACGATTCAACCAGGGTGCAGTGTAGCTTCGACACATGGAATTCAGGGCAGGCAAAACCCTGAGGAACAGTAGCAGGAGCAGTGATATTATGAAGATAAGGGATGGTAGGGGGTGGGGTGGGAAGATGGAGAAAGGGGGAACCCATCATAAGGTTAGATATATACCCCCCTTCCCAAACGCTGTCAAATAACAGAAATGTGGGTGAAGTGTAAGACACAAAGTAACAATAATGATATATAATTGATCAAGGATTCATGAGGGTGTTGCGGGGGCTGCGAGGTTGGATAGGGAGGAGAGGAGCTGATTCCCAGAATTTTCCCAGGACCAGTGTGGAAATCATCATAAAGGTTAGCAGACAGACCTGGAATTATATATCCTTTTTGTTTACTTGCTAGTTATTATCTTTTTCCCCTCTTTTTACTCAGTCTTTTGTTTTCTTCTTGCTGTGTCTCTGTTATTGTTGGTTGCCTACCTGTATTAGATAGGCATGGGAAGCAAGCTTGATGAGAAAACAACAAGACAGATGGTTCCAGAAGGACTTGGGGTGAGAAGGACGCAGGCCAAGGGAGCAGTGAGCAAACACACCATAGATAGTAGAATAGCTAGGAAATTAACATCAACAATGAGGAGGACATAGAGATCCTGGGGGTATTGGAGCAACAGCAATCTAGCCGAGAGGAATTACTAAGAGACAGAAGAAGGGTGAGGGTGGTGGTGGGACAGGAAGGAAACAGAAGAAAGATCGAGGAAGCAAAGTTATGGATAGAGGAATAAACATGTTCCTATGTTAACATATTAATTCATAATAATAGATGTATTGGCTTATGTACATATATTTATATGGCAATACACTGAGGCAGTGGATGACTTCAGGTCTCTCCTCATGGCCTCCTCCCTCCATGCAAGACAACTTTGTTCTAACAAACTGGCATTCTGTGATGCTCACCCTCCCAGCACAATTGCTGAAGGAAAAAATGGTTGCATAAGCAAATGTGGTGAAGAAAGAGAATGGTTCCTGGCTATCAAAATATATAGTGCTTTGCATCATGGCCCACCAGGCCAGGAGGTTGATGTTCCCAATTAGAGCAGCCAGTCGACAAAGAGGACCACATGGCCGCCCCACTATGAGACATGATGCCCCTCACTGACCCATAGCCCTACAGGCAACAACACCAGAGACACAGGGTGGGAATTGCACCCGATTGGATCCCGTCACACTGAGGCAAAACATTAAGGGGGTGCAACAGAACAGCAAGGGAATAGAGTGGCGAGGTCCCCAGGGAATACTGAAGGTGGACTTTGGGACCAGGGCGTGGTGCCCCAACAGGCTGGACTGAAAAACACTCCTAAAGGCCAACAAACAATCCTTGAATTAACTATAAGCTTTTGTTTTTGTCATTGGTTTGTTGTTGTTTTGTTGTATATTGTTGCTTGGTTGTGCTCTGTCTTGTTTTTGTGCATGTTATTATCTCCACAGGTCTGTCTAAATAAGATAGGCTGGATGAACAATTGGAGGAAAAACAATGGGACCAATAGTTCCGATAGTTCCGTGGGGACATGGGAGAGGGGAAGGTGGGGGAAAAGGTAGTGGTGTTAATAAACCCAGGGGGAACCGATTACAAGGATCTACATGTGACCTCCTCCCTGGGGGACAGACAATAGAAAAGGGGGTGAAGGGAGATGCCGGACAGGGCAAGAGATGACAAAATAATAATTTATAAATTATCAAGGGCTCAAAAATAAAATCAAGGGCTCATGAGGGAGTGGGTAGCGGGGAGGGAGGGGGGAAAAAGAGGACTTGATGCAAAGGGCTTAAGTGGAGAGCAAATGCTTTGAAAATGATTAGGGCAAAGAATGTACGGATGTGCTTTATACAATTGATGTATGTATGGATTGTGATAATTGTATGAGTCCCTAATAAAATGTTGGAAAAAAATTAACCCAGGGACAAGGGAACAACAAGCGATCCAAATTGGCGGTAAGGAGGGTGTGGGAGGCCTGGTTGGGCATGATCAAGGGTAATGTAACTAACAGGAATTGCTGAAACCCAGGTGGGGACTGAGCATGATAGTGGGATAGGAGGGAAGTCAAAGGAAATAGAGGAAAGAGCTGGGAGGCAGAGGGCATTTATAGAGGTCTAGATAAAGACATGTACATATGCAAATGTATTTATAAATGAGGATGGGGAAATAGATCTATGTGCATATATTTATAGGGTTAGTATTAAGGTAGCAGAAGGACATTGGGCCTCCACTCAAGTACTCCCTCAATGCAAGAATACCTTCTTCTATTAAATTGGCATTCTATGATGCTCACCTTCCTGACACAACTGCTGAAGACAAAGCGGGTGAATAAGCAAATGTGGTGAAGAAAGCTGATGGTGCCCGGCTCTCAAAAGATATAGCATCTGTGGTCTTAAAAGCTTGAAGGTAAACAAGTGGCCATCTGGCTCACAAGTAATAAAGCCCACATGGAAGAAGCACATCAGCCTGTGTGACCACGAGGTGCTGAAGGGATCAGTTATCAGGCATCAAAGAATAAAAAAATTATATCAATGTGTGCTCACCTCCCTGATACGATCGCTGAAGACAAATGGGTGCATAAGCAAATTTGGCAAAGAAAGCTGATGGTGCCTGGCTATCAAAAGATATAATGTCTGGGGTCTTAAAGGCTTGAAGGTAAACAAAGCGGCCATCTAGCTCAGAAGCAACAAAGCCCACATGGAAGAAGCACACCAGCCTGTGTGATCACAAGGTGTGAAGGGATCAGGTATCATCAGAACAAAAAATCTTACCATATTGAATGAGTGGGGGAGTGCGAAGTGGAGACCCAAAGCCTATTTGTAGGCCACTGGACATCCCATTACAGAAGGGTCCTGGGGAGGAGAGGAGACAGTCAGAGTGCAATGTAGCAATGATGAAAAATACAACTTTCCTCTAGTTCCTAAATGCTTCCTTCCCCTGCCCCCACTGTCATGATCTGAATCCTACCTTGTAAGTCTGACTAGACCAGAGGATGTACACTGGTACAGATGGAAACTGGAAACACAGAGAATCCAGGGTAGATGATCCATTCAGGACCAGTGGTGTGAGTGGCTATACTGAGAGGTTATAGGGAGGGTGGGTTGGAAAGCGGGAACCAATTTCAAGGATCTACATGTGACCTCCTCCCTGGGCGGGACATACAACAAAAAAATGGGTGAAGGAAGATGTGGGACAGGGCAAGATATGACAAAATAATAATTTATAAATTATCAAAAGTTCACGAGGGAGGGGGGAGTGGGGTGGGAGGGCAAAGAATGAGGACCTGATGCCAGGGGCTTGGGTGGAGAGCAAATGTTTTGAGAATGATGAGGGCAATGAATGTACAAATATGCTTTACACAATTGATGTATGCATTGATTGTGATAGGAATTGTGTGGAAAACGATATAGTGTGTTGTGGGAGTATAAAGAGACTTTTCCCCAGCTTTGTCTCCCCCAGAGACATGCCAAGCATTGGGGGCTTTTTGCTGGCATGTGGGGGGAGGTCAGATGCTTGCAGTCATCCTCCCTGAGGGTGATCAGTCAGTCCCAGACTGCAGTGGGCCCTGCTCCCTGCTGTTAAGGACAACGGCTACTTCTCCCTGAGGCTTGGGACCATTAGCTTGGTTCCTCTAGGTGGGGTTTACACTCTACTGACCTGCTGATAATGGTTCCTGTGGGAATCCAGAGAACAGGTCAAACCCGCTCAGTGACATCAAGTTAGACTGCCATCCTGAATCTAGGATCTGCCCATCTTGTCACATGAATAGCCCCAACCCCTCCCCTTCCTATTGTGTGTCTACCCCTAGATTGTCCCCCTCTCATTGCTGTATAGCCTAAGTGCAAGCCCTTCCTGTGACATACGTCTTTATCTATAATTAGTGGGCTTGCACATTCCCCTCAGATATATATAGGCAGGGGTTAATAAAGGATCTCTATCTTGGCTCCTCCCCTGATCTCTCATCGGCTCCCCCACTCCTCTCCCTTCCTTGTTTCCCTGTTCCCTTCCCGCTGTCCTCCTTCCCTTCTCTCTCTCCATGTGGAACTGTAAGCTGAGGAGAGCACTTCATCAAGCTCTACCCGGCCTCCCACACCCTCCTCGCCATCAATTTTTGGTCACTGGTTTTACCCTTGTCCCTGGGTTTGCTAACACCCACTTCCTTTCCCCTGCTCCCCCCACTCCCATGTCCCCCAAGTTTCTGTTTCTTATAGGGCAGTGACCTAATGCTGTGACCCTTTAATACAGTTCCTCATGTTGTGTTGACCTCCAACCATATTTTCGTTGCTACTTCATAACTGTAATTTTGCTACTGTTATGAATTGTCATGTAAATATCTGATAGGCAGGATGTAATTTCATTGTTACAAATTGAACATAATTAAAACATAGTGATTAATAAATAATATTTATTTCTTATGACCAATAAATGAAGTTTTTGTTTTGAAGCATGGTGTAGCATGGGTAACAGTCTTCACGTCGGGTACTCGTATGTGGGCGTATCTGCATGTGGGAAGACCCTCCTGGAGATGGATAGAGGAGTGGTGTCTGGGTTCTTAAAACATCGGAAATTGTGTTTTCCAATGGTCTTAGCCAGCCCCTGTGAAAGGGTCATTCAACCCCCCAAAGGGGTTGCGACCCACAGGTTGAGAACCACTGTTATAGGGTATCTCAGTTCCTAATAGACAGTGTTATGGTTTGAATTGTGTGCCCGCAAAACACGTGTTGTAAACCCTAATCCATATACCTATAGTTATAATCTTCTTTGGGAGTTTGTTGTTGGTATCACATGAAACAGTTTTAGTATATGGTGTATTTTTTTTTAAATGTTTTATTGGGACCTCATACAGCTCTTATCACAATTCATACATACATACATCTAATGTGTCAAGCAATTTGTACATATATTGCCATCATCATTTTCAAAATGTTTTCTTTCTACTTGAGCCCTTGGTATCAGCTCATTTTCCCCCTCTCCCCCCTCCCTCATGAACCCTTAATAATTTATAAAAAAATATTTTTCATGTCTGTATCAGTCTGGGTACTTTAGAGAAACAAATCCACAGAAACTCATGTATAAGAGAGAGTTTTATATAAAGGTGTGTGCATCAAGAAAACATCCCAACCCAGTGCTGCCCAAGCCCACAAGTCCAACATTAACCCATTTGTCCAACACCAATCCACAAAATCCTCCTCCATCTCCTCACTGCAGGAGGAAAGCCGAGTCAGTGAATGTGTAAGCATCTCAGTGCTGGCAGGGGTCTCCACACGGCTTCTCCAGCACCCAGGGCTACATCAGGGTAGGTCCATGTGGCTTCTCCTCAGGGATGTCTTGCCAGCTGAAGCAGGGAACTGCTAAGGCAGCTGCACCCTGGTGCAACCATCACAAAGCAAGAGGCCCGAGAACTAGAAAGGCAAGGCTCACTGAGCCATGTATCCCCACCCCACCCCCCGCCCTTCAATTAATCCCACCTGTGTTTATCGGCCAGGTTGGCACAATAAACTAACTCAATGTCTTATACTGACCAATGTCTCCTTTCACCCACTTTTCTGTTGTTCATTCCCCTGGGAGGGGGTTATATGGAGATCATTGTGATCAGTTCCCCCTTTCTTCCCCCACCTTTCCCTTCCTCTCCCTGGTATTGCTACTCTCATTATTGGTCCCGAGAGGTTTTTCTGTCCTGCATTCCCTGTGTTTCCAGCTCTTATCTCTACCAGTGGTGTACAGTGTGTCTTAAGTAGATTTCCTTGTAGATATGAAAGAGATAAAGCAAACAAGTGTACAAGTTCAGATGGGGAAAGATATATGCTATGACACATGGAGCTCACCACGGAGCTGAGGAATTCAAATTGTAGAGAAAAGGACCTTTTCCCAAAGCCTATAGAGGGAGCAAAATTTCTCTTAATGATGGCACCCCGAATTCAAATGTCTAGCTCCCTAAATTATGAGAACTACATTTCTGCTGGTTAAAGCTATCCACATGCAGTATTCGTGCTACATCACCAGTAAATAGCACAGTGTCCCTCCTTCCTGCTTTCTGATGTGTGGATGGCTTGACTGGGGCTCCAGCAACCCTTTTGTGTGTGAATGCTAGCAGGAGTTTAGGATTCTGAGGACATGTGTTTAAGCTGAGTTCAAGTGTGTATACAAGTGTTCAGTGAGAGAGATGAGCCTCGTTTTGCTAATCTATCACAGACGAGAGGTACGATGGGGAAGTTCTAAAGTTTCCCTTAAAGTCAAAGACCAGTGCAAAACTCCTTTCCAACTCAATACCTTTAATACTTCTACTCTGCTTCGAGGTCTGGGACCTCACAACACTGCCACCAGGTACCAAACCAAATCTGGGGGTATCTAGTGCTCTGAAGTCTATGTATGCTACCTGGCTGGATGAAACTCCTTTGAAAGCATGAAGTCAGAAAATACAATTACCTTGAACTGTAAACAAGCTTGATACACTTCTTACCTGGCTACCTGGGCTCTCAAGGAACCTTTGAATTAGCAACAAGATAAATGCACTATGTTGTATTGCTGTTATGTGTCCGTTGGGAATGGTGGGTCATCTTGTTCCTTCCTGTACATGGCAGCATAAAGACATTGGGACCCAGCATTCCAAGCACTAGTATTATGTTCCCTGTATTTCTTTTGAAGGAGAATGGCAGATCCAAGGTACAAGAAACAACACCGCAAACACCTCTGCTCTTGCTTCTTTTCTGGACTTGTGCACCAGGGCAAAATAGAAACACTTTCATTGTTCTCAGTTCTGTGAGATCAAGAGAATGTGTTGGGAATGGATGGAACACAGAGTCAATAGTATGGAAAGTCGAGGTATTATGAATGGAATAGGCATTTAATAAGGAGGGATAAAAAGGAAATAGAATAGGAGAAAAATTTCCTCTACATATATGGAGGGTTTTAATAGGATATTGTTATTGACTTCATTTCTTGAGATGGGCTAGCTAAATAGATATGGTATGCTTCTTTAAAAGCAAAACAAACAGACAGACAAAATCCCTCCAGATTTCCAATAGGGAATCTGGTCTCTTTTAATGATTTTTAGTTTTGTGTCACATTTTTTTCTCCCACTCTATCTAGGACTTTTGAAAGTGATCCTTTTTCAGAGCCATTGGCAGTGATAGTCAGGTGCCATCTAGCCTTTCTAGTCTCGGGGTTACGGAGTCTGATATCTGCATGGCCCACAGTCTGTCAGAATAAGACAGACGCTCACATCCATGGCGGTCCATAGGCACTATTGGACAGCAATAATATATGAAAATTATAATAAAGTCATAGAGAATCGGAGAGGTAGGAGAGAAGATAAAATGAAAGAGTCAGACACATTTCATGGTAGCATGTTCACCTCCGGGGTGGTCATGATCTTAGCAGCCAGGTCCGTGCAGAGAGATGAGGAGAGGGGAGAGACCCTTTTATTTCTGACCAAGGCCTATATATACTTAGGGACGTGCAAGCCCCCGTGGTTACAGGTAACAACATACGTTACAGGAAAGGGTTGTGCCATCAGCAATTCAGCAGTGGGAGGCGGACGATCTAGGGGTGTACACGTAATACGAAGAGAGGGATTAGGGGTACACCTGTGACAAGATGGGCCAATCCTCGATTCAAGATGGCAGCCTAACTGTAAGATCTCTCTCTGGGCTACAGTTACACCTCAGTCCTTGGCTCCGCACGGGAAAGAATTCACGCAGAAGCCTGGCTCATGATCCAAGTGAGTTTAATGAGAGTTAAAAGAAGTTTCAAACCGATCTTGGAGATCTATGTGTGACCTCCTCTCTGGGAGATGGGCAATGGGAGGGTGGGTGAGGGGAGACGCTGAGCAGTGTAAGATAAGATATAATAATTATTTATAAACTATTAAGGGACCAGGGGGAAGTGGGGAGCGGGGGGGGGGGCGGGGAAGGGAAACCGAGCTGATTCCAGGAACCCAAGTGGAAGGTGAATTTTGAGAATGACGAGTGCAACGAATGTATAAGGGTGCTTTGCTCAATTGATGTATGTATGGATTGTGATAAGAGTTGTATGAGCCCCAATAAAAAGATTTATTAATTAAAAAAGAAAAAGAAGTTTCAGGTTTTACGCGGCACCCATAGGATTCCTCCCGACCATGCAGCCTGGCAGAGACTGCTCGGCTTCGCGCAAAGATCTCTCTCCCAAGTTCTCCTCCCAAGTTCTGCTCCAAGTTCTTTCTCAAGTTCTCTCTCCAGTTCCTCCTCTCTCCCACTGGCTCCTGCCTTTTCAAGGATTCCAGGGGGAGGCGTGGTGGACGACCCCAGATCGACCCCATTGGCTGGATTGAATTCTCCTGGCCCAGGTGGGCCGATTCAGGTTTAACACCCTCCCATGCCCACCAAGGGGAAAACCTAGGTCTTTGAGCATGAGCAGTGCGCCGCCCTTTGTTCTCGTGCTTGGCTCTCTTGGGCATGCGCCAATGGACATTCCATCCCTGCCTATCTGCCTAACAGAACCTTGGTCTTCTTTGAGCTGGCTTGACTTATTCTGAGCTCTCCTTCAGGAAAGCAATAAGCAGGGTGTGAGCCTCACCTAAGGTGGGACAGACAACAGGGTCTGATTGCTCTAGATGGCTGAAAGCCCTCAGGGACATAACTTTTAACTAGCTTGCTTCCAAGTGTGCTTCAATCATTTACCACATGTTGCAAGCAGTGTCCTAGACTGGGCATTCAATAAATAAGGGGAACAACCTGGGGAGAAACTTTTTTGTATCCCCCAGTTTTTGTTTTTCATTTACTTCTTTTTTTCTTTCATAATTACCTCTTTTCTTCTGGTGGCTGTCGCTTACTATGCCACTCTTTTTATAATTGTTAGAGATGTTGGGTCCACATACTGATTTTGGTTCTTTCTTCTTTTTAAATGATTTTATTCGGGGCTCTTACAGGTCTTAACACAATCATACACGCATCCACTGTGTCAAGCACATTTGTACATATGTTGCCATCATCATTTTAAAAACACCTTCTTTCTACTTGAGCCCTTGGTATCAGCTCATTTCCCACCTTCCTCTACCCCCTTCCTTCTTTTTGATATGTGCATAATATTGCTACACACGGTCCTCTGAGAACTACTTTTGCTATGTCTCAAAGGTTTGGGGTATGTTGTGTTTTCATTCTTGTTTGATTCAAGGAATTTTTAATTTCATTTTTAATTTCTTCTGTTCTTTCGTAGTTACTAAGCAGAGTGTGACTTAATTTCTATATATTTGATATTATTTTCTTGTACTTCCTATCGCTGACTTCTAATTTTATAGCACTGAGAAGATCTGAGAAGGTACTTTGCAACATATGGCCTATTCTGGAGAATATCTCATGGGCACTGGTAAAGAATATGTATTGTGTTGTTGTTGTGTGGAATATTCTGCGTATATCTTTCTAGTTATTCTATCCTTCATCAAAAATGGTGTATTAAAATCTGCTATTGTTGTAGAGTAGCTTTTTTCTCTCTTCAATTCTGTAAGAGTTTAATGAACATATTTTTAAAGTACATTATTGGGTGCCTAGATATTTATTACTGTTATGCTCTTTTGTTCAATTGATATTTTAATCATTATATGATGCTCTTATTTGTCTCTTATGCTGGTTTTCCCTTTAGAGCCTATTGTATCAGAAACAGATCTCACCGCTCCTGATTATATATATATATATCCCCTTTGGTTTTTAGTCCATTTTTATCTTTGTATCTAAGGTATGTCTCTCTTGTAGACAGCATATTAATAGGTCTCTTTGCTTTCTGTTCTGTGACTCTCTGTCTCTTGACTGGTGTATTTAATCCACTTACATTCAGTATAATTATTTATAGGTATGGATTCATTACTGTCATTTTGCTGCGTGTTTTCTTCTGATCCTGCTGGTTTCTTTATGCTTTATTCCTGTACTGCCTTCATTTTGTTTGTCAGTGTTCTTGTCATTTTCATCGTATTATTCCAGTGTTTATTAAACCTTTACGATTTTCCTCTTTTTTATTTTGATGAAGTGTGTTCATTGTCTTTGAAATTACTTTCTAATTTATTTACTTCCCAAGTTTAAAGCAATCTGTTAAGTCTTGGAATCTATTTGATTTCCTCTGTTTGAAAGTTCTGGGACTATATCAGTCCCTCTGATTTATACTTGTTTTCATTATGAACTTATATTTTTGGTCTCTAGCTTTAGTCTTGAGGGTTTGTTTTACTTTTTCTACTTTTATGAGGCTGACTTCTGTGTGGTGTCTTCATATGCGTTGATCTCCAGTTGCTACCTACTACTTATGTTTCTTTTTCCAAAGAAATGCCCTTAGTATTTCTCATAAGGTTGGTCTATCTTTTTAAAATTCTTTTAATTTCTGTTTAATTGGAAATGTCCTCATTTCCTCATTGTATTGGCAGGACAATTTAGCTGCATACATGGTCTTTTCTCTCAGAGTTTTGTATCTGTCGTCCTATCACCGTGTGGCCTCAGTGGCTTCTGCTGATAAATCAGTATTTCGTTCTATTGGTTTCCTTTTGAAAGTAACTTTTCATTTTTCCTGAGTTTGAATAAGATATGTCATGATGATTTTCTTTTAGGGTCTATCTTGTTTAGGGTTTATTCAACCTCTTGAATGCATATCTTCTTGTCTTTCATGATGTCAGTGAAGTTATCTTCCAACAACTCTTTGATCGTATCCTGCTTTTTTATTGTTTCTTCCTGTTCCATAATTTTGATCACTTATAAAATATTCCTCTTGAAAAAGTCCCCCATAATTTTCAGGCTCTCTTCAAACATTCCCCCCGCCCAGTTATTTTTCTCTAACAGGTTAATATTCAGAGATTTGTCCTCAACTTAACTAATTGAGCCTTCTATTGTTTCACTTAGACTCCTTTGTTCTTTTTAATAAATCATCTATTTCTGAAATATTTTTAATCATTTTATTAGGGACTCCTACAACTCTTATAACAGTCCATATATAGATCAATTGTGTAAAGCACATTTGTACATTTGTTGCCCTCATCATTCTCCAAACATTTGCTCTCCATTTAAGCCCTTGGCATCAACTCATTTTTCTGCCTCCCTTCCAGCTCCCACCTCCCTCATGAACCCTTGATAATTTATAAATTATTATTTTGTCGTATCTTACACTGTCCAATGTCTCCCTTCATCCATTTTTCTTTTGTCCATCCCCCAGGGAGGAGGTTATAGGTGGATCCCTGTAATCGGTTACCCCTTTCCACCCCACCTTCCCTCTACCCTCCCGGTATCGCCACTCTCAGCACTGGTCTTGAAGGGATCATCCATCCAGGATTCCTTGTGTTTCCAGTTCCTATGTGTACCAGTGTACATCCTCTGGTCTAGCCAGATTTGTAAGGTAGAATTGGGATAATGATAGTGGGAGGGGAGGAAGCTTTTAGGAACTAGACGAAAGTTGTATGTTCCATCGTTGCTACATCACACCCTGACTGACTTGTCTCCTCCCCGAGATCCTTCTGTAAGGGGATGTCCAGTTGCCTACAGATGGACTTTGGGTCTCCACTCCACACTCCCCCTCATTCACAATGATTTGATTTTTTGTTCTTTGATGCCTGATACCTGATCCCTTTGACACCTCATGATCACACAGGCTGGTGTGCTTCTTCCATGTGGGCTTTGTTGCTTCTGAGCTAGATGGCGGCTTGTTTACCTTCAAGTCGCCAAGACCCAGACGCTATATCTTTTTATAGCCGGGCTCCATCAGCTTTCTTCACCACATTTGTTTATGCACCTGCTTTGTCTTCAGCGATCATCTTGGGAAGGTGAGCATCATGGAATGCCAATTTAATAGAACAAAGTATTCTTTCCTTGAGGTAATACTTGAGTGAAGACCCAATGTCCATCTGCTACCCTAACACTAAACCCATAAATATATGCACATAGATCCACTTCCCCTTATTCACATATAAATACATTTACATATGTACATTCCTTTATCTAGAACTCTATAAATGCCCTTTGCCTTCCAGCTCTTTCCCCTCTTTCCTTTTAATTTCCTCTTGCCCCACTATCATGCTCAGCCTTCATTTGGGTTTCAGTAATTCCTCTTGGTTACATTACCTTTGATCACACCCTACCAGACCTCCTGTACCTTCATCACTGATTTGGTTCATTTGTTGTTCCCTTGTCCCTGGGTTTGTTAACACCTTTCCCTCCACCTCCCCCTCTCCCATGTCCCCCCGGAACCATCAGTTCCGTTGTTTTCTCTTCCAGATTGTTCATCCAGCCTATTTTATTTAGACAGACATGTGGAGATAATAACTTTCACAAAAACAAGACAGAGCAAACCAAACAACAAAAGAAAACAAAATAACAACAACAAAGAAAAGCCTGTAGTTAGTTCAAGGACTGTTTGTTGGCCTTTAGAAGTGTTTTCTGTTCGAGTCTGACGGGGTGCCAAGCCCTGGCCCCAAAATCTATTTTTGGTATTCCCTGGGGACTTCGTTGCTCAGTTCCCCTGGTTGTTCTGTTTCATGCCCTCAGTGTTTTGCCTCGGTGCGGTGGGATCAGATTGGGAGGAATTCCCACACTGTGTCACCATTGTTGTTCCCTGCAGGGCTCTGGGTCAGTGAGGGATGTCGTGTCTCATAGTGGGGCCGGCCATGTGGTCTTCTCTGTGGATTGGCTGCTCTGAGTGGGAATATCATCCTCAAGGCATGGTGGGCTATTTCTGAAATCTTGGTGTTAACCTTCTGGATTTCTATTTGCTGTTTTTGAATGGTTTATAATTTTTCATTTATTTTGTCGTTTGTGTGGTGCTTTCTTGAGTTCTTTTAAAGTTCTTTATTTATTTACCTTGTTTTTGTTGATCTTTCTCTCAATCCTTTGGAGGAGTCTAAATACTATTCTTTTGAATTCCTTAGCAGGTACTTCCAATGCCTTTGGTTTTTGAGAAAGGTCTTCTGGTTCTGAAGCCTCTGGTTGTTTGAGTTTTTCGGTTTCATTTATTTGTGTGAACTGAAATTGTCTGTTGACCCCAAGGTTATGGTGTTATTGTATTTAACAGATTTTTTTTATGTTGGTGAGACCTGTCACTCACTATCTCCTGGAGAATGTAATAGACAATGAAAATACATGCACAGTTCTCTGTTTGCTGTTCATATAGAACAGCTAAGAATCTGTTTATTATTATCTATCAATAATAAGGTGGCACTGAAGTGGGTAGAGTTCTCACCCAGTAGGTGCGGCTATAGGAGATTGGATGTGGATGGGTCAGGTGGGCATCATTTCTTTCTCTAGTCAGTTGGAATATAAAAATAAAACAAAACAAAAAAGAACAACAAAATAATGATGTATAAATTGCCAAGGGCACATGAGGGAGGGGGGAGCGGGGAGGGAGGGAAAAAAAAAAGAGGACCTGATGCAAAGGGCTTAAGTGGAGAGCAAATGCCTTGAGAATGATTGGGGCGGGGAATGTATGGATGTGCTTTATACAATTGATGTATGTATATGTATGGATTGTGATAAGAGTTGTATGAGTCCCTAATAAAATGTAAAAAAAAAAAAAGAACAACTGAAAAAAATCATTAAGAATCAATAAATAAACAAGCAGAGGAAAGCAGGAAAGCAACAGCAATAATAATAATAATAACTAAAAAGAAAAATGGAAAGGAAAAAAGGGAAAGGTCGAGAAAAGGGAAAAAGAGAAAATACGATAAACAAAACTAGGGAGGGGGAAACAGAGAAGAGAACCGTAAAGGGAAAATCTCAGAAATAAGAGAGGAAGGGAGAAGAAGAAAAGAGAAACAGAAGGAGAAAAGGAAAATAAAAGAAGGGAAATAAAGGATAAAAAACAAGGGGAGGAAAAGAAAATAAAGAGAGGAGAAAAGGGAGGCAGGGGCAGGACCCAGAGAGGAGGGAATTGTGGAGGGCTGAGCTCTCTGATATGGGTCAGCACTGACTGCTAGCCAAGGAGCTCCTGGGATAGGGGGTGGAGGGTGAGCGGGTAGAAAACTTATCTTGGATGTATTTCCTACTGGCATACCTGTTAGCTGATCTAGAAGACATTAATGCAGGCTCAGATTGTAGTTGGGGTCCAGCCCAGTGGTCACGTGGGACCAGGTTGGTGGTTTGGGAAGAAATTATTGCCCACCCAGGATGACTGGTGACAGACAGGCTGCTCGTCTGGCGTGGCCCCATCTGCTGTTCTGATGGAGTAGAACTCATACGTCCGCATCTGATCCCCAAGGCCATAGCTCAGACGGAGCAAAGTCTGTGCAGGCAGGGTACCGTCAGCTACTGATGAATGAGGTTGTAGGCTGGCCACTGCTTTGCTTTCCAAGGTGTGAGGTGCACGAGAATATCCTATCTTTCAAATCATTGGCCACTAGCGTCAGTGCTTGCGTTGGTCCTGAGAAAAGAGTTGGTTTGGGCAGAGCTTCATCAAGCCTGCTGATGCTTCACCCCTCTGCTTCCTCTTTGGATGCTCTTGTTCAGCTGTTTCTTTCTTGTTGCAATTCAGCTCACTTCTCACTCCTTCCCTCTAATGCGCAGGATTCCAGGATTAGCATCCATATTTATTGCGTCTGGTGTCTTTGTTATAGAGGTCTGTGTCGCGTCCTGCTTAGCCCACCATTTTGCCGGCAGTTCTACATGTATCCTGAGTGTTTCTGATCCTGAATGGTAACCTGTTAACTTCCCTAATAGACCCCACAATAGGGAGTCCTGTCTGTGAGTCCTGTGTGGCCATTGCCATGAATTACAGGACCCAGCAGAGAAACAGAGTGCCATGGAAGGATAGTTGGTGTCAGAGTGGGTAAAGGAGGGAAGAGGTGGGAGCATGCCTGACCTCTGTCTTGTAGGAATTGACCTTGGACTGGCATTGAGGTTGAGTCTCTTTCCCCCTGGTGAAGTCAAAGGAAGTCAGATGTCACCCCTGTGCCATTGGTACGGTATACTTTTATTGGCAGAGTCACCTAACAATGGGTAGAGATACAAGGAACAATAGGCATTGGGAACACATCCTTAGTATGTGGTGCATTGATTAGCAGTGAAGCGCAGGAAGTGATCTAACTTTGGAACTGTGGGAGAGACAGTTGAAAAAGATGGACGTCGACAAGTGTGCATTAGACTTAGCAACAGGAAGGTTATCAGTGACCTTAGCAATAGTAATTTTTGTGACCCAGTAGAGTGTCGTCCATATTGAGAAGCTTGGGAATTGGGTGGGAATGTTGGCAACAAGGACAGGCAGCTTTGAGGAGAAGGGAGAAGAGAGAGCAGTCGCCAAAGACAACACTTGGAGTTTCCCTTTTCAGTAAGAAGCATGTTGGAGTGTTGTCGGCCGGGGTCCAGTAGAGAAAGGCACTTTGAAGATACAGGCGTGAGAGGGAATGACTAATCAATAGCATGAAGCTGGAGTAGAGGCAGGGAGAGACCCAGAGAACAGATAAGGACACAATAAGGAATCCTGGGGATCTAGGCAAGGGACTGCTACTCACAAGTTTGCTGGTTCAAACCCACCAGCAGCTGCTCTGTGGGAGAGAAGGCTGTCTGCTCCCACCAAGGTGAACAGGCTTGGAAAACCAACATGAGTCCCAATCAACTCGATGGCAGTGGGTTTTTGGTGATAGGGAGGAGGGACCCACACAGGTGCTATTCTTGACTTGTCATGGATTCAGAAAAGGAATCAACCCTGTCTGTCCCACAGTCCCGGTGGTTATGCTCTGGTGAGTGCGATGACTTTGGATTAGCAGTCCAACGCTTGGAACCAACCAACCAACCCAAAACTCCAAACCCACCACTCAGTCGATTCCAACTCACAATCCTCTGCAGAGGATTTCCGAGGCTGTTCATCTACCAGCAGCAGCTCCGGGGGAGAAAGACTGGGCTTTCTACTCTCATAAACAGTAGCAGTCTCAGAAACGCACGGGTCGCCGTGAGTTGGCATCGACTCCAGTGCAGGGAGTTTGCTTTTGGGTTTGGAAATCTTTACCACTTTCTCCTGCCCAGTGGCTGGTGGGCAGAACCGACACCCCCCCACCCCCACACACACACCCCACACCCCCCGGGTTCGCAGCCCGCAGTTTAGGAGCTTACGCTGCAGCCTGGTTAGGTTCCCCATCTGTCCGGGTCTCCTCCCCTCGACACCGCCCTCGTGTGTCCCGGGGTCACAGGGGTCCAGTGTAGGGTGAATTGGAGTCCGTTCAGGAAGGGGGCTGCGGTGATGGGCAGAGGAGAGGGTAGAGGGATTTGGTTTCTCTTCGACAGGGAGCGGGCAGCCGGTTTCGGAGGAGAAGGAGACCCCGGCTCTGCGGAGAAGAAGTGGGGGGTGGGGGGAGGGAACTGAGCGGACTGGCGGGCAGCCCCCACCCCCTCTCCAGCGCAGGGCGGCGGGCATCGGGAAGATGGTCTGCTGGCTGGACGCTGGACCAGGGAGGAAACCGAGCAACTCCTGGGCCCAAACGTGGGCAAGGGACCCATCTGGGGTATAGCGGGTATGGCGTGTGCCCCGGGGGTCCCCAGAGGTGGGGTGGGGCTCCCACTTGCAGTTCCTATTTGCTTTTCTCAATCCCCAGCGCCTATAGCGTGGGAGATTTCTAGCAAGTTACAACTAAATCGCTACCGGCGCTGTTTCCTTTCGCGGCTTGGGCCAGCCGCTCCAAACCGGTCCCTTCGAGAGGTTAGGGGTACAGGCTGCGACGCCCCGGGCTGGATTCCCACCCGCGTCAGGGAGGTCCCGGGCTCGCCGTTCTGATCACCTGCGCGGCCAGGGGCGTGTGGCCGGGCCCCGAGGGGCGAGGGAGGCACTCTGCCCTCCCAGGGTGCGTGTCTCTCCCAGTCCTGCCACTGGCGAGCTGACACTTCAGCTTCCTGCCTGAAAAGTGGGACCGACCACTGAACTCACCTCTTAAATGACCGGGACACAAACCCCAGGATGCTGTGTAGATAGATCCTGCCTTTCCCGTCTCATCCTGAGTCAGCAGGGGCCATGGTCCTTGGGGTCACCTTCAGGTTTGCCTCTGGGCGTGGGCTGGTGGGGGGAGTGGCCAGGGCAGGACGGGCGCGCGCGACCTCCTCTACCTGGCACGTCCTTGGAGAATTGGCGACGGACGGGCGGACGGGACAGGGCTGGACTCATGGCGCGGTCGCTGCCTGGCTGGATGTGCTCCAGGTAGGTTGTGGTCAGGATGGCGGTGTGTGTGAGTGTGCTGTGTGCAGAAAGAGGTGAAGGGTCCCCCTTGACGGCATCTTTGGGTCCTCAGAGAGGGCAGGTGCCTGCTGAGACACCTGCTGGGGGGAGCGGAGGTAGGTCACTTCTAAATTAAATCCACACTGTCCCTGCGTGGGGGGCTGGGGGAGCGGCGGGAGGATGGCGCCCGGAACACCTGCTGGTTCCAGATGGTTGCGTCGCCAGGAACACAGGTGTATTCGCAGGCTAATTCAACATGAAGTGGGCTCTGAGTGCCAGGATGATGTAGGGTGGACGCCCTGGTCGTGGGGTTCAGCTTGCCAGGCTCAAGGCTTGGAAACCGGTGGCTGCCACCCCCCAGCACCTTTTTCCTGCGCCCCGGAATAAGTGGCGCTCAGCTGGGCGCAACTGGACCACCGTGGGGATCAGCGGCTTTAGCTTTGTTTCTTTCAGAAAATAGCCAGATCTGAGCAGAGACTCGGCAGAGCTGGTTGTCGGGTTCCCACAAACGGTTTTAAGGGAGAGTGCTCTCCAGTGGTGGGGGGGAATGGGCTGGTAGGGCTAATTTAATGCTTGATCAATTACGGAGAATGATCAGAAACATAGTTCGTGCTTTTTCAAAGCCCAAAGCGCCCCGTCCCCCCCACTTTGTATTCCAGATTCTAGAGCAATGCTTAACCATTGATAAGAAATCATTTCAAGAACATGCAAAAACATGCTGTGAGATGACATTGTGTGGGCACTCAAACGAGGCACAGGTTGTACAGAGGATGATGACAATCTGGGTAAGAAAGGTGGTTCTTGCCTCGTTTGCCAGCCAAGACCTTCATTCCAGCTTCCTCCTTGCAGCCCGTAATCCTTTTAACCGTGGGACTGCAGAAGAGGAAGTTGGCAGTGCTGGCACCTACTCTGACACATGTTTGGACATCGTCTAAGAACAATACTGAAAGGAACACATTGCAGTTCATTCTCATTGGAGGCTAGTGTTTATATTTCATAATTCTTTGAGATGTTATATTCCAGATATTGGACTCAAGGGATGATTGATCATCCGACTGTGGACCACACCCTGTAATAGACCTAGGCAAGCAACTGTGCTGTGTTGGCCCTCTGGAGCAGTGTCAGTTCTGAGCACCTGACATTATAGCCGTGCATGTGCTGGAAACTCTGTTTATTGGATGTTCCCAAACCAGTTTCTCTCTCTCTCTCACACACACACACACACACACACACACACACACACACACACACACACACACACACACCTTCTACCTTCCTATGCTGCCCATACAAGTGATGGTCATCTCAAATGACATCTCAGTTTTACCAGATCGGAGAGAATGGATTTACAGAGGGGAGGGAGGGGAGGGAGAATAGTGGGTCAGTAGAATTTGTACATGTACCTGGGAAGACTCTCAGGTGGAAGTGGTATTTTCCCAGGAACGATTAATCAGACCCACATTTCCCTAGGCGAGGGTTAGGCTAGTAGCTGTGAATAGCAAGGGTTGCTCACTACGAAACAAACAAACAAACAAACAAACAAACAAACAAAAAACACCCCTGACTGCCTTCAAATGCATATTGACTCACGGTGACCCTATGTAGGAGAGGGTAGAACTGCCCCCTGTGAATTTCTGAGAAATCGAGTAGAAAGCCCTGTATTTCTCCTGTGGAGGGGCTGGTGGCTTCAAACTGCCGAACTTGTGGACCATAGTACAATACATAACCACTATGCCACTGGGGCTCAGGAAGGGGGGGGGCTGTCTTCCTTCAATTTGTCTACGAGCTCAGCATCATCTTTGTGGGTCTGTTCACACAAACATTGCAGTAGTCGGCTGAGGAGATCGCAGGGATTAAAGTTCAGTTTTCTCCCATTACTTTGGAAGTGTTCTTTGTTCTGCTTCAGCAAAACAGACCTAAGTAGAAAGGTTTCATGTGCCCAGAAGACAGCCAGTCCCTGAGGCCAATAGCATCACCCTTTTGCCTAACGCCACATAGAGCAGAAATTTGGCGAAATAAATTCCTAGCAAGGAATTGGAGTTCTTCACCCCAACCCTTTGTGCACACAATAGTATCAAGTCCCATCATTGTGGGACCACAGAGAGGCCCCTAGAAACTAACAATGAGGCATCCTCTTGTCTGAGACTCAAGTCTAAGGGTGTGCTCCTGTCCATTCCAGCCTGTCACAGAAGATTGATTCTGTATAGCCCTGTCTCTCATCTCTAACCTGTTATGTGGGTAGAAGCTGACTTCTCCCTAAACCACCAAGAACTAGTACCTTAGCCTTTGGTGGCAAATCTGCCCTACGGCTGACCTGAACTGAAACTTCCCTTCATAACTGCATTCATATTTTCAATTCTGACTCGTGCCTGTGAGTCAGCACCTTGTTTCTAATTTGCTTGTGTCATTTATGTCCAATCACTATAATAATTCCAGTTCTTTAGCCGCTTGATTATGGAGTGAGGAAGAAGAGAAAACTCCAACCACTTTTAAGCAATAAATAGTAAGGCCCCCAAAAGAGCAGGGGAAGAGGGTAAATGCCGACATTCAGCGTTCATAGATTGTCTCCAGGCCTCTGAGAACAGATGAAGGAAAACGCCTCGAGGGGCCACCTACAAAGCAGGGACTAAATCTGGTTCCACTTGGACTTGGAGTTGATCAGAATGAGGGGCAAGACTATGACCTGGAAGAAAGGGAAACCAGGTGGCCAAAAATAATGAGATTGAATTCAGAACTTAGAAAGCGCACGCACCGCGCGCGCACGCGCACGCGCACACACACACACACACCCTCACTTAGTGACATGATCCAAAGACCAGGTGGTTAAACATGGATTTGTGGTACGCAAACAGTTGTGCAGCCTTTCTGAAGCGATGTAGCCACGATGCCGAGTTGAAGGTGGCAGGAGGAAGGTCCTGGAGGAAGCAGCCTGTCTTTTGGCTTCTGACTCCCATGGGTTCCGACTCCCATGGGTTCCGACTCCCATGGGTTCACAAGGTCTCTTCCAGTTCTTTCCTTCTTCGCTCATCTCTCCCTGGAGCTAGATCCTGTGGCCTTGGGAAACTCTGCTTCCTGAATACATTCTAATCTTGCATGTTTCCTGGACAGCCTGAACAACCTGTCTGCCCTGTGCTCCGACGACCTGTCTGCTCTACTCCTGTTGCTTCTTGTACATCTCGGTGCCCTTCCCCTCCAGGCCTCTAAGGATAAGCCAAGCCCACACAAGCTGCTCTTGCTTCTCCCGATGCCCAGGGGTAGTTCCCAGGAGCACCAGCTCTCCACTGAGGTGCCCCTGTTTTCCCCACACCCCTCCTCCTGTTCTCTTAAACTTTCTAAGTTCAAACTCCTCCTGGAGCTGTCCCAGAACCTGGACAGCTGCCTGCACAGTAGCGTGCCCCCCCCCCACCGCGATGTATCCTGGGGCTGCCCCAGTCCCTCCTCCTGAGCACAGGCCTTCCTGTGGAGCTCATCTTGGAGTGTATCCTGGCTCTGACTGGTGGCCCCTACACGACCCTTAGACCGAACTCAGGTTCTAGCAATCCCAGATCCACCCAGCCTCCTCCTGAATGCTCGGATCTGCCTCACCTTGCTCTCCTTGCTGCGCTGCTGTGCACCCAAGCTGAACACCCTGACGTGCGGTGGCCGCAGCACTGGTGGCGCGCAGGACTGAGCCTGCTGTTCCTAGGCACACCCAGCCGGGGCCCAAGCCTGCCCAGGCCAGGCCAGCACAGCAGATGGTTTGGGGCACATTGCTCCTCGTCCATACCAAATCACTGTGCTTTTGCTTCTGTCTTTAGTTTTAAAACACTGATAGAAAATAAATATCAATGTAAAGATAGTCAAAGGTAGATTAATATTCTGGGCATGGGTCAAAAATCTAAACTCACTAAACAAAATATTACACCTGGCAGTTTTCACTATTTTAAAATTTAAAAAAATACAATAAGCCCGCTACTCAAAGTGATTCGCACAGATGATAAAATTGAGGTAATTCAAATTTGGTTTCTTCACTAAAAAAAAAAAAAGAAATCACTGTGCTGTTGTTAACTCTCAGATCTATTGGGTATATGGAGAAATGGGTAACACCAAGGGTTGGAGGCACAAAGCACTCTCTAATCGCTGGTGGCGTAGAGGATTGTGCACTGGGCTGCTAACAGAAAAGTACCTGTAAGAAGTTCAAAACCACCAGCTGCTGTGTGGGAGAAAGATGAGGCTTATGTTCTCAGAAACCCACAGAGGCTGTTTCGCCTTGCCCTGTAGGGTTACTATGAGTCAGAACCGATTTGATGGCAGTGAGTTTTTGAGATGGCATTCACAATAACAACAAACGGAGGGAAAATGAACGTCTGTTAGTCTCCTTCTGGTTATTTTTTATGATAGCAACATTAGAAGATAGAGATTTTTAAAATGTTATTATTAAAATATGTTATACCACCAATATTAAGAGTATATATATTTTAAAATTATTTATTTGGGGCTTTTATAGTTCTTATTATAATCCATGTATATGTCTATTGTGTTGAGCACATTTGTACATATGTTGTCATCATCATTTTCAAAACATTTTCTTTCTACTTGAGCCCTTGGTATCAGCCCCTCACTTGTTCCCTCCCTCCCTCGCCCTCTACAACCTTAGTCCCTTCTAGTCCTGTGTTTTTAATCATTAAAGGTTAGCTCCCCAACATCTGCCCATAGGTCCCTTCTCTGTGGCCCAGCGCACATTCCGATCTGATGTCCTGCTTGCTACTCTGTTCTCTGACTTGGGTATCCGTCAGGATTCCTATTGCCTTGAATAATAAGATAGCTGGAGGAAGAGAAAAGTAATGCAACAATGTGACAAACCCCACAGAAACCCGGAAATGATTGTTTCCAATAGCTGTGCTCTTTCTCCGCACCAGTACCTGGAAAAGGCAGCCAGCTGCATTTCTTTTCATGGGTGTTTGTCTGTCCCTTTTCTCAGCTCCCCTAGAACAAAGACAGACCCTTCTCACCCTCAGTGCAAATCTCTGGCCCAGGACCCATCCTGTCCTATGACAGCTAAGTCCAACAAGTGTACATTGAGTGCTATTCCAAGTCAGTGCCGTTACTACCCCCTTTGTAGCTGAGGGCAGCAGGGCTCTGCAAGGGTAAGGCTGGAATGCAGGTCACACGGCTACAGAAGGTCAGGCTGGACCTACATTTAGGCTTGGGCAGCAACAACCCAGCTGTCGAGCAATGGGAGGGGTGAAGAGGGAGCCTGAGATGGATGTCCTCTCTGCAGTAAAGTTCACAGATGTCCTCTCTGCAGTAAAGTTCACAGTCCAGGAAATTCAGAGAGACACTCATATGTGTATGAGAAAGAGGTTTATATACAAGAGCAATGTAATAATGAGAAAACACCCCAGCCCAGTCCAGATCAAGTTCATAAGTCCAATATTAGCCCACATACCTGATATTAATCAATAAAATCATCTGACTCATGAAACATATGCAATGATGCTGAATGCAGGAAGATCACAGGCAAGTGGGTGGGAAGTCTTGTGGATCCAGTGGCAGTGTAAGCATCTCAGTGCTGGCAGGGGTCTCCTCGTGGCTTCTCCGGCTCCATAGGTCTAGTATAGTTCCATGTGTCTTGTCAGCTAAGAGTCGCTCAGGGAGAGAAGGAGAGGGGAGAGAGAGAGAGAGAGAGAGAGAGAGAGAGAGAGAGAGAGAGAGAGAGAGAGAGAGACTCCCACCTTGAAGTAGGAAAATACAGAAGTTCCTAGAATCCTCAGAAGAAGGCCATGCCCACACAGAGACCTCATTGGCTGTATCCTGACTGACCCCTATACTCTTAATCCTCAAATTGACCCCAGATTATGTAACTACCACAGGACCCAACCCTGCTGCCTCTGCTAACTGACTCTCTTCTTTCCAATCACTGCTTTCAGTTTGCCTCCCTCTCCACTAAAGAGCCGCAACTTTAATGCGAGGCTGTCATGTGGAACCCTGGGGAGGTCAGGGTAGGGATTTGGGGAGGTACCTTTGAAAGATAGAGGAGCCCTGGTAGTGAAGTGGTTATGAAAGGGGCTGCTAATAGAAAAGTCAGAAGTTCAAAGCCACCAGAAGCTCCTCTGGAGAAAGATGTGTCTTTCTACTTCTGTAAGGAGTTACAGTCACCAAACCCCAAGGACGATATTCTTGTTCAGAGCAGCCAAATACACAGAGAGGATCATAGGCCAGCCCCACCACAAGACACAACGTCCCTCACTGATGCATAGCACTATAAGGGACACCACTGGAGGCACAGTGCTTGGGAATTGTGCCCGATCCCACCCCACCACACAGGGCAAAACGCTAAGGGTGTGCAACAGAGCAGCAAGGGGAGCAAAGCAATGAAATCCCTGGGGAATACCAAAAATAGATTTTGGGGCCAAGACATGGCACCCCATAAACTTGACTGGAAAACACTCCTAAGGGTCAACAAACTGACCTAGAACTATTTATAGACATTTCTTTTTCTGTTGTTGTTGTTCTTTTGTTGTTTTGTTTTTCTCTCTTATTTTTCTGCTTATTATTGTCTCTGCATGTCTATCTAGATAACATAGGCAGGATAAACAATCCGGAAGAGGGAAAAATGTGACTGACGGTTTCAGAGGGACATGGGAGAGAGGGAGGCAGGGGAAAGGAAGTGGGTGTTAACAAACCCAAGGACAAGGGGACAAGTGATCTAAAATTGATGGCAAGAAGGGTGTAGGATGTCTGGTGGGGCTTGATCAAGGGCAATATAACCAAGAGGAATTACTGAAACCCGAATGAAGAGCAAACATGATAGTGGGACAAGAGGAAAGTTAAAGGAAATAGAGGAATGAACTATGAGGCCAAGGGCATTTATGGAGATCTAAATACTGGCATATGTACATATGTAAATATATTATATATAATTATAGGGACATCGATCTATGTACATATATTTATATGCTAAGTATTAAAGTAGCAGACAGACATTGGGCCTCTACTCAAGTCCTCCCTCAATGCAAGAAACTATTTGTTCTAATACCGGCATTCCGTGACATGATCACTGAAGACAAAATGGATGCATAAAGAAAAGGAGTTAAGAAAGCTGATGGTACCTGGCTAGAAAAAGATACAGTGTCTGGAGTCTAAAAGGTTTGAAGATAAACAAGCGATCATCTAGCTGAGAAGCAACAAAGTCCACATGGAAGAAGCACACCAGACAGTGTGATCATGAGGTGTCGATGGGATCAGGTATCAGGCATCAAAGTCCCAGAACAAAAAATCATATCATTGTGAATGAGGGGGAGTGCGGAGTGGAGACCCAAAGCTCCTCTGTAGGCAACTGGACATCCCCTTAGAGAAGGGTCACAAGGAAGAGATGAGCCAATAAGGGGGCAGTATAGCACCAATGAAACATACAACTTTCTTCTAGTTCTTTAAATGTTTCCTCCGCGCCCTGCTATGATGATTCCAATTCTACCTTACAAATCTGGCTAGACCAGAGCATGTACATGGGTACAGATAAGAGCTTGCAACACAGGGAATCCAGGACAGATAAATCCCTCAGGACCAATCGTGAGACTATCATTACCAAGAGGGAAGGGTAAAGTGGCCGGGAAAGCGGGAACCGATCATAATGATCTCCCTTTCAGGGGGATGAGCAGCAGAAAAGAGGGTGACGGGAGACATCTGTCAGTGTAAGATATGAAAAATAATAATAATTTATAACTTAGCAAGGGTTCATGAGGGAGGGAGGGGGAAGGAGGGGAAAAATAAGGAGCTGATACCAAGTGCTCAAGTAGAAAGAAAATGTTTTGAAAATGATGATGGCAACAAATGTTCAAACATGTTTGACACAATGAATGTCTGTATGGATTGTGATAAGAGCTGTACGAGCCCCTAAGAAGATGATTTTTTAAAAAGAGTTACATTTTCAGAAACTCATTAGGGCAGTTCTACCCCGCGCTACGAGTCACTGCAAGTTGGCACTGACCCTGTGGCAGTGGGATTGTCTTGTGATTTTAAAAAGAGAACCTAATGAGATGTGGGAAACTGCTCTAAATGGAGGCCTTAGAAATGCAGGGGTTCCATCTTCTGGTTATAAAACAAAAGCAAGGCCCAACAGAAGGTCTCAAAGGGCAATGTTTATACCTGTCGAGACCTGCCCATCCCCGAGTCCTGTGGACTAGGCTCCAGCTCCAGAAAGTGCCTCCCCGAGATGAGAGCTCTCAGGAAGACACTGGGGAGCTCTGACTTCACCCAGTTCCTGGGAAATTCTTCCTGTAGCCAACCACGACCCTGTTACCGCATCCTGAACACGGTTTCCGTGGTGGTTCTCCAGCTGCTCTATAACATCGCCTTTTCATTTGGATTAAATAATAGGTTCTAGGGACTTACTTTATAAACACTGTCTTGAGTACCTTGTAAGTATTTGGTCATTTAAATCTGAATAAATACCAGAAATTAATAGATGAATAATTAACGAGGAACAGTATCAATAATATACCCATTTTCCATATGGGCAATGTATCTTAGTAAATTATCCAAAGTCTAACTATAACATAGTTGGTATTTGAACTCAGGCAGGCCAATTTCAGAGTTCATTTTTCTAATTGCTAATGCACTGTGTCTCATTATAGTTTTTCCTTTCTCCAAATGGGATATTTCCATTTTCTTTTTTATTTATTTTTTTGGGATATTTCCATTTTCATAAGCCTGTCCTCATCATTCCCACATCTTGACTTTCATTTTTCCCCCTTTGAGAGAGAAAGCCTAGAACTGGTGGCAAAGACCTTGGATAGACTTGTACCTGCCATTAGAGCCACGGAAAGTTTCCTCACCGGCTGGGCCTGGTGTGGCCTAGAAGTGGCCACACAGGGATCCATGGTGAGATTCCCTCGCATCCACTAGTGGGGGTGGACCTTCTGACTTGAGGGGCTCTCCTGAGAAGTGGCATCCAGGCAGGAAAGATTCCTTCCACATCCACGTCCCAGGGATAAGGAGATGCCCACCTCTTAGAACCCCTGGCCACGCCCCCAAGGCCCCAAGTTTAAGAACAAGATTGCAGGAAACCTTAGAAGTTGGCTGGGCCCCAGGTCTGAAGAGGAGTGGGAAGATGGAATACAGTAAATAAAAGGCTTTTGTATTGAAAAAAAGAAAGGAAGCTTCCTCACCATCACTTAGGTCAATTTCTGACATGGCACATACCCCCTCCCCACCCCAGCTCAGCACCTTCAGGACTCAGGGTCCCAGGGATCGCCATTCAAGAAGGCGCTGGGCAGCTCGGTGCTCCCAGTTACCAGGCAAAAGGAACCCTATGTTATGCAGATGTATTTTCTAATTAAAAAACACTGTTAAAATGCTTTTGAAGGAAAAGATGTTTGGGGAGCTATGCTGTTTAGCTCGGGCCTCAGGATGGCATCCCTGCTGGGGAAGCAGCAGAGAAAGCACAGTGACTGCCTCCTACAGATGGATTCTCCTTCATGTAGCATCTCACTCATCCATCGATTCTGACGCTTAGCGAGGGACCGAGTAGAACTGCCCGCGCAGGGTTTTAAGTAGGGAGCCTCATCTTTTCCCCATTAAGCAGCTGATGGTTTTGAACTGCTGGCCTAGTGGTTAGCAGCCCAACATGAAACCCACTATGCTGCCGGAGCTCCTCACAGACCACAGTGTTCCCTCCCCCACTGCTTTTGTCGCTGGTCCAGAGTTCTGGGAGCCCCATTTCTTTTCCCTTCACAGCAGACAAAGTAGCAGATGAGCACGACTGAGAAGAGCCCTCTACTCTGAGGCCAGGCTGCCTGGTGACGACCTTGCACAAACACGCTTCTTTCAGCCTCAGTTTCCCCATTTGTAAAAGGGCAATGATAATGATAAACTCAGCCAGATGAGCTAAAGTCTTTAAAATATTCAGAAAGTGTCTGACACATTATCCACCCTCACTCCGTTTTCCACACTGCCACTTAAATTGAAATTCGAAAGGCTACGTGGAAAGAGGGTGTGATCCAGTGATTAAGGGCATGGAGTCTGAAGTCAGACAGTCTTGACCTTGAGTCTTTTTAACAAGTCCCTTAACCTCTCCGACCCTCAGGTTCCTTAAGTGAAAAACAAACCTAATAGCCCCTAGCCTCGTGGAGTTGTGGGCTAAGGATTGGGCTACCTCTGGCAAGGCTGGTAGTTCAAAGCCACCAGAGGAGAAAAAGTCTGACTGGGTTTGGTTTGGTTCATCATGGTTACAGAGCCGATACTGGTATAGATGAAGGACTTAACACAGTGCCTGGCTTAAGTAAGCACGTAACACCTGATCTTTCTGATTACTAATCATTAATTCTCACTCTCCTCACATGTAAATACCCCTCACAGGGCAATATCCCCCAATCTAGAAGGCTTGGTAGAGATGCGGTCTAGTTCCCCTTCTCGCCTGCTGCCTGCGAGATACCATCTCACCTGGGAGGACCTAGTGGAAATGCTGCCTCATCCCAGAAGCCTGCATGGGCCCACCCTCAGCCCTCCTGCACCTGTGCTGTAGAGCACCTGACCACTACTGCCTCCAATTCCAAGCCGGTTCGGTTCTCGTCTCATGTCCACTCCACCGGCTAAGCCAGGAGTCCCCAAGGGACAGCGCCTCTCCTGCAGTAAATGTCTTCATTGATTAAGGGTCTCGTGTAAATGAGCTGCCATCCTCCTCCATCACACTGTGAGGTCCACAGAGACGGTGCTGCAGATTACCTGAGAGGTGGAGAGAAGATAAAATAAGGAGTCAGACACATTTTATGGGAGCACACTCACCTCTGAGTCGGCCATGATCTCAGCAGCCAGGTCCGTGTAGAGAGAGGGAGGAGAGGAGAGACATGTATTTCTTTTCTTAAAAAAAAAAAATCATTTTATTGGGGGCTCATATAACTCTTATCACAATCCATACATACATCCATTGTGTCAAGCACATTTGTACATTTGTTGCCATCATCATTCTCAAAACATTTGCTTTCTACTTGAACCCTTGGTATCAACTGAGATGTATATTTCTAACCAAGGTTTATATATAATTAGGGGCATGCAAGCCCCCCGATTACAAGTTACCACATGTGTCACAGGAAGGGGATGAGTTAGGGGTGTTCACGTAATAGGAACGGGAGGGTCTAGGGGTACACATGTGACAAGACGGGCAGATCCTAGACTCAAGATGACAGCCTAACCTTGGTCATCCTTCAGTGGGCTCCACCTTTCCTCTAGACTCTCCTTCAAGGAAATAATCCACTACCCTTATCAGAAGGGAGTGGGCCATTCTTAGGGTGGGACACACTATACAGCCTGATTGCTCTAGATATTAAATTTTCATTAAAATGCACACCCATATATGCAAAACTACAAGCTTAGTGGTCTTGTAGTTGATTGACTGATAGAATTTTTTTTCCAGCTATTTAATGTTTATGAATTTCCATCTGGCGTTTTGTTGTGTTCATTTTGAAGCCAGTAGCTTTATTCCAGGTTTCAACCATCTCTCTGGGTACTAAGCCTACGTGTCTGTGGGAAGGGGCAGCACCGTCTACATTAGCTTGCTTAGGTTCCCTGCTTCAGAGCCTTGATCTAAAGTAAGCCCACTCTATCCATCTCCCTGGCCTGTCTGAGGAAGAAGACGCTGAGCAGAGTGGTGAAGCCAAGTGTGGTGTGATACCGCCCTCTAGAGATTGCTACGGGAAACTGCAAGTGGAAAGCAACACCCTCCCCCTACCTTCTTTCTGCCCCACCTCTCACTGACTCACTGACTCAATCACTGACTCACTGACTCACTCACTGACTCACTCATTGACTCACTCATTGACTCACTCATTGACTCACTCATTGACTCACTCATTGACTCACTCATTGACTCACTCATTGACTCACTCACTCACTCACTCACTCACTCACTCACTCACTCACTCACTCACTCACTCACATTTATTGAATGCCTTCCACCATATTACCAGGCACCACATAGGTGCTCTGAGAACAAGGGGCAAAGTCAGAGGAGTAAAACACACGCCTGGGAGAAAGTAGAATAAGAGGGGGCGCCTCCCCCCAAAAAAGACGGAATACTTTTTGAAGCTATGTTCTTAATTTTTTTAATTGACTTTCTTATTTTTTTCTTTTAAGATCATTTTCTTGGGGGCTCTTACAGCTCTTAGAGCAATCTAGACATCAACTGCAAGAAGCTTATTTGTACATATGTTGCCATCGTTATTTTCTAAACATTCACTTTCTATTTGAGCCCTTGGTATCAGCTCCTCTTTTTCCCCTCCCTCCCACCCTCTCACCCTCGTGACCCTTTGATAAATTATAAATTATTATTATTTTCATATCTTCCACCAACCACTGTCTCCCTTCAAACACATTTCTGTTGTTCGTCCCAGGGGTGGGGTGGGGGGAGGGGGTAGTATTTAAATTTTTTTACAAAACAAGCTTGTCACCTTCAAAGTACTCTCCATGACACTTAATACATCTGTCAAATCTGTAACTCCATTCTTGGAAACATTTTTCAAACTCATCTGTTTGGATGGCTGACAGCACCTCCCTGGTTGTTTTCTTCACCTCTTCTGCATAGTAAAATCGCTGTCCTTTCATGTCTCTCCATTCCAGGAAACAAAAAGAAGTCTCATGGTGTGAGGTCAGGTGAGTAAGGCGCATGGGGCAAGAGAGGCAGGCTGCTTTTTTCCCTAAACTGGCTCACTGGGATGGCTGCGTGAGCAGGTGCATTGTCGTGGTGGCAAAACCAGTCCCCGGTCTGCCACAAATCAGGCCTTTCTTGGTTGCCCACTGTTACCCAGCCTTTTCAGAACCTCTAAATAGAAAGCTTGATGAACAGTCCGATCTGGTGGAAAGAACTCCAAATGCACTATCCCCCTTCCATCAAAAAAACAAACGAGTGTCTTTCTGTCCGCCCCGCCCCTCCCATCCCAGCACTGCTCTGGCTGCGCCTCCCTGCTGGCTCTGAGCAACAGGCTCCTGCCAAGCTAGCGCCACGGCTGCTTTCCTCTCTCCATCATCATGATCATGTCCCGTGATCTCGCCAGCCATGATGAGATGTTCTCCAACACCTGGAAGTGGAGGGAAGATGGACAGTAGGCAGAAGGTCACATCAGTGGCATTGCCTCGGCTGAAGGCCCAGTGATCACAGGTGCTGATGTTGTCATGAACCGTCCCTGGAGGAAACCAGCTTCACCAAAGGCACCGACAAGAAGCACAGCGGAGACCACGCGACATCAATCAAAGGCAAACTCGCAGAACAGACACCAGAAAGGGTACAGCCTTTTACGACAGGGCTGCAGAACAAGTCAAGTTCATCCGTGCACATTTCAAAAACAGCCCATTCTTTCTGGGTGAGAACCCGAATCCAGAGGGCCTGGTTGCTCTGCTGGACCACCGTGAGGATGGCATGACCTGGTATACGATCCTCCTTCAGGATGGCTGAGGGATGGAGACATGTTAACGCAGCGGGCAACTCACGATCCTAACCAGCCTCCCCTCCTACCCGGCTGCCGCTCATCCATAGGACACCCGGACTCAGACAACGGAACTACGTCACCTTGAGCTCGTCATTTACTTTTGACCTAGATTTATTTGGAGTGGAGGCTTTTTAATCTTTTTTTTAAAGAAAGAAAACAAACAAACAAACAAAAACATGTCGTGTAGGTGGTCTAAAATTAAATGCATTTTTTTGAGATGCTCACCTTCCCAACAAGATTGCTGAAGACAAATGGGTGCATAAGTAAATGTGGTGAAGAAAGCTGATGGTGCCTGGCTATTAAAAGATATAGATAGCATCTGGGGTCTTAAAGGCTTGGAAATAAACAAACAGCCATCTAGCTAAGAAACAACAAAGCCCACATGGAAGAAGCATACCAGTCTGTGTGATCATGAGGTGTCAATAGGATGAGGTATCAAGCATCAAAGACCCAGAACAAAAAAATAATGTCAATGTGAATGGGGGTCTAGTGGGGGAGGGAGTGCAGAGTGGAGGCCCAAAGCCAATCTGTAGGCAATTGGGCATCCCCTTACAGAAGGGTCTCAGGGAGAAGGCAGGCCAGTCAGGGGGCAGTGTAGCACCGATAAAACATACACCTTTCCTCTAGTTCTTTAGTGGTTTCCCCCCCCACTATCGTGACCCTAATTCTACTTTACAAATCTGGCTAGATCAGAGCATGTACATGGGTACAGATAAGAGCTGGAAACACAGGGAATATAGGACAGATACACTCCACGGGATCAACATTGAGAGTAGCCATACCAGGAGAGGAGAGAGGGGGAACAGATCACAATGACTTACCTATAGCCCCTCTCCCAGGGGGATGGAACACAGATAAGGGGGTAAAGGGAAACATCAGACAGTGCAAGACATGGGAAAAAATTGTAAATCATCAAGGGTTCATGAGGGAGAGAGGGAGGGAGGAAAAATGAGGAGCTGATACCAAGGGCTCAAGTAGAAAGCAAATATTTTGAGAATGATGATGGCAACAAATGTACAAATGTGCTTGACACAATGGATGTATGTATAGATTGTGATAAGAGTTGTATGAGCCCCCAATAAAATGATTTTTTAAAATTCAACATTTATTCTGCATAGACACACTTAATAAAATAAAAATATAAGCGAAATTTCCTCAACGTAACAGAGGCCATATACACAAAACCAATGGCTAGGATCTCACTTAATGGAGAGAAATGGAAAACATTCCCTCTTCTGTAACCCCAGCTTGGTAGGTGTCCAATGATAAGGGGCCCAGAATCCCCAAATATTTAGTACCTCAATGCTCCCATTGCAGTATGTGACAGGCTTTGATCTCTTGGGCAGAGATCTGCACTTGTAATAATTGATCCAGGAAGTTTCCCCCTGGCACCAATCCCCATGTTTAGGGTAAGCAGAGATCAATCGATCAGTGCAGAACAGTGCAGGGCAACAACTCCTGGATTACAGCTCCTGGTGAAGCTGTACTCATATAGATCCCGCCTATCGATGGTGCCTGGAGGCTGTGTAATTGGAAAAATTGATGTTATCAGCACAATCGCCTTATATCCCAGGGAGATGATTGACAATTTTTTTTGTTTGTTCTATGCATTTTTGTTTTCCTGCCTTTTGTTTTGTTTTGCTTGCTTGTTTGCTGGTTGGTTTGTTGCTGTTGTTCGTGTAGTTGGTCTTATGGAGATTTTATTTGGTCATAATACAACTGCCAAAGTAAAGCTGAGGCGGGAAGATCCCAGGGACAAGCAGATGGATTCTGGGCTCCCACTTGCCTCTAGCCCCAATTCAAGAACAGTTAGTTCTGAACACATGGCTCTGCTCGATACTCATCTTTGTGAAACGCTCCCTGAAGATAAGGGTGCTACAGCAGAGTGCGGAGTGGAAAGATGGTGCCCAGCTATCAATTGAAAGAGTGCCTGGGGTCTTCAAGGCTTGTTTTCAAACAAGCAGCCATCTAAGTGAGGAGTTAGCTAAGTCCACCTGGAAGAAGCACACCAGCCTGTGTGACCCAAAGATGACAATAACAAAATCCAAATATGATGAAGGGAAAGTATCAGAACTTACATTGTGAACCCCCAATTTGTAGAAGGCTATGGAGGGCAGTGGGAGCCCAAAACCCATCTGCAGAGTATCTAGTCCAGCGGTTCTCAACCTGTGGGTCGAGACCCCTTTGAGGGGTTGAACGACCTTTTCACAGGAGTCGCCCCGTTCATAACAGTAGCAAAATGACAGTGATGAAATAGCAACAAAAATAATTTTATGCCTCCCCGAGAAGAATTTGTTTCAAAGGATGACACTGATTCTGCAGCTCTGGGAGATGGACATATCTGATCCGAGCACATGGGAGCAGATGAAGGGGCAGGAGGAGAGAGTGGAACACAGCCTGGCCCACCAGACCGTGAGGATGATGTTCCTGAGTAGAGCAGCCAGTCCACAGAGAGAGCAACATGGCTGGCCCCACTATGAGACATGATGCCCCTCAGTGACCAAGGGTGATACAGGGGACTGCACTGGAGACACAGTGTGGGAATTGCACCTGACCTGATCCCACCACACCAAGGCAAAGCACTGGGGGAGTGCAGCGGAACAGCAAGGGAATGGAGTGGCAAGGTCCCCAGGGAATGCTTAAAGTGGACTTTGGGGCCAGGGCGTGGTGCCCCAACAGACTGGACTGGAAAATACTCCTAAGGGCCAACAAATGATCCTTGAACTAACTACAAGCTTTTCTTTTGTGAAGTGTTTTGTTCTTTGTCAGTGGTTTGTTGTTGTTGTTTTGTTGTCTGGTTGCATACTGTTGCTTTGTTTTCCTCTGTCTTGTTTTTATGCATGTTAGTGTCTCCACAGGTCTGTCTGAATAGGACAGGCTGGATGAACTATCTGGAAGAAAAACAAGTTCTGGGGGGACTTGGGGTGGGGGGAGGTAGGGGAGTAAGGAAGTGGTGTTAATAAACACAGGGACAGGGGAACAACAGGGGACCCAAAATGGTAGTGAGTGGGGAGTGGCAGGCCTGGTGGGGAATGATCAAGGGTAAGGTTGCGTAGAGAAGAGGTATAGCTGTAGCCCAGATGGGGACAGAACATGGTAGTAGGGCAGGAGGAAAGTCAAGGGAGATGGAGGAAAGAGCTAGGAGTCAAGGGGCATTTATGGAGGTCTAGACAAAGACATGTACATGCAAATATATATATGAGGATGGGAAATAGATCTATGTGTCTATATTTATAGGTTTAGTATTAAGGTGGCAGAAGGACCTTGGGCCTCTACTCAAGCACTCCCTCAATGCATGAATACTTTCTTTTATTGGCACTCTACGATGCTCACCCTCCTGACACAACTGCTGAAGCCAAAGCGGGTGAACAAGTAAATGTGGTGAAGAAAACTGATGGTGCCCGGCTATCAAAAGAGATAGTGTCTGGGGTCTTAAAGGCTTGAAGATAAACAAGCAGCCATCTAGCTCAGAAGCAACAAAGCCCACATGGACGAACACACCAGCCTGTGTGATCACGAGGTTCTGAAGGGATCAGTTATCAGGCATCAAAGAACAAATAATCATATCATTGGCTGCACACCTCCATGATACGATCACCGAAGACAAACGGGTGCATAAGCAAATGTGGCGAAGAAAGCTGATGGTGCCCGGCTATCAAAAGAGATAGTGTCTGGGGTCTTAAAGACTTGAAGGTGAACAAGCAGCCATCTAGCTCAGAAGCAAAAAAGCCCACATGGAAGAAGCACACCAGCCAGTGCAATCACGAGGTGCCAAAGGGACCAGGTATAAGGCATCATGCAACAACAAAAAAGAATATATACATATATATATATATATATATATATATACCAACAACAACATAAAAATATATATATATACCATAGTGAATGAAGGGGGAAGTGCAGAGTGGAGACCCAAGACCAATTTGTCGGCCACTGGAGATCCCCTCATAGAGGGGTTTAGGAGAGGAGATGGGTCAGTCAGGGTGCGAGGTAGTACCGATGAAGAACAAAGCTTTCCCCCAGATCCTGGATGCTTCCTCCCCCCAACTACCATGATCCAAATTCTACCTTGCAGGGCTGGATAGGGCAGAGGTTGTACACAGGTACATATGAGGGCTGGAGGCACAGGGAATCCAGGGTGGATGATAGCTTCAGGACCAAGGGTGTGAGGGGCGATGCTGGGAGAGTGGAGGGTGAGTGGGTTGGAAAGGGGGAACTGATTACAAGGATCCACATGTGACCTCCTCTCTGGGAGATGGACGGCAGAGAAGGCGGGGAAGGGAGACTCCGGATAGGGCAAGATATGACAAAATAACAATCTATAAATTACCAAGGGCACATGAGGGAGGGGGGAGCAGAGAGGGAGGGGGAAAAAATGAGGACCTGAATCAAAGGGCTTAAGTGGAGTGCAAATGCTTTGAGAATGATTGGGGCAGAGAATGTATGGATGTGCTTTATACAATTGATGTATGTATATGTGTGGATTGTGGTAAGAGTTGTATGAGCCCCTAATAAAATGTAAAAAAAAAAAAAAAAGAAAATGATTAGGGCAAAGAATGTACAGATGTGCTTTATACAATTGATGTATGTATATGTATGGATTGTGATAAGAATTGTATGAGCCCCTAATAAAATGTTTAAAAAATCATTTTATGGTTGAGGGTCACCACAACATGAGGAACTGCATTAAAGGGTCGTGGCATGAGGAAGGTTGAGAACCACTGGTCTAGTCAAACTAAGCTGCTGGCAGATCCACGTTAGCCATAGGCAAGTCTCAAACAGCCTTATCATCAGGCAGAGACCATTGTAATCTTGAATATGTTGGATCGAATTTGATACTTGGCCAAACCTGCATTGGTTCTGGGTGCAAGTATCTGTCTCTTACTGGCTTCATGACAGAAATTTCTTCCCTAGTCTTTTTGAATGTTGATGGGGTTCTTGTCTTTCTTACTTATTATTTCTGTTTTGGTCTTTATATTATTATCATTTTATCCTTATCACTTTATTTCAATTTTGTTTTTTATTGTTCTGTGGGGTTTCCCAATTTGTGACTCACAGAGTGGGTGCATAGTGATAATAACTGATACAAGGGTTGACAGGGGGTGCAGGGTGGGGTGGGCGTGATAGAGAGGGAAAGGGGATCTCAGGAATAAAAAATGAAGGCGGGAGGGGGGGTTAGAGGGAGCACTAGACCTGATGGTGGTGACATAACTCATTTTAAAGGTGATTTGACCATGGGGGGGAGGGGGGACGTTCTAGAACTGATATGGTGATGGTTGCACAATTCTCCTTGATACGATTGAACAATTGAACTGTATGATATGTGAATTATGTCCCAATAAAATTGTTATAAAAAATGAACTTGATACTTGGATCAGCTGATCTCCCTCTTGACCCAACCTGAATTTGTTCTAGGCTAAAGTGCTTCTCACCTCTTCCAGGACAGAAATTTCTCCTCTGGCCTTTTAAATATTGATGGTGGTCTTTTCTTTATCATGATTTATTTTTACTTGTATTGTTATCTTTATATTATTTTTATTTTATCCTTACCACTGTTTTTGTTTCTGTTTTTTTGTTGTTTCTGTGGCCTTTCCAGTTTGGGAAGCACAGAAGGAGTTGAGGCATAGAGATAATAACTGATGCAGGGGGTTATAGGGGAGGTTGGGGTCGACGGGAGTGGGATATAGAGAGGGTGAGGGTATCTGAGGAACAAACAATGAATGTAGAAGAGAGGAGAGAGCACTAGACCTGAGTGTGGTTCTACAACTCATTTAAAAAGCGATTTAACTATGGGGATATAAGATATGTGAATACCATATCAAGAAAACCAGTGGGAATGGGTGGGAGGGTCGCAAGAAAGAAAGAAAGAAAGAGTGAGAGAGAGAGAGACAGAGAGAGAGAGAGAGAGAGAAACCAAACCTGACCAATGGTTACCAGATAGGTGAAGGCAAAGTTGTTGCACGGGGGAGTTGTGTTTGTGTGATGGCAGTAGAATAACTTGGGAAAGGATGCCAGTAGTGGTTGTGCAGCACAACGAGTGTAGCCAACGGCACCATATTGTACAAGTAGGAGTTGTGAAACTGGAGAATGTTTTGTTTATATATTTTTGTCACAATGAAAAAAAAATTACACAAATAACAATGACTACAAGGAAGAAGAAAATGTTCTAGAATTGAATGTGATGGCAATTGTACAACTCTTCTTGACATGAACGAATCATTGAATTGTATGACATGTGGATAAAGTGCTAATAAAGCTGTTGAAAAAATAGAAAAAGAAAACATTCCCTCTTTTAATGGGAACTAGACAGGGTTGTCCTATATCATCAATCTTACTTAATGTAGTCCTGGAAGTCTTAGTCAGAGCTATAAAACATCAAAAATATATTAAAGGTATCCAAATTGGCATAGAAGAAACAAAATTCTCTTTCTGTATGATTGTCATCTCTACAACAGAACATTACTCAGTCTGCTTCTACCTGTGTTTCCTGTTTCTATTCTTCATGACCTTTCCTGCCTTGTGAACATTGTCCTTGGGCAAATGCTACCCTTTTAATCTTGAATGGTTGATCATTTTAAACAATGAGTGCCTCGCTAGTGTTTTTGTTCACCTTGTAGACCTGTTTAGAAGCTGAGTTTGATTAAATACATTTTATCATCGGTCAATAAATGACTTTCCCCCCGATCTTAATTTTCTTTCTTTTAAAAAATAATTTTATTAGGAGCTCTTACAGATATCACAACCTTCCATAGTTCAGTCACATCAAATGGTATCGTACAATTGTGACCACACTTTCAAAACATTTTCTTTCTTTCTTGAACTCCTGATATTAGCTCCCCTTTGCCCCTTCCCTCCCCCATCATACCCCCGCCAGAACCTTTTTTCTTTTTTTTCTATCACAGTTGCGTTTTGTTGTTGTCATATCTTACACAATCCAATATAGCCATTCACATACAATTCTTTTGTTCAGTCCCTTCAAGTAGGGTTCTACAATATCAATGCTATCAGCTCTACATCCCCGCCCCCTCTCCCTTCCCCACCTCTCTCTTCCTGCACCATTAGGGAACCATTGCTCCTGTTACTCTTCTGGCGGCTTATCTATCTTGATTTTCCTGTACAAAATGATCTTAAATATACAAATGAACATACACAAATCTATCATGATTAATTAGGTCAAACAAATAGAAACCATAATACTAAGGGGAGGAAAGCTTAAAGAACTAGAGGACAGGTATGTGGCTCATCAATGCCATATCTCACCTGGATTTATCATGTTTCATATGGCCCTTCTGAGAGGACTGTCCAATTATCTTACAGGTGGGTTTGCATCTCCACTACATCCACAGCTCTTCGCATTGATTTGGTTGCTTGCTTTTGAACTTCTGACACCTCTTCCCATTACCTCATGATCACACAGGCTGGTATGCTTCTTCCATGTGGGCTTTGTTGCTTCCCTGCTAGATGGCTGTTTGTTTAACTATAAGCCTTTAAAACCCCAGATGTTATACTTTTTAATAGCCGGACACCATCAGCTTTCTTTACCACATTTGCTTATGCACTCATTTTGTCTTCAGCGCTGATCTTAATATTCACTTGGTAAAATGTATTAACAGAGTACAGAATATTTGATCATGCTACTCCTAGAAAGAAACCTACTTATTAATGGTAAATTTTTCATTTAACAAACCACTGCTGTTTATGTGGTGATATTTATTTAGAGTATTTGTATCATTATACCTAAGTACCTAGATTTGTGTCATTGAAATGCTATCTTTATAAATTAGCTTTGAATTGTTTACTTTTCAAAATAAAGGCATAGGACTTTTTGAAAGATTAAGTACATAGTCTCAGGTTATTTACCTCCATCGATCTTTTTAGTCCATTTGTATTTTTCTAGAAAATCATCCCTTTTAATCCAAATATTCAAGATCTAGACTTCTCTTAGTGTATCTCACACCCTCCATTCATCCCCTTGGGGGACTGAAATAACATGGCTATCTGATATCTGATTGCTAATTCTGATTCTCAGTACCTGGTTTTTGGTAACGTAATTCCAAAAGATTGGCCCAACTTGGACACAATGTTGCCTGTTGGTCCAATCCATCATGGTCAGGGAGTGTCCTTTAACACAAACTAGGCTACTAGGTACTCCCGCGGTAGGTTGGGAAGTCAATGCCCAGAGAAGGTAACTATATAACCCATGTATAGTAGGTAGAGAACAGCACAAGTTGTCTACTTGGTAGTTCTTAGATTTATCAATATTCTGTTTTTGCAGGATTTATAATCATGTTGCTAATTGTATAACATATAAACAAGGGAAATTTGTCACCAAAGCATGATTGGAGGCAGACCAATTCATCACTATCACAGGGGGGATTATGGATGCTGGAAAGGGACCCTTGATGTATACAATTGCAGTTTAGAATGGTTTACAGGATTGGTACTGGGATTCTTCAGCCAAGTTGGTTGAGGGCATGACTCATGACCTAACAGCCCTGGTACCCCAAATTCCATTAACGACACACTCAGGCAAGTCCTGAGGGCTACGCTGCACCTACCTGGGCTGGCACAAGCCATAGCCTTCTGTAAACTTGGTACTCAGACCACAACGAATCATGCATCTGATCGCTATAAAGTGGTCCTTTTGTTCTGCTTACCTTGTTTTTTGCTTTTATTTGAACTATACTGACATTAATTTGCCAACCTTACTCTTTTTTTCCCCCTTCAGATCTTTTTAGCCATTCTTTTACCTTTGACTTTTCTGAATCTCTATTACAACTTGATTGTTTACATTTAACTGTTCCGTGTATCTGTCAGAAAGAGCCCTGGTGGCCTAGTGGGTGGCATGTTGCAAGATAAACAGTTCAATCTCCCCTCTTCCCCCCTATCATGACCCCAATTCCACCTTACAGATGCGGCTAGACCAGAGCATGTACACTGGCACAGCTCAGAGCTGACAACACAGGGAATCCAGGACCAATAATGAGACTAGAGATACCAGGAGGGGAAGGGGAAGGTGGAGGAGAAAGGAGGAACTGATCATAAGGATCTACATATAACCCCTCCCAGGGGGAGTGACAACAGAAAAGTGGGTGAAATGAGACAGTGGTAGGTTTAAGACATGAAAATAAATATATGAATTATCAAGAGTTCATGAGGGAAGGAAGGGGCAGTAAAACGAGGAGCTGATATCGAGGACTTAAGTAGAAATAAAATGTTTTTAAAATGATGATGGCAACATATGTACAAATGTGCTTGACATAATAGAAGGATGTATTGATTGTGATAAGAGCTGTAAGAGCCCCATCAACCACTCTTCCGGAGAAAGGTGAGGCTGTCCATCTCAGCAAGATTTATAGCTTCAGAAACCTTAGGAGGCAGTTTTTCTGGGTCCTATGTTCTGGGGGAAGAAGGACCCAAAATTAAATATATTTTACAGACATCCCTTTACTAAGTCTTAAACAGGGCAAAGACAAAATAAGGACAAATAATTTTCATGAGGGATACCATCAGTATGAGCTCATAGTCCTGTCCAAGGAATTCACATTCATAAGTCTACTTAAATAGAACATGGAAGAGAAAGGAAACTCATCACAAAATGATAATTGGAAGTAGATTAATTCATCAAAGTGGGTGGAGGGATTGAAGAAGCAGAAAAGGGACCATAATTTGCAAACACCTAGTATTGCAGATTAGAAAAGCTTACAGGATTTATTCTCAGGTCCTCCAAACACCATAGTCATCTTATGACTCTTTTTTGGGGAGGTGGGAGAAGAACTTTTGATGGTGGAGACCCTAATACTTCAATTTCCATTAAGGACATATCCAGGCGAGTCGCTGAGACTGTCCCTCTCTGGTCTGGCCAGGTGAGTCAGAATGTTTGTTTTTGGATTTTTAACAGTTTTAGTGGCATATATTTCACATGTCATACCATTCGATAGTTCAATCATATTAAGGGGAGTTTTAGAATCATCACCACAAACAATTTGAGAACATTTTCTTCTTTCTTATACCCACTGTTATTAGCTCCCCATTTCTCCCCAACCTCCCCTGCACTGCCCCCAAGAAACCATGCTTCCAATGACTGTCTCCAGTGCCTGTCCCAGATTTCAAATACAGAAAAACATACACAATAAAACCCAACAGCAATAACAAACTAGAACCGATCAAACTCTCAATCCAAAAGGAAAGTAGAAAAAAGATGAAAGACTAGACCAAATTTAAAGTGGGTCAAAAGGGAGGTCAAACATTAAAGTTGAATCGAATGACCTCTGCAATCATCCATTTCCCAATGCACTCGGCACGAAGCAACGTGCCTGCTGCCTCAGGACAAAGCTTTAGACATTGTGGGTCACTGGTCAGAAAGAACTCAACGGAGGCTGAGTCTAGGTGGAGGCTCAAAATGCATTTAGGGTCTTTTGCAAACCCAGGGCTCAGAATTTAATCCCTAATACACCTACTGGGTTGCTCTGAGTGGGAATCAACTTGATGGCGGTGGGATTTATCAGATGTGTATATTGTTAAAGAGTATAAGACATAGGTTTAGGTTGCCCTTCATGTTACTAATCCTATATAAACAAAGTCATTTATTATGTAATCAATAGAAATATTTTAACGTTGACTTGCTTTTGATTTTTGATCTCTCGTGAATGGCTCTAGAGTCCTGTGGTTCCTCAAGGGAGCACTCTTAGTCTTTGGACTTGGCATTCTTTTATGGCTGTTCGATATCACGATCTTGCATACTGACGAGCATCATCTCAACGCAGCGCTCATGCCTCATCCCGCTCCAGCAGCGCAGGTGCTGAAGCTTTTACCTGAGGAACAACTCAGGAAGCTCTTTACCTACGATGGAATCTGGTAAGCGCTGGAGAGTCCGCTCTTTCCCATCCTCTTCCACTCTGGCCTGGCATCTCACTCGTTCCTCTTCAGGCTTTACTTTGCACTGCTGTGCCCTTTGCCCCGATGGTTTCTAACCTCCTGGACCTGTGCGGATCCCTAGAGCGATTCCAAATCACTAGGGGACTAGGACAGGCCTGCTTCGTAGCGCCCGGTGGCATCCCTTTACCTGCTGATGAAATTCCCCGGGGGAATGCTCCCTTTCTGTCCCTGCTGGGGCAGAGACGCCCTTGACACTCATGCGCGCACAACGAAGCGAAGTGCAAAGGCTTCTTCAAAAGAGAAGTAAGTCTCCCACCGGAGTTCTCCTTCCCCACCTCCAACCTCAAGCCTCCCCGTGACTCTTGGAAGACCACCGCAGGGTTCCCAGGCTTCAACACGACCAGTACAACCCAGTGGGGAGAAATGAAATTCTGGGGCAGACACACCGGCTCCCTTACGTCCATCTGCCGACCCGCGCCATCCATGTTTACAGGCCTCTTTCTTGTTTGTAGGCTGTTCCCGAAAAATGAATGCAACTGCAAAACCAGTCACCAGGGAGGTTATAACTTTGAGAATGCCTACGACAAGAGCGACCTCCCAGCCGTGAGAGCACGTCGGGAGGTGGAATACGAACACTTTCAGAGGAGGTAATGCAGGATCGGAGGGCTCCTGGGTTCTGAACGAGACGCACAGCTCTCTCTGCTCTGTCCTGATGGGGTGCGGTCCTCAGAGAGAGGACGGGACTGCTATTCACTCACGTGCCAGCCACTGTCCCAGGGGCTGTCCTCGCTTTCACTGCTGTAGAGTTGACTGAGATGCAGCGACACCTTGCCTGGCGTACTGGGTCCTCCTCCCAGGGGGCAGCATGGTCCAGATCGTCAGGATGATGCGAATGATACAAGTTAATCACAGACCTGGTACAGTCTGATGTCCTTCCATCTATCAGCTCAGATCACCGGGAGTGGGCACTGGACTGCGGGGGGAAGAAGCATGAATTTCGGAAGGAGTGGGAAGCCCATTGAGGGCAGGGCTGGCTCCAGATTGGCTTTGCACCAAGCACAGTGCTTGTGAAAAGCAGGCCACCATGTGCGTCAGGCCCTACAGGGGAGCATTATGAGTCCTGGGTGGAGTTGAGCCCTGTGCAGCCGCTTCCTCCCTGGGATGAGAATCAGTAGCAAGCTGGGTTTGCTTTTCCTCAGACAGGGTTTGCCAGGTTTAATCTTCAAAGAGCTGGCCCTTTCCACAGGGAAGGAGGATGCAGGTGAGGACTGAGCAGGGCTGCCTCCAGCTCCTTAGCTGTGTAGAATCCAGTTCTTCTCATTGCTTCTGCGCAGCCCCCTCTGGGCCATCCCTTCCTCCCCAAAGTCACCGTCCTCATGTCTTCCTGTTCCCCCCTGCTCTCCCCCATCTGAACCTCTCCTTCTCCCAACCTCCCCTCTCCTTCCCTGTCCTTCCTCCTCCATCACCCCTCTCCAGTGGTTTGCACATGGGAGGCCTTCCCTGGTGGAGACAGCCCTGGCTCCCTCCCCTCTGCAAGCCCACACTGCCCAGGCACAGACTGAAGCCATCGTCCTAGTAAATGTCCCCTGTGCTTCCTCTCACACCATTCAGTTAGGCTGCGGACACTCCTTGCGTTGAGACTAGCACTGGGGCGGGCATGTCAGGTGCCCAGCGGGCAGCTCACACAATAGTGGCAAAGAGCAAACAAGAAGCAGCCAGGCGGTGAGAACCATCTGGCCAGAGGCAGTCCGAGAGAGGTGATGGCACCACAGAAGCAGAGCACCAGGGACTGCTGGCTGTGACAGCTTACCACCTATGGATCTACTGTACTATTTTATAATATGATTGAAAATTAGAAAACCATGTGATCAGGTATCAGGCATCATCAGAACAAAAAATCTTACCATAGTGGATGAGGGGGGGCATGCGGAGTGGAGACCCAAAGCCCATCTGTAAGCCACTGGACATCCCCTTACAGAAGGGTTTCAGGGAGATGAGCCAGTCAGGGTGCAATGTAGCAACAATGAAACATACAACTTTCCTCTAGTTCCTAAATGCTTCCTCCCCACCCACCCCCGGCTCCCCTACTATCATGATCCTAATTCTACCTTGCAAGTCTGCCTAGACCAGAGGATGGACATTGGTACAAATAGGAACTGGAAACACGGGGATTCCAGGGCGGATGATCCCTTCAGGACCAGTGGTGTGAATGGCGATACTGGGAGGGTGGAGGGAGGGTGGGTTAGAAAGGGGGAACCGATTACAAGGATCTACATGTGACCTCCTCCCTGGGGGATGGACAACAGAAAAGTGGGTGAAGGGAGATGTCGGACAGGGAAAGATATGACAAAATAATAATTTATAAATTATCAAGGGTTCATGAGGGAGGGGAGTAGGGAGGGAGGGGTAAAAATGAGGACCTGATGCCAGGGGCTTAAGTGGAGAGCAAATGTTTTGAGAATGATGAGGGCAATGAATGTACAGATGTGCTTTACACAATTGATGTATGTATGGATTGTGATAAGAGTTGTATGAGCCCCTAATAAAACGATTAAAATGTTTTTAAAAAATTAGAAAATCAGGATGATATTGGGAAAGTTTCAGTTCTTTTGGAATCAGAGTTTTGGAGCTCATGGACTTGGGGTGACTAATCCAGGCTATTGCTCTTAGATTGTCATTTAACACTTGAGCCTGAAGGAAACTGGTCCCCTGCAGTGGCCTTTAAATCATACCCTAGTCTAGCAACTAGTTTGGCAAACCGATCTTGCCTTTAGCATTAGTCATGTTTGAGGCATGGCTATATGTTGTCAGTGTCCAAAGAGCCCCGGGGGTGTAGTGGGTTATGCACATCGGGCCGATAACTGCAAGGTCAGACGTTCAACGCCACCTCCCGCTTTGTGGGAGAAAGATGAGTTTTTCAACTTCCCTGAAGATTCACAACGTCGCAGACCCGCAGGAGCAGGCCTACTCTGTCCGATCGGGTCGCTGGGAGTTGGACTTGACTCAAGAGCTTTGAATTTGAGTCAGTTTCCAGGGAAAATGGGAAGCTCCTCAACAGATGCTTTGCCACGGTGGCTGCAGCCGGGCCTGAAACACCACACAGGGCTGAACAGTGTCCCCTTCTCGTGTATACGGGGTCACGGTGTGTCAGAATTACCTTGACAGTCAGTGTTCAGAAGAAACTCCAGGGTGTGACTGGGAGCTGTGCTTCGGAATAAATTGTTGTTATTTAAACAGGATCCCAGCCTCCTCATATCAGTGTCAATAAGATGGAGGACACGAATTTAGGGACACTCTTCCATCTTCGAAACACTCTGTCGTCACACCTGTTGCTCAATTCGCCAATTGTATATTACGTAAACCTCAAATCCATTGATATTATTGGTCTAACACGCTTTTCAACAGAGATTAGGAGCTCAAAAGTCATTTTCTCTAAACCCCGAATTCTCACAGGAAACCAGAGACTGAGTCCAGGGGACTGGTGCTCCCTGCTTCTTCCCATTCTCTCCAGGGCAATGGGAGAACTTTCAGGTCTTCTGTGTCGTGTTTTGGGTAGCAGCTTGGCTCTTAAATGGATTTGAAGTTGTAAGAGACTAGCTAGGTCTCTAGGCAGCAGAATCAACCAGGTACAACAAACAACAACAACAACTCTAGGTTTTATAAAGTCATTACAGGAATCTCAGAGCTAAAGCCTTAGGCAGAACTCTGCTAGAAATTTTATGCGTGGCATCCTGAAGATGCCTTTGTGTTCTCTGTCCTCACCTTTTCTGAAAGTGTGGTAGGTCTCTCAGGATCTGTGCTCCACCTGTTTGAGTAAAACTCCTAAATTAAAACAATTTTTAAAAATTTTATTTATTTATTTTTTAGTAATCCTTTTATTTATTTTTTAAAATCATTTTATTGGGGGCTCATACAATTCTTATCACAATCCATACATCCATCCATTGTGTCAAGAACATGTACATTTGTTGCCATCATCATTCTCAAAACATTTGCCTTCTACTTGAGCCCTTAATATCTGCTGCTCATTTTCCCCTTCCCTCCCCACTCCCCCTGCCTCATGAACCCTTCATCATTCATAAAGTATTATTATTTTGTCATATCTTACACTGTCTGACGTCTCCCCCGCCTTCTTCTCTGCTGTCCCTCCCCCAGGGAGGAGGCTATACGTAGATTCTTGTAGTCAGTTCCCCCTTTCTACCCTACATTCTCTCCACCCTCCAGGCATCACTACTTTCACCACTGGTCCTGGAGGAGTCATCTGTCCTAGATTCCCTGTGTTTCCTGTTGCTATCTGTGCCTATGTACATCCTCTGGTCTAGCCAGATTTGTAAGGTAGAATTGGGATCATGATAATTGGCGGGGGGAGTATTTAAGAACTAGAGGAAAGTTGTTTCATCATTGCTACCCTGCACCCTGCCTGGTTCATCTCCTCCCCACAACCCTGCAGTAAGGGGTGTCCGGTTGGCTACCATCGGGCTTTGAGTCTCCATGCTGCACTCACCCACATTTTCAATGATAGGATTTTTTGTTCCTTGATACCTGATCCCTTCGACAGCTCGTGGTCACACAGGCTGGTGTGCTTCTTCCATGTGGACTTTGTTGCTTCTGAGCTAGATGGCCACTTGTTTATCTTCAAGCCTTTAAAACCCCAGATGCTATATCTTTTGTTAGCTGGGAATCATCAGCTTTCTTCACCACATTTGCTTATGCACACGTTTGTCTTCATTGATCGTATCGGGGAGGTGGGCACCCACTGATATGGTTTTTAGCTCTTTGATGTCTGATAACTGGTCCCTTCTACACCTCGTGGTCAGCCAAGCTGGTGTGCTTCTTCCATGTGGACTTTGATGCTTCTCAGCTAGATGGCCTTTTGTTTATCTTCAAGCCTTTAAGACCCCAGATGCTATATTTTTTTATAGCCAGGCACCATCAGCTTTCTTCACCACATTTGCTTATGTACACATTTTTCTTCAGCAATCGTGTCGGGAAGGTGTGCATCCTGGAATGGCAATTTATTAGAACAAAGTGTTCTTGCATTGAGTAAGTACTTGAGTGGAGGCCCAATGTCCATCTGCTGCCTTAATACTAAACCTCTAAATATATGCACATAGCTCTGTTTCCCCACCCTCATGTAAATATATTTACATATGTACATTCCAGTCTTTGGACATGTAGTAACCCTTTTATAAGGAGCTCGTACGGATACCATAGCAATCCATCATTCAATTAGGTCAAGCATAATTGTACAGTTGCCACCACATCAGTTTCCAAACATTTTCTTTCTTCTTGAACTCCTTGATATCAGCTCCTCTTTGTCCCCTCCCTGCCCCCCTGCCCATCCCCAGAGCCCTTGTTGTTCTTATTGTCGTTATTATTTTGTGGTATGCATCTTACCCCATCCAGCAAATCCCTTCACCGACAATTCTGTTATTTGCACCCCTTGAGTGAAGTTATACATCCTTTCTTGAAAAGCTCCTGAATTTATAAGCCTCTCGTCCAAGCAGGCCAGTGTTTAGAACTGACCCTTGCGTCTGCTTCCAGATCCCCAATCTCTCATCAGGCCAGCTTGGCAAATCCAAAGCTTAAGGGCTCTGTTACTTGGGGTGAGTGCTTGATTCTGATTCTGAGCTTCTAGTTCCCAGGCTCCAGGTGAGTCTGCAGTTTCACAGATTTTCATCAGTTCTGTGGGTTTTATTGCACTCATTTAAAGTAAAGTTGATAAGCGTGGGGTCCCCTAATTCTGAAGAATTGCCTGTTGTTTCGCTCCCCCTTACTCGGACGCCAGATTAGGAGTCACGTTGGAAACATTATAAGTCTCACATCGTTTTCGTTTCTGAAAACCTGACCGATCTTTTCCCATTCCCTTTGGGGAAATGAATTACCGCTTGCTTTGTCCTTCTTTTCGCTACGAGGAGGAGCTTCCGCTTGGTCCGCAGGCGTGGTCACAGGGTCTGATAGCCTTCCATCTGAGACGATGGCAAGTTAATGTATTTGATCTCAAAAAACCCAGGGAGTTGCTGCTGACTCTGAGTGACCCTATGGGACAGGGCAGAACTGCCCCTGTGCGTTTCCAAGATGGTCACTTTTTTTGTTTGTTTGTTTGAATGTAACTCCTTACGGGAGTAGAAAGCCCCGCCCCGTCTTTCTCCCCAGGAGTGGCTGGTGGTTTCCAACTGCTGGCCTTGTGGATTGCAACCCAGGCCTCCATCACTCCGCCGTGAGGGCTCCAGGGGGTTTATCTAGAACCTGTGCTTCTGTTGCAGAAACTAGCTTCCTCAATTCCCTTGTTTTGTTTGAGGATTTAACCCTGACTGTTTGAGTTGGCCTTAGAGACTGGTGAGTTTGTCATTTGTATGTCTGTTTTGTCATGACAGCATAATCCTCAATGGGCGCGGTGTTTGTTTTGTACACTCAACCCAGGTGGAAGCCCGAGGGCGACCATTGCTAGCGTTTCCTTGAGGCTCTCTCTCATCTCCGTTGTTTCCTTTTCCCAAAGAAATGGATTCCTATGTGCATCCATCTCTACAGCTGCCATAAGGATGACCTGAGCTTTCAGTAACTGCATCGGTACACTTTGATACAAAGAGGAATCTCGGAGTAGACCAATTCAAATGGACCTATTTGAAAAATACACTAAAAAAATATGAATGGTTATTTTGATTGGCATACCCTGCCTTAAAAAGACACAAGGCATTTGACTTTGCTTCTCTAAATGGCTTTTTTTTAAGTACATGGAAGATACGTTATGAATACAAGATATTTTCCTATCTCCAGGTGGTATTATGAAATTAGAGTGTCCCTTCCATGAGCGTTGCTCTCATGGGTTTTGTGATAAGTAAGCATTAATATAAATTCAATAATCCTAATATTCCCAGAATTTAATGAAAGGGAATTTTCCTGGCAAATGTTTTACAAGTTTCCAAGATCTCTTGATGTAACTTGGGTGCGCTGATGGCACACTGGTTAAGCACTCACTGAGTTGCTATCCGGCAGGGCTTGAATCCACCAGTCACTCAGAGAGGAGAAAGATGAGGCGATCGGTTTCTGTAAAGATGGAAAGCCTTGGAAACCGCAGGGTCAGTGGGTGGGCGTTGACTCATGACAATGGGCGGGTTGGACTGGGCTACATCAGTGGTTCTCAACCTGTGGGTCAAGACCCTTTGGGACTTCTTTCACAGGAGGCGCCCTATTCACGCAGTAGCAACATTACAGTGATGATGTAGCAATGGAAATAATTTTATGGTTGGAGGGTCACCACAACATAAGGAACTGTATTAAAGGGTCTCGGCATTAGAAAGCTTGAGAACCACTGGGCTAGATTAAATATTTGGAATGTGTTTGGTGAAAGGAAAACAAAGCAATGTTGACACAAAGTGAAAGAGATTGGTTGTGTCAAGATAGGAAAGAGAAAAGCATCGAGGGAAAACAATGGGGTGGATATGAAATAATGTGGAAGGTTAAAGAAGGTTAAGTAGAGAGTTAATGGCTTTATATCCACAATTATTAAGAAAATGTTATGGTAACGAAGGAAGGCTAAACAGCACGGGGCGGGTGGCAGTGAGTCCAGAAACCCTTCCTACTGAGTGGAGAGATCTGAAAAGGTTTTGAAAATAAGGTGGCTGTTGAGGTGAAAGCAGGACAGATGCTCTCTTAACTTGGTGTTGTTGTCATTGTTGTGTTGTTGTTAGGCGCCAGCGAGTCGGTTCCGACCCATAGCAACCATATGTTCAACAGTGGAAAACACTGCACAGTCCTGTGCTGTCACAATTGTGCCTAAGCCCGAGTCATTGATGCAACCACTGTGTCAATCCATTCTGTTGAGGGCCTTCCCCCTCCTTCGCTGCCCCTCCACTTTACCAAGCACGATGTCCTTCTCCAGGGATTCGTTTCTCCTGGAAATATGTCCAAAGTGTGTAAGATGCAGTCTTGCCATTCTAGCCTCTAAGGACCACTCTGGCCTTACTTATTCTAGCACAGATGGATTTGTTCTCTTAGTAATCCATGGTACGTTCAACATTCTTCTCCAGCACCATAATTCAAATGCACCGGTTCTTCTTTGGTCTTCCTAATTTGATGTCCAACTCTCACATGCATATCAGGCCATGGAGAATACTCTGGCTTGGGTAGATGTATCTCCATCTCAAGAACAGATCTGAAGCATTGAACACTAATGACAGAGACCCGATGAACTGTGAGAGGACCTTAAGACCACCAACCATGAAGAAAGCAAAAGGTCATTAAAAAGACAGAATTAAAAAGAAGAGATCAAAGTGAACCACAGAAGAGACTCGGAATCTTGCTCGTATTGTCGAGTAGCTAAAGGAAATGGAAGAAAGGATGAAGTCAAAGAGCTGAATAGGAAATTTCAAAGCAGCTCAAAAAGACAAAATATTATAATGAAATGTATCAAGACCTAGACTTAGAAAACTAAAAGAGAAGGAGAGACTCAGCATATTTGAAACTGAAAGAACTCAAGAAAAGATTCAAGCTTCGAGTTGCAGTCTTGAAAGATTCTATGGGAAAATGATGAATGATGAAGGAAGTATCCAGAGAAGATGGAAAGAATACACAGAATCACTGTACCGAAAAGAATGAGTCAACATTAGACTATTTTAGGAGGTAGCGTATGAGCAAGAACTAATAGTGCTGAAGGAAGAAGCTCAAATTGCACTGAATGTACTAGCCAAAAACAAGGCTCCAGGAGTACCAATTGAATAGACTATTGATGGAATGCCAAATGAAATGTTTCAGCAAGTTGAGGAAACACTGGAAGCATTTACTTGTCTATGCCTGGAAATCTGGAAGACAGCTAGTTGGCCAACTGACTGGGAGAGATCCATATTTGTATCCATTCCTAAGAAAGGTGACTCAACAGAATGCGCAAACTATAGAACAATACCATTGATATCACATACAAGTCAATCTTTGCTTAAGATTATCCAACAACGGTTGTAGCAATACATTGACAGGGAATTGTCAGAGGTTCAAGCCAGATTCGGAAGAGGACGTGGAACAGGGGATGTCATTGCTAATGTCAGATGGATCTTAGCTCAAAACAGAGAAAGCCAGAAAGATGTTTGTGTTTCATTGACTATACAATGACTGTGTGGGTCAAAATAAACTGTGGGTAACCTTGAGAAGAAGGGGATCTCCAGAACACTTCATTGTGCTCATGAGGAACTCGTACATGGATTCAGAGGCAGTTGTGCAAACAGAACAAGGGCATACTGCATGGTTTAAAACCAGGAAAAGTTTGCATCCTCTCACCATATTTGTTCAATCTGTATGCTAAACAAATCATTAGAGAAGCGGGATTATATGAAGAAGAATGTGACATCAGGATTGAAGAAAGGCTTATTAACAACCTATGACACGCAGATGACACAACCCTGCTTGCTGAAAGTACGAGGAATTGAAGCACTTGCTGAGATAGATGAGAGATTGTAGTCTTCCATAGGGGTTACAACTCAATGCAAAGGAAACCCAGATCCTCACAACTGGACCAATAGGTAACATCATGATCAATGAAGAAAAGCTTGAAGTTCTCAAGGATTTTGTCTTGCTTGGCTCCACAATCAATGCTCATGGAAGCAGCAGTCAAGAGATCAAAAGATGCATTTGTAAGGTAAACTGAGGCACGGAGTGAGACCAGAGTTGGATTGAAGAAAAGTAAATTCAAGGAAAGCTCCATTGTAGTGAAAGAGCTCTGGCGTGAGGTACAGTGACCTAGCGCGGCAGGTCGGGGAAGTCGCGCCCAGTGGTCAGGGTGTAGGGTTTTTAAAAGAAGGTGCCTGGAGGTGAGGAAACCGTCCGAGGTGGCAGGTGTTGCAAGCCATCCGAGAACAGTCTGTCAGGTTCTTCCGGTGCTCTGTGTACCGGAACACGAGGTTTCACTCCCTGAGCTGGGTTGTTCTGCCTTGGCTCCATCTGGCCTGGCCAGTTTTCAGCTTTGTAGAGGGGGCTCTTCAACTTGCCATCTTGGTCCAGTCCAGGCATGCCAGCCTTTAAGTGATAAAGGGGCACAGTGATCTGATCTAACTACTTTCTGCTGGCATGGGGTTGATGAGGGGTTACAGGCTGGAGCATACTGGGTTGGGGTTAGTAGGCTGGGGGCTGTAAGGATGTAATAATAGCTGGTTAGCGGTCAAGTTGGTAATGTTTTTTTTTTTTTGCGGTGGTAGGATTATTGAGGCACTTCGTTAAGAAGTTGCCATTACACCAGAAAAACATCTCTGGAAGGGCTCTGATAAGACCTGTGATACTGTGGGTGGAGCTTCAGGCTAAGTCTGCTGGGACTCCCTGTTGTTGATAACACAGAGGGTAAGTAACGTCGGGGTCTGTTTTGGGGTGAATGATGGAATGCCAAATATTGAGGCAGGGCAGTCACTACTTTTGTTGCTGGGTGGCTGGGGGGAGAAGGTTAGAAAGGGAACTGCGGCCAGTAAAGGAGGTTGGAGGGAGGCACAAAGGAAGCAAAAGGTCATAAAGTGTCTGGAGGGGCTGTTCCATGGTTAACTTGAAGGCCTCCTTGGTTAATGCAGCAGCTGCTAGAGCCACCCTCGAACCGTCATGTCCAGCTGCTTGGACAGGTATGCAATTGGAGAATAAGATGGTCCCAGTGGCTGAAGCAGGACTCCAACTGCCATGCCCTGTTTCTCATTAGCAAACAAAAAGAAGGGCTTTTCGGGGTTGGGTAAGTGCAGAGGTGGGGACTGCAAAAGAGCTCTCTGAAGCTTGTGAAAAGCCATCCTGACTGCCTGAGGAGAGTCTAGGGGTCCAGCAGGTGTAGCCTACACAAAGCCTCATATAGAGGTTTAGCCAAAAGGGAAAAGTTAGGGATCCAATGCCTCAGAAATCCCATGAAACCCAAAAAGGAAAGTAGCTGATCCATGGTCTCCAGGACTTGGAGATCTATTGTGTGCCGTTGATCAACCATTGGTCAGTCCCTGAGCAGTGGAGGTGAGGTACAGCCCTAGGTAAGTGACAGAGGTGCAGGAAAGCTGGGCTTTGGAGCGTGAAACCTGATAGCCCTTGGAGACCAGGAAGTTTAAGGGTTGTGTTGTGTGCTCCTCTGAGCTGGCCAAGGAGGGACTGCACAGCAATGGATCATCCACATATTTCACAAGGGTGAATGGCGAAAGTGGGCACCCCTGCAAGTCAGTGGCAAGGGTCTGGCCAAAGAGATGGTGGTGGGCATGGGGGAGTCTCGGTAGTCCTGAGGCAACACGGCCCATGAATATTGGGAGGTAGTGTGCGTATCTGGATCCTCCCAGGTAAAGGCAAACAAGTGCTGGCATGCAGGGTCCAGGGGAATGGTGAAAAAGGCATCCTTTAAATCGAGGACTGAGAAATGGGTTGTGTTGGGGGAATGTGGACCAATAAGGTATAAGGATTGGGGACCACTGGATGGATGGGAACAACGGCATCATTAATGAGGCGGAGGTCCTGGACCAGGTGATAGGTACCATTGGGTTTCTTTACCGGCAAAATTGGAGTGTTGCAAGGGGAATGGATGGGAGTGAGGAGATTGCTGGCGAGAAGGTGCTATATGATGGACTGTAAGCCTCTGTGGTGTGTGAGTGATATGGGAAACTGGGGTCGAGATGGAAAAATGATGAGGTCTTTGAGGCGAATAAGGACAACATGATGGTGGGGTGCGATCACAAGTTTAGAGGTGCCCCACACCACCAGATTGAAAGAGTTAGCCAGCAAGGCTCTGGAAGGTGTTAGCAGGGGCTCAGTGGGAGAGAGCACCAATAAAAGTGGAATAGGGGGGAAGGAGAAAGGAGCATATGGTTCCACCAGAGGCTAACCCCAAGTTTGGAGAGTAAATCCCTCCTCAACAGTGGTGATGGACACGAAGGCATGACAAAAAGGAAATTAGAGAGAGAGAACACATCTATGTCTAGGAACAAGAGGGGGGAGGGTAACCAAAGGCTTTGAGGGTTTACCATCTATTCCCATAACCGAGACCAGGGAAGGGGATGTTGGGCCTGAGGAGAGGACTGAGAAGGTAGCTCTGGGGTTTACCAAGAAGGAGATCAGCTTACCAGCTACCTTGATCATTACCCTAGACTGGCAAGGGTCACCGGGGTCTCTGAGTCAGGGCCTCCTTAGTCGTTGTAAGCTGCTAGGCCCAACAGTGCCAACAGTGGGTTGGGGTCTGGAAGGACTGACCCTCCCTGGCCAGGTGCTGAGGGGCAGTCACACACCAGGCAGGGCTTGCTGGGAAGTCAGGGATTGCAGGCAGTTCTTGGCCTAGTGGCCCTCCTGGCTGCATTTGAAGCAGGATCCCAGAGGTGGGTGATTAAAGTTGTTAGTTCCTGGAGTCTTCTGACCCCTCCCTCCAGCCAGCCTCAGGGCAGCGACCAAGACTTGGGCTTGCCAATATTAGCCTTCTGGCAAGCCCGGGATTCACACAGCTTCTGCCTGCTCTTCTCAGGCATTAAAATACTTAAATGCCGTGTTCGCCAGGTTACAGAGAGGGGTCTGAGGGCCACCCTCAGCCTTTTAAAATTTCTTTTTACTATCAGGGGATGACTGTTATGAAGTGGGTAGCTAACACAGTCGCTCCAGCCGGAGAGGTGGGGTCCAATCTGGTGTATTGAGTTAAAGCCTCAGTTAGGCGAGTAAGAAAAGCAGCTGGCAGATGGACATTGGGCCTCCACTCAAGTAATTACTCAATGCAAGAACACATTGTTCTATTAAATTGGCATCTCAGGATGCATACCTTCCTGACACGATTGCTGAAGAAAAATGTGTGCATAAGCAAATGTGGTGAAGAAAGTTAATGGTGCCCACCTATCAAAAGATATAGTATCTGGGGTCTTAAAGGCTTGAAGATAAACAAGCGGCCATCTAGCTGAGAAGTATCAAAGCCAACATGGAAGAAGCACACTAACCTGTCTGACCACGAGGTGTAGAAGGGACTAGTTATCAGACATCAAAGAACTGAAAATCACATCATTGGGTGCCCACCTTCCTGATATGATCACTGAAAACTAATGTGTGCAGAAGTAAATGTGGTGAAGAAAGCTGATGGTGCCTAGCTATCAAAAGATATAGCGTCTGGGGTCTTAAAGGCTTGAAGATAAACAAGTGGCCATCTAGCTCAGAAGCAACAAAGCCCACATGGAAGAAGCAAACCAGCCTGTGTGACCACAAGGTGCCGAAGGGATCAGGTATCAAGCATCAAGGAACAAAAAATCATATCATTGAAAATGTGGGTGAGTGCAGAGTGGAGACTCAAAGCCCAGTGGTAGCCAACCGGACACCCCCTTAATGAAGGGTTGTGGGCAGGAGATGAGCCAGTCAGGGTGAAGGGTAGCAACGATGAAATATATAACTTTCCTCTAGTTCTTAAATACTCCTCCCCCCCCCATTATCATGATCCCAATTCTACCTTACAAATCTGGCTAGACCAGAGGATGTACACTGTACAGATAGCAACTGGAAACACAGGGAATCCAGGACAGATGACTCCAGGACCAGTGGTGAGAGTGGCGAGGGTGGAGGGAATGTGAAGTAGAAAGGGGGAACTGATTACAAGAATCTCCGTATAGCTCCTCCCTGGGGGATGGACAGCAGAGAGGAGGGCAGGGGGAGATGTCGGACAGTGTAACATATGACAAAATAATAATAGTTTATGAATGATGAAGGGTTCATGAGGTAGGGGGAGTGGGAAGGGAGGGAGGAAATGAGCAGCCGATATTAAGGGCTCAAGTAGACAAGTAGAAGGCAAATGTTTTGAGAAGGATGATGGCAACAAATGTACATATGTGCTTGACACAATGGATGGATGGATTGATAGTGATAAGAATTGTATGAGCCCCCAATACAATGATTTTTTTAAAAAGAAAGAAAAGCAGCTGGGTTTTCACCCAGATGCTGTGTAATTTCCCACAGTTTATCAAAATGTACTGCTTTATGAGAAATAGCCTGCGAGCCAGCCAGTAAGCATTGTATCGCGTGGGCTCTGTGAGTCCTGCCTTCCCGTCCCGCAGGGGTGTCTATCTGGTAGGTCCAGCCTGGGTCCTCCCTCGGGACAGCCTGAGGGCCCGCTGGCATGGTAGCGTCAGTGAAGTAGACCTGCTCTGAGTGTTGCCGAGCGGATGTGAGGGCACGACGTTCCCGCTCATCTGGGGTGAGGGTGGAGACCAGCCCTATGTAGAGGTCATGCCAAGGGAGGTCATAAGCTTGAGTAAGGCAATGAGACTCCTTAATAAAGGAGGTAGGGTGCTGTGAGAAAATGCCCAGTCGCTTCTTTATCTGGGAGAGGTCCGTCAGGGAGAACGGCGCATGGACCTTGACCGGTCCTTCTGCCCCCACAACTTGGCAAGGGTGTGGTGGGAATGGGTATGGCTGGCAATGGGAAATGACAAAGGGATGGGTGACTGGAATTGGAGGGTTTGGGGAACTGCAGGTGTTGCCTCAGAGGAGGCTGAGTAGGGAGGGGGCTGAGCAGGGGGAAAGAGAGAGACTCTAGGGAGTCTATGGGTCTGACTCCGGGAGGGGACGGGTGTTCGAGGCACAGTCGCCTCGGCCTTTGGGAGGGCCTGTGCTGGGAATTGGGCAAGAGATGCAAAGAGAGTGACGAGAGTGGACAAAGAAAAAGGCCTGGATGTATGGGACCTCCGACCATTTGTGAGTTTGCTAGCAGAAGTGACGGAGATTTTTGGAGGATATTGAAATTGAAAGTGCTATTTTTTGCCCAGCACGACTCATTGTCCAATCAGTATCGAGGCCAAACTTGATTACAGAAAAAGACCAGGCACTTTGGACGGAGGTCAGGGGCCAGACCCAATTTGGAAAGGTTGGCCAGCAAACACCCCAAGGGACTGCCCCTGTGAGGCTTGGATAGTGAGCTTCCCATGGTGCCTCAAACTGTGGGAGTACAGGTAGGGGAGGAGGGCGTCCTTTGGTTCCCTATCCACACCCGGCAGTCAGGAATGGTCCGGTAGCTCGGAGGGTGTCCTGATCAGAGCTATGGACCCAGGGGAGAGTCCTGAACTCTCCAGAACAGGAAGGTTCCCTGGCACAAGCCTGCGACTTGGTCAGCAGACTGGGACCTTGAAACAGTGAAGACAAAGGAAGCTGTGGCCCACAAGATAGAGGGTTGGTCAGAGGCCTTTGTCCAGGATAAGAAAAGAGGGAATTAGAAGATTTTAGAATAGGCACTGCAGAGCTGCAAACACAAAGCTCACAAACACGTAGAAAGGGCCCAAGAGTGTGCTTTGCGATTTAGTTCAGTCTGAAGGCGCAGTGGCTGCCAGACTCAGGGCCAACAGTCCTGTTACTGGCAGAAAGCACAGGAAATAAATACAGAGACAAAGGACTGGGGGCCACATGAAAAAGGAATGTTTGCTTCTGTTATACACCTCACTGACCAGGCCCACATTCACAGGCACGAGAAACTGTCCTTATTGTTGCACCCCTTTCAGGGAAAGGCAGTTATTTCCAGCTCCTCTTAGTACTAGGGTAGAAGTATAAACCCCTTCCGTGGCACCCCTGGCGGGGACCCTATGTTCCCATATGAGTTTGCTGTTCCTCTGTGCCTGGGGTGGCCTCTGTTCAGTGTGGGTATCGCTCCCCGGGTTGGGTGGCAGAGTACTAACCGGAGTCTTGGGGAGCCAGGACTTGATGGCAGAAGTTCGGGGAGGAGAGGGGGAAGCGCCCCACTTGCCAAGGGCGAGGCAGAGGCATGTCAGGACCCCAACTCTCCTCCTGGGTCTTTGGCACCAAATGAGGCATGGAGTGAGATCAGAGTCGGATTGATGGAAAGTAAATTCAAGGACAAGCGAAAGAGCTCCTGGGAGAGGTTCCTCAACCTAGCGAGGCAGGTCAGGGAAGTTGTACGCAGTGGTCAGGGTGTTGGGTTTTTAAAAGAAGATGCCTGGGGGTGGGGAGACCGTTCAAGGCGGCAGGTGTTGCAAGACGTTCCGAGATGGTTTGTCAGCTTCCGAGATGGTTTGTCAGCTCTGTGTACCAGAACGTGAGGTTTCACTCCCCGAGCCGGGTTCTTCCGTCTTAGCTGTTTGGCCTGGCCAGTTTTCAGCTTCGTAGGGGGACCCTTCATTTTGCCCGTCTGACCCCGTCCAGATAGTATTACATTGTGTAAATCTGCTGCACAAGACTTCTTTATAATATTGAAGATCAGGGTTGTTACTTTGAGAACTAACTTGTATTAATATAGTTATCTGAAATTGGATGGGTTCTCAATGTTAAAGAAAACAAGCCCTCTCTATTGTAAAGGAATTTTAAATAGCCAAAGATAATATCTACAATGAGAACTTGAATTGGGGAAATGTTCCACCACCAGCCAGAGACTTAAGGTTTTTATCTGTATCAATGAATTGGTCAGGTTGAGCAGAGTTTGTGATTTCTATAACCCCGTTGATAAAAAGTTTAAGAATGAGTGAAGACTTAAAATATTTAAATGAACTTTATTTTAACAAAGAATTATGTTTTATGGTAGTTAGACTTAAAACATTATTTCAAGATCTTGAGGTAGTGGGAATATATATATATGATAGGGGTGGAGTCCTGGCCCTGGCAGGTCTCTGCTTGGACCCCAGAGCAGAGGCTCTGGGTTTAACAACTCTTCGCCAATCTCCCAGGACCGCAATGACAGCTCTACCATTGAAGGGCTGTGTGAACTTGACCAAGTGACTTAATTTCTAGGAACTTCAGTTTTTTAGTTTCTCATCTCTAAAATGAGGATAACACTTTAGATAAAACTGAGGATAACGATTTAAATACAGTCACTTGTTAGGGGAATCAAATGAGTGTTAGCCAGTTCTCCCAAACTAAACTCACTGTCGAGTTGATTCTGACTCACAAGCCACTCTAGAAGGACTGGGTGGAACCGCTGCCCATAGGGGTTTCTGAGACTGCGGTTCTCCTTACAGGAGAAGTAGAAAGCCTCATCTTTCTCCTGTGGAGTGGCTGGTGGTTTTGAACTGCTGACTTTGTGGCTAGCAGTCCAATGTGTAACCACCCTGCCATCAGGGCTCCTTATCAGTCACTTAGAACGTGAGTCAATAGCAATCTCCTCAAGCCCTCTTTCCGTCTGCCCTGTTAATGATGACTTGCATGTTGCTACCATGCGGGAAGCTATGACACTGGTGTATCAAACAGTGCCAGGGTCACTAATTGAGCATCAATGTAGCTTCTAGACTAAGACTGAGTAGAAGATACGACCTGCCGATCTGCTTTGGAAAACTGACCATGAAAACATGATAGCGTGTAAGAAAACATTGCCTTGTGTGCTGGCTTGAGCCTTCACCCGCAGGGACCCATGTCTAGAGGAAGCCATCATGTGAGTGAGGAAATCGAGGATCAGTGAGTATGAAGAAACCTCCTTGAGGGGGGCTGGCACTGTGGCCACACCAACGGGCTCCATCTCAGGATGGATCTTCTGAATGACACTGTAGAATGGTAGAATCGCTCAAAACCATCCTGCTATCAAGTCAGCGCCAACTCGTAGCGACTCTATTGGTCAGGGAAGGGGTGCTCCTGTGGATTTCTGAGACTGTCAGTTTTCAAGGGGGGGAAGAAAGCCTCGTCTTCCTTATGGAGAGCGGCTGGGGGTTTCCAACTCCTGACCTTGTGTTTAGCAGCCCAATGTCTAACCCACTACATAGAGAAAATAGAGGCAACAATGATAAGCTGTCACAGCCAGCAGTCCCTGGTGCTCTGCTTCTGTGGTGCCATAACCTCTCTCGGACTGCCTCTGGCCAGGATGGTTCTCACCGTCTGGCTGCCTCTTGTTTGCTCTTTGCCACTATTGTGTGAGCTACCCACTGGGCACCTGAGATGCCCGCCCCAGTGCTAGTGTCAACGCAAGGAGTGTCCGCAGCCTAACTGAATGGTGTGAGAGGAAGCACAGGGGACATTTACTAGGACGATGGCTTCAGTCTGTGCCTGGGCAGTGTGGGCTTGCAGAGGGGAGGGAGCCAGGGCCATCTCTGTGGGATGATAGAGACCTTTCCCCAGCTTTGTCTCCCCCCCAGAGACATGCCAAATATTAGGGGCTTTTTGCCAGCATCTGGGGGGAGGTCAGATGCTTAGAGACATCCTCCCTGAAGGCAGTCGCTTGCCAGACTACTGTCTGGTCCCCCCACAGGTAGGGCCTGCTCCCTGCTGTTAAGGACAATGGGCTACTTCTCTCTAAAGGCTTGTGACCATTCGCTTGGTTCCTGTAGTTGGGGTTTACACCCTATTGGTAATGGTTTCTATGGAGATCCAGAGAACAGGTCAAACCAGCTCAGTGGCAGCCAAAGTTAGGCTGCCATCCTGAATCTAGGATCCACCCTTCTTGTCACATGTATACCCCCAATCCCTCCTCTTCCTATTGCGTGTATATCCCTAGATTGTCCCCTTCTCATTGCTGTATAACCTATAGTGCAACCCCTTTCTGAGACGTATGTCTTTACCTGTCATTAGTGGGCTTGCACGCCCCCCAAAGGTATATAGACCTGGGTTAGCAATAAAGAGCACTCTCTCTGGCTCCCCCCTTGGCCTCTCCTCCCCAGTCCTCTCCCACCTGCTCCCTTTCCCCTTGTCCTCCTTCCCCTCCCCCTCTCTCCACGGGGGCCACCAAGCAGGGGTGAGGTGAGCATGCTACTACGAAATGTGTGTGACCTCATTATTTCAATGTCTCTTCTATCTCTCATGCTCTCTAGGACATTATTATAACATTTATATATATTAACTGTATAATTGTGCCTATTGAACCCATGATTAGTTGTGGGGGGCTGGCCCTTCCCCCACATGTCTCCACCAGAGGAGGCCTCCCGTGTGGAAACCGCTGGAGAGGTGTGATGGAGGAAGAAGGACAGAGAAGGAGAGGGGAGGTTGGGAGGAATAAGGGTTCAGATGGGGGCGTGCAGGGGGGGAACAGGAAGACATGAGGACGGTGTCTTTGGGGAGGAGGGGATGGCCCAGAGGGAGCTGGGCAGAAGCAATGAGAAGAACTGGATTCTACACAGCTAAGGAGCTGGAGGCAGCCCTGCTCAGACCTCACCTGCATCCTCCTTCCTGGTGGGAAGGGCAGCTCTCTAAGGAAATGCCAACACAGCCTAATACTGGTTTATGTACACTGACTCTCACGCCAGGGAGGAAGAGCCTGCACAGGAGAGGCTCAGCTCCTCGTGCTTCCTCATGTTCCTCTTTAGAGGCTGATGCACACTGACGGCCTGCTTTTCGCAAGACACTGCTCGGTGCAAGCATAGTTTCATGGAGATCTTGCTCTCAGGGAACTTACAGTCGAACCGAGAGCAAACTGCTGGTCTTTCCTCTCCCAAAGTCCAGTGGCCATTCTCCACATGATGCTGCCTGTGGGCTGCCATTTCCATCCACAGGGCTGAGCCCTGTGCCTACTGGAGGAGGGCATCATGCTGGCATCGCAGTCTGTGCCACACAGAAGCCACTCATGAACTCACCTGAACCTACACCTGGATGATCTATGGCCAAGTCTTGCAGTGGCTTCTGGCAGGGAGTCTCGCCAGGGTCTCTCCCCACCGATGTAGTGGATTTGATTCCTTCCTATCCCGTCCGGCAATGTCCACTTGAGCAATCCCCGCTTAGGTTGTTGTTGGGGGGGGGGAAAGCTATTTCTGAGAAAGAAGTCCTTTGTCCTGCTAAATTCTATCACGTGATCTCCAGCTTCGTGTCCTGTCACCAGGGCCGATTTTCCCAGCTGCTGATGGAATAACTTCCAATGTATTGTAAGGGACGACCTCACAGAAGGGTCACAAGGATCTAGAGACAAGCCAGTAGGATAAGGAAGAACGAAAGTTGGACATTGACTAAGGAAGACCGAAGAAGAATCAATGTTGCTGAATGAAGAAGCTGGCGAAGAATCTTGAACGACCCGTGGACTGCCAAAAGAACAAGCAAGTCTTGGAAGAAGCACAGCCAGAAAGTGTCTTAGAGGTAAGGATGACTAGACTTTGTCTCATCCACTTTGGACACGTCGTCAAGACAGGCCTGTTCTTGAAGAAGGACACCATGCTTGGCAAAGTAGGGGGGCCGTGACAAAGAGGACGACGTAAGGCAAGGTGGCTGCTTCCATGGGCTTGGTCACGGGCACCTTGTGAGGAGGGCACAGGCAGGACCAGGCTGTGTTTCCTTCTGCTGTCCATAAGGGCACTGTGAGTTGGAACCAACTCTGCAGCACCTAGCAATTCTTTGTTGTCTCACTGTGAAGGTCCATCCAAATGACTGTCCCCTACTTTCTTTCTTTAAATCATTGTATTGGGGGCTTATACAGCTCTCATCACAATCCACCATCCATCCATGTGTCAAGCACATTTGTACATTTGTTGCCATCATCATTCTCAAAACATTTTCTTTCTACTTAAACCCTTGGTATCAGCTCATTTTTCCCCCTCCGCCCCTCCCTCGTGAACCCTTGATAATTTATAAATTATTTTTTCCATGTCTTACACTGACTGATGGCTCCCTTTACCCACTTTTCTGTTGTCCAGCCCCCTGGGAGGGGATTATCCCATATATAGATCATTGTGATTGGTTCCCCCTTTCTACCCCACCTTCCCCTTCCCTCATATTATTGCTACTCTCAATATCGGTCCTGAGGGTTTTATCTGTCCTGGATTCCCTGTGTTTCCAACTCTTATTTATACCTGTGTACATGCTCTGGTCTAGAGAAATTTGTAAGGTAGAATCGGGGTCATGATAGGGGTGGAGGGGGGAGGAGGCATTAAAGAACAAGAGAAAGGGTGTATGTTTCATCGGTGTTATATTGCACCTTGACTGGCTTGTCTCTCCCTTGTGACCCCTCTGTAAGGGATGTCTAATTGTCTACAGATGGGCTTTGGGTCTCTACTCCACACTTCCCTTCATTCACATTGATATGATTTTTTATTTTTGTTCTGGGTCTTTGATGCCTGATACCTGATCCAATCAACACCTCATGATCACACAGGCTGGTGTGCTTCTTCTATGCAGACTTTGCTGCTTCTGAGCTAGATGGCTGCTTGTTTATTCTTCAAGCCTTTAAGACCCCAGACACCATATCTTTTGATAGCCGGGCACCATCAGCTTTCTTCACCACATTTGCTTATGCACCCATTTTATCTTCAGCAATTGGGAAGGTGAGCATCACGGAATGACAGTTTAATAGAACAAAGTGTTCTTGTGTTGAAGGAGTACTTGAGTAGAGACCCAATGTCCGTCTGCTACCTTAATACTTAACATATAAGTATATTTACATAGATCTATTTCCCTGTAATTATATATAAATATATTTACATATGTCCAATATGCCTGTATTTAGACCTCCATAAGTCCCCTTTGCCTCTTAGTTCTTTCCTCTATTTCCTTTAATTTTCCTCTTGTCCCACTATCATGTTCGGTCTTCATTTGGGTTTCAATAATTCCTCTCAGTTACATTACCCTTGATCAAGCCCCACCAGTCATCCTACACCCTTCTCGCCATTGATTTTAGATCACTTGTTCCCTTGTCCCTGGGTTTGTTAACACCCACTTCCTTTCCCCTTCCTCCCCCTCTCCCTTGTCTTCCCCCCACCAACTGTCAGTCCCATTGTTTTCTCCTCTGGATTGTTTATGCCGCCTATCTTATCTAGATAGACATGCAGAAACAGTAATAAGCAGAAAAACAAGACAAAGCAAAATAAACAACTAAAAAGAAAACAAAGCTACAATAACTACTACAAAACCAAAGACAAAAAATGAGAGAAAAACCTGTGAATAATTTCAGGTCTGTTTGTTGACCTTTAGGAGTGTTTTCCGGTCCAGTCTGATGGGGCGTCACACCCCTGACCCCAAAGTCTAATTTTGGTATTCCCTGGGGACTTCATTGCTCTGCTCCCCTTGCTGCTCTGTTGCACGCCCTTAGCATTTCGCCCCGGTGTGGTGGGGTCAGATCGGGCACAATTTTCGCACTGTGCCTCCAGTGTTGTCCCTCGAAGCACTATGGGTCTGCGATGTCCCCTACTTTCTATACAATTATTTCCTACAATAAAGCAGTCACCATTTAAGTCCACACTTTCCTTTTCTTTATGAAGGGAATAAAAAATTTGTGCTCAATCAGCACTACTTCAGAATAGTGTATCTCACAGCATTTATCTCTGTTGCCTTCAACTCTTGCAAAGCTCCCGGTGTCTCCCCTGCCTCCATCACGTTTTTCTAAAGTCCCTTTCATTGAATCCTGCTTTCTCCTTTGCCTAAATTGAAACCCTTGTCTACCCTCTAACCCAGCGGTTCTCAACTCCTCACGCCACGACCCTTTGAAGCAGTTCCTCATGTGGGGGTGACCCCCCCCAACCATAACATGCTTTTGATTGCTACTTCATCATGCCATTTTACTACTGTTATGAATCATCATGGAAATATCTGGTATTCAGGGTGTATTTTCATTGTTACAAATTGAATATAATTAAAACATAGAGATTAATCACAAAACAATGTCATTATATATCGTGAAATATTTATTTCTAATGACAAATAAATGAAACTTTGCCTTGAAGCAGGGTATAACTTGGGTAACAGTCTTCACACCTGGTACTCGTAGGTGGGCGTATCTGCATGTGGGCGGACCCCCATGGAGACAGATAGAGGAGCCATGTCTCCGTTCCTAAGACCATCAGAAATATGTGCTTTCCGATGGTTTTAGGCGACCCCTGTGAAAGGGTCATTCAACCCCCACCCCAAGGAGTCGAGACCCCCCAGGTTGAGAACCCTGCTCTCCCCTGTGGCTTCTCTTTCCTCCCTCCCCTTCTCGGCCCTGGTAAAAGTGAAAGAATGCTTCTTCTAGTGTGGAGGGGGAAAGTTTATGATCTTAAAAAACAATTTATGTTTATGGCAGAAAACTTCCAAAGTACAACTGCTTTAAAATAAAATCAGACCCCAATAAAATGATTTAATTATTATTTTTTAATCAGAATCACTTGATTTCTCAACACGTAGGGTTAATCACTATTGACAGTGATATCCCTCTGACCTTTTCCAACATAAACTGGAAAACCTTGCCAAGATGTCAGCAACGTGACCATGTCAGACTCAGGTGGCGTTATTGTGGAGGTGAAGGACGTCTCCCGGAGGGCCAGCTGCATCCTTTGCAGTCAGCCTCCAGGAGCCCTGCCGGGTAGCACCACCTGGCAGCGTCAGCCGGACCCTTCCCTGCAAAATCCCTGGGTGATTGTTGTGGGTCTTAAAGAAGGCTAGGTTTCCAGAAGATTCCAGTAGACTCCCACTGACTGGCTCCGTTTCATGGGTAGCGTGAAGCACAGGAGACTTGGGGATCTCCCCTCTGCTTCTCTGCATCTCCCATCAGCTCTGTCTGCCAGCACTTGCCTTTCCCTCCAAATCTTCAGGTCCTGTAAGGGACTGATGGAGACTGTATCATATAACATCATTTCACTTGGTGGCCTGTTTTTCAATGGGTCAGTGTGTTTGTGCAAACCCCAAACAAACTCACTGCCGTCTAGTCAGTTCCCACTCATAGGGACCCTGTCCGACAGCGTAGAACTGCCCCGGAGCTTCTGAGACTGTTTACAGGGGTAGAAAGCCTCATCTTTCGACACCTGGAGGTCTCCAACTGTTGACCCTGAGGTGAGCCGACCTACATGTAACCCATGGGTCACCAGGGCTCCAGTGTACTTACAGATCTGTGGAACAGAAGAAAACCCCAGAAGTAAACTCACACAAATAGAGTGAACTGAGTTTTAACAAAGAAGCAAGGGCAAGTGAATGGTGAAAGGACACGCTTTATAATAAATGGCCCTGGGAAAACTGGACAGACAGACACACACACACACACACACACACACACACACACACACAAAGAGCCTAGACCCAAAGCATATTCTTTTCACAAAAATGAACTCTAAACAAATCACAGACCTAAATGTAAAACTATACAACTTCTGGAAAATGTATTTGTGAACATTTCTCTGTTACATTAAATTCAACTTTATGTTGTTTGGCTTTGTGTGTGTGTGTGTGTGGATAAAATCCAAAATATTCATATTTCCCCAGCCCCAAATGATTTGCCTATTATATATGTAAACTAGAGCATTCCGTAAATGAACAAGATGAGAGAAATGATTGTACTAACAATGAACATATACGAAGACAGAGTAACTTACCGTGGAATTGGTGCCAGAATAGACACACAGACCAAAAGAGCACAAGAGAGCTCAGAGAGGGACCTACACACCTGCACCCGTACACTGAATGGCAACAACAGTGGTGGGATTGCAGGCCAGGGAATAAAGTCCAAAGCTCATTGCCATCGAATGGATGCTGACTCACAGTCCCCCTAGAGGACCTTACAGACGCCCGGCCTTTCCAGAAGCTCAGGGTGAGAACGGATCAAAGATTTCAGGATGCTCTTTCGCAGCTAAACCCCTTGGCTTCCCCAGCGAGTGGACATGGAGCCATAATAAATGAACTCTCCAAGGGTTTTAACGAGTCTGAATAGCACATGGCTTGATTCGCAGCTCCGTGTAGAGGCACGGGATGGCCAAGTTCAAGAGAAGGCGCTGACCCCGGCACGGGTCTCTGGGCTTCCTACCTCGGAAGCGCAGCAGCCGGCACCGCGGGAAGGTGAAGAGCTTCCCCAAGGATGACGCCTCCAAGCCGGTCCACCTGACGACCTTCCTGGGCTACAAGGCCGGCATGACCCACATTGTGCGCGAGGTCAACAGGCCAGGCTCCAAGGTGAACAAGAAGGAAGTGGTGGAGGCCGTGACCATCGTGGAGACCCCTCCCATGGTGGTGGTGGGCATCGTGGGCTATGTGGAGACACCTCGCGGCCTCCGGACCTTCAAGACGGTCTTTGCGGAACACATCAGTGACGACGAGTGCAAGCGGCGGTTCTACAAGAACTGGCACTAGTCGAAGAAGAAGGCTTTCACCAAGTACTGCAAGAAGTGGCAGGATGACGAGGGTCAGAAGCAGCTCGAGAAAGACTTTAGCAGCATGAAGAAGTCCTGCCCGGTCATGCGCGCCATCACCCACACCCTGACGCGCCTGCTCCCCCTGCGCCAGGAGAAGGCGCACCTGACGGAGATGCAGGTGAACGGGGGCTCCGTGGCTGAGAAGCTGGACTGGGCCCGAGAGAAGCTGGTGCCAGTGAACCAGGTGTTCGGGCAGGATGAAATGATCGACGTCACGGGGGTGACCAAGGGCAAAGGCTACAAAGGGGTCACCAGTTGTTGGCACACCAAGAAGCTGCCCCGAAAGACCCACCGAGGGTTGCGCAAGGTGGCTTGTATCGGGGCCTGGCATCCCGACCGTGTGGCCTTCTCGGTGGCCCGCGCTGGGCAGAAAGGCTACCACCACTGCACAGAGATCAACAAGATCTACAAGATCGGCCAGGGCTACCTCGTCAAGGACGGCAAGCTTATCAAGAACAACGCCTACACCGACTACGATCTCTCTGACAAGAGCATCAACCCCCTGGGTGGCTTTGTCCACTATGGGGAAGTGACCAATGACTTCGTCATGCTGAAGGGCTGCGTGGTGGGCACCAAGAAGCGAGTGCTCACTCTGCGCAAGTCCCTGCTGGTGCAGACCAAGCGCTGTGCCCTGGAGAAGATGAACCTCAAGTTCATTGACACCACCTCCAAGTTTGGCCATGGCCGTTTCCAGACCGTGGAAGAGAAAAAAGCTTTCATGGGACCACTCAAGAAAGACCGGATTGCCAAAGAGGAAGGGTCATAACAGATGGTACAGCTGGTGGGATCAGAATAAAGACTTCTTTTCCAGTGACAAAAAAAAAAAAAAAAAAGAGAAGGCGCTGAATCAGGCGGGCATCAGGAACGTGGAGGCGCGTGTGTCCAGTGCACCAGCAGAAAGAACAACAAGCACCTTTGGAGCCGGAAATGGAAGAAGATGTGAAACTGCTGAATAGCACCACTAATGGTCCCAGACGGAGAACCTGGGAACATTCTCAGACCTGGAGAGATCTGACTGTGTGTGTGTGGGGGGGGGGGGGGTGGCAGGGAGGGGAAGGGGGCAGAAAGGGAAACCCATCATGAGGTTGGATACAAACAGCTCCCCATCCCTGAAGGGGATGAATAATAGACATGTGGGTGAAGGGAGACAAAGGACAGTGTAAGATCCAAAATAATAATAACACTATATAATTGATCAAGGATTGAGGGTGGTGGGAGGGTGGGGGAGGGAGGGGAGATAAGAGGAGCTGAAACCAAAGGCTCAAGCAGAAAATGTTTTGGAAGTGATGATGGCAACACATATACAATTATGCTTGATACAATCGATGGATGGAATGTTATAAGAGCTGTAAGAGCCCCCGATAAAATGATTAAAACAAAAAAGAAAAGAAATCTTACTTTAGTTCCAGTAAGATCCCCAAGTACAAAAGGAGTTAGAAGATTGACTGGAGAAAGTAGCCCACCTGGAATTCCCGGGTCAATAGGTCCGCCAGGTCTTAAGGGTGATCCAGGAGCAATTGGCTTCCCTGGAAGCTGGGGAGCCCCAGGTCCCGCTGGGAACACAGGGCGCCCAGGTAATCGTGTACCACAAGGCCAGAAAGGGGGGGAAAGAGTGGAAGCAAGCAAACAGCAGTCTACCTCCTCTGATCCTATTATGGCAGGACCCTTTTAAGATGAGATGGGTTGGGTAGGACACCTGCTGGTACCTTCTCGATAAGAGACCCTTCATCTCTGGACAAATCACCAGCACAACCAACTTCCAAGATCCCTTTTTTACCCCACCAAGTGACCTTGGTTCCTGTGTCATTTGGGGCTTTGCATGCCATCCTCTCCTGGTCCTTGGTGCTGTTTGGGCCTCTGCTCTCAGGCCCAGCTCTCTTCTGACTCCAGGACTCCATCACTGCCACCATCCCCCAGCCCGCCTGCCCTGGATGCCCCCGGTGAACTGGCTGGCAGACTGCTACAACCAGGTCCAGATTATAGACCGAGAGCCCTCTTCCACTCATGCACTTAATAGTCACTGGGTTGGGGGGAAATCTCATGGTTACTGCTTGTTTGTGGTTTCTCTATATTTCAAATATTAGTCTTCCCTCGGTGACAGGAAGGACGTAAGAGGAGTTTTATTCATCCAATCAGGAGACTTCCATTGTGTACCTCCTGGAACCAAGAAGGTAAATATCATTGCAGTCTTACAGAGCCAATCCCCCACAGAAATACAGACAAGCAAACCAGTAATTGTATCACAGCAAAGCTGTACTGGGGAGGAACAAGACGATTGTTACTCAAAGGTGATACAGATTTGTTAATTCCCTAGAATATTAAGAAAGGTTATTTCGACTTATTTTACTTCATCTCTTATTATCCAGATTACACAGTATGAAACCTCCTCCCCGCCCCCACCTCACCCAAGTTTTAAAAGGACATATGTGGGACTTGGACAATCAACTGAAGCCAAAAGAAAATGTTTTTCCTCTTAAAACCTGGTCACTTAAAGCAACATGTCTGTATTATGGAAATACATGCTGGGGGGTTTTGGGTTTTTTTACTCAAAAAAGTTTTTTTGTATTTGTGGAGATCCTCGAACCCTATGAGTGAAGACAGGAACCTACTGTGAAAGGGGAAACAAACAAAGACAGACAACAACAACAGCAACAAAGAAACATCACCGTGTGCAATCCTTGCTTCTGAGTGCCTCTCCACGGATTCCCAGGGCACATTTTTCTTTTCCTTTTTCTTGACCCTCAGTGTTTACTTCGAAGTCTGTAGAGCGGCGGCTTGTTAAACCAGCAGCACATGGAACCTCCCCGAGTTCCTTTCCAGGCAACTCCACTCAGCATGGCAACTCAGGAAAGCATTATCGCTTTGAACAGTGTCCATGAACACTATAGGCTAGTCTTATTTGAAGTTTGTTTTTTAATAATTTTATTGGGGCTCATATAACTCTTACCACAATCCACCCACCCATCCATCCATCCATTGTGTCAGGCACATTTGTTGCCATCATCATTCTCAAAGCATTTTCTTTCTACTTGAGCCCTTGGTCTCAGCTCCTCACTCCCCCCCACCCCCTCGCCACCACATTTTCCATAGCTTTCCTTTCTTCGCTTTTTCATACATAGCCCTCGGTTCATATCATGTAAGTTCTAGTAGAATTCTCAGTAGTATTTGTAATATCAGTAGCACACGGCTTCTATTCCTTCTGTTGTAAAAATGGACATCTTATCACCTACCCCACAGGGTTCCGGGGGAGATCAAATAAGGCATCGTGCATAAAGATGCTCTGTGAAATCATAGAGTGCTTTAAACATATTGAAAAACAAGAAAGAGCCCGCAAACCACCACAGTGGGGCACACAGATGAACTTTTAAGGGGTGCTGCCAAGTGCCCAGCCAGAGGGCTAACTGAACTTCCCTTCCTGAAGGGTTGGTCCGTGTCATGCTCCCTACCTACCCAGCACTCACGGGCTTCAGAGTTTAGAACTCGTGGAAAAGAGTATGTCATTCTGTGTTCATTTTCACTTTCCTGCATAAGTCTGAAGATGTGTGTTCTTCCCATTCATTAGCCAGTTATACTTCCTCTTTTGTTATTTGTTAGTATGTCTTATTTTTTAATTAAAAAACGTGTCTTTTTCATATTCCCCTAAATATCCATTATTTTAATAATCCAATCTTTCTTCAAGGGTCTCTAAATTAGCTTCTTGACTAAGCTGGGTCTCTGAAGGTGACTTCAATCTTATGACCTTAGTCCCTGGGGAACCCAACTCACTAGGTGTGGTACGTGCCCAGAAGCTGTTACCAAAAAAAATTAACTGCATAAAAAGAGGCATTTGGCCTTTCCGCCCGCACCTCCCTCCCCCTGAGCGTCGCTCCAGCTGCACCATGCTCGCTCAGAGCTCCGGGCTCCTGCTAAGCTAGCGCCACCACTGTCTCCCTTCAACCGCCATCATGATCATCTACCGGGACCTCATCAGCCATGATGAGATGTTCTCCGACATCTACAAGATCCGGGAGATGCAGTCGGGCTGGGTCTGGAAGTGGAGGGGAAGATGGTCAGTAGGACCGAAGGTGCCATCGATGACTCCCTCATTGGGGGTAACGCCTCAGCTGAAGGCCCCGATGGTGATGCAGCAGAAAGCACCGTGGTCACTGGTGTTGATATTGTCGTGAACCATCACTTGCAGGAAACCAGCTTCACAAAAGAAGCCTACAAGAAGTCCATCAAAAAAAAAAAAAGAAGTCCATCAAAGACGACATGAAATCAATCAAAGGCAAACTTGAAGAACAGAAACCAGAAAGAGTAAAGCCTTTTATGACAGGTGCTGCAGAAAAAAAATCAAGAACATCCTTGCCAGTTCTTTATTGGTGAGAACATGAATCCAGATGGCATGGTTGCTCTGCTGGACTGCCGTGAAGATGGTGTCACCCCAGATCTGATCTTCTTTAAGGATGGCTTACAGATGGAGAAATGCTAACACCGTGGGCAACTCACGACCGATGCCTCATCCCGACTGGCTGCTGCTCATCCACACGACACCAGGACTTAGACAGATGGAACTGATATCATCGTGAGCTCTTCATTTACTTTTGACCTTGATTTATTTGGAGCGGAGGCTTTTTTTTTTTAAGGAAAAAAAATGTCGTGTAGGTTGTCTAGAATAAAATGCATTTAAACTAAAAAAAAAAAAAAAGAGGCATTTGTTCCAAAACTATTGAGACCATATAAAATTTCTTGTGCTGTGGTTTATTTTTTATTTCACTGCTCAGAAAAGTTTCACTTCCTTTCCAGAACTGTTCTGTTTCCTTTCTGAGAAACTAGGAACCAAGTATCAATTGTCAGTCACATATCCAGAAGCGCCACTAGGCCAGTGGTTGTCAATCTGTGGGTCTCGACGCCTTCGGGGGGTCGAGTGACCCTTTCACAGGGGTCACCTGATTCATCACAGTAGCACAATGACAGTGATGAAGTAGCAACGAAAATCATGTTATGGTTGGGGGAGAGGGGGTCACCACAACACGAGGAACTGTATGAAAGGGTCTCGGCGTGAGGAAGGTTGAGAACCCCTGCCATAGGTTGAGCTGGGTGGTCTGATTATTTTCTCTCTCCTCTTCCTCCTCCTCCTCTTCCTTGACCTTTTAAAATTTTATTTTGTTGTGGTAAACTACATGTAACAGAGAATTCGCCCTTTTAGCCATTTTAAAATGTACAATTCAATGGTGTGAAGTATATTCACAATGGGAGGCAGCCTCACCACTCTCTTTCCTAAAGTAAAGATACATAATTTTTATTTTTTATTTTTTGCTCAACTTATTTTTATTTTTTTTTATTTTAACAATTTATTGGGGCTCATACAATTCTTTTCACAGTTCATACATATACATACATCAATTGTATAAAGCACATCTGTACAGTCTTTGCCCTAATCATTTTTTTTTCTCTTTTCTTCTTTTACATTTTATTAGGGACTCATACAACTCTTACCACAATCCATACATATACATACATCAATTGTATAAAGCACATCCATACATTCCCTGCCCCAATCATTCTCAAGGCATTTGCTCTCCACTTAAGCCCCTTGCATCAGGTCCTCTTTTTTTTCCCCTCCCTCCCCATTCCCCCCTCCCTCAATTTTTATTTTTTTAAAGCATTAGGGGATTAAGGGAGAATTGAATGAATTAGGGGAGAGTTTATATTTCAGATCCGCATTTTTTTTGTATTCAACAATTTAAAGAACGTATCAAACCTCGCAGTAGCTTGCCCTGTCCCCCACTCCCTGGCCTTGCTCCCTCCTCTCCTCCTGTAGACGAGTGTCTTCCCTGTCCATTTAGCTAGCACCTGTCTGTGCCCGAGCCTCGGGCTTGCCCTCCGCCCCTGGCGATCATCAAAGCCTGCTTCTTTGGGTCTGAAAACCTTTTTCTTGATATGTTTCCTTTCATGAGAATGGGATCAAACAGTGTTTATCGACTCTGTAGCGATCAGTATTCTGTTGTGTGTGGGCACCAGTGTTTGTCTGTCCCTTCTCCCACGGATGGGCATGGAGGTTGCTTCTGTCTTCTTGCTATGGTGACCGTGCTGTGATGAACATGGGTGTCCAGCTATCTGTTCACGTCATGGCTCTTACTTCTTTTTTCCCCCAATTTTTTTTTCATCCTTTAAATGATAACTCCCTTTCCCTCCTTCAACCCGCCCTCCTCCCCTGGGAAGCTTCTCTTTGGATGAGTTTGCCCATTCTAGATCATGAATCCACCACCTGTCTGCCAGTTGGTGCTCCATGGGCGTCCTACTGTTGTCGCTTGTGTGCCGCTGCGATGGCCGAACAACAGCACTGGGGTTTGAAAGGCCACCTCATTCTGACTGCCATCAGACGCATTCGGACTCACGAGGGGACAGTTCTCGGCAGAGCTTCCCCACGAAGAACAGACGGAAAAGGAGGAGGCCGTTTGCTTCGGAGGCACGAGCCACCGAGAAGCTTACACATCGCAGCGGGCATGGTCACATGCCAGACCCTCACGAAGAACAGCGGGACATTGTCAGGTTGTCCCGAAGAGCAGCCCCTCGGGTGGGAAAGCATTCGAATTGTGACGGGGAAGAGTCACCTTCTCAAAAGTAGAGTCACCCGCAGTGACCTGGATGGAGGAGAGCCTTTGGTGGGACGGACTCAGAATGAGAAGAAACAGCTGTGCGCCTCCGACGGGCTGGCACAGTGGCTGCCGCCATGGCCTCCGGCATCACACTTGTGAGAAAGGCAGGGTCGCTGCACGTCGGAATCGACTCAGTGACACGGGGCAGCAGCAGGTGTTTCAGATCCGTGGGAAGACTACAGTCCTTGCCCTTTTATCTGACGTCGTTTCCATGTGGTAACACTAATCAGAACATTTCTTTTTATGGCTGAAGAGTACCGGTCCGTCATGTGGATACACCTGATTCCGTTCATCTGTGTAGTTGTGGGTGGGCACTTGGGTGGTTTCCCCCTTTGGACTGTGATGACAGACGTGGCAGTAAACGTGGGTGTACACGTCGCTGTTGGACTTTCTGTTTCCCAGCGCCCGCACCCCTCAGAGCGCATGCCTGGGTTTCAGTTCTCTGCAGTCGCACCAGCAGCGCCCAGGCTGCCCCATCTCCCCAGTACTGTGATCCCCACAGATTTGGTACTAGCCATCCTAGTGGGCGTGGTCTCGGGGGTTGATTTGCATTTCTTTGATGACTAGTGACATTGAGCATCTTTTATTTGGTCTTTTCTTTTGTACTGATTTGACTCTTGATGTGCTTTGTTGTAAAAACCATCCTCTGTACCTTGACAGAATTAGAGGTTGATGAGGGGAAGGGCCATAAAGGAAAGGAGAGCAGGGAGAGGAGACGGGTCCATCGGCTTTCGATCTCTCTCCACAGGTAGCACAAGGTTCCCAGGGCTACCCAGGGCCTGGCGCTAACTTGCTAACTTGGGCATCTTGTTTCCCTGCAGAGAAGGGCTGCCCCGCCCACCACCACTGCTGGCTCAACCCAACCTTCCCTTTGGGTACCCCATCCAGGGAGTGGAGGTGATGCCCCTGCACACCGTTCCCATCCCAGGTAAGTACAGCAGGTGGCTCTCTCATTCCTTCATAGTCAAGCATGTTCTTTCAGAGCAAAAGAAGGGATTGGCGGGGGTGGGGAGCAGAGCAAGCTCACTACAGTGGAGTCAATGCTGACTCATGACAAGCCTATAGGGCAGGTCAGAACTGCCTGCCTGGGGGTTCCGAGACTAGAATCCTTTATAGGAGTAGAAAGCCTTCTCTTGCGCCTGAAACAGAAGGGAAGGCAGGGGAGCAACGTGCCTGAGTGCCGGCTGTGCGACCAGCCCAATGCAAGAGGCTCTGTCTGCATCATTTCATTGAATGCTGCAGTGGCCCCAGGGAGGTGTGGGTGCACAGTGTGTACCGGGTGACACTGTCAAGGAGGTGACACCCACATGACTGTCGTGTATTGGGGTTTGAGAAGAACCAGGAGCAAACCTCACCCTGGGGAGAAGGGGAGTGTCAGCCAGCCCTCTAGGTAGGGCCGAAGCCTGAAGGGGCTCCCAAAGGAGGAGGAGGCGTCAACCAAGTGGGTGGGGGAATCCTAGAAGCCAGGCCAGTTTTCAGCTTTGCTTTGTGTGTCCTCCCTGTGCGCCCCAGGACTCCAGTTTGAAGGCCCAGAGGCTCCCTTCTATGAGGTAAGAGGCCCCTTCCCAGCGCCCCTTGGTCCCTCGCATCCTGGCCTCTGCTCACTACGCAGGCCGCATCCTCCCAACCACGGCTGCTCTGAGACTCTCACAGAAGCCCCCACCAATATTTACCTGGAACAAATAGCAGGTGTGAATTCAAGACTGGGGGTGGAAGGAGGTGGCAAAGGTTCCATTTTTCCAGTCATGGGAATGAGTGGGTCCTGGGGGGAGAGGGGACCCCCTAGCTACACTAAGGAACTGAGTCATCAAGGCGACTGATACCGCTGGCCCAGGCTCCAGCCTCACGTACCCTCTGGCGTGGGCAGTGCCAGGAGCCTGACCCTCCTTTCCTTTCCCAGCCAAGAGCTCATGCAGGCACATCTGACCGGTGGGATGTGAATTCCATTGAAAACCCTAACTAACAAAAGTATCTGGAAACCGTGCGTTTTTGTTTTCCACCTCTCTGTGTTAGCATGGAGGGATGGGCAAATCTGGAAAGTTCCTCTTCCTGTCTCCCCAGCCCCAGCCACTCCACGTTACTTCCCACCCTGAATTGCTTGGTGGGGAAGGCAGGTTAGAAGCACATCCTCTCTTCGCTTGTCTTGTCTTCGGGAAGGCAGGAGCTTGTCCTGCCCTCCACGCTTCTTCCAGCACCGGCACCTGAGCTCTCAGAGTACCTGGTGCCTGATGGACTGACGTTTTCTGCAGGAATGACCATCCAGCTTACTTTTGTTACCTGATTTACTAGCTGGCGTGGAAGACAAGGCAAGAGAAGAGCATAGCTTGCAATCAGGGGTAGCAGTGGTGGTGGAAGAAAACGGTCCAATTCTAAGTGTAGGTTGAAGGCAGGCTTGACAGGACTCGCTAGAAAATTGGAGTGGGTGAGATAGTTTATTGTGCCAGCCTGGCCGATAAACACATGTGGGATTAATTGAAGGGCGGAGAGATAAATGGCTCGGTGAGCCTCACCTTTCTTGTCTCTCGCTCTTTGATCATCGAACCAGTGTGCGGCTGCCTTGCTCGTTCTGTGCCTCAATTAGCAAGCTGCACTACCTGTGGGACATCTAACCTGTGGACTGTGTCGCTGTAATTTGAGGTCCCTTTAAGACCTGCCTTGCCACACAATTGGAATTTACATCTCTTGAGCTGGGGACTGACTGTTGGTGACCTGACTGACTGTTGGTGGCCTGCCTTGCTGTTTGCTGCCTGTGCTGGGATAGCCTAGCTCTCTCTGCAGAGGACTACCTGGCGGCCCTCAAGACGTGAAGGACTGCCAGTGTCTCACAACTCTCTCACGGGAGTGAGTTGCACTGAGCCATTTGTACTGCTTTATAATTTAACTGTTCATTTCTTGTGTTATATATCTATCTGTATATAATTTAACTGTTCATTTCTTGTGTTATCTATCTATCTATCTATCTATCTAATTGTTAGCAATCTGGTTTTGTCTCTCTAGAGAACCCTGTCTAACACAGTGGGTGTGAGGGAAACGCAGAGCAAGGGTGACTTCCACTCAGGGGTTTGGACAATTGAATTGATAATACTGACATTCATGAGAACTGAGGAAAGGGTGGGGACATGGATTTTCAGAGGAAACAAACAAACACAACAGTTGGTCGCTGCTGAAGAGAACAAGTTTAGGTTGATTGTGAGACTTCCTAGCAGAGCGACAAAGAAAAAGATGCGCAGAAGACATGGTTTTGGAAGATGCGCCGAAGACATGGTTTTGGAGTCCATCAGCATATACGCAGCACATAAAACCTGGGAAGGAACGGATCCCCCAGTGCGGAGGGACAGAGTGAGAGGGGAGAGGGGCCCAGAACCAATCCCTGACAAACTTCCTGTGGAAGAATGAGCAAAGAGAAGGCCAAAAGAGAAGAGGGTGGACTCGGGAGAATCTAGGAGAATGGAGTCCTGTGAACAAAGGTCTCCCAGGTGTGCGAAGCCCCCTTCTGGCGTCCCAGGCCAAGCACCTTCTCTCATCTGTGTGCTCTCTCCCTGCTGGCCGTCCTGGAGCTGTGGCTTTTCTGAGCAGGAGACGGTTTCCGTCTCCTGCATTGAATTTGTTTTCTCTACCTCGCCCTCCCTAGGTGACCCTAACAGCTTCTCTGGGGACACTGAACACCCTCGCTGACACTCCAGACCATGTGGTGCAGGGTAGAGGCCAGAAGCAGCTGGTCATTGCCACCACGAGCCGGAAGCTTTTGAATTTCATCCTCCAGCACGTGACTTACACCAGCACTGTGTACCAGATCCACCGGGTGGACATAGGTGAAATCCTGCCCTTGGGTTGCACAATGTGTAGGGAGTCAGGCAACACCACCAGGCCCCCTCAAAGCATTTCTCTTCCAGGAAGCCTGTCTGGGTTAACATCTATTCCCTTACTTCCGTTTCTAAGCACAGACGTCTAACTTCCCGATCTCTGTCCCTCTTACTGGCATCTGTGGGTGGAGGAGCAAGGGTCCCTGCTAGTGCAGGAACTGAGTGCTTGACTTCTGCCTCGGGAAAGACATACAGCCTTGGAAACCCTAAGAGGCAGTGACTCGGTCCCATAGGGTCACTATGGGTCGGGATGAACTCACTGTCAGTGAGTGGGTGGTACAAAGGGCTTGGAGTTTAACTAAAGAGTTGATGACTCAAGTCCACCCAAAGGCATCTTGACAGAAAGGCCTGGTGATCTGCGATAGATCGATAGATCAATCAGTTGATAGGTGGATAGATAGATAGATAGATAGATAGATAGATAGATAGATAGATAGATAGATAGATATCATCCACTGAAAAACGTCTGGAGCCTAGTTCTGCTCTGACACACACGGGGTTGTCATGAGCCAAAATGGACTTGCTGGGAACCGGTTTGGTTTATTTCAGGCAGTAAATGGCTCAGCCCTTCATCCAAATCTTCTGATTCCAAGCCCAGTGCTCACTCCACTCACCAGGTTCTCCTGGGGGGGAAAGGGGGGTGTGGGTTTGGGAGGCACTCAGTAGATAGCTCCAGGGACCCAGCAAATCGAGAGCCTCAGTGGGACTGGAGTCTAATCCGTAGTCTAATCTTGGGTCCTCAGTCTCATTCCAGCCAGGGCTTTCCTCTCAGACCTTCACTCCTCCGTCAGCTTGGCTTCCCGGAGGTCGTGCGGAGGGTGGTCCTGATTTGATCCAGACTGACCAGTTTTCTCCTTCCAGTGAGTCTAGAGTCTAAGTCCTTGGTGGCCAAGTTTCCAGTGACCATCCGTTACCCTGTCATCCCCAAATTATATGACCCTGGACCAGGTAAGCTCCTTCCTTGATCCTCGTGCCCCGTGGTGGGACCCCATAGAACTGTTGGTGAAATTCACAAGAGATCTTCTCAGGGACAGTGGAAGGAAAGTTGATAAAAATGATCATTCCTACAGGGCTCCTAAAATGACTAGTTTTGTTTGCCTTTTCTTTTTTCTTGTCTCAGTGAGAATCTGGGAGTGATTGATGTATGTATATATATGAACTGTGAAAAGAATTGTATGAGCCCCAATAAATTGTTAAAATTAAAAAAAAAAAAAGAATCTCGGAGTGGAAATGTGACTAGAGGGGGCAAGAGAAAAGGGGAATCTTTTTTTAAACATCAACTCCATGTCATTAATGGTTCATGACTTTCTGGTGCATTAAGTCAGTTTAGCAGTGTTCGTCTCAGATTTTCTACTTCGCCTAAAATTTCCAGTCTACTGCTACAACGTGTTCATATCTTTCTTGTATGATTAAAAATATTGCAATACTTCCGAAGTTATACCGCTAGTTTCTTAGCCATTATCTTCAATAAATTTACATTGTTTTCATATTCAAATATTCTCGTTCCACTTATGTCTGCTTGCACATTTCCCCTTTTTTGTATATGTGATTCTTTTCTATATTTAATTAAGAATCTCAAGAGCTGTCAGATTTCTCTGTTATTTCCCATCTATCTGGAGTGGATTCTTCTGTGCACGGTAGGCTTCTTGGCAGTTGTTGCTGGTATGTACTAGTTTTCCGTGAGTGCTCTGGAATCTTTGTGAGTGAGAGACATGGGTTTGCTTGCTCCTGTCCTTCTGCATTGTTTGCTCGCTTCCTCCCTTCCCTCTGTCACCTGACTCCTTCCTATCTGAGCTTTTATTTTTTTAACAGCTTTATTACCTCTTCATCTACATGCCATGCAATTCAACCATAGGCAGAAACGTTATACAATTGTCGGCATGTTGGATTCTAGAATATATCCTTTTTCCTTGTGCCTATTTGAGTTTGTTAGGCTGGGTTGATTACAGAAACAAACCCAGTGACATATATGTGTAAGAAAGAGCTTTATATCAAGAATTAATTGTATATCAGGAAAACATCCCGGTTCACTCCAGCTCCACTCCATAAGTCCAATACGAGTCCATTAGTCCCTCTTCAGATTCATGCAGTGACAAGCAATGAGGCAGAATGCGGGAAGATCACAGGCCGGGGGGGGGGGGGCAGCGCAAAGTCTTATGGATCCAGAAGCATCACAGGGGTCTGGCAGGTCGCAGAGTGGCTCTCCAACAGCAAGGTCAAAGCAAAGAGAGACAGAGACAGAGGTTCTCAAGACCCTCCTTCTGAGAAGGCCACACCCACAAGGAGGTACCATTCGGCTGGGACAAGACTGACACGCTAGACTCCACCTCAACACTTCTATAGATCCAGGGGATATGGAATTATGTAACTACCACACTGAGTTTTACAGTGGTTGCTACACCCAGTGTCTGCAGGCTTCTCGTGCACCTTTTTATATGGGCTCCCAGGATTCCTTTTCCATAGTGAGATCGAAGACTTAGTTGTGGGCTCCAAGGGTGGCTTGGCTTTGAGGCAGTGCCAGTCATGTTGGCACCCAGAGCTGTGAGCAGTTTGAGAGCTTACATAGCAGGTGGCAGGTGACGAGAGTTCAAGGGAGTACAATGTAGCACTCGTCCATGGTTTCTAGCAAAATCTTCCCTCAGAACCCACACATTCCAGGTGTCTGGCTTGGGGTTCAGTGTGTTAGGAGCATGAGGCCCACCATCGACACCAAAATGTTGTGGAATAAAGAAGCCATGAGACCCAAACAAGTCAGGAGAGTGAATTGTCCCCAGAGTGATTCTGACCTCCATCCCTTTCTTGTCCAGAGAGGAAGCTCAGAGACCTGGTGACTATTGCCACCAAGACGTTCCTTCGCCCCCACAAGCTCCTGCTTCTGCTCCAGAGCATTCGCAAGTATTACCCAGACTTGACAGTCATTGTGGCTGATGACAGCAGGAAGCCCCTGAAGATTAATGACAGCCACGTGGAGTATTACACCATGCCCTTTGGGAAGGTATGTTGGTCTAAAACCAGAAGACGCTGGGGTCCCAGGACAAGCTTGTCGCAGAATGAGGTCCTCCCTGGATGGGGCTGCTTCTGCTGTCGTCTTAGGAGGCAGCATCCTGGAGAGGAACAGGGAGCCCCTACGGGTCCCTCAGCTGCCACCAAATCCACAGAAAAGCCAAGTCCCCTTCAAATGTCTGCAACAGAGGGGCAGTTAATCCAGCCTTTCTTCATATTTGGTGTGGAAATGGATTGGGGTCCTTCTAAGTGAGGTGAAGTGAGGTGTCTAACAGTCTAAGCTTCCTGGCAAATCAGACCCAACAGCTCAGGAATATGCCTCCCTATGACACCCTCAAGCAGAAGCTGGGAACTAACTCTCTCTCTCTCTTTCTCTCCCTTCCTCCCTTTCTCTTCACCCTATCTCTGTGTTTTCCTGTCTCCCTCCCCCCTCGTTGACTCTCTGTTTCTCTAAGACACACGCCTTTCTTCAAGGAAACAGGAGGACATGAATAAACTAGATCTTCTAGCCGGTTCTTTTGATAAGAATCACGTCAGGAGCTTGTTCAAGGGTGGATTCTGACTGCCTCTCTGGAGTGGAGATACAGACTCTTAAGCAGCTGGAGTGAACCAAGCCGAAGCCTTGTTCTTGACCTCACTGAACAATGGGTTCACTGGGAGCTTTGGGGGGAAAACCAACCCTGATGTTTTCATCACACCCCATGAACTGCTTCGTTGGTCTGTGTGCAGCCTGGTGTTGGAAATTTGAAAACACCCTCCAGGTGTAATCCGTCAATGGTCAAAGCAACACTCAGTCGCCTTTCCTCCGCAGGGCTGGTTTGCTGGCAGGAACCTGGCCATATCTCAGGTCACCACCAAATATGTTCTCTGGGTGGATGATGACTTTCTCTTCACCAGCAAGACCAAGATTGAGGTGCTGGTGGATGTCCTGGAAAAGACGGAACTAGATGTGGTAAGGGGTGTGGGGGCGGATTCTGGAGTAAGCAGAAAATAAAAATCCAAGCACCCAGCACTGTGGGGGAGGCTGTGGCTGCAATAGCAAATGGAGGGGAGGCAGCCTCGGGGACGGATTTGGATGGTGGGCAACTCCTTCAACGGTATGTCAACCTGCTCTCCATTTGAAAAGATTGAACCCAGCCCTACTGGAAACAATTCTTTTTTTTAAAATCAAACTAACCTCCACTTATACGGCTTGTGCAACTTAAAAAAAATAATTTTATTGGGGGCTCTTAAAGCTCTTAACACAATCCATCCATCGTATCAAGCACATTTGTACATATGTTGCCATCATCCTTTACAAAACATTTTCTTTCTACTTGAGGTCTAGGTATTGGCCTCATTTCCCCCTCTCCAACCCCCCTCCCCATTCCTCCCTCATGTACCCTTGATGATTTATAAATTATTATTATTTTCATGTCTTATACCGACTGTGTCTCCCTTCATCCTCTTTTCGGTTGTTCGTCCCACTGGGAGGTGGTTCTATGGCAATCATTGTGATTGGTTCCTCCTTTCTCCCCCTACTTATGCAACTTTTAAATCCTTGGAAAGGCTTTGAACTTTTTCTTGCACTAACAACAACAAAATATCGTTGAGTCAATTCCAACTTATAAAAGCAAATAAAAGTGGTGGGTTCCAAACCAAAGGCGGATCCATGCAATTTGAAGGACGGTGCTGATGCAGGCTGAAAGCACCGTGGGCCGCTAGAAGAACCAAGGACTTTGTCTTCTCAGAAGTACAGCCAGAATGCTCCTTAAGAGCTAGGAGGGTGAGTCTTTATCTCATGTACTTTGGACATGTTATCAGGAGAGACCAGTCCCCGGCCCCCTTGAACTAACTACAAGCTTTTCTTTCTTGTTGTGTGTTCTTTTGTTTTTTGTCATTGGTTTGCTGTTGTTGTTGTTTTGTTGTACATTGTTGCTTGGTTTTTCTCTGTCTTGTTTTTGTGCATGTCATTATTTCCTCAGATCTGTCTAAATAAGATAGGCTGGATGAACAATCTGGAGCAGAAAACAACAGGACCAACAGTTCCGGGGGGACATGGGAAGGTGGGGGAAGATAGTGGTGTTAACAAACCCAGAGACAAGGGAACATCAAGTGACCCAAATTGGTGCTGAGGAGGGTGTGGGAGTCCTGGTAGGGCATGATCAAGGGTAATGTAACCAAGAGGAATTGCTGAAACCCTGGTAGGGACTGAACATGATAGTGAGACAGAAGGAAAGTCAAGGGAAATAGAGGAAAGAGCAGGGAGGCAAAGGGCATTTATAGAGGTCTAGATAAAGACATGTACATATGCAAATATATTATATAGGAGGATGGGGAAATAGATCTATGTGCATATATTTATAGGTTTAGTATTAAGGTAGCAAAGGGACATTGGTCCTCCACTCAAGTACTCCCTCAGTGCAAGAATACTTTCTTCTATTAAATTGGCATTCTATGATGCTCACCTTCCCGACAAAACCACTGAGGACAAAGTGGGTGAAAGAGCAAATGTGGTGAAGAAAGCTGATGGTGCCTGGCTATCAAAAGAGATAGCATCTGGGGTCTAAAAGGCTTGAAGATAAACAAGGGGCCATCTAGCTCAGAAGCCACAAAGTCCACATGGAAGAAGCACACCAGCCTGTGTGATCATGAGGTGCTGAAGGGATCAGTTATCAGGCATCAAAGAACAAAAGATCATATCATCGTGTTCTCACCTCTATGATACGATCGCTGAAGACAAATGGGTGCATAAGAAAACGTGGTTAAGAAAGCTGATGGTGCTCAGCTATCAAAAGATATAGCGTCTGGGGTCTTAAAGGCTTGAAGGTAAACAAGCGGCCATCTAGCTCAGAAGCAACAAAGCCCACATGGAAGAAGCACACCAGCCTGTATGATCACGAGGTGTTGAAGGGATCAGTTATCAGGCATCATCAGAACAAAAAATCTTACCATAGTGAATGAGCGGGGAGTGCGGAGTGGAGATCCAAAGCCCATTTGTCGGCCACTGGACATCCCCTTACAGAAGGGTCTTGGGGAGGAGATGAGCCAAGCAGGGTGTGATATAGCAACGATGAAAAATACAACTTCCAGGAAGGAAGATCCCTTCAGGACCAATGGTGTGAGTGGCGATACTGGAAGGGTAGAGGGAGAGTGGGTTGGAAAGTGGGGACCGATTACATGTGACCTCCTCCCTGGAGGACAGACAACAGGAAAGTGGGTGAAGGGAGATGTTGGACAGGACAAGATAAAACAAAATAATAATTTATAAATTATCAAGGGTTCATGAGGGAAGGGGCAGCGGGGAGGGAGGGGCAAAATAAGAAGCTGATGCCAGGGACGTAAGTGGAGAGCAAATATTTTGAGAATGATGAGGGCAATGAATGTACAAATGTGCTTTACACAATTGATGTATGTATGAATTGTGATAAGAGTTGTATGAGCCCCTAATAAAACGATTAAAGAGAGAGAGAGAGAGAGAGAGAGAGAGAGAGAGAGAGAGAGAGAGAGAGAGAGACCAGTTCACAGAAAAGGACATCATGGTTGGTGAAGTAGAAGGGCATCAGCAAAAAGATCCTGCACCTGCCCCTCCCCCCAGAAGAATTTATTTCAGAGGAGAGCACTGAAGCTGCAGCTCAGGGAGAGGGACATGTCTGATCAGGGCACATGGGAGAAGATGAAGGGGGAGGAAGAGAGAGTGGAGCACAACCTGGCCCACCAAACCTTGAGGACGATATTGCCACTCAGAGCATCCAATCCACAGAGAAGACTACATGGCCGGCCCCACTATGAGACACCACACCCCTCACTGACCCTTAGCCCTACAGGAGACAACACTGAAGACACAGTGTGGGAATTCTGCCAGATCTGATCCCACCACAACAAGGCAGAACACTAGGGGCATGGAACAGAACAGCAAGGAGAAGGGAGCAACGGAGTCCCCAGGGAATACCAAAAATAGACTCTGGGTCCAGGGCTTGACACCCCATCAGACTTGACCGGAAAACACTCCTAAAGGCCAACAAACAGTCCTTGAACTAACTACAGGCTTTTCTTTTTCATTGTTGTTGTTTTGTTTTCTTTTGTTGCTTTGTTTTGCTCAGTCATGCTTTTGTGCATGTCATTATCTTTGCAGGTCTGTCTAAATAAGATAGGCTGGATGAACAATCTGGAAGAGCAAACAACAGGAATGACGGTTCCGGGGGGACATGGGAGAGGGGGAGGTGGGGGGAAAAGAACTGGTGTTAACAAACCAGGGACAAGGGAACAACAAGTGATCCAACATGGTGGTGAGGAGGGTATAGAGGGCCTGGTAGGGTGTGATCAAGGGTAATGTAACAACACCAAAAAAGAACCAAGCCAAAACAAATTTTTTTAAAAGGGTAATGTAACCGAGAGGAATTACTGAAACCCAAATGAAGACTGAGCATGATAGTGGGATGAGAGGAAAGTAAAAGGAAATAGAGGAAAGAACTAGGAGACAAAGGGCAGTTATCGAGGTCTAAATAAAGGCATGTACATATGTAAACATATTTATATATGAGGATAGGAAGATAGATCTATGTGCATATATTTATAGGTTCAGTATTAAGGAAGCAGATGGACGTTGGGTCTCCACTCAAGTACTCCCTCAACGCAAGAACACTTTGTTCTATTAAACTGGCATTCTATTAAACAGAAATGTGTGCGATCACGAGGTGCCAAAGGGATCAGTTATCAGGCATCAAAGAACAAAACATCATCTCACTGTGTGCTCACCACCCTGATATGATTGCTGAAGACAAATGGGTGCATAAACAAATGTGGTGAAGAAAGCTGATTGTAAAAATGAGGAGCTGATATTAAGGGCTCAATTAGAAGGCAAATGTTTTGAGAATGATGATGGCAACAAAATGTACAAATGTGGTTGACACAATGGATGGATGTATGAATTGTGATGAGAATTGTACAAGCCCCCAATAAAATAATTTTTCTAAAAAGAAAGTTGATTGTGCCCAGCTATCAAAAGACATCTGGGGTCTTAGAGGCTTGAAGGTAAAGAAGCAGCCATCTAGCTCAGAAGCAACAAAGCCCACATGGAAGAAGCACCCCAGCCCTGTGTGTTCAAGCGGTTCCAAAGGGATCAGTTATCAGACACCAAAGAACAAAATATCATATCGTTGTGAGTGGAGGGACTGTGGAGTGGAGACCCAAAGCCCATCTGTAGGCAACTGGACAACCCCTTACGGAAGAGTGGCAGGGAGGAGACAAGCCAGTCAGGATGCAGTGTAGCAACGATGAAACATACAACTTTCCTCTAGTTCCTAAATGCTTCCTCCCCCACCCCCTATCATGATCCCAATTCTACCTTACAAATCTGGCTAGACCAGAGGATGTACACTGGTACAGATAGGAACTGGAAACACAGGGAATCCAGGGCAGATGACCCCTTCAGGACCAGTGGTGAGAGTGGCGATACTGGAAGGGTGTAGGGAGGGTGGGGGAGAAAGGGGGAACTGATTACAAGGATCTACATATAACTCCCTCCCTGGGGGACAGACAACAGAAAAGTGGGTGAAGAGAGACATCGGACATGACAAAATAATAATTTATAAATTATCAAGGGCTCAGGATGGAGGGGTGTGGGGAGGTGTCAGGGGAAGCCAGTCCCTAACACATCATTACGGGTCCAGTAGGCACAATTGTATAGCGATAATAAGTAAAGATCATAGTAAAATTATAGAGAACATGAGAGATAGAAGAGAAGTATTGAAATAAATGGAGTCACATTTCATGGTAGCTTGCTCACCTCAGCCCCACTTGGTGGTCCACGTGGAGGGAGAGAGAGATATTTAATGCGAGCTCAGGTTTTTATATTCTCTGAGGACATGCAAGCCCCCTAATTACAGGTGAAGACATGCGTCACAGGAAGGGATTGTCTTATAGGTAATACAGTAATGGGAGGGGGTGATCTAGGGGTATCCACGCAATAGGAAGAGGAGGGATTGGGGGTATACATGTGGCAAGATGGGAAGATCTTAGATTTAGGATGGCAACTTAACTTTGGATGTCACAGAGCCAGTTTGGCCTGTTCCCTGGCTCAACTGATAGAGACCATTCTTGGTAGGGTGTGAACGCTTGGAGCTAACCTGTTGTAGTCTGGTGACTAACTGCCCTCAGGGAGGATGTCTGTAAGCCTCTGACCTCCCCCCAGAGGGGGGGGGGAATGAGGAGCTGATACCAAGGGCTCAAGTAGAAAGCAAATGTTTTGAGAATGATGAGAGCAACAAATGTAAAAATATTCTTGACACAATGGATGGATGGGTGGGTTGTGATAAGAGTTGTGTGAGCCCCTAATAAAATGATTTTTAAAAAAAGAAGAAGAAGAAGATCCTGGGTGAGGCGGATTGACACTGTGGCCTCCACAAAGAGCTTTCTCTAACCACAGTTGTGAGGTTGGTTCAGAACCAGGCAGTGTTTGGTTGTTGTATATTACTATGAGATGGAACCAGCCAGCAGCACGGAACAACAAGACACTCTTAGGAACAGACCTCGCTTAAAACTTGGTGCCTGCGCGTAACGGAGGGAGAGTTTGAAGGACCGATAGAGTCTCATCCTTATTATAACCAGGTACGATCTGGTAAGATTTCCTGGAAGTGGCAAGAGGAGATTGACTCTGAGTTAGTTTATTGTGCCAACCTGGCCAATAAACACATGTGGGGTTAATTGAAGGGTGGAGAGATAAATGGCTCCGTGTGTGAGACTCGCCTTTCTAGTTCTCGGGTCTCTTGCTTTCTGATGGTCAGACCAGGGTGCAGCTGCCTTTGCAGTTCCCTGCTTCAGCTGGCAAGGCTCACTTCCTGCAAGACATCCCTGAGGAGAAGCCACATGGACCTGCCCTGATGCAGCCCTGGGTGCTGGAGCAGCCGTGTGGAGACCCCTGCCAGTGCTGAGATGCTTACACGTTCACTGACTCGGCTTTCCTCCTGCAGTCGGCATCATTGCATCTGTTTTGTGAGATGGAGGAGGACCTTGTGGATTGGTGTTGGACATATGGGTTAATGTTGGACTTGTGGGCTTGGGCAGCACTGGGTTGGGATGTTTTCTTGATGCGCACTTAACCTTTGTATAAAACTCTCTCTTATACATGAGTGTCTGTGGATTTGTTTTTCTAAAGTACCCAGACTCACACAGATTTCTAATGGTGATTTCTCCGTTGGTAGGTAGGTGGCAGTGTGCTTGGAAACGTCTTCCAGTTTAAACTGTTGCTGGAGCAGAGCAAGGCTGGGGACTGTATTCATCGGCGGACGGGATCTTTCAGGCCCCTGGACAACTTCCCCAACTGTGTGGTGACCAGTGGGGTGGTCAACTTCTTCCTGGCGCACACCGAGCGACTCCAGAGAGTTGGCTTTGATCCTCATCTGCAACGAGTGGCTCACTCAGGTGAGGGGACAGAAGAGCGAGGAAGGGAGCTGGGTTGTGAATTCGTGTTAGAAATGTGTTCTTTCCAAGGGTCGTGTCCCACTGATCATGGTCTCGGGCCCAACCGCAGTGGGTTCCCTTGTCATCCCAACCTAGGGAGCTCAGTCTCTCTGGCGCCCTCCTTCACCCTCTCTGAGACTTTGATGTCTCCCATAAGCTGCCTCTACCTGAGACATGCTTCCTCTTCCTCCACCTCCATTCCTTCCTTCTTTACCCATCCTGCTTTTACCCCTGGAAATATTTTCCCCATTTGATTCCAATGGATGAACTGCCCTCTCTGGTGCCCTTCTCATTTCCCTGGAGTCCATGGTTCTGTCCACTTGAAAAGGACACCTGTGTGTCTCTCTGAGTCTGTGTCCATAGATCATCTGCCTGAGAAATGGGCTTGCTTATTTCCTTCCCAGAGTTAAGGGTGTGGATCCTACCTGGAGCCGGACCTCCCCGGGCTCTCTGGCTGAAGCTCAGATATCTTAGTTGTGCCCTCGTTTCCTTGCAGAGTTCTTCATTGATGGGCTGGGCACCCTGTTGGTGGGGTCCTGCCCCGAAGTGGTTATGGGTCATCAGGCTCATTTTACTGCAGTGGACTCGGAGGATATAGCCCTGGAGAAGACCTACAGTTCATACCGGGCCAACACCAATGCCCAGGTCCAGTTCAAGCTGGCTCTCTACTACTTCAAGAACCGTCTGAAGTGCTCTACGTAAAGGTGCCTGGATATAGAAAGGCACTGGACTGGCTGGTTGTGGCTATCTAGAACAGCGAGACAAGGGTTAGGGTTACAAAAAAAAATTGGACTACAGAGAAGATGAGCATCGCATTTGAACCAAATGGTGGGAAGGGACAAATGCATCACAGGTCAGACTTCAGAGCACACTTGGAGTTAAAGGACTCGATAGTAACTGTTTGGGGGTCTTGTTACCAGAAGCACCAAGCAAAAGTTAAAGGTCACTAAAAATGGACCAGCCACTAGCCGAGGCAATGGAGACTGTCCCAATTAGTGTCTGTTGTGTGGCGCTTTATCACTGACAAACCACTTGCTCACACAGTATTTCGCACGATCTCATGTGCTGTCTCATAGAAGCGTCTGTGGGGGATTGGCATCCACGCTGGGAAGAATGGTGGACGGGTGGTTTTGTGCACATTTTATCACGATGAGATCATCTTGAGTATCACTCTCATTGACACACTTTGATTTGATTTGGTCCCACCTTGTGGGCTCAAAAACTGTGACTCATCCAGATTCTTCTCTTGAAGTTGTAACCTGGTTCGGTTGAGCCCAGTAATGGAATTGGGCAGCCAGGGTCAGCAGACCAGGCGAGGGAGATGCCAAGTCCAGAGTCTACTAGATGGAAGGGAATCAGGCACACAGCAAGGAGGAGGAGAGTCCTGGGGACCATCCCGCTGGGCACTAGCATAAAGGCTTCCCTGGCATCAGACATGCCACCGCAGTGACACTTGGCACCTGTGCTAAGGTGTCATGATGAATGAGCATCACTGAGGTTGAAAGCACACACACAATTCCAAGGACTTGAGACCAGTTGCTGACCATGCAACAATCACATCATCTACCACGTGGAGCTGTCACATGTTGCTGAGGAAGGCTCTTTCTGGTCCACTGGCGGCCAGCAGGTTTCCCTAGTGCTCCTCTCGTCCCTCCTTTGTGGTTTCTACTTACCATGGTGTTCCCTGGAGATCCCGATTGGAGATGGCGTAGGAGAGTGCAGCATTTCTGAAAGAGCATTCTGTGAGATACATGCTTTAAAATAATATTTTATTGAGTGTTGGGCAAGAGTTTACAAGCAAGCAGTTTCCATTTGGTCATTTCCACCCAAATTGTTCAGTGACCTTAGTTACGCTAACCTGAGTCAACGTTTCTTTCATTGTACTTCCTTCATTACCTCTGCAGTCCTCTAGCTTCTCTGTCCACGTCTCTTCTTACCTCTGCCTTAGCGTAATTGTTGACCTGTTGGTCTCATATTGATGGCTTCTTAGTAAGACACCAAGATTATAGGCACTATCCTTGATTTTGTGCACCACTCTGCTAATTCACTAAAGGGTACTCTCCGGGGAAAGGCTCAGTTCTGGGTTTCAAAGGTGTCTCACTGTTTCAGTGGGTCTGGATTTTTAAAAACAATAATAATAGTTGAGTTCTACTGTATATTTTCTAGCCAGGACCATTTTTGTGACCTTGGTCAGAATGGTCATTGGTGGAAGCTGGGCACCATCTAGCTCTTCTGGTCTCGGGATAGAAGAGATTGTGGCTCAATGGATTTATTTCTTCTCCGAGCTTTTGGTTACCTTACTGTTTTGCTCATGGTGAGCACAGACCCATAGTCATATCCTAGACTGCCACTCATAAGCTTTTAAGACCCCAGATACTACTCATGTCTGATAGGATGGAAATCACTTTTGTGAACCACATGATGCCCATTGACTGAGTCGGCCCATGAGACCATGGTCCTAACTTGTCAAGTGCAGAAAACCAGTCTTGGAAGGTGCTTGTTTTTGCCAGAAGAACATCTGTATTTGTGTCCTCAGTGACTATTTGTTTTCACCCATATATCTGTATTTATATACACCTACAGATGCTTCTATCTGCTCTCTCCAATGACCTACCTGTGCCTACCTGGACATCAGTATGCGTGTACCCAGCCTATGTGCTTAAACATTCATTTTACGTTGGTTGTGCTGTGCTCATTACATCCATATTCAGTGCCATTTTTCCGATTACCAAAAATTAGCAAGTCTCTAAGGACCCCTGGTGGGACCATGGGCTACTCATTAGGCCACTAACTCAAAGGTTGGCAGTTCAAACCCACCGGCCTTTTGCAGCTGAAAGATGAAGCGGTTGACATCTGTAAAGTTTTACAGCCTCGGAAACCCTATTGAATTGTTCTACTCTGTCCTCGGGGCTACTCGCCGGAATCCACTTTTCTCCAGGAGGATGGTCTGCACTGTCTCCCAAAGTGGGTGATACCACCCCCTGAGGGGGCCTGAAAAAGCAGGCACCTGCCCCTTCTCCTGGATTATGGGCTATGGTGACAATGTTTTTCATTGCCAGGGGGGATGCTGAGTAATTTTTTTTCATGTTGTCTATTCACATTTTTATATAATCATTTATCATTTTCTTTATTTTCTATTGGGAGTTGATATACATCATTCCATAATTCAGTCACATCAAGCAGCATTGTACACCTGCTACCACAATAGAATAATGTCTTTTCATTGATCTAAAGTCTACGTCCCCTGCTCCATCCTTTCCTTGGTGGCCACCAATGATCACTGATCTCATTATACTTATCTATTATCATTTTATAAAATGATTACTGTCTTTTGTGTAAAAGAGAGATCATAACACTCTATGCCCTGATATGCCTGCCTCAACTCAGGTGTGCCTTCAGATTCATCTATGTTGTATTGTGCTTCATGAGCTCATAATAATTCTTTATGATTGCATGGTATTTCGCTGTTTGTTTTCATTGTACCCTAATTGATCATCTACTCATTCATTGACGGGCACTTTGATTTTTCCATTTATTTGTTATTATGAATAAAGCAACAGTGAACATAGATTTGCCTATGTCTGTATGTGTCATTATTTCTGTGGGGATAGATAATAATAAAACTTCATGAAAAAAATGAGTGGTTAAATAATTTTGAAAAACAGTTCATACTCTTGAAAGTCACACTGCATATGAGCATATTAAGGGTTCTGAGACTCCTTCAATAAAACAAAAACTAAAGCCTAGCACTTTAATCCAATATTTCCAAGTTATGGATATAAATTGGCACTCACCCTTGTATTTGTTCAAACAGAATTACAGATGTGAGATCCAGAGCCATCAGAAATGGACCAATCACTAGCGAGGGTAATGAGGACTATTTATAGCGATTATCACTTTATTGTCTAAAGATTGCGGTTAAAGCCTTTGCTGCTTTAACTAACGGTGCAGAATCACTTATGCATAAAGGCACCTGCGGTTTACACACAACACCATCGCTGTACAGGGAAGCCCCCCGGACGGTTCCACGCAGCAGTGCCTTTAACCCAGCCAGAAGGGTCCAGTCTAGATCTCATGCTTCAGAGAACCCTCATCTCATAGACATGTGTATGTACTGATGAACACACGTGACTCGGAGCTGGCCAGAATGACATGTAGCCCTAAAGTATGTGGACAGCTTTGACGCGCAGGTTAGTTTGACCGTTGAAAGTGCGTAGGTGAGAGAAAAGAAAAATTGCTCCCTTGGTCCTATTCCTCCACTCTGGTAGCATCAATGCAGCAGATCTTGCCTAGTGCTTAGTATGGATTTGCTTCCTTTGCTCTCTGTTTCAGTTCATGGTCCCCAAAGAGCTGGGAAACAAGCGTGGCTGTCACAGCAACTGCCCGCGGCAGTTTAAGAACGGTTAAAAATAGGAGAAGGTTTGCGCTTCTCTTGAATTGCTGTAGATGTTGTAGGCCGAGGCATGTCATGAAGAAAGTGTGAAGTGACTCCCTTGCACTGGCAACTAGATGGGCATGGAAGGCTAAAATCATAAATTTTATTTTTATAAAAAGATTCAGATTTGGTTAAATTTTCAGAATTTAAATTTAGAGTGTGTTTATTGAAATGACTTTGAATTTGATATTTGTTGGTTATCATTCATCTTGATATCTAAAAGAAAGTCACTTTTAAAGCCACCTGCAAGGCCGGCAGTTCTAACCCACCAGGCGCTTGGAGGAAGAGAGTCGAGTCTTTCTCCTCCCATAAAGATTTGCAGAGGGCCCACTGTACTCTGTCCCCGAGTCCCGCCCTCAACACCCCCCAGCGGAGGCCATCTTCCTTCTGCCAGCGAGATAAGCTAAAAAGGCTAACTGAAGCATGTCCCTTTGTTGCTTAAACACCTGCAAAAGCTTCCTATTTCCTTAGGATGAAAAAGAAAGTCCTGTACTAAACTCACAGGAGCCCTTGGTGTAGTGATTACACCCCGGGCTGCTAACCACAAGGTCAGCAGTTCTAACCCACCAGGCATTCCTTGGAAGAAAGAGGAGACTGTCTCCTCCTCTAAGGGGTTATGGCCTCAGAAACCCACAGGAGCAGTTCTACTCTGCCCTCTAGGCTCGCTGGGAGGTGGAATCAAGCCAGTGGCAGTGGTTTTGTGTTTGTTGTTTTCATTGTTGTTATTATTACTTTTGAGGGCTGGTTCATGAGATAAGAAGCTGGCTTCCGAATGTAAACCAACAGATTGCTTCTTTTCTTGGCGGTCATTTGTACGGTTTAACTTTTGGCTGTGAACTGGGGGAAGGTTTACAGGGCGGACCAGCTTTCTGTTCGACAATTTAAACACAATTTGTTCCCGTTGGCCATGAAAATCTCACTAATGCAATGCCACTTACCCCACTTTCTCCCTGTGTTTCCTGTTGCCATCCGCCTTCATCCCTACCTTCTGAACCTTGTCCTTGGGCCAACGCTGCCTTTTATCCTCTCAAATGGTTGAAGGTTCTGAGGTGTGTGGCCCTCACTAGCGTGGTTCGCCTCATAGACCTGGGTATTGTTTGGCTGAAAATTAAGCCACGTGGGTGAGTTCATTTCCCAACCGGAAGAGTGATTACGTACCACAGTCTTGGGTTTCCATCGATCTCTATTAGACCAGCAAACCTGGGGTTTTTTTATGATCTTGAGTTGCGTCCCACATTTTTCTCCCACTCTATCCGGCACCTTCTGATAAGATCCTTTCCCACGCAGTCGGTAGGGGTAGCCAGGCACCATCTCGTTCCTTTGGCCTCAGGGCCATGGCAACTGGTGCTCACGTGGTTCATTAGCCCAGTGGGCTAAATCTTCCATTTTCTTCACTCATCTTTCCTCCAGACAGACAGAGGCCAGCAGGTGCACTTTAGATGATCTTTCAAGACTCCAGTTGCTACCCACCGACTACCTCTGGCAGAGCCTGGAACCCCACGCTTCATGACCCTGTGGAGGCTGCGTCTGTTCCCGAAGAAGTCATGGATGGCACCTTTGGGGTGGCATGCACTGAGGATTTATGTTCAAGGAAACCAGTTATGCCTGCCTGGGGGAAATGACCTAGTCTCTCCCTTTGTCCCAGATAGCTAGAGGCTCTCTGATGTTACCATCGCCATGTGATTTTTCCTGGAGTTCTGTTTCCTCCAAGAAGTGCGTGCTACAGCACCAGCCATAGATACTAGGGAGTCAAAGATGAGCAGGGCCTGGTCCCTGGTCCCTAAGGAATCCATCGCCCAGCCCAAAGGGTCTAAGAGAGATAGAAGAGACTGAGTCCTAGGGCAATGCTTCCACTTTCCCCAAGTGATGACAAAATCCTTTGAGGTAATCTTTTGAGATAATCCCATGAGGAATGGAGTGGGTGGGTGGGGGTGCCTTTGAGTTGGTCTGCTTTGAGAGTAGGTTTTTGAAGATGGGAAGGGAGAGAAGGTGGAGGGAGCTACAGGGGAAAGGTGAGAAAATGGAAGTAAAGAAAAGTTGGAGTCCTACTGTGTGTCTCAAAGCATATAATCATGACCACTGGAAATTCTATAGAAGCTTTTTAAAAATTATTATTCTATAGAAGCTTTTAAAAATGTTTTTCCTCCCCCAAAAAACAAAAACCATTTTATTAGCACATGATCCACATATCATATAAATCAATCACATCAAGAATAGTTAGTGTAGAGTGGAGACTCAAAGCCCATCTGTAGGCAACTGGACACCCCCTTACTGAAGGGTCACGGGGAGGAGACAAGCCAGTCAGGTTTCAGGGTAGCAACGATGATAAAACTTTCCTCTGCTTCTTAAATGCTTACTCCCCCCACTATCATGATCTCAATTCTACCTTACAAATCTGGCCAGAGGACGTACATTGGTACAGATAGGAACTGGAAACTCAGGGAATCCAGGACAGATGACCCCTTCAGGACCAGTGGTGAGAATGGCGATACCTGGAGGGTGGAGGGAAGGTGGGGAACCGATTACAAGGATCTACATATAACCTCCTCCCTGGGGGATGAACAACAGAAAAGTGGGTGAAGGGAGACATCGGACAGTATAAGATATGACAAAATAATAATAATTTATAAATTATCAAGGGTTCATGAGGGAAGGGGGAGGAGGGAGGGAAGGGGGAAAATGAGGAGCTGATATTAAGGGCTCAAGTAGAAAGCAAATGTTTTGAGAATGATGATAGCAACACATGTACAAATGTGCTTGACACAATGGATGGATGGATGGATGGATGGATGGATGGATGGATGGATGGATGGATTGTGATAAGAGTTGTACGAGCTCCCAATAAAATGATTTTTAAAAAGAAGAGTTAGTTGTACAATCATCACCACAATCAACTTTGGAACATTTTCTTCTGTCTTGTACTCATCGTTATTAGCTCCCCTTCTTTTTTTTTAAATCATTTTATTGGGGGCTCATACAACTCTTATCACAATCCATACATACATCAATTGTGTAAAGCACATTTGTACATTCATTGCCCTCATCATTCTCAAAACATTTGCTCTCCACCTAAGCCCCTGGCATCAATTAGCTCCCCTTCTATAGAAGCCTTTGAAAACGTAATTTTTAAATCATTTTATTGAGGGGCTCTTACAAAGCTTATGCCGATCCATCATTCAATTGTGTTAAGCACAGTTGTACATATGTTGCCATCAACATTTCCAAAACATTTTCTTTCTACTTGAGCCCTTGGTATCAGCTCCTCTTTTTCCCTCCCCCTCCCCAAACTTCCTGAATCCTTGATCAGTTATATATGATTGCCACTATTTCCTGTCTTACACTGTCTGTTGTCACCCTTCACCCACGATTTCCATTTGTCCCCCTGTGGAGTGGGTTATATATCCAACCTTGTGATGGGTTCCCCTTCTCCCCCTTCCCCGCCCCCCCATCCCCCTACCCTCATGATATCACTAATCCCACTACTACTCCTGAGCATTTTATTTGTCCTGAATTCCATGTGTACTAATGTGCATACGTCCATCTAGCCAGATTTGTAAGGTAAAACTGGGTCATGGTAGTGAGGTGGGAGGAAGCATTCAGGAACAGCAGTTCTCAACCTGTGGGTCTTGACCCCTTTGGGGGTCAAATGACTCTTTCACAGGGGTCACCTAAGATCATATTTCCGATGGCCTTAGGAAATGAGGCACTGCTCCTGTCTGTATGCATCTCCGGGCTGGTGTGCCACATACAGATATGCCCACATGTGGGGGCACCACCACACGAGGACCTGTATTGGAGCTGCAGCTTTAGGAAGGTTGCGAGCCACTGCTCTAGAGGAGTGCTGGGTTTCCTTGGTGCTATACTGCACTCTAGTTGACTGTTCCCTTCCTTGTAACCCTTCTGTGGGGGAATGTCCAATTGTCTACAGAAAGGCTTTGGGTCTCCAATCCAACGCCCTCATTCACATGCATAAAATTGTTTTGGATCTTTTGATACCTGATCCCATCAACATCTCATGATCACACAGGCTGGTGTGCTTACTTTATGTGGGCTAATTTGCTTCCCTGCTAGATGGCTGGGAACCCATGGCTTAAGACCCTAGATGCTATATCTTTTGATAGCCGGGCACCATCTGCTCTCTTCACCACATTTGCTCTTGCACCCATTTTGTCTTCAGTGATGGTGTTGGGAAGGTATCAAAGAGTGCCAGATTTTTAGAACAAAGTGTTCTTGTGTTTAGGGAGGCCTTGAGTAGAGGCCCAAAGTCCGTCTGCAATGAATACTTTAACACATAAATACGTGTACATTGGCCTCTATCCCTTTCATTATAAATATATTCACTATATACAAGCCTATAGTTATACCTCTATAAATAGCTTCTGATTCCTATTTCTTTCCCCTATTTCCTCTCATCTTCCTCCTGTCCCACTAGCATGCTCACCCTCCACTCCTCAGCTCTCAGTAATTCCTCTTGGATACATTGCATTTGATCAAACCTCACTGGGCTTCCTCACCATCATTTTTAGATCTCTTGTTGTTCCCTCATCCCTGAGTTTGAAAATGTAATTTCTAAGTATTCTCCTTCATAGTCCCTTTGGAGCCCTTTATAAGAAGGAAATAGAGGGGAGAACTGAGACCCAGAGGCACTAAAGCCACTGACTCCAGCCTTCATGGAAAACTCACACACTGCAGTCAGGTTGATTCCAAGTCTCAGGGACCCTAGAAGACAGAGTAGAACTGCTCCTTAGGTGCGAGGGGAATCCAGCCCCTAGCTAACATCATCATGGGTCCGGAAGGCGCAATTTTACAGCAATAATAAGTAAAGATTATAGTAAAGTCATAAAGAGCATGAGAAAGAGAAATAATGGAGTCAGACACATTTCAAAGTAGCATGCTCATCTCAGCCTCACTTGGTGGTCCACGTGGAGAGAGAGATATTTAATGCTAACCAAGGCTTTTATATTCTGTGGGGACATGCAAGCCCCCTCATTACAGGTGAAGGCATACATCACTGGAAAGGGTTGTGCTATATATAGGTAATAGAGTAATGGGAGGGGGGTGATCTAGGGGTATCCACACAATACAAAGACAAGGGATTGGGGGTATACATGTGGCAAGATGGGCAGATCCTAGATTCAGAATGGCAGCCTAACTTTGGATGTCACCGAGCATGTTTGACCTGTTCCCTGGCTCAACTATAGAAACCATTATCAGGAGGGTGTGAACTCCACCTACAGGGACCAAATCAATGACTGCAAGCCTTTAGGGAGAAATAGCCCATTGTCCTTAGCAGTGGGGGGCGGGCTACCATAGTCTGGTGACTGACTGACTTTAGGGAGGATGTCTTTAAGCATCTGACCTCCCCCATATGCTAGCAAGAAGTCTCTCATGTTTGGCATGTCTTTGGGGGAGACAAAGCTGGGGAAAAGTCTCTTTACAATCCCACACCAAGACTTTGTGACTCTTTACTGGAGCAGACAGTCTTCTCTTTCTCTCATGGAGTAGCTGGTAGTTTTGAACTGACAACGTTGTGGTTAGCAGCCCAACACGTAACACAGTACACCACGAGGACTCCTAGCCTTATCAAGGGACAACCTTATCTCCTCAAGAGGAACTCAAGGGGAGATGGTTTTGTTTCTCAAAATGGAACATCTTGAACGTTTCTCCAGGGAAAACCCCAAACAACTCGCTGCTATCGAGCTGATTCCGACTCATAGCAACAATATACAAGAGGTATATTTAAAAGGGAAAAGAAAACACAACATTTTAAAAGCAGTACAGAAAAACAGCAAGGCCCACATACACTTACTCCTCAGAGATCGTTGTCATCAAATCCTTTTCGAGTTTGAGCCAAGCACACAACTGAAGTGGACCCTGGGCACCATAGGCATCAAAAGAAACTTACTGGAAAGATTTCAGATCGCTAATCATCCCTCGCTGGCAACTGGCTCTCTGATTCACATCCACCCTGTAGGACAGAGAACTGCCCATGAGGTCTCTAAGGCTGTAAACCTCTATAAATGCAAGCGACCACATCGCTCTCCTGAGCAGTGCAAAGAATCCAAAAGCAAACCGAGTTGCGTATGACTCAAGAGTGTCCCTGAAGGGTCCGTAGGGAGAACTATGCCTGTGGATTTCTAAGAGTCTCTCTCTTTATGGGAGTAGAAAGCCTCATCTTGCTCCCTGAAAGCACCTGATGGTTTCAAGCTGCTGACCTTGTGGTTAGCAGCCCAACTTGTAACCACACACCGCCTGGGCTCCTCTGAGGAGTGACAGGCAGAGTGAAACCACTGACTGTTGGTCGTTGGTTGAGTGTTGTCATTAACTACTGCACCATCAGAATAGCATCAGAGACAGACTGAGAAATCAAACTCAGAAAAATGGCCAAGAATAGGGGTGGGGGCGGATAGGCAGTCAGGGCCCAGCCAATGTCAGGATATGAGATGGTCTGGTTATAACATCATTTCTACTGCCAGTGGACATGCGATGACTGCCCCCATGCCCTTAGGACAGCCATTTCCCACAGCAGTACAGGTTCTATCCAAACGGACTCTTTCTGGGCATCCATCTCTTTGGATTAGAAGTCCAGCCAACCAAGCTTAGGATGTTTCAGAGACGCAGACCTACTGTGATGAGGAACTATATAGAGATGGATGCCCTAAGGAATAGAGTTCAGATGTCACACAGCAGATAAACAGCAAATGTTTGTCACTGTCCCAGTGGGGGGAGGGGGGGACCTACAAGTCTGTTAAAAATTTAAAACAAAGAATGTATTACAGCAAAAAGAGCATGGTGCGAAAGAAGAAAACAGAGTCCCAAAGCTTTTGACAAGGAGCTGCAGCTACAGAGGCTACTAAAGGCAAGACCGAAGGGGAGGGGTCGCTGGGGGCCAGTTCTGATTGGGAGACGTTACAAAGATGCTGCAGGCGGCAGAATGTTGGGCAATCATTTTTGCAGTTGACCACTATTGCCAAAAGGGGACTTGGGCTGACGAGCTGTGGCTGCCTATAAGCTTCCTGGAATCATCGTTAAAAGGACTCCAAGGACAGCGCAGGTGGATATTAAAAAAGGTCACAGGCGTTTCGTTAGGATGGTCTAATGGGGGCGCTTAGCCAATACAGTCACGTGTTTAACCGGATGCCCCACACCTGCTTGCGCTGAATAAGCTCTCCTTGAACATGGGCCACAACTTTGAAAGTGGGTAAGTCCGCAATTTTTTTCTGTAGAAGTAATTTATTTAAAGGTGCACGATAAAACGCTTATAGTTATCAGGAGGTACTGTCGAACAAAGTTGTTTTCAAAAACACAAAACAGAGCTCCTCGGGACAAGGAGAAATTTGGCCTTGATCTTAAGCCGGAATTTTAGTTAGGTCCAGAGCCTTAATTTTTAAATGCTCTTCCTTGTCACACGTGCATATAGCATCTCTGTGGAATTTGGTTTACAGTCTAAGAAATAGAGTTGCTGAGCCAAACGCCGCGTAAAATGTTAGTTTTCACGCCCACATTATGAGAGTCCGGCTCTCTTAGTATCCGGCAGGCCGGGGTGGGGAGAAGGGAAATCATGTTCCATTGTTTCACCGGGATTTCTTTTATAGGGAGCAAGTGAAAGTCCTATTTATAGGTCGGGGGTATTTTTGCATTTCCTGCCCAAGTTCTGCTGGAAAGGTGAGGTGAGGACGCTTTCCCGCCAGCCCCCAGCCACGTGGAACGCTAGACCCCGGCGCAGGTGGGGCGCACTCCAAGCCGCGCAGGCCCCAGCGCCCCGAAAGGGCCTTGAACCAGTGTCCCCCCGCGTGCCAGTCTGAGTCTCTGCCCGCGTGGCCAAGGCGTTCCTGCTAGAGACCTTTCCGGAAAATAAACCAGTGCGAAGCCCCGGCCCAGGGCGCGGAGCCTCCGGTTCTGAGACCGCCCGCCGGTCTTCTCCAGACCCCGGTCCGGCGCGGTCCACGGGCTCCGCCCGGCAGAGAGCGCTCCCGCCAGCCCGGCCCGGCCTCCCGGCCGCCTCCCTCGGGTGCCCGCCAGGTCCCAGCGGGGAGACTCCGGAAGCGGCGGGAAGAGATGACGCCCCCGAGGCCGGGAACGGCTGGGATGCCAGGGATGCGGAAGCCCTCGGTCCCCTGCTTCCGCCCACCGGGCTGGCCTCGGTCTCAGGGCCCTGGACCCGGCCGCGGCCAACCGGGCAGCCGGGCCGCTTTCGAAACCAGTTCCTCCCGCTCTGCGCCTTGAGAAGGGCTCCCGGCCGCCTAGAGCAGCCAGCGGGTCCCATGGTGTAATGGTTAGCACTCTGGACTTTGAATCCAGCGATCCGAGTTCAAATCTCGGTGGGACCTCACCGCCCTTTTGGTCTCGCAATTCGTGTTTTGGGAGTCGCCGAGGGCAGCGGCCATCCTGGCCTCGGAGGGTGTCCCGCTGACCGCTCCAACAGCGGCTTAAGGTCGCTCGCCCACGAAACTTTCATTTAGGGGCCACCCTGGGAGTAACGATGCGCATGCGCGAGAGTTGGGGCGGAGAAAATAATTGTGTTGATGGGAGATTGAGCGGAGCGAACGTGACTTTACCCCGGAGGAAACAGCCGGAAAATCCCGAAAGATTCCGAGGATCCTGCCGGAAGCAACGGCGGTCTTTCCAAGGCCCGCGCCTCTCCGAGAGCGCCCGGGAATCCTTCTCGGCTATTGGCGAATACGAGACTCGGCTTCTCCGTGAGCGCCAATGAAATGGCGCGGCAGACGCCGAGGGGCGGGGTAAAGGGGCACGCGTGGTTCTGATTGGTCGAGGAAATAGCCGGCTCTGGGAAGGGTGCGGTTGGCGTGTCTTTGGAGGCGAGCGGACGGCTGGTCTCGGTTGTCGGTTACGCGGGCAGTGAGGTTGTCGGCGTGTTTTAGTCAGGAAACAAGATCCCTTCGTCCAGTTCGTCTCGACAGCCTCTCGGGGTCTCTGCTGCCGGTTTGTCACCTGTCGACGGGGAGAAATGCGGGGTTCACCAACCAGGCTGAACACATCTCGATTAATGAGGCGGCCCGGGATCGGTGTCTGGGGTGTCTGGGGTGTGAGCGGTTTGCGGGAAGGCGTGTCCCGCTGGGATAGTGTGGAGGAGATGCTCGGAGTGTTACCTGCTCCTCTGGGATACGTGACCAGGGAATCCGCTGACGCACCTCCGATCTCCCTGCAGGGTGATTGGCGCTGCTCCCGCACCTTTGGGAGGGTGCCATGGAGACAGGGTTCGCTCACTTCTCCTCCCCACCCACCCCACACTTGAATGGATCGGTGTGCCTGAGACTTGTTCTACCACAAATGAAAGCGTGTTACCAACCATACACTAGGATTTCCTGTAAAGAGCTAGTCTGTACCCTCCACAGGAGCGAGAGGCGAACCTAACTGGGAAATCAGGGGAGGGAGCATCCGCTTTGCAGAGGGGCACTGGTATTTCTGTTGGTGAGTATGGTGGGTAAATGGGAAGGAACAACCTCACCTTGGGAAGGGATGCCCAGCAAGTATAGGGAACCAAAGGGGGAAATCAACCCGATGTTATGTTCCTGGGTAGACACTACAAATATGTGTCTACCCAACCCTTGGTGAACCATGTCATGGACTAAGCACCGTGATGACCTTAGACACTGGCCTTACAGGCACCATAGCTTCCCCAGAGGACCACACCAGAAGGATTCAGCCCACATGCCTGAATACATAATGGGCCCTACCACAAAGCTACCTGTATCCTTGGACTTAGGACTGAAATACTTGCATGGGAAAGGAAGCAAAAGATGGGGGAAATGGTGGTCCCTGGACCTTGGGTGGGGCCCCTGACATAGTGGGTTACCCAATGAAAGGGGACTCAGAACCAACATCTACATAAAACCTCTCCGTGCATTAATATAACAGGTGTTAATCTGTTAGGCAAGGATCTGCATCGGTAAGACTTGATACAGGAAATTTTTCCCCTAGTGCCAACCCCCATGCTCAGTGTAAACTGAGCTCAATTATGAAATCAATCTGTACGAAGCAAAACCTCGTGATTGCACCTCAAAGTTGGACTATTCCCACATGAACTTCTCTTATCAACAGCACTAAGTTCGAAATCATTGGATTTTTGATAAATTTGTTGATTTTATCAGTGTACTCTTATACCCCAGGGAGATGATTGAAAATGGTTTTCTTGTTTGTTTGTTTTCGGCCTTTTGTTGGTTTGGTTTTTGTTGTTGTTCGTATAGGTTTCTGCTTTTGTCATAACATGACTGCCTAGAACAACTAGAGTCATTCAGAACCCATGGACAAGCAGATGGATTCTGGGCTCGATCCAACAACAGTTCTGATCACATGGCCCAGCTTGATACTCGCCTTCGTGAAACGATCACTGAAGATAAGGGTGCTACAGCAAGGGGTGGTGAAGAAAGCAGATGGTGCCCAGCTATCAATCTTAATAGTGTCTGGGGTCTTAAAGGCTTGTCGTATTCAAACAAGCAGCCAGCTAAGTGAGGTATCAACTAAGTCCACACAGAAGAAGCACACCAGTCTGGGTGATCCAAAGATGGCAATTACAAAATCCAGATGTGACGGGGAAAGTCTCAGAGCTTAAATTGTGAACACCCAATTTGTGGCAGACAGTGGGCGCCCCAAACACACCTTCAGACTATCTAGTCAACAAGCTTCTGATAGAGCCCCTCCAGCCACAGGCAAGGGACTCGAACAGCTTTGCTGTCTTGACAGAGATTATTGTAAACTTGATTATGTGGATCAAAATATGGTACAATATACATGATCAGTTGACCTCCACCTCGACTCAACCTGAATTTGGTTTTGGCTGAAGTATTTCTCACCTGTTCCAGGACAGAAATTTCTTCTCTGGCCTTTTAAATATTGATGGTGGTCTTTTTGTTCTTAGGACCTAGACACAGAAATGACTCATCTTATATGGTAGCTCCTTTATGACCGTTCTTTTGTGGACGGTTATTGGAGGAACTGTGTTTTGTTGTGAGAATGTGTATTAAGACTTATTTATATCTCATAATTGTAAGGGTCTTCCCTCACCAGAGTTGACTTTCCATCATTTCTGTGGCTGGCTCCTTCCCAATGCCTAAAGGTTGCCTGTAGATAAGAGCAATCAGGCTCTATAGACAACCCACTGTAAATGTAGCAAACCCCTGGGGAGGAGCAGGGGGACTCAAGGTCAGCTAGCACTAGGTCAAGATGCTTACTCACTGTATTGCTTGTTTAGTATGTTACCACTTATATCACTTGTTAACTATGTAATATGTTAGCTGTGTGACGTGCATGCCTTATGAAAGAGCTGTAAGCCCCATTTTATATACCCACTGGGAAATACATTCTCTATCAGCCCTGACATGGGATGAGGAGCCCCTATGTCCCACTGTCTGTTTGTCTTTAATATTTTCCACAAAGTTGCTCCTGAGGACCTGTTCAAATTTTGAGAACCCCCACCTCACCCAGATAACATTCTATGTTCTTCTTATCAAAAACCCTTTATAAGAAAATGAAGAGGTCAGCAAAAGAATGGGAAAGAGATTTGAAATGAACAGCTGACAAGTATCTAAATTACAGACCAAATTGAAAATCAAGGAAGAATCTTTGCAAAATAGAAAAGTAGCAAAAGATGTCAACAGACACTTCACCAAAGAAAAAAAGAGAGAAATTAAAAATGATCAACAAAACAACGATGTATAAATTACCAAGGGCACATGAGGGAGGGGGGAATGGGGAGGGAGGGGGGAAAAAAAAGAGGACCTGATGCAAGGGGCTTAAGTGGAGAGCAAATGCCTTGAGAATGATTGGGGCAGGGAATGTATGGATGTGCTTTATACAATTGATGTATGTATATGTATGGATTGTGGTAAGAGTTGTATGAGTCCCTAATAAAATGTAAAAGAAGAAAAGAGAAAAAAATGATTAGGGCAAAGACTGTACAGATGTGCTTTATACAATTGATGTATGTATATGTATGAACTGTGAAAAGAATTGTATGAGCCCCAATAAATTTTTAAAATAAATAAATAAATAAATAAGGCAGGAAAAAAAATGATCAACACATATAGGTGCAAACTGTCACCAATCATCAGAAGTGCAAAGAAAAAGCTCACTGACTTTTGTATTTGAACTTAAACTTTAGAACAGGCTTTGTGAAAGGCTTGGGTGTGCCATGGGCGTCATGACTCCATTATGAGTCCTATTTAAGTTCTTTTTGACCCTTAGACAGCAATGTGGCAGTATGTTTGAAAATAGATTTCAACTGCCCCCGGGGGTGGGATTAGGGGTGGCTGGGGCAGTCTTGCCCTTAAGAAACTTGCCTGGCAGGTGTTCTACCAGGTTGACTAAAGAAACACATTTATTAACACTCATGTGTGTAAGAGAGAACTTTATATCAAAGAACAATTGTATTTTGTGAAAACATCCCAGCCAAGTCTAGATGAAGTCCCTAAGTCTGATATTAGTCCATATGTCCAATATTAATCTATAAATTTCTCTTCAGACTCATGCAGTTTTTGTAATGATGCTGAATGCTGGGAGATCACAGACAGGTGGGTGGAAAGTCTATTGGATCCAGTGGCAGTGGAAGCATCGGCCTTCATGAGACTCCTCCACTTTTCTGAGTGTCTCAACAGCAGGAAAGTGAAGCAGAGAGAGAGAGTGTGTGTGTGTGTGTGTGTGTGTCCCACCTCCAGGGAGGAAGAGAGGAAGTTCCTAGAATCCCCATGAGAAGGCCACGCCCACAAGGAGGCCTCATCAGGCTGTGATCTGATTGACAGGCTAGACTCCACCCCTACACCTATTTATCAAGTTGACATGGAATTATGTAACTACCACACTGGGCAAGCCTTTAATCATTGATAGCTGCATGCCATCTAAAGTTTAGAGTAGGGGCGATAGAGACGGGGCTATGGCTGTGAGTCGCAGGAGCATCTCTCATCAGAGCAGGATAAGAAGATCCATGTGTACTGCTACTCCATGGGCTATGGGGGCGCCCAGCACACCACCTCCACAGAGAAAAATCAAGTCCAAGTACCCAAGACTACGAGATCACCAGAGCAGATGACAGCTACCAAAGACTGGGTCCAGCTGCACCCACATCCACACCAGGCCAACCTCACCGCTAATGTCCTGTCAGGTCCCAGGGTCACCATGGGAATTAAAGTGTCTCCGCAGAAAAATAAAGTTCGGAGTCCTGGTGGAGACTTGGATATGATTCAGGACCTCGTAGTCATGGTCGTACCTTCATCACTACATGGGCAGGTGATCAAGCCCCAGAACTAATCCTAGAAGCCTTTTAAACTAACCTGTAAACTTTGTGTGTAGGGTCCTTTCTCCCTCACCCTCCATCAGTAGTCCAGCACAGTGATTTCGTTTCTGACCCATTTCCTTTGTCTTCCATCATCGATAATTAGCCCCATGGCCTTGACTCCTTTGGACACTATTCTGGTCTCTTGCTAACCCCAATCTTTTAAATCATTTTATTGGGGGTTCATACAACTCTTAACACAATCCATCCATCCATTGTGTCAAGTACATTTGTTGCCATCATCATTCTCAAAACATTTTCTTTCTACTTCAGCCCTTGCTATCAGCTTCTCGTTCCCCCCTCCCTCTCCCAACCTCCCTCTCTCGTGACCCCTTGATAATTGTTAAATTGTTATTATTTTCTTCATGTCTTACACTGACCAATGTTTCCCTTCACCTACTGTCCCATACACCTACTTTTCTATTGTCCATCCCTTGGGAGGGGCTTATATGTAGATCATTGTGATTGAGACCCCAATCTTAAATATAACTTAAGGAGACCATTTATTAAGTCTTAGACTTAATAACACAAAGATGCAGACATCATCCAGATAAGGGGGGGGCATCAACATGAGGTCATAATGGTATCGGGAGGATTCACAGAATGCTAGTTAAATAAGGCATGGAACAAAGGAAACTTACAAATTCACAGTTGGTGGCAGATCAGTACATCACAGTTACAGGTGGGACGAGAAGAGAGCCATGATTGGGACATTGTTTATTATGTTCGACAGAAGAGCTTACACAATTACGTTGCCAGAAGCAAGGGTCCAGGATTGCCTGTCACTGTTCGGGTCCAGGATTGCCTGTCACTGTTCGGGGACAAGAGAAAGCAGATTGATTCTGCAAGCGCAAGATGGAGGAAAACCGTGGAGTTTGCTACCTCCCAACTGCTTCAAAAATCCAGTGGAAACCAAGAAAGTTACATACTACAAACAATGTGACAGTGATCACAGAAAACAACAATCGATCGGCATCGTTATTTTTCCAGGGGCTACCAGACCACCATGCCTGGGGCCGCGTGCACCATAGTTTCTGTCCGTGGGGATGCTTGGGCCTGGCTACTCATCTAACTGGTCTTGCTTACCACCTTCTGGGTGTTAGAGCATCCCTACTGATTAAGCTTAAAAGGAAGGTTATTGCAAGGGAGGGGGTTGTTAAATTTTCAATCTTAAATTATCCTCGTATTTTGATTAATAACAGGCCGACTCTTTTCCCTCCTACCTCATCAATTGGTCTAGGGCAGTGATTCTCAAGTGCCTTAACCCTTTACTACAGTTCCTCATGTGGTGGTGAACTCCAGCCATAAAATTATTTTCATTGCTACTTTATAACTGTAATTTTGCTACTGTCCTGAATTGGGCGACCCCTGTGAAAGGATCATTTGACTCTAAAAGAGGGCGCAACCCACTGGTTGAGAACCGCTGGTCTAGGGTCTTCTGACCAAGAAAACTAGGGAATGACTGATCGAATATGACTCATGGTTCTGTGATACATACACCCCTCAATACCATGCCCAGTATGGTAATATCCTTCAAGGACACACTCAGACAAGTCCTCAAGAAAGTCTAAATCCACATTCCAATTCACTCTGCCTGTGGTAGTTACATAATCTGGTGTCAATTTGAGAGGATTATGAGTGAAAGGGTGGAGTCTGGCTTGTCAATCAAGATATAACCAATGAAGCTTTTGTGTGGGCATGGCCTTCTCCTGAGAATTCTAGGAACTCCTGTATTTTCCTCCTTGGAGACAGGAGATCCCTCTCTCTCTCTCTGCTCACTCCCTAAGAGACGCTTTACTGACAAGACACATGGTGTTGCGCCCTGGCAGCTAAAGAAGCCACATGGACCTACCCTGATGCAACCAGACCTCTGGAGGCAAAGAAGCCATGTAGAGACCCCTGCAAGTGCTGAAGTGCTTACAACACCACTGGATCCACAAGACCTCCAACCCACTGGCCTGTGATCCTCCTGCATTCGGCATCATTGTGATCGGCATCATTTTGTGAGTCTGAAGAGGATTTTATAGATTGGTATTGGACATATGGGCTAATGTTGAATTTATGGACATGATCTGGACTGGGCTGGGATGCTTTCTTAATGTATAATTGCTCTTTCATAGGAAACTCTCTCTCCTACACATAAAGTCTCCCTGGATTTGTTTCTCTAGCCTACCCAGACTTATACACTGTCTGAGGGTGAGACTATTTACCCTAGGGGTGCTCAATATGTCAATAGGGATCTACTAGTCGATCCCAAATATAGTGTGGGTAGATCGCATGGCATTAAAAAAAATAGATGTAAACCTATCATCAATGCCATCGCTTAACTGATATCAAGTTCAGCCAATCAGATGCAATCTTAGGTGTCAAACACATGTCAAAACAAGTTCGCTAAGTGCAGCAAGACTGACACGCTAAGTTATCACCAATTTTTAGACTTTGGTTTTTTTCTCTTAAACGTAAGAAAGGATATTAAAATGAGTGGGGAGCTGGACCAAGTAAGAAGACAAAAACGTATCACTTTCATACGGAATGGGAGATTTTGACACTACAAGCCGGCATTCAGCTGAGGTCCAGAGCGCATGACCAGTTCTGGAACTTACTCGCAAAGGAAAAGCGCCCAAACATGAGAAAATGTGCTACCTCCTTGACTGCATGATTCAGCTCTGCTTATTGATGTGACTCAGCCTTTTCCCACATCAAGATCATGAAGTCCAAGTACCGTTCCACCATGACTGATGATCAGTTGGAAGTGTGCTTGAGGCTGGCTGTCAGCAGCTACTGTCCAGACTATGCATCCCTGGCTCATTCCATTCAGTGCAAGTCTTCAGAGTAAACTCAGGTAAAGGCAAAAAATGTACATAGTTAATTGTGTTGTGTTGTGCAATATGGACTATGTGGTTATGCAAGGCACATAAACATACATTGTGCATATAAAGAATTCTCAATACATTTATGAATAAATAATAAATTAATTAAAGTACATGTTTTGCATGTTTGTAGCCGGCAGATCATTTTGACTTGATCATTTTGTAAGTAGCTCGCACGCTGACAAAGTGTGAGCCCCCTGATTTACACCCTTGGTTAATTATCGGAGGAGTTTCAATGGAAGCTGGAGTTTTCACAAACATTCATAGCCTGATGCCAACAGGGTAGTTGGGATTTAAGTTGGAATCCCACTGTACCTCTTCATTACTCATAGGCCTGGAGATTGGAACAGTTACTTTGGAAAATGGTTTCACAGTAAATACTAAAGTTGAAGATAATCTTATGTTATAACCTGGCACTTTCACTCTGGTATGAGGAGGCTTCAAAAAGGTTGTGAAAAAATTCCATTTCCCCTCAAACCACCCCACCCCCATACATAGGCTAACAGAAATGTGTACATATGTGTGTCTAGAGGAGTGTAAGAATAGTTTTGTGTGGAGAGGTCTTAGGGGCCTGCCCCAGTCCCAATTACATGGACACCTGCCCTCCGCCCAGAAGAACTTACTTTAGAGGGCAGCACTGAAGCTGCAGCCCTGGTAGAGGGGCATTTCTGATCAGAGCACACAGGAGCAAATGGAGGGGGAGGAAGAGAGAGTGGACCATATCCTGGCCCACCAAGCCTTGACGAGGATATTCCTGCTCAGAGCAGCCAATCCAGAGAGGACCAGAAGGTGAGCACTACTGTGAGACACGTCCCTCCCTGACCCATAGCCCTACAGGGGACAGCACCGGAGACACAGTGTGGGAACTGTGCCCTATCTGATCCCGCCACACCGAAGAAAACACTTACAGAAAGGGGAACAGAGAAACGTCCCCAGAGAATACCAAAAATAGACTTTGGAGCCAGGGCTTGGCGCCCCATCAGACACGACTGGAAAACACTCCTAAAGGCCAGCAAACAGTCCTTGAACTACAGGCTTTTCCTTGTTGTTTTGTCATGGGCTTTTTGTTGTTTTTGTTTTGTTTTCTTTTGTTGCTATGTTTTTGTGCATGTTATTATCTCTGCAGGTCTGTGTAAATAAGATAGGCTGGATGAATAATCTGGAGGAGAAAACAATAGGACTGATGGTTCCCAGGGGGACATGGGAAAGGGGGAAATAGAGGGAAAGGAAGTGGAGTTAACAAACCCAGGGACAAGGGAATAATAAGTAATCCAAAATCGGTAGTGATGAGGGTGTAGGAGGCCTGGTAGGGTGTGATCAAGGGTAATGTAACCCAGAGTAATTACTGAAACCCAAATGAAGGCTGAGCATGATAGTGGGACAAGAGAAAAGTAAAAGGAAATAGAGGAAAGTACTAGGAGGCAAAGGGCATTTATAGAAGTCTAAATAAAGGCATGTATATATGTAAATATATATATGAGGATGGGAAATATATATATATATAGCTTTAGTATTAAGGTAACAGATGGACATTGGGCCTCCACTCAAGTACTCCTTCTTTGCAAGAATACTTTGTTCCATTAAACTGGCATTCCATGACGCTCACCTTCAGTTATCAGACATCAAAGAACAAAAAATCATATCATTGTGTGCCCACCTTCCCCATACAATCGCTGAAGACAAGTGGGTGCATAAGCAAAAGTGGTGAAAAAAGCTGATGGTGCCCGGCTATCAAAAGATATAGCACCTGAGATCTTAAAGTCTTGAAGGTAAACAAGTGGCCATCTAGCTGAGAAGCAACAAAGCCCACATGGAAGAAGCACACCAGCCTGTGTGATCACAATCACGGGGTGTCAAAGGGATCAGGTATCAGATATCGAAGAACAAAAAATCAAATCTGTGAATGAAGGGGAGTGCAGATTAGGGGACCCAAGACCCATCTGTAGGCAATTGGACATCCCTTTACAGAAGGGTCTCAGGTAGGATATGAGCCAGTCAGGGTGCAGTGTAGCAACGATGAAACATATAACTTTCCTCTAGTTCCTAAATGCTTCCCCTGCCACCTTCCCCTCTGCACCACTATCATGATCCCAATTCTCTCTTATATCTGGCTAGATCAGAGGATGTACACTGGTGCAGATAGGAACTGGAAACACAGGGAATCCAGGACACATGATCCCTTCAGGACCAGTGCTGAGTGGCGATACAGGGAGGGTAGAGGGAGGGTGGGTTGGAAAAGGGGAACTGATTACAAGGATCTACATATAACCTCCTCCCTGGGTGATGGACAACAGAAAAGTGGGTGAAGGGAGATGTCGGATAGTGAAAGATATGACAAAATAATAATTTTATTATTTAATAATAAAATGTATAAATTATCAAGTGTTTATGAGGGAAGTTTCTTTTTATTTTATTTCTTTGAGGGAGGTTTATGAGACAGCAGGGAGGGAGGGGAAAATGAGCTGATACCAAGGTTTCAAATAGAAAGCATATGCTTTGAGAATGATGATGGCAACAAAAGTACAAATGTGCTTGACACAGAGGGTGTATATATGGATTGTGATGAGTTGTATGAGCCCCCAACAAAATGATTAAATTGAAAAAAGAAGATTTAAATTGTTTGTACCCAGTTTTCAAAAGCTATGGAAGGACCCACAGCCCCAAATCCATTTATAAAGTACTAACATAGATTCAGCCTCCGCTGAACTCTTTCTGATAATTAACAAAGGATGTAGCTAATCATGCCCCCAGGCAGAATGTCTTGCTCTCTCTGGCCAACCTAGGAAGGACAGCCTCTCTTAGGGGCCTTGCTGGGTGTCTCTTTGATGGAGATCACCACCCCGGCTGCCTCCGTTGGAAGGCCCTGGACCAATCTTTTAAGCTCTTCTAATGATGTATGTGCCCCAATCACAGTCCCATTCATGCTTCCATGATCCCTCCTCTAGCTGTGATGTATCGATCTGCCACCAATCATGGTTTTGTGACACTTTCTTTAATTCCTCATTTTAACAGTTTATTGACCTATAATGCACACATCACATAATTCAATGGTCTAAACATATTCAAGAGGGTTGTGCCATCTGGGTTTCGTTTGGGGGTTTATCTTAGATCAAGTATGTACTTTGTAAAGATTTTCTCCCTGTTAGTGACTTATAATATCTCCTCAGTAAACGTTTTTAATTGTGATGAACTACAGTGATAGATGTGTTCTTGTGTGAGTTGTGTTTCTGGTTTCAAATAGAAGATATCGTGGCCTCACCCCAAGGCCCAAATGTCTTTCCCCACGGTTCCTTCTAGCAGCTGTATAGTTTTGTTTTGTTGGTTTGTTTTAATCGTTTTATTAGGGGCTCATACAACTCTTATCACAATCCATACATACATCAATTGTGTAAAGCACATTTGTACATTCATTGCCCTCATCATTCTCAAAACATTTGCTCTCCACTTAAGACCCTGGCATCAGTTCCTCATTTTCCCCTCCCTCCCCGCTCCTCCTCCCTCGCAAACCCTAGATAATTTTATAAATTATTATTTTGTCATATCTTGCCCTGTTCGACGTCTCCCTTCATCCACTTTTCTGTTGTCCGTCCCCCAGGGAGGAGGTCACATGTAGATCCTTGTAATTGATTGCCCCTTTCCAACCCACCCTCCCTCTACTTTCCCAGTATCGCCACTCACACCACTGGTCCTGAAGGGATCATCCACCCTGGATTCCCTGTTTCCAGTTCCTATCTGTACCAGTGTACATCCTCTGGTCTAGCCAGACTTGCAAGATAGAATTGGGATCATAATAGTGGGGAAGGAAGAAGCATTTAGGAACTAGAGGAAAGTTGTATGTTTCATCATTGCTACCTTGCACCCTGACTGGCTCATCTCCTCCCCGAGACCCTTCTGTAAGGGAATGTCCACTGGCCTACAAATGGGCTTTGAGTCTCCACTCCGCACTCTTCCCCCACCCCTATTCGCTATGATAAGGCTTCTTGTTCTGATGATGCCTGATACCTGATCCCTTAGACACCTCATTATCGCACAGGCTGGTGTGCTTCTTCCATGTGGGCTTTGTTGCTTCTTAACTAGATGGCTGCTTGTTTACCTTCAAGCCTTTAAGACCCCAGATGCTATATCTTTTGATAGCTGGGCGCCATCAGCTTTCTTCACCACATTTGCTTATGCATCCGCTTTGTCTTCATCGACCGTATCAGGGAGGTGAGCACACAATGATATGATTTTTTGTTCTTTGATGCCTGATAACTGATCCCTTCAGTACCTTGTGATCACACAGGCTGGTGTGCTTCTTCCATGTGGGCTTTGTTGCTTCTGAGCTAGATAGCTGCTTGTTTACCTTCAAGCCTTTAAGACCCCAGATGCTATATCTTTTGATACCCAGACTCCATCAGCTTTCTTCACCACATTTGCTTATGTATCCGCTTTGTCTTCAGTGGTTGTGTCGGGAAGGTGAGCTTCATAGAATGCCAATTTAATAGAAGAAAGTGTTCTTGCATTGAGGGAGTACTTGAATGGAGGCCCAATGTCCATCTACTACCTTAATACTAAACCTATAAATATGTGCACATAGATCTATTTCCCCGTCCTCATATAGAATTATATTTGCATATATACCTGCCTTTATTTAGACATCTATAAATGCCCTCTGCCTCCTAGCTCTTTCCTCTATTTCCTTTGACTTTCCTCTTGTCCCACTATCATGCTCAGTCAGTCTTCATTTGGGTTTCAGTAATTCCTCTTAGTTATATTACCCTGATCACGCCCTACCAGGCCTCCCACACCCTCCTCACCACCAATTTGGGTCACTTGTTGTTCCCTTGTCCCTGGGTTTGTTAACACCACTACCTTTCCCCACATCTCCCATTCTCCCATGTCCCCCTGGAATTGTCGGTCCCGTTGTTTTCTCCTCCAGATTGTTCATCCGCTTCCTAGGCCTTTTAAAGCCTTGTATCTCAATAAACCTTTTGGCTCCATTTTGGCCTCGTGCGAATATGGACTCCCTCCTCTGGAAGATGTGTCTACTAGGTCTGTCAGGGGAGAGCCTCCCCCAACAATCATCACAAGTCCGGTAGGTCCAATTGTACGGTTAAGATGTACCTAAAGATTATAATAAAGTCATAGAGAAATGGGAATGAGAGCCAAATAAAGAAGTCAGAAACATTTCATGGTAGCATGCTCACCTCCTGGATGGTCATGATCTTACCAGCCAGGTCCACACACAGCCTGGGCTGAGAGGGCAGGAGAGTGAGGCAAGGTGGGACAATGTATTGCTAACCAAGGCTTATAGCTACTGAGGGGGCATGATTACAGGTAACCACGCGTCACCAGAAGCGGCTGTACAATAAGTATATGTGTCACAGGAAAGGGATGTGCAACAGACATAAGCATAACAGGAAGGGGATGAGCTAGGGGTGTACACATGATAGGAAGGGGTGGAACCAGAGATGTACAGGTGACAAGATGGGCAGACCCTAGATTCGTGATCTAGGTCACCCTTGAGTGGGCTTCACTGCCCTGGGCTCTCCATCAGGGAAACAGTTTACTACTATCCTTATCAGAAGGGTGTGGGCCCTACTTGTTGTGGGATAAACAGTGGTGTCTGCTTGCTGTGGATGGCTGATAACCCTTAGGGAGAATGACCCCTGACCTACTTCTGTTGACCTCCACGTGTAGTCATTCACCATGTGTAGCAAGCAGCTAGGTTTGGCACATATTTGGGGGCGACAACTTGGGAGAAATCTTTGTTTCCCACATATGTCATTGGTTGTTCTTGTCTCTCTAAAGGCCTAGTAAATGTTCTCTGTAGATTATATTTGAGAAAGTGTCTCTTTTGTACCCTAAAACAGCTAAACTGGAAAAGAACTCACACTTCAATCAACAGTAGAATGGATATATAATCTGTGTGTATCCAATGGAATACTATTGCACAGAAGAATCAATACATTTGAATTGTGGTGCTGGAGAAGAAGATTGAAAGTGTCATGGACTGCCAAAAAGACAAACCCATCTGTGTTGGATGAAATAAGACCAGATGGCAAGACTTCATGTTACATACTTCGGCCATGCTGTCAGGAGAGACCAGTCCCTGGAGAAAGACATCCGGTTTGATAAAGTGGAGGAGCGGCCAGAAAGAGGAAGGCCCTCCATGGAAGGTTTGTTGCCAGAGAGGGAGACAAGAGAAGAGGCTGTGCTGTGAGCTATTGATCTGCATTTAGAAGGTCTAACTTGATTCTGAGATCACACAGATACATTTTGTCTTGTCAGAAACTGGCTAACAACTTAGAAGTTCGCGGTACATTTTTTTACTTAAGAGGATTCAATGGTGCTTTTTCATCAGTGTTGCCAGGATCCATAAAGCAGTTCTTATTTCTTATTTAGGTGCCAGGTCCATAGTAGAGGAGTCCTGGTGGCGTAGTGCCTATGCCTTGGACTGCTAACCACGTGGTTGGCAGTTCAAAACCACCATTCACTCCTCAGGAGCAAAAAAATGAAGCTTTCTATTTCTGTAAGAGTTATAGTCTCAAAAATAAATAGATAGATGGATGGATAGCTAAATAATAAATAAAGAGTTACAGTCTCAGAAATCCACGGGACAAGTTCTAAAGGGTCTGAGTCAGCATAAACACGATTACAGCGTATTTTGGAAATTTCTAGCACAACTTGTGAAAAGCATCATTGCTTATGTGAGGAGAGGGAAATCTTAGCAAACACAAGACTCCACCTTCATGTCCATGCCCGGTTGTGCCTCCTCTGGGTTGCCCGACAGGCACTTTCTCAGGATCGGAGCAGACCCACATAGGACGGCAGAAGACAGCCTGGGTGTGTGGGAGTGGTCTGAAGAAGCTATGGGTCTTTGTCGATTGGCAGGCGGGGAGATGATGGCATTGATGGAGGCCAGGCTCCTCAAAGGCACCTTCCTCTCCACCCTGCGGTCCGATTCGGCTGTGAAGGACTTTTCTCTCTTTCTCAGAGGCTTTCATGTTTTTGTTTCGTGGAAACAAAACCCCTGTAAGAAGTCTAGCTCACCTCACAGCCCAGTAAATGCACGTACACACACATACACAGACTGAAGCAAAAGACTGAAGAAACCATTGTATCCTTACTGCAGGTGCAGGTTGTTACTTATCAAGTCAGCCAGTTGCAGACTACCAAGTCTTCCTTCCTCGTCCATCTGCATCTGGACACTTTGCTAAAAGCCATTTCTCATCATGGATCACTCATCCCTCCATGACTGGCGGACGGTGGCTGTGCCTGCCTCGCATTCAACCCAGGTCTCCTCGTGTAAGGTAAGAATTCTACTGGACCAATGCCCCAAGGCTCTCTATCACTTGTTTGCTTTTCAAGCTGTTCCGTGTACTAAATTAATTCCATAACTTGCCGCAATCCCAGGTAACAGCGTGTAAAGTCCCTGGTCTAGGCGATGAGACGCTTCCCCTTTGACTCCAGCTTCTCTGAGGCCCTCTCTAGCCCTCCTCCACATTTCCCGTCCCTTTCAGTTCAGGAGAGATCCTCTCTCCTCTCCACACAACAGTCTGCACCTGCCCCGCCGATTGTTTTATTCTGGTGAAGTATGCGTCGGCACAAATGCCCATGGGCATCCACTTGATTCTGATTCACCAGACAAAGGAGAACTACCTCACAGGGAGTTCAATGTTGGATTCTTTATGGTAAGGAGCCCTGGTCACGTAGGGGCTTACACGTTGGGCTGCTAACCACAGAGTCAGCAATTCGAAACCACTAGCCACTCTGTGGGAGAAAGACGAGGCTTTCTACTTCCATAAAGAGTTATAGTCTCTAAAGCCCACAAGGGCAGCTCTACCCTGTCCCATAGGGTCCCTATGAGTCAGAATGGACTGGATGTGAGTGAATGAGTGAGCAAATGATTCAAACCACCAACCTTTCAGTTAGCAGCCAAGTGCTTAACCTCTGCACCATTGGGCTCTTTCTGAAGAGACCCTGGGCATCTCATTTTGAGGTGAGAGCCGGCAGTGTGTTGTCCCAGAGAGTCACCAGCAGAGGGCAGTATGAAGTAGCCCTTTGACCTCACTCCTGTGCAGATGGCTGATCTTTGGATTGTCTCTTGCTGGGGAGGAGAGGCTGAGTAAACTCGCAGCAATACGGTGTATAATTTTAGATTTCTCTGACTCTTGCTTTCAGCCCTATCTAATAAATCCTCGCTCTTCACTCTCTGAATCGTCAAGATCTGAAAACTTTATTTCCCCAAGAACCCTTCAACCCAGCGCCCAACTCTAGATTTCTGCCCGCCATCCAATCGAGGCCTTCTTTGCCTCTCCCCTGACCTCCCCAACCACTGCCCGACTTGCTTCCCTGTCTCTACATGTTCCCGTTGGTCAAAAGGCACATTTTCTTCGACCACCGCATTCCCAAGTCACGTGTCTTCAAACCCCTCTGTGGACATGACCTCTCAGATCATCTGCAGCCCCACCTCTCCGCTGCTGCAGGCCCTAAGCATCTAGGCCTCCCTCACGACTTTCTAACACCTCAAAATGGATAGGTGTTCCCCAGTTTATCCCACACCCACATGCCGGCTTATACTACTCACAATGCATTCCATTCGTCCATTCTGACTTAACCCTAAAGACCCAACTCCGATCAGCTGCTTCTAGAAGCCTTTTGGGGCCTCCCTCCTAGGGTGTGGCACACACTCTCAGCTGAATCAGGTCGCCCTCCTCAGAGAAGGACAGGCATCACGCTTGCTTGGTAAAGTAGGGGGGGGGGGCAGCGACACAGAGGAAGGCCCTGGCCAGATGGACGGACACAGGGGCTGCGCCAATGATGAGGATGGCGCAGGGCCTGGCAGTGTTTCGTTCTGTTGCACACAGGGTCGGTGGCAACTAGCATCACCTACCCCCCCACCCTCAGTCCCCCCCCCCCCGCAGAAAAGAATACATAGCATTCTGACTGTCTTTTCATCTGTGTATCCTCTAGACAGTAATCTCCTTGATGACAAGGCCGAGAGTGAGTCACCCCCTCATTAGTCCCTCAGCAGAGTCCACCTTCCTCCTGCCAGAGGGGTATGCTAAAAACATGGGCTAAAAATATGACCTGAAGCATGTCCATTTGTTGCTTAAATACCTGTCCAGGCTTCCTCTTTCCTCTCAGATGAAAAGAAAAGGCCACTGAACTCAAAGGAGCCCTGGTGGCCTAGGCTTACGCGCTGGGCTGCTACCCACACAGTCAGCAGTTTGAAAGCAGCCGCCGCTCTTCAGGAGAGGAGGAGGAGGAAGAGTGGCCGTCTCCGAAACCCACAGGGGCAGTTTGGCTTTGTCCTCAACCTTCCCCATGCCACGACACGACCCTTTCCTACAGTTCCTCATGTTGGGGTGACCCCACAACCATAACATGATTTTCATTGTTACTTCAGCACTGTCATTTTGCTAGTGTTATGAATCATGTGACCCCTGCCAAAGGGTTGTTCGACCCCCAAAGGCATTGCGACCCACAGGTTGAGAGCCGCTGTTTTATAGGGTCTCTGTGAGGTGGCACTGACCGGATGGCCGTGAGTTTTTGATGCTTACCTGTAGTGACCTATTGAGACTTGGTCTCCATCACTCTCTCTGGTCTCGTGGTTGATCAAACCCTGTCTCTTACCACCCTCAACCCCCTTCCCAGCATGCAACAGGTTTGCTCCATTGCCGGTGCTCATTGTCCGGAATGTCACCTTCAGCTTTGCACAGGCTTTCCATCTAGAGCACCCTCCCCCCACGGCCGCCCCCTTCCCCCCACCCCCCGCCCCCAACTTCCTTTCCTCAGATTGGTCTTTTCCTTTATCAACGTAAAGCCACTTCTTCCAGGAAGCTCTCCTGACCTCTCTCCGCTCCCCACCTCTCTGGGCTAGCTGCCGTGGGCTGTCTGTGCTGACGGACGACGGCATCACGCATTCCCCATCGGAGTAGTACCTATTGAATTCACTGTCAATGGCTTGTTTCAATCCCATAGAAACAGAAACCATGCCAGTCTTGTTCACTCTTCCATCCCTAGTGCCAAGAACAAGTTGGGCAACCCAATGGCATTCCGTAAAGCAAGAGATCCAGCGTGGCTCCCAAGCTCCTTTTGCCTGAGGCCATCTGGGGTGATCGGATCGGCTGGGAGGAGGACCACAGGAGAGGACACGAGTCAGGAGAGGAGCAACCATTCCCAAGACCGGCCTCCAAATGACTGGGCTTCTAAAGAGAAGTCAATGTTCCCCCGGTGTACCCTATAGGGTCTCGGAGCGCCCCCCCCCCCGCCCCCGCAATGGTGCTCAGTGCTAAGCCCACGAAGAAGGCTTCCTACGGGACTAGTGGTGACCTTGCTGGCAGAGAGTTTGAAAAGGCACTTGGGGACAAAGTCACATCGCCTTTGGTCAGAGAGCTTTATTCCTGCGTGGGGGGGGGGGGGCGGGGGAGATGGGGCATGGTTCTGAGCAGGTGGAGGGGAGGTGAAGTTCACGGGTTCCCGGGGGCGGGGGGAGGGGAGGCGTTGTCCTCCGGTGGTTCTGGGTGAAGAGGAGGCTGAGGAAGGCCAGGGGCTTCAGTGCCATCAGCTGATCACGCAGGAGCCTTTCTCCTTGAAGGGATTCTTGTCCTCAGGGATGCCTTGGAGAAGAGGATCGCTTCCTGCCTGGGCCTCCACGTACGCCTGGATTTCTTTTCCTGTCTTGGACACCTGTGCGGGGACACGATGCGGGGGCAGCCCGGGGTTTGTTGGGCTGTTCCTCCTCAGAACGAATGCCCCGCTTTGTCCCGTTAGGCCAGAGGGGACAGCGATGAGTGGAAGAGGAGAGAGGTACAGCCTGGACCCAGACCGTAAAGAGTGAGGGGCTGCGTCCGAGCCAGGGTGGGGGCAGAACACCCTGAAGGCGCCGATGCTCAGAGAGGGATGGCAGCCGCGGGCCAAGCTCCATGCCAGAGCGCCTCCTGCTCCCTCCAGCCGTCTCATGTCCCATCACTACCTCCTTTGAGCCCCAGATCTCCACGGAGCACAGAGCAGGAGAACAGAGAGTGAGGGGGAGGGAAAAGGCTCACCGGGTCTCTGGGGTTCCTCACTTCCTTCCTCAGCTGCTCCACCTCCATCTTCAGCAGCTCCTGCTCACTGAGATCCTGGGCCATCTTCCCCTACAGAGAGTCCGCAGTGGGGGCAACTCCTCAGCATCCTCCTCTGCCCTCTCCACACACACCCCCGGCTTGTAGCCTTGGCCCTGCCATCGCCCTCAGGGCAGGCAATGCAGGGGCACTGCACCCTCCCAGGTCCCGCTGTGAGGAGCAGGATGCCCCGAGTCTGAGGACAGAGGTGCGGCTTTTGTCCTGGGCAGCCTATCTACGGAGCAAACAGGGAACCACAGCAGGGAGAAGGAAGGTCTTTTCACGGGGAAGCTTTGGAAAGCAACATTATTTTTCTCGATTGAGGCAGGCACTTCTTGCTTTGTCCCCAGGTCCTGGCACGGGTGGGTACTTTGGGGTACTGGTGATGAAGTAGGCTCTGCAGCCTGCCAGGCTCTAGCTCTGACCCCAGCTCTGCTGCTTCCTCGCTGTGTGGCCTTAGGCAGGTCACTAGACTTCCCTGAGTCTACTCATCTGCAAAATGGTGTAAGAATAGCACCTGCCACAGGTGGCTATTGTGAACGCGGAGAAAATAATGCCCGTAGCTAGTTTCCTTCCTGGCCCGGCACAGAGTGGGTCCTTAACACGCTTCTTATGATCACTGGTGTGATTACCATCATCGCTGTCAGTACAGAGTTAGCACCGGTGCCCGTGCTGGGCTAGACCCCAGCCCCGTGAGACCTCAGCCCCTCTCACCTGCCAGGAAGAAGGGAGCTCTTGGAAGCCCTTGTGTGGTCCAGACAAGACGCTGCTTGAGCCTCTGAGTTCTTCCTCGGCCGCTGAAAATCTTCGGATCAAGCAGATGGTCTGGAAGTCAAAAGCTTTGAGGCTTAAGCTGATCAGAGGCTCAAGGTCCTAAGCCTATCCTCCGCCTGAGCCCCCAAGCCCTCCTGACCACCTTGGAGCAGAGACGCTGATGTTCTTCCCACAAGTAAGCCAGGGAACAGGGGTCACCCCCCTCTCTCTGACTCTAATGTACCTCTTTTCATCCCGCCTTGCGTCAGCTGACGCTGCCCTCAGCGACGTCCCCAATCCAATACCATCATCCCCAGCCCAATACCATCAAGTCCCTTCCAACTCAGGGCCGCCTCACATGTAACAAGAGGAGAACTACTTCGAGCAGTTACGAAGCACTGATCTGTCAGAAACAGGTGGCCACGCCTTTCTCCTATGGTCCTGCTGCATGGGTTCGACCTCCTGATCTTTTGATTAGTAGCCCAGGACAGTCTGTTTGCACAACCCAGGCGCTGGTCAGAGGCCCCGCCGGCGCTATTTCCCCAAGTCCCAAGCTCCAGGTCTGCAAGGGGCTCCGTCTCTGTTGCCTGCCTCTTCTCCTCCGCACCCTCGCCCTCCTCCCCTCCAGGGCGATGCTGACGTGGTTCATGTTGCCAACAAGGTACGTTCTGGCTCAGCTCCCTGCATCCTTCATCCAAGAAGCCTTTGTGTGCCCCAGTGGACGCCCGAAGTGGCTTCTTACAAGGGTCCCCTAGCTCTACCGTCACTCACTCCTCCAATCAAGACGGCCTCTTGCCAACGCATTTGCGCCGGTTCACAAGTGGGGACATGGTTGCTTCCGATGCCTGTCGGTGGTCTCTCAACGCCTGCATTCATAATGCGTTGCCTCATGGGTTCCCTCTAGCCCAGTGGTTCTCAGCCTTCCTCATGCCGAGACCCTCATGTGGTGGTGACCCCCAACCATACATTATTTTCCTTGCTACTTCATCACTGTAATTTTGTTAGTTATGAATCATAATGTAAATATTTGATATGTAGGATGTATTTTCTTTTTTTTTTAATTTTTTAAATTTTTTTATTTTTATTTTTATTTTTTTTGCAGGATGTATTTTCATTGTTACAAATTTAACATAATTAAATATGATTAAAGCCTAGTAGTTAATCACAAAATAATTTGTAATTATATATTGGGAAATATTTATGTGTTTTCTGATGATCTTAGGTGACCCCTGTGAAAGGGTTGTTTGACCCCCAAGGGGTCTCGACCCACAGGTTGAGAACCCGCTGCTCTAGCCCCTAGTAGGGGGTCTCCCTGATGACAGTCCCCAGCACAGGGCCCACATACTGATCTTTCTTGGTCTCCTCCGAGGACACTCCCCTCACCTCCCAGGGCTGTGTCCTTTAACGTCATTCCTGCTCTGGCTGACGACTGTCAATGACAAGGGGATGCTCTGGTAGAGCAGATGCCTTAGGGACCCAGAGGCAGCCCCTGGGAGGTGTAAGCAGTCAATGAGCCTGAACACCGCTGAAGAAAGGCCTGGTGATCTACTGCAGGAATGTCAGTGACTGAGAAGCCCAGGAGCTCCGCCCTCCTCTGACTCTCAGGGAGTCCTCGTGGTAACTGGGAGAGGTGTCAGGTGACGGACTGGACATGAAGAGGGGAGAGGAGGAGGTGGCCAGCCCGGCCTCATCGACAGTCTCTTACCAGGATCCAAGTCCCATGGAACAGCTGTGACACCTTCGACCCTGAAGTCCGACAGGACCCAAGTCCTGTCAGCCCAAGTCCCCATTAATGGGCGATTAGAGACCACTCCCCTTGAGGCCAGCTGGGTGCCCCGTCCGCTGCTGCTTCCCGAAACAGAGCCACTGATCTGGAATTTGAAGCTAGTGCTTCCGTGGTCCAATCTGAGTGGCACATTCGGTCACCCGAGCTCCGGTCAACCGTGTCTTGGACTGCCTGCATCAGACACGGAGTGTGTCCAAGTAGGGGCAGCAGCTCTGAACGAGAGGGCAGTGGTTGGAGCCTATCAGCTGCTCCACAGTAAGGCCGGGGGATCTGTTTCCAAAAAAATGACAGGCTCAGGAACTCGATGGGACCGTTCTGCTTGGTCCCCAGGCTTGCTTTAAGCAGGAATGGAGTGGACGGCAGTGGGTGGAAAACTTTAGTGGCCCGGAGCCTCTCCCAGGGAACCGCTTGGTATGTCCTTCCTGGTGCCCAGCCCTGAGCCCTTCTGCTGTTACAGGCTATTCTCCATCTGTGCTGACTGCCATCCCAAGTCCCCTCCAGAGCGACTGACGTCCATGTCCTATCCGCCCTCCACTCCCTTGTCCCTTGGTGACTCATCCCCAAGCTTCCCAAGGAAGCCCCCACCCTCTGCCCTTCCTCCCCCTTTCATGAGTGGAAAATCCATCTCCACCTCCCAGGGCAGGCCTGCCCCTTCCTCCGCAGCCTCCCACCCCATCCCCCAGCATCCAGTTTCCTCTCCAGGACCAGGGAGCAATCACTGCTGGCCGGGCCTTGGCTTCCTCTGCTGGGAGGGGTTGAGGGGCTGGACCCTCAAAGAGACCCCTGGCTTCCCCCTTCTCTGATCAGGGGACAGAGAGGCCCAGGCCCAGGAAGTAGGGACTGACTTCCTCTTGTCCGGGAATGAGCCTCTGTCCTTTGCAGGCAGATTTGGGTCTCACGCAGAGGAAACCAAAAGTAGTCAGAGGGAGGGAGGGAGGGGAGGCCCAGCAACCAATCAAGGGCAAGGTGAGACTCAAAACCCGCGGCTCCCCGGGGAGCAGCCAGCAAGTGGCTGGGGGCCATGGCGGAGCTGCAGCAGCTGCAGGAGTTTGAGATCCCCGCGGGCCGGGAGGCTCTGCTCAGTAACCACAGTGCCCTGCTCCGGGTTGCCAACTACTGTGAGGACAACTACGTGCAGGTAGGTGGGCAGGCCTGGGACTGTCCCAAGCCTGACAGGTACCAGAGGGCTCAGCGGTGGGCTAGGTTGGGGCTCAGGACCCCTCCCACTCGAGCTTTGACCTTAACCTTGTCCCCAAACTCTAATCCTGACCAGCCAAGGCCCTGCCTGTTTCTTCTCGCTCCCAGGGTCTCAGAAATACCCAGGTCAGTGCCATCCCACTGCTGGACGCAGCCTCACCTGGGGTTCACCTGCTGCCTGCCTGTCCCCACAGGCCCTGGTCCTCACACCATCATTCCATTCTCAGGATGGTCTAGGAGATAACTTCAGAAGAACTCCCCAGTCATTACAGTGAAGTAGAGATGGGCAAGGGACAAGGCACAGGAGGAGTGGCATTCTTTCCCTGATACCTTGAGGGACAATTGCGAGCCTGCCGATTGGGCTGGGGCCATGGGAGGGCTGACCCCAAGGCAGGGGTGGGGACAGCATGACTCCTGGAGCAGACTACTGGCCGAAGATGACGAGGGAGAGTGTTAGAGTAGTTTTTCAGTTGGCGGGTTGTCCCAGGACTGAGAATATCGATTGGTGGATCTAATGTTGAGGTCCTCACTGCCCTGCATATCTACCCAGTGAGGCCAGTCTCATTATTTGTACTTTACAGATGAGAGAGGCGCCCTAGTGGTGTCCTGGGTTACAGACTGGGCTGCTAACTGCAAGGTCAGCAGTTCAAAACCGCTAGCTGGACTCGATGGCAGTGAGCTTGGTATTTCTTGGCATAGGTAAGGAAGGAGGTTGTACGGGAGGGCGAGGTGACTCATCCTAAGTCGCTCAGCCTTTCCCTCGCCATCCTTCTCCCTCCCTGAGATGCCGTGTGACATCAAGACAGCGGCACAGGCTTTGCCTGTGACACAAACAAACCAGCCCAGCCAGTTGCTGTGGGTCATTTCAACTCCCAGGCCCCCAGGTGTGGCACATCGGAACTGTTCCTGAGGCCACTGGGAGGCTGTGCCTTTTGGGAAGCTTTGTGCCAGGCCTTCCTTCTAAGGTGTCTGGGGTGGCTTTTGACTGCCAACCTTCCTGCAAAATGCTGACCTTCTGGCCACCTGCTGCTGGGATAAACTCTCTTTAACCTGAAGTAGCCCAGATTCCCCAGGAGGCCCGTCTCCCAGCCCAGGCTGCCAAGAGCAAGGAGCAAGTGCGGGTGAGACAGTGGGAGACTGCAGGGGGCCAGTTAGCAAGACTGGTGGGGGATGGGGACTTGCTTGGGGCCAGGCCTGGTCCCTGCTCTGCCTCAGTCAGTCCTCACCCCAGTCCTGGGAGGAAGTATCATTCCAGTTCACGAATGAGGAAGCTGAGGTTTGTAAGATCCAAGTCACTTTCCCAAGGTCTCCAAGTGAGCAGCAGAAACCTAGATTCAAACCCAGAAATCCCACTTCAGGGTCCCCGGAGACCAACCTCAAACGGGTCACACTACCCGACTGTCGTTGGGGTCTGCTGGGTGAGATGGCACATGGCTTACAAGCCAGCTCATGCTCTCGGCTCAAGAAGTTCAGGGAAGTTGTCCTTTCCATTCCCGGATGATGCAAATCAAAGGTCAGGGGTTTGAATCCAGCCAGCGGTACCTCAGAAGAGACGCCTATGATCCATTTCCCCAAAACCACCCAGCGAAACCTCTAGAGAGCACAGCTCTCCTCCGACCTCGCCAGGGTCCGCAGGAGTCAAGTTGTGGCGCAGCACCAGTTTGATTCCATTCCCTCTGTCAAAAAGAGAAACAAACTCACCGCCATTGAGGGGATGCTGACTCACCGCGACCCTCTAGGACAGGGTAGGCCTGCCCCTCAGGTTCCCAGGACTGAGGGTCTTCACATTTCTCCCAGGGACTGGCTGGTGCTTTCAAACCGCTGACCTTGAGGTTAGCAGGCCAATGCTTAACCCACCGCACCACCAGGGCTGCTGTGCTTCCTGCAGATCTCACATGTGTCTGGATGGGCTTTTGTTGGTACACAGAGCAAACACGCAGAATCCGGGGTCACAGAGCCTGGACTCCAAGTCCCAGGTTAGCCACCTGCCAACTACCCAGAACTGTGGCAACTTTCCCCCTTCCCCTTCCCCAAGGGGCGCCTGCAGGTGGGGTGAGTTGCGATCACGTGTTAGAGTCGGCCTCCACCCCGGCCCTGGCCCTTAAGCGGGGCATGCTCAATGGTAGCTCTTGCCATGTCTGTGTTATTTTGACTCAGTGCAGAGGTAAAAGGCACATGGTGGGTAATATAACTCACGTGGAGAGGGGTGACCGGTGCTTGCAAAGACACCCAGGGCATGGGAAAGCCAGACCCCAGTGGGAATGCCAGGACCGCACCACCAGTCACGTCTCCAGGCCTCTCTGAGGCTCTGTCCAGAGATCAGATGCCCTAGGCAAGGCTTGTATGGCTTCCCAGAGCTGTTCTTCACCAAGGCCTGGTTCTCACCGCCTTCACTCCTTCACCCACAACCAGGTGTCAAGAACCCGTGGCAAGGGGGGAGGGGGAGGCGGAGTGTAACTTCAGATCAGTGCTCTGCAGAGTTCTTGGGTCAAGGTCGACTGAGTTTACAGACAAGGTTATTTGCATGTAGTCCTCCCAGACCTCAGTTTGGGTCAGGAATCAGTGGGGGTGCAGCCTCTAGCCTCTTAGAGCAGGGCCCGAGCCCCTGCTTTTCCTGTTTATGTGGCTAATTCCACATGCCACTCTGGGGTGGGGGGCTGCAGGAGAAGAGGGGAGAACTAAGAAATCAAGGGGTCTCCCTCTGCAAGGAAGACCTTGAGCTAGAACAAAACCTGTTCTCCTAGCTGATTAGAACCTCCTGGTGTAAGTCTGTGATGTCCTGGAGATTCAGGAGTTCACAGCTTCACTGCTAACTGCAAGGTCTGGGGTTCAAACCCACTGGCTCCTCCCCCATGTGCGTGAGATGAGGCAGTGTGCTTCTATAACGATTGAGTCTTGGAAACGCTATGGGACAGCTGTGACTTGTCTCCTAGGGTCACTTTGAATCAGAATCCAGGCCTCAGCATGAGGCACTCACACTGTTGGGTTTTGTTATGGTTGATTAGCTTGTCTTGTTAAGGCTCTTGGTTACTTAGGCTGATGAGATGTAAGTGGACATGCAAAGGAGTGTCGCTTTGGGTGGAGCAAACAGCTGGGAGATGAGGAAGCAGCCTGGGGAAGCAAAAGGCCTAAGGAGTTTGCTCCCAGCCCCCACAGTCTGATCCGGGACTGAAAAACCTCTTCTGTCTCCAGCCTCCCCTGCTCACTCCTTCACCACCGACGGGCAGCGTGACTGTGGCCACCATTTGGCAGGGTGCCTGGCATGCAGTAGGAAGATGCCCTGAAAGTGCTCAGATCCTCATTCAGCCCATTAATTAATTCGACAAATGCATATTTATTAAGTATCTTTGTGTGTCAGGTATCATTCCCCTGGTCCTTCAGGCAAAGCCCACTCACGGCCATCCAGTCAACTCTGACTCATGGAAAGCCACCCTATCAGAGGGAGCAGAAATGCCCCTGTGGGTTTCTGAGAACTTAAACCTTTATGGAGTAGAAAGTCCGCCAAACAGGAAAGTGCTGGACTTTTGGCACTTACCTTTTAGTGGGGAGGGATAGTTAGCAAGAAGAAGGGGGGGGCGGGTAGAAGAAGAAATAGAGGAATAATTTCTTTTTTAAAGTTAAGAATTTTATTATCAAAATTATGACATCTCTTGTGAAAGTACCAATGTTACAGCAGGCGCAAACACATCACTTGAGAAAGAAGTGACAACTTCTTCCCTTCCAAGAGTAGCCCCCTCCCCGCCCGCCTGCCCTCACCGCCTGAGAAATAGTTTCTGATAGTGCTCAGTGCCACACATAGAGGAGAACAAGGTGGTAGTGATAAAGAGTCAATATGAAGGTCAAGGGGAAATTTTGAATAGGGTAGTGAGGTTATGGTGTCTCTGAGAAGCCGAGATATAATGCTAAGATTAGGAGGGGGAAAAAAAAAAGATCTGGCATGTGCAAAGGCCCCGAGGTAGAAACAATCTTCTCTACTCGCTGCTGTGGAGTGGATGCCGATGCATAGCAACTCTGTAGGACAGAACTGTCCCTGTGAGTTTCAGAGACTGTAACTTTATGGGAGTAGAAAGTCTCATCTTTCTCCCATGAAGCACCTGGTGGTCTCAAACTGCCAACCTCTCAGATCGCAGCCCAATGAGTAACCACCACACCACCAGAGATTCTATAGAAACAACCTTAGCAATGGCCTGTGTGGCTGGCAGGGAGAGGGGGAACTGCAGCAGATTCTCGGGTTTTGGATTTTGTTCTCGGGGTATTGGAAAGCCAGTGAGGGGAATGGATGAAGCCACTCCTTTCTAGGCCTCAGCTTCCTTAGCTGTGAAATGGACCAGACCACTAGTTCCCCAAAGGCTCACTTTTGCATTAAGGTCACAGGAGGAGGAGAAGAAGCCCTGGCGGTGTAGTGGGGGAGGTGCTGGGCTGCAGCTGGGAACACCAGCCAGTCCTCAGAACAAAAGATCATGTTTGCTCCTTCCAGATGTTGAGGACGATGATGGCAACACATGTACAAATGTTCTTGACACAATGGATGATGAATGGATTGTGATCAGAGTTGTATGAGCCCCCAATAAAATGATTTAAAAATTAGGTAAACAAGCAGCCATCTAGCTCAGGAGCAACAAAGCCCACATGGAAGAAGCACACCAGCTGGTGCGATCACGAGGTGTCGAAGGGACCAGGTATCAGGCATCATCAGAACAAAAAAACTTACCATAGTGAATGAGTGGGGGAGTGCAGATTGGAGACCCAAAGCCCATTTGTAGGCCACTGGAGATCCCCTTACAGAAGCATCTCCAGGAGGAGATGAGGCAGTCAGGGTGTGATGTAGCAATGATGAAAAATACAGCTTTCCTCTAGTTCCTAAATGCTTCCCTCTCATCCCCCCAATCATGTTCCCAATTCTACCTTACAAATCTGGCTAGACCAGAGGATGTACATTGGTACAAATGGGAACTGGAAGCGCAAGGAATCCAGGGCGGATGATCTCTTCAGGACCAGTGGTGAGAGTGGCGATACTGGGAGGGTAAAGGGAGGGTGGATTGGCAAGGGGGAACGGATTACAAGGGTCTGTATGTGACCTCCTCCCTGGGAAATGGACAACAGAAAAGTGGGTGAAAGGAGACGTCGGACAGGGTAAGGTGTGACAAAATAATAATTTATAAATCATCAAGGGTTCATGAGGGAAGGGGAAGTGGGGAGGGAGGGGAAAAAATGAGGACCCGAGGCTTAGGTGGAGAGCAACTGTTTTGAGAATGATGAGGGCAATGAATGTACAATGAATGTACAAATGTGCTTTACACAATTGATATATGTATGAACTGTGATAAGAGTTGTATGAGCCCCTAATAAAAAATTTTTAAGAATAATCAATTAATTTATTAAAAAATATTTACCCTTCAGAAATCCATACGGGCAGGTCTACTGTCCTATAGGGTTGCTCTGAGTTGGAATCAACTTGGTGGCAAGGAATTTGATTTTGGGTTTGAGGAGCAGAGGGAGCACCTGAGGAGCTTTTAAAGGCACAGATTCCTTGGCTTCCTCCACCCCTGAAGAATTCTGGAGTGGGAACAGTATGTTGTTTGTTTTTCAGTTAAGAAGGTCCCTTCCAGTCAGTTTTCCTTCCTTTTCCCCTTCCTTCCCCTGGAACAGGGCAGCTCTGGGGAAAGTAGCAGGGCCCTCGCAACTCCCTCCCCAGGGGGCCTTTTGAGAAAGGCTCTCTCTCCCTCCCCTGGCACTCATTCCCCAGAATGGCTCACTGGCTTTCCGAATGCCACTGAATGCCCTCTGGCCATTGTAACATCCTTCTGGAGATGCCCTGGACATTCATCCCAGCCTCCCCTGCCTTCCCTCCTGTCCCGTCCCACTCTGCCAGGGGCCTGGGCGAAGGGGCTGGCCTCATCAGGCCAGGACGGTGTGTGTTTCAGACTTCAGACAAGCGGAAGGCGCTGGAGGAGACCATGGCATTCACCACGCAGGCGCTGGCCAGTGTGGCCTACCAGGTGGGCAACCTGGCCGGGCACACCCTGCGCATGCTGGATCTGCAGGCAGCCTCGCTGCGGCAAGTGGAAGCCCGTGTGAGCACGCTGGGCCAGGTAAGGGCGCAGGGGGGGCTTCTAGCTGTGGTCTCTGACTCCTCAGCCCCACTCAGACATATCCTCAGCAGATGCCTCTTCCTGATTTTTTTCCCCAAGACGAGGGGCCAGACTACTCCAGAGGGCTGGTACTTCCCAAAGTTTGGCACCTCCTTATCTTTGTGGCTTTGTCTCCATGGTGGCTCTCTCTGTCCATGTGACAACGAGCTCCTTGAAGACAGGACTTTTGCCTTCTCCGCAGTCCACCCTGCAGTTAGCAAACTGGCTCTATCGATCTTGAGGGCTACATAGTCCCACAAAGAGGCAAACGGCCCCTGTTTAAATCTGGAAACAACTCAAGCCAAACTCCCTGCCAGGGAGTGGATGCTGACTCACAGCGACCCTATGGGACAGGGTAGACCTGCCCTTGTGTTTCCGAGCCGATAACTGTTTGTGGGAGTCCAGAGCTCTATCTGTCTTTCTCCCTCGGAAGCACTGGTGGTTTCCAACTGCAGTTCTTGGGGATCGCAGCCCCACAAGTAGCCACTCTGACCCCAGGGCTCCTCTCCCCTGAAGATAGGACCCCAGAAATGCCCCTGAGGCCATGTGCACTTGGCTCCCTTGGCAAAGTCATGGTCAGCCCTGGAAACACTGCCACCACCAGGCAGTGCCCCCACCCTTCTAGCACGCACGCCCTCCTCCTTCCTTCCGGGATCCTTGACCGAGGGCTTGCCCGATTCAACACGCATAGGCCAGCTCCGCATCTGGCTCTGCCTGCGCCCTGGCCACATGGTCAGTATGCACTGGGTGGGGCGGGCGTGGGGGGCGTTCTTCCTGCTCTCACTCATTGAGCCAGAGACACTGCCCTCTTGGTGCTGTCGGCTTCTCCCCTAGAACATTCCAAATGGAAGGTTATTCATTTATTTTTCCCCTATAGAAGGGAACTGACCCAGCAAGGTCCTCTGCCGCCTCCACCTCACGCAGGCCACCTCGCAGCTAGCCCAGCCTTCCCGTCTCCTCCCAGCTACCCCCAGGATTTTGTTTTCTCTTTTCCTCCCGCTTCTGCTCAGCTAAGAATAACCTTCATTTGTTTCCACCAGGAAGTTGCTCTAAAGTGGCTCCATCCTTCCCCTGCTCAGAACAGAACATTTAAAAAAATAATAAATTGACCCCACAGAGTGGATTTTGACTCAGAGACCTTATAGGCCCGGGGAGAACTGGCCCTGTGCACGGCCGAGACTTGCGGGGGAGAAGAAGTCCCTACTTTTCTTTCCCCCCCCCCCGCCCCCCACCTCCCTTTGCTAGTCTTCTCAGTTGCTCATTGGCCTCGGGGTTGAAGCTGTCTCTTGACCTGGCTACCTCCCATGATCCCTACCCCCCACCTCCAAGATCTCCATGGGACAGATGTCTCCATGGCCGCCCCAAATCCTGTCTTGCAGATGGTGAACATGCACATGGAGAAGGTGGCCCGCAGGGAGATTGGCACACTGGCTGCTGTCCAGCGCCTGCCCCCTGGCCAGAAGGTCATCGCCCCTGAGAGCCTGCCGGCCCTCACGCCTTACTACAGGAAACCCCTCAACTTTGCTTGCTTAGATGATATTGGCCATGGGATCAAGGTAAAGAAAGGTCCCACTGCTTCCCACTCCCAGCCGTCTTCCACCTCCGTTTTGCCTTTTCTTAACTCTCTGAAGTATAACACTGTCAGGACCCCTCCCTCTCCTAAAGACCTTCATCCTGTACTCCGATCATCTGCTGAGCGTCACATCCTGAGGCCCCCACTGTGGGTGCTGGGTGCGAAGGGGAAGAGGGGCAGGGAGGATGTCAGGGTGTGCATGAGAACAGCAACTTCCTCTGTCTGGGGGTTTGAGGTCACCGTACTGAGCCACCAACCCAGAGCGGCTGTGGATGGGGGGACACACTGCGGAAGTGGGGGGCTTTCTTCTCTGCCCACCTCCTGAGAGTTGGGAAGGGCACCTCCAGCTTCCCCCCCCATTTTGCCTGTTCCTCTGCGTGCACATTTCCGAGTAGATTCCGACTCACACTCCCTCCTCCACTCCCCATGCCTTCTCCTGGGAAGGCCTTTCTGCTTTCTCCGCCTTCTCCAGTCACCTTCCCTCTTGCTCCGGGGAGCCCAGCGGGCTCCATGCCCTCATCCCCAAAGCTGGGGACCCCACTACTCCCTTGTGTCACTTGTGTACTCCAAGTGCTCTGGGACCACAAGTTCTTCAAAGCCAGCTCCACAGACCTGCCAAAGTGGCCGGTGGATTCTTCCCTCAGGATGCTCCCGTGGGCGGTGGGCGTCTAATGAATTAGGGACTGGGTTAGTCAGGCTGAGCCTGTGCTCTGAGATGGTGATGATGGGGAGGGGGACATGGGTGGAGGTGCCCCCACCCCTCATCCCCGCGGTGCTGTGCAAAGGAAGTGGCCACCAGACTGTGTCTGCGCCCCAAAGTGTCTGTGGTCCCGGACGTCGTGGGCCCACTGCAGCTTAAGCCCCAGCTCCCAGACCACTAGCTAGACGAGGTGGGGGGTGGGGAGGGGGTGGCAGGCGGCTGAGAAGTAGAAATAGGAACTTGCTGGGCCAGCACGCTGCTCCCTCCTAGTTCTTAACAGTCCGTCCCTCATTGTTTCTTCTGGGGAATGAGGTGGGGACTGTCCCATCCCCACACAGGTCAGCCCCGCCCACTCCCTTATAGGACCTGAGCACGCAGCTGTCGCGGACTGGGACCCTGTCTCGAAAGAGCGTCAAGGCGCCTTCCACACCCGCCTCCGCCACCCTGGGGTGAGGCTTGTCAGTCGGATCCGGTCAACCCCGCTCCCTCCCCGCGCCCAAATGGCACCATCTGGCCTGTCCTCCCCAGCCCGCCCCTCCCTGCTGACAGATGCCCCTCTCCCGCCCCCAGGAGGCCGCCCCGCATCCCCGAGCCCGTGCAGCTCCCGGTGGTGCCTGACGGCCACCTCTCCGCGGCTTCCTCCGTCTCCTCGTTGGCCTCGGCAGGGTGAGCCCTACCGCGGGGTGGTGGGTGTCCTGGGCCTGCCCAGTCCTAGCAGGCGCCTACGTCGAACGGGCCCTCTTCTGTCTCCAGCAGCGCTGAAGGGGTCGGTGGGGTCTTCCAGACCAAGGGCCTGGGAGCTCCCCTTGCTCCACCTCTCCCTGGCCCCGTGGCCCCACCCACTGCCGCCGCCTTCCAGCTGCCCCCTCCGCCTGAGGAGCTGTCGCCACCCCCGCCAGGTAAGCGCTCCCTGCGCTCACTCCATGCGGAGCCGCCTTCTTCACTGTCTCCCAGGGAGGCTAACAGCGGGTCTGTAAGCTTCCACCTCGCTGAGCCTAATACCCTGAGATCTGTACAGCCCTCTCGGCCCTCATACCCACCACCCGTTAGCAGGTAAAGGCGTGGAGGCTGGGGCAGCGGGGTCACTTACCCGAGGCCACCCTGCCCTGTGGCCACCTGGTTGTTCCCAGCTGTTGGTGCTTCCTGAGGATCTAGGGGCACCGTGGGAGGAGTCAGGTGGACCAGGGCTGCAGTTATACAACTGGGGGGCTCCTGGGCCCCTACTCTTCCACAAAGTAGTTTCTGGGCACTGAGGGTGGCCTTCCCGCTTTCCCTTCTAGCCCCTGAGCTGCCTCTGCCCTTGGACCTGCCCCCACCTCCTCCACCCCTAGACGTGGACGAATTGGCGCTGCCACCCCCGCCCCCAGGGTTTGGCTCATCTGAGCCCGCCTGGGTCCCTGCTGCGTACTTGGAGAAAGGTACTGGAGACCTGGGGCGGTTCTGGCCTCGTGGGGGCTCTGCCCGCTCCCCCAGGCATCTCATTCCCCCCCACCTCCCCGCATTTAGATGAACAGATCCGAGGCTCATCTTAGGCCAGCCCCCGGGGCTGGGGAGCCTGGTATCCAACGTAGATCCAGCTGGGAGGGGTGGGAGGGGGACTTCAAGAACTGTTCCTGCACCTCCCAGCTCATGATCCCCGCCTCCTGCCTTGCAGTGGTGACCCTGTACCCATACACCCGCCAAAAGGACAATGAACTCTCCTTCCCCGCGGGAACCATCATCTGCATCACCCGCCGCTACTCGGATGGCTGGTGCGAGGGCGTCAGCTCAGAGGGCGCTGGCTTCTTCCCTGGGAACTATGTGGAGCCCAGCTGCTGACCGCCTGGGCGCTCCAGGCTCTGCGCCTGGCCGCTGGCGAGCTCCACCATCTGGGTGGGGCCAGGCCTGCCCACTTCAAGGACTGTGCCCTCCCAGCCCCCTGATAGTGGGACAGGGTCTCGGCAGGTAGAATGAGGAACCACCCAGAAACCCATTTGTTGGCAGTGAGGAAGAACTGGGAGCCAAGGAGTGTGTTCTCCTCTGCAGAGGAGTATCCAGCCACAAGTGCCAACTTTGAATAAAACCTTGATGGACTTCGGCTGCCCGGCAAGACTGGGGGGCCAGAGGGAAGAATCATTTAAGTCACCGCCCCTGCCATACATAATTAGTAGTCCGCCTCTGCTAATTACCGAACCTCCCTAGTCTGATCTACGGGACCCTTGGGGGTGGAGTGGTTATGAGTTGGGCGTTTGAAACCAGGAGCCAATGCGCGGGTACAGACGGGGCTTTCTACTCCCAGAAATAAGTCTAGGTAACCCACAGGTGCAGCTCCACTCTGACCTGTAGGTTCGGGATGCGTTCACACGTTCACACTGACTCCATAGCAGTAAGTAGAGCAGGCCCTACATCTCCCCGTCTCACCCTCTTCAATCTTCAGTAGCCCCCTCTCTACTTAAGGTCCCCTGCAGTGAGCGCTGGTGTACTGTGCTTCCTGATGTCTAGACTACTGCTGGACAACCCCCTCCCCCAAGAGTGGAGACCACCCCCCTAGTCCTCTAGGTGGGGCTCTCGGTGAATAGACACCACCTTGACCCCCACCCTCAAGGCTGTGGCGCGAGAGATCTCAGACACTTCCTCCCCCTTCACCTTCTTTATAGCTCCGAACACCAAAGAGGGAGGAGTTTTGCTGGCTCTGCTTAAAAACGTCATGGCTTTCTGTTCCACACGGGGGACGGGGGGCGGGGGAGAGGGAGGCTCGGAGGGCCTAGCCCACGGGGGCGACTTTGGTAAAAAGTCCCTGGTCTCTTGCTGCATAGACGAGGCTGGGGGTGAGAGGAGGCACTGCCCCAGGCTGCCAGGTCCTCGAGCTGGACGGTGCACTACCTCGTGCCACCACCAGGAGGTGATTGTTTCCTCTGGCTTGTTTTCCTTGGGCTGGAGGGTGGGTGGGATGCCCGTTTAGCAATAGTGTGCGATCACGGTGGGTGAAGCAAGGTTGAAGAGGCCTGGGGCCGTCGGCGGAGGGAGCATCTTCTCTTCAATGGGAGTCGCGTGGCCGTCGGCGGAGGGAGCATCTTCTCTTCAATGGGAGTCGCGTGGACCATAGGTGGCAGGGACCTGGACGATTTCCGGACTCTAGGTCTCCTTGAGAGAAGACCAGGGAAGGGGCAGCGAAAGCAGCAGGAGATGTCACTTCTGGCCTCTGCCACGGAAGCCCTTCAGCCTTCCAAGGAGAGCGCCCGCCTCGGTTGGCCGAGCACCTGATGTAACTAGCAGTGGAGCTGGAGAACTGCATAGATAGAGACCGCTCCGAACCCCACGCTCCCACCTCCCAATGAGAAGAAGCCGCAATCCACCCCCCCCCGCCCCCCCCGGCAGCAGTGCGGTCCCCGAGCGAGCGAAAGGGGCATAATCCACTAGTCAGTCTGTCCCACTCACCGCCCCCGGCGGCGGCCGCCCTCAGCACGCCTTCAGCACCTGCTGCAGGTGGAGGCGCACATCGGAGGCCGTCTCCCAGGGCACCACGCTGGCGCGGAAGGAGCTGGGCTGGGCCTTCTGCGCCTCCTGGATGAGCTGGTGCATGGGGTAGCCGCGCCGCGGGAAGGCCACGTCGCCCCCTGCCAGCAGCCCCATGGGACAGAAGTCGTTGGCGCCGTCGCCCACGTAGAAGAGGCGCTCGAAGTGCACACCGTCCTGAGCTCGCTCGCGCAGGTAGTCGCTGAGCACCTTGTGCTTGCACATGTTGGCGGGGCAGCGCGCGCAGTTGTGCTTGTGGAAGGGGCGCAGCGCCAGCAGCCCCCGCGAGTCTGTGCCCGAAGGGTTACTCAGGATGCGCCGGAACAGGCCGTGGTGGCCAGCGGCGCGCAGCGAGCTCTCGATGCCGAAGGTGTTGGCGTCGGAAATCAGAATCACCTCGAAGCAGGCGCCCTGCTTGGCCACGAACTGGAGCAGGTCGCCCATGCCAGGCGACAGGGGGATGGCCTCGTAGACTGCGCGCAGGTCCCGGGGCCTCACGCCCTGCTCGCCCAGGTACTTGAAGACACGCTGCATGTAATCGTTGTAGAAGCCTTCACGGTAGGTGGCTCGCAGGCTCTCCGGCAGCCGCTGGCCGGGAGCGGCTCGCACGATCGACTCGTCGCTGTTTTCATCCACGATGGTCTCGTCGAAGTCGAAGGTCAAGAGGAATTTCGGTGCGCCCTGCGCAGCCATCCCGCCGTCCTGGGAGCAGGGTAGGGATGAGTGGGGAGAGGAGGAGGGGGCAAGCGAGAGGGGGCGCGGCGACAGCCGGCCGGGAAGAGGCTGGTTAGCAGGGCTGGGCCTGAGGCTGAGGCAGCGACATATCCAAGACCTGGGGAGGACCCAAGACCGGTTAAGCGGGGCGGAGTGGTTCACAAGCCCGCCCCGCCCTCCCCCTCTGAGCATCCTACATCAGAACCACCACCGAAAGGGTGGCCCTTGGGACCTGTTTTGCTGCTCCAATCTGGAATCTTAACAAGGGAGGGGTTTAGGAGACAGGAGGGCATTGCATGTCACCCTTTGGGGGTTCTGGCTCTGGACCTTGTAGAATCCCCCTGGTCCCCTGTAACTGGTGTGGGAAGATGTCCACTAGCATCCTCATGCCAGGCTCGGGATGGGTTCTGGGGAGCCAAGCTCCAGGGGCCAAGGCTTTAGCCCAAAGGAGAAATGTGCGGCCAGCCAGGGCCTCTCCCCTGGCCAGTGAACAGGATCAGAGCCCTTGGGTGGACCGTACAAGACCTAGGCAGGCTCTCTGGCAGCTGCTTCTAGGCGGTCACATCCAGGGAAGGGACACAGCTTCCCGGGGATCAATCCTCAGGACCCTGCGCTGATGCTCATTACTTCCACTTGCCAATTCCCTGGGAGGGACTTGTCGGCGGGTGGGGTTTCTGCCAGGGTCCGAAGCAAGCAGGCTGCAGAAGAAGCAGTGGGGCTTGGGGAGGTGGGAGCCCCCCAGGCCAGGCCACGGCACACCTGGGAAATGGGAGGGAGAAGAGAGAGTGCAGCAGTGGCCCGAGGCAGCTGGTAGGGAGAGGGGAGGAGCTGGGTGTCAGTCAGCAGTGAGGAAGGGGAAGGCAGGAGGCCATGCCAGAGGAGCCTGGGGACAGACCGCTGGATAACGATACAGTGAATGGGCGGGCCTCCCAGAAAGCAGGGACCTTAGCCAGGACAAGTAGAGTATTGGGACAAAAGGGCAAGTGTGCAGCAGCCAAGGCAAGCCAAGTGGGGACAGCAGGAGCCCGGCAGCTGGTCCTTGTCACCTTTGCGTGGAGCAGTGAGACTGGGTACAGGGGCAGCTTCGGCTCACTCCCCACCATCCAAGCCTGGAAATGGACATTCCCTCTGACTGGTTTCTTCCTAACAGCCCCTCAGTCAATCGACCTGGGGTGTCAATGACCCAACTCACTAAGAATACAAGTCCAAACTCCCTAATTCCAGAGCTGGGATTTGAACCTCGCTGTCTGTCTCCCAGGAGCCAGAAGGATGCAGTGGTCAGTGCCTGGCTGCGAACCCACCTGCTGCTCCACAGGAGAGAGGTGAGGCCGTTTGCTTCCATATCTAAAAACCACAGCCATGGAGACCCTATGGGGCAGTTCTACTCTGTCCTAATGAGCCAGAATCAACTTAATGGCCAGTGGTTACCTGCTTCCCTAAGGCCCCTTTGACCTCAACCCTAGCGCTACCCTGTGGTCTCACTAATAGCTTGCCTGGTGTCTCAATGGCCTTGGGGTTGAGAAGCACCAGTGCCCCACACCTGGAATAGAAGCTTCTGGGGATTAATGGAACCTCCGTGTAGGTGAGGATGAGACTCAGGTGGCCTCCTCTGAAGAGACCCTTGAAAGCCCCCACTTACCCTAGACAGGCATCGGAGGCCAACGACTGGGAAGCATCCACTCATTGTCAGCAGAGCACCGGAGACACTGACAGTAGGGACTCTTGGCCTCCAGCTGTCTTCCAGAGCTCCTGACGACAACAATACGAGGTCCATTTGAGAAGGTCGGCCAGATGTTTTTGCATCCTCCACCCCCCTGCCTGCTGCCCATCTGCATCAATCCCCTCTCTTCCGATTCCCAGAAACCATTGCCAAGGTCTCAGTAAAAGCCACCCTTCCAATAGGCCCAGCACTTAGAGACCACACTGTCTCCTCATAGCAATTCCCCAAGATGCTGGAGAGGTGATGGGTGGTGCTATTAGAAACCCAGAGAGGTTGACTGATTTGCCCAAAGGTCACCGAGTAGAAGTGACAGAGTCAGTTCAGAAAACCAGATCCAAGCTGAAGTCTAGTGTCTTTTCCTCTACCTGCCACGGCCCCCTCACACAAGCAGGGCATACACTCCATTTAACTAAGAAAGCGCCTGCTCACTGCTCATTGCTGAAAAAGAACCAACTCACTGCCATCGAGTGGATGCCAACTTACATAGACCCTGTAGGATACGGTAGAACTGCCCCAGTGAGTTTCTGAACTTAGCTCGCTATGTGTGGGAAACAACCAGGAAGCAAGGGTATAAGACAAACTTTCAACGTTCATACATTAAGGATGAGGCCCAGGCTCCCGTGGAGAAAACCTTCATGTTCGTGGGTTGGAGATTCGTTCCACTCACATTCTCTTTAGTAAAAGTTATTCCCCATAATGCCAATTTTAAGGTGCTACCTGCAAACACACGGTCACTGACTATAGACTTGGAGGTCAACTGCTTGAAAGTCATCTACCTGGAGAGGTTGTCAGTCATTTAAGGCAATCAGACTCCAGAGTAAGACCCACTCCCTTATTCCCCTGAAGGAGAGGAGCCTAAAGACTCCTAAGGTCAAGCCAATTCAGAGATAACCAAGGTGAGGCTGCCATCTTGACTCTAGAGCCCTCCTATATTGTTAGTGTATACTTTCCCGTCACATGTGTGCCCCACCTAGTGCCCCACCCCTCCTATTGTGTGTATACCCCTAGCTCATCTCCCTCCTGTTATGTATGTGGTTACCTGTAATTAGGGGGACTTGCATGGTGTATATAAGCCGTGGTTTGAAATATATTCTCTCTCTCTGCGTGGACCTGGCTCCTAAAATCATGATGGTCCCAGAGGTGGCCACTAGCACGCTTTAGCTTGTCTCATGTCTCTTTAAATGACTAACCTCCCCTTGGACCCATTCGATTGTGGGGACTGGCACCCCACAGCTATGGAAGTAGAAAGTCCTGTGTTTCTCTAGATGAGAGTCTGGTGGTTTTGAACCTCTGACCTTGCAGTTAGCAGTCCAATGCATAACCACTACTTCCCAGAGCTCCCCACTGCACATCACAGGCTCCTGAATCCCACAAATAAGAGAGGCTTTGAAGGGTGGCAAAGTCTGCTTTTGGAGTTCCTGTTTTTAGTCTTCTGACTCCCGGACCCCCAAGAACAAGATTACCTAAGGCCCTGTGCTAATCTTGGTCAGGAAGCCCATAGTCTCAGCTAAACAGCGTGGCCTCAAGCAAGTTGTTCTTGCTCTTGGAATTCAGGAGCGTGAAGAGCAGCGAGGAAAAACAGGAGCTTCGTGAACTTTGTCATCTCACAATTGTTCCTATGCTTGAGCCCAGTGTTACAGCCACTGTGTCGCTGTATCCCGCCCAGGACCTTGCTCTTTGTTGCCGCCCCTCCTCTTTACTGAGCCTGATGTCCTCCTCCAGGGATTAGTCTTTACTGACATGTTCAAAGCACGTGAGAGGTAGTTTCGGCATCCTTGCCTTGGAGAGCATCCTGGTACTCTAATTGGGTTTCAATCTCTGGCAGACTTTGGCAATGGGGTTGTTTGCCTTCTTGGGTCCTTCCAGTGTAGCTACAGGGTACCATCCACAGCTCCCAGTGCCCTTTCTGCTCTGGTCTTTCCACTTGAATAAGTTGAATAAGAAGAGGAGGCAGCCACGGTAGAACCAAGACAGTGAGCAAAAACCTGACTGGCTGCTGCCCTCTGGTGACCACCATGGGCATCACAGCACACCTCTGACTTTGTCAAGGTGACTCTCCCTGGACCACATTTGTGTCCAAGAAGCAGGGAACTCTTGAGCTTCAGGACAGAGAATGGGATATCTAAGAGGCAAGGACACCCCCAGCCTGGGGTGGGGGACACTCCATCTTGGGGTACCCTAACCCTCTCAAGCTCCCTGACTTCCCATACACTAAACCCCGTCGAACAGTGATGAGATTGAGGCTGTGAAGTGGCTTTACCTGGAGAACTATCTAGGGAAGGGTTCTCAACCTGTGGGTCGCGACCCTTTTGAGGGTCGAACGAACTTTTCACAGGGGTTGCCCAATTCACAACAGTAGCAAAATGACTGTGATGAAGTAGCAATAACAATAATTTTATGGTTGGGGGTCACCACCATAGGAGGAGCTGCATGGAAAGGTCCACGGCTTGAGGAAGGTGGAGAACCACTGTTCTGGGGACTCGGAAAAGAGGTCCAAGCCGAACAGGAGTGTGGGCAACGATGGGACTTGGAAAAGGCGAGTCAGAGGCACTATGGGGAGAGAGGCACGAGGGACAAGGGAGTGACAGGTGTTGGAGGGAGAGTTTGGGGTGGGGATGATCCTTTGGGAGGGAGTTTCAGCCTTCCCAAATCCTGGTTGATATGACCTCCCGAAGTAAAGGCAAACTCGTCCAGGCATGTGTCAGGCCTTCGCGGAAAAAGGAAGGGCACATTCAGAGACAACACGAAGTGCTACCCAGAGACCAACTTTTTGTGGTCAGATCAGAGAGCCGGGCACCTTGGGCTTCTTCCACCTGCAACTGAGCCAACCATGTCAGGATGCCCTCCTCCCCAAGCAGTCACAGAGACCCCGGCCGGCCGGCCCTCCAGGACCCCAGTGGGAACCTTGCTGCTGCTGTTGAGTGCCATTGGGTGGATTCCATCCATTTGCACAACGGATGGAAACACCGCCCTGTCCTGCACTACCATCAAAAGCGCTCCCATGCTTAAGCCCCGTGGCACCCATCGCATTGCGGCCTACCTCCCCTTAAAGTCTCACCAGGCTACTCACTTCTGGCAGCTTCGTCCGGAGGAATCAGGTCGTGGGTCACCGAGTGCCTCTGAGAAAGTGAAGCAAGCCCTGAGCAGTCCTCTCAGGCTGGAGCAAAAAGAGGAGGGGTTCTGGGAGGTGGTCCCGTCCAAAAGGCCCCGCCTCCCAGACGCTATAGCCAATCACAAACCCTCACCTACTTCCTCCAGCCTTTTAGACAAACGGTCCCAGGTGAAGTCTGTGGCTATGGGTGGGAGGGTCGCCAGGGGAGAAGGTGGGAGGAAACTAGCCCCTCTGGCTAGGCCCTAAATTTACAGCCCCTCTTGTAATTGGGTGGGTGGGGCTCACGGGAGTTTTCCACAGGAAATATGCAGGATGGGGGCAGGGGGGTGGGGAGGATCCCAGAAAAACCACCGTCCTAAATCCTCTGTCCAAGATCAGCTCCCCTCTATCCATCTTTAGGAATCAGCCACAACACGGCCACTCCTGCCTTCCCTCCGACGGTGCCTGCGGCCTTTCTTGCTCACCACGCCCCAGCAACAGATAGGAAAAACAGATGCCCAAAGGTCAAGTTGGCATCCTAGTAGTCCCAGCCAGGATGAGAACTCGGAGCTCGCCGGCGACTCTGGGGCAAAGTGCCGCCTGAGATTCGGCCGACTGGCCCTCAAGCCTCTTTTGGGTCGTGAACCGGCGGAGCTGACCAGCTGGTGTCAGGGAGGAAGTGAGGACCGAGATCCACCTCCTGCTCCCGCTGCCCAGGCGGGACGAGCTGGAGTGGAGAGGCTCCGTGGGCAGGGGCAGGGAGATGGCAGCTGTGGGTGGGGTGGGGGCAGTTATTTTTAGAGGTGGCTGGAAAGCTGGAGCTGTGGCACAGCCCCAGCTGGCGGGTACCTCGCTCCAATGCAGGGGATGGGGGTGCGCAGCTCGGGGAGAGGAGGGAGTCCGTGGGTGACCGGGAGCAAGGCTCTCACTATTCCCGAGAGCCAGGAACAAACCTGAGCTTTGCCACCCCGGCACCGTGTGCCCGGGGTCCAGAAGGGGGACTCACTCATCTGTCCCAGGGGCTTGCCCCCACCCACTGTCACTCGCGTTGGGGAGCATCCTCAAACTCCACACAGCCCCCGCCGCCCGCGGGACCCCGGCCGTCTCCCGACCTCCCCGAGCCTGGCACTCACGTGGGAGAGGCGACAGCTGTAGTCTGTCCCGGCTGAGTTTGAAGCGCGAGGAGGTGGAGGGGAGAGGAGCGGAGGTATTTGGGCGTAGGATGGAGCAAGGGGTGCTTACGGGAATTGGAGGGGACGCGTTGTGTCTTCTCCAGCCCCTGGTTTAGGGACACCAGCTCATGAATACCCCCAATCCCGAGGGGCCGTGGACGATGTACGCCTGGGCCGTCCCCTCCACCTGCACCCCATCCCCCCGGGCGACCGCAGCGTCCCCTTTAAATGCCCGGGAGCTGGAGCCCGAGCCACCGCCGGCGCGCTGCGGCTGCTGCGGCACCGGGGCCCACCGCAGTCCCCGTACGTCACAAGCGACTGTCCTATCAGAGCGGCGCCGGCGCACATCAAAGGGGCGGGCGGCCGGCGGGCCACGCCTCCTGGCTGCCCCGGAGGCGCCCCGAGCGCTAAGAGCCCGAAAGTGGGATTGGGCGCCGGCGGGGGAGGGAGCCGGAGGGGGCAGACGTAGCGCGTGTCGGTCCAGAAGTGTGGGTGCGGGCGCCTCATGGGGTGACAGACATATATGTCACCCTCCTCTCCCACACCTAACAATGTCAGAGCTGGGGACTTTCGCCGCCGCGTCCTCCGGGGTTTGGGTCCCCGAGATTTGCAGAAATGCGCCCCTGTCCGCAGCCCGCACCTTGTCCTGCGCCCCTGAGCCGGGTGGTATGACCCAGCGTGGACTCTCACGTGCGGGTAGCTCCGTGCCCTCTGCCCTCCCAGCGGAGGCACTGCCTCATCCTGGCCTTCCCTCCCTCCCTCCTTGGGGACCCTTCCCCCAGCGACCGGGGGGGAGCGCAGCCAGGGGCTCTACGCCCAAACTCTGAGTCGGGAGACCGCACGGCGTGCCCCTCGGCAAACGGAGCTATTAGTGAAAACCACTCTCTGCCACCTTAGGAGCCGCCGCCCCGCTTCTTGCTCTCGCAGCCCGTGGATCAGGGAAGGCAGAGTGGCTCGAAGGAGGAGAGGGGCAGCGGGCAGCGAACTTGAGGTTCCCTGAGGACACACTCAGGGCTGTGCTGTGGTGAAATGTCCCCACCCCGCCAGAAAAAATGATTGGCCCGAGTCAAGCCCAGGCACACTGGATTCCACGGAGCGTGTCACACCGAGCGGTGTGTGGAGGGACGAATGTGGAAGGTCGGTGCAGGTCGGGGTGGCGCTCCGGGCTCCCTAAATCCTGACCGTCCTCCTTGCAGAGGGCCAGCAAAGCCCTGAGTGTGTGGGGTGGGTGCGGTGGGGAGAGGGGGCTGGAAGCTGCTGGAGGTGAGGCAAACTGTAAACCAAACTCACTGCCATCGAGTCAATTCCAATTCACAGTTGGACCCTATAGAACAGGGTAGAGCTGCCCCTGTGGGATTTTGAGACAAACTCCAGGGAGCGGAAAGACTCATCTTTATCCCAGGAGGCGGCTGGTGGTTTTGAACTGCTGACTTGGGTTCACAGCCCAATGAACCCAAAGGTAACCCCAATGTCACAGGAGGCAGAGAGGTTGGAAATCCGTATAAGGGCAGGAGGGGAGGATGGCTTGGATAGGGGAGAGTGGCTGGAAGACAGTGGGGGGCGTGGGCAGGCAGCGGGGGCCATTTCCCACATCCCCAAATTGCTGCTGTGGGTTGCCGTTGAATGTATGTGTTGCTGGTTGTAGAGTGTGTGGTTGCCGTCCAGTGTGATGTCGAGCGTGTGTGTTGCGCTCCAGTGGGCCTGTTTCCTGAGGTGTCTCCGGTGGGGTTTGAACTGATCTTTCGGCTGGTAGTTGGTCCCTTAACTGTTAGGGCCTCCTCCCAATGGGAAATAGATCTTTTTAAAACTGCAAATCCTGAGCCTGGTCACACAACACAATGACGACAACGAATCCCACTAATTAGACATGTCAAGAACATGGAAATGGCCAATGTTTTGTGGTCTATATACTTACCATGACTTAAAAGCAAAACAAAGACTGCACACCCGAACATGTCACCCCTGCCTTAAAACCCTTGACAGGACCTCCTGGCACCCAGCTCCTGAAGCCGGCCAGCTGCTCCATCTCACTCCGCACCTTCCCACCTCACTGCCTCCTCGCCCTCTCCCTCCCTGAGGCTTTCTCCCCTGACCACCCTGCCTCATCTTGTTGGGCACCCTCATCCCACTGCCTCAATAGCTGCTTCTCCAAAAGCCTTTTCCCATCCTGCTGGGCAGGCCAGCTCTGCCTGTCGTATAGACCTCAGCTCCTCTCATGTCACCGATCACATGACAGTCTAAGCACTTAGTAGGTGCTCATGTAGTCCTCGCAACCCTATGAAATGGGAAGTCAGTGCTTCCCCAGGTCACCCAGCTGGTGAATGATAGCCCCAGGTTTCCACCCCAGCAATTAGCTTGCCAAGGAGCCCTGACGGTGAAATGGTTGCATGCTTGGCTGCTAACCACAAGACCAGCAGTTCGAAACCACCAGCCCCTCTTGAAGAGAAAGACGAGGCTTTCTACTCCCATAAAGAGTGATAGTCTCAGAAACCCACAGGAGCAGTTCTCCCCTGCCCTACAGGGTCACCAAGAGTCAAAATTGGCTTGATGATGGCTGTGAGTTTGATTAACCAGAGTCTCAGCCTGAGCCCACAAGCAGGAGAGCAGAGAGCCCAGTTTCTAGCACAGAGCCTGGCACACAGTAGGCCTTAGTTGTTGGTTGTTGATCGAAACAAGTCCCCTGCTGTGCTCAGGTCCAACATCCAGGCTTTATGTGGGAGACATTATTTAATCTTCACAATAATTAATTATTCCAGCATCATTCCCCACCCTACAACCAGGAACATAAATACAGGCGGATCAAACAATTTCCCCAGAACCCCAATCCTTTGAAGATATTAGCAACAGTTTCCAACCTTGTTTTCAAATTCATGATAGGAGCTGGGGGAGGGATGGGCAGCTGACTTTCTGTGGCCCCAGGCATCTCTGAATTCTAACTGCCAAGCTGGGCTCCAGCGGAATGCCAAGGCTCATTAGTACTGTGCCGGGCAGGGTTGACTAAGAAACAAGTCAGTGACACAGATGCATAAGAAAGAGCTTTATATGGAGAAGTCATTATATGTGGGATCCAGAAGGATTTCTCCCAAGCTGTCTCCCCCAAATATATGCCAGACAGCTGCTTGGGAATGACTATACTTGGAGGTCATCAGAAGCAGGTCAGGGGTTATTCTCCCTGAGAGCTATCAGCCATCTAGAGCAAGTAGTTACCACTGTTTATCCCACAATAAATAGGGCCCACTCCCTTCTGATAAGGATAGTAGTCTGTTTCCTTGTAGGAGACCCTTGAGAAGTCAAACCCATCCAAGGATGATCAAGGTTAGGTCGCCATCTTGAATCTAGGGTCCGCCCATCTTGTCACATGTATAACCCATACCCTTCCCTTCCTTTTGCGTGTATGTCCCTAGACCACCCCTTCTGATTACTGTATTACCTATAGTACAGGGCCTTCCTGTGACATATGTCCTCACCTGTAATTAGGGGGCTTGCATGTCCCCAGAGAATATAAAAGGGGCCGGGGCTACCATTAAACTCTCTCTCTCCCTCCACGTGGACCATCATGCGGGGCAGAGGTGAGCATGCTACCATGAAACGTGTCTGACTCCATTTATTTCAACACTTCTCTTCTATCTCTCATGCTCTCAGTAACTCTACTATGATCACTGCTTATTATCGCTGTACAATTGCGCCTACCGGACCCGTAATGATGCGTTAGGGGCTGGCTTCCCCTGACAATTATATATCAAGAAAGCGTCCCAGCCCAGTCCGACTCAAGTCCCCAGGTGTGACACTAGGCCATGAGTCCTTCTTCACAATCACGCAGCCACAGGCAATGGTGCAGGATGCAGGGAGATCACAGGCCAGTGGGTGCAGAGTCGTGTGGACCCACGGTCAGTGGAAATGTGGCCGGGTTCCAGCAGCTTGTAGGGTGGCCAGCAAACAGGAAGGCGAAAGGGGAGAGGCTGCAGCTTCCAGTGTCTCACTCTTATGCCATCAAGGAGTCTCCAGGCTAAGACTTGATTGACAGCTTTGACTGCATCCCTCACTAGGAGTGTCTAGTTGACATATTACCATCTAACTAACACAGGTACCCTGTGAAATACCCCCTTTAGTGAAATAAGGGCAAACACCTCCTTTCTGTGCTAAGGTGTCTCCGACAGAGTCCCCCAATCTCTCTCGATCCTTTCTCCCTCGTGGTTCAGGGTAAGCAAGCTGTTTGAGCAGCCGAACGCCCCAGATGTTGCCCACATGTGTAAAGACAGAGATGGAATCATGGGGGACCAGTGAGGCCTGGCCCAGCATGTGGGCAGCAGGACCTCCTCTCCTTGTATGGGGGTTTCACTTTGGGACTCAGGTGAAGATCTTGCCAAGAGCACTTGAGGTGACGGGCTCCCTGGTATCCCGGTGAACCCTGACTCAGATAACAAGGGCTGGAGTCCTCCATGTGCTTTTCACAGGAAGGAGCATCACTTGCCCCAGGATTGTAGCTTTAGAGCCACAGGCTGAGAAACCCAAGATCTTAGCTTTCTTTGTGTGTGAGTTTGTGTGGTTGTTCTCTTTATTTTTTTAATCGTTTTATTAGGGGCTCATACAACTCTTACCACAATCCATACACACATCAATTGTGTAAAGCACATTGTACATTCATTGCCCTCGTCATTCTCAAAACATTTGCTCTCCACCTAAGCCCCTGGCATCAGCTCCTCATTTTCCCCCCTCCCTCCCCGCAGCTCCTTATTTTTTCCCCTCCTTCCCTGCTTCCCCCTCTGTCATGAACTTTTGATAATTTATAAATTATTATTTTGTCTTATCTTGCCCTGTTCGATGTCTTCCTTGTAATTGATTCCCCCTTTCCAACCCACCCTTCCTCTACCCAGTATCGCCACTCATACCACTGGTCCTGAAGGGATCATTCCCTGTGTTTCCAGTTCCTATCTGTACCAGTGTACATCCCCTAGAAATAGTGGTTAAGGCATTGGGCTGCCAGCTTCAAGGTCAGAAGTTTGAAACCATCATCTTCTCCAAGGTAGAAAGACGAGGCTTTCTACTCCCCTAGACTTATAGTCTCAGAAACTCACAGGGATATTTCTTTTAATCATTTTATTGGGGGCTCATACAACTCTTGTCACAATCTATCCATCCATTGTGTCAAGCACATTTGTACATTTGTTGCCATCACCATTCTCAAAACATTTGCCTTCTGCTTGAGCCCTTGGTGTCAGCTTCTCATTTCCCCCCTCCCTCCCTCTGAACCCTTGATACTTTATAAATTATTATTGTTTTTCCATGTCTTTTTTTTTTTTGCCTGGGGCGACATGGCTTTATTATTAGCAAGCCAGGGTTTCAAAGGCTTTAGGAGTTGGCATTCGGCCCCTTCTTCTTGCCAAAGGTGGGCACAACATTGACAAAACGCCGGTTGTACTGCATCCGCCGCTTGGCCCGGCCAGTCTTTTTCTTCTTCTTCTGTGTAGGCACCTTGGGAGTCTGGCCTCTTACTTTCCCAGCACGAGCCAGGGAACCATGGACTTTGCCTCCAAGCACGCGGCCAGTTACTTCTAGAGTAGCCAGGGCCTCCAGCCCACACTGGTTCAGGATCGCCCCATCCTCCAGAGGCGAGCCTCCCAGAAGCACCACCTGGTCTTCGGGGGCGATGCCCTCCAGCGACGCAACATGGGCCTTGATCTGCGCGACCGTCTCCTGGCCGGTCACCTCGAGTGTGTGTAGCCCCTGGGCTCGGACGAAGAGCTGCATAATGGCGGCTGAAAGGTAGCGCCTGCTCCGGCTGCGGCGAAGATGGAGGCGAGAAAGAGCTGTTTTTCCATGTCTTACACTGACTGAGTCTCCATTCACTTTTCTGTTGTCCGTCCACCCTGGGAGGGGGTTATATGTAGATCCTTGTGATCGGTTCCCCCTTTCTCCTCCACCTTCCCCTTCCCCTCCTGGTAAGGCTACTCGCAATATTGATCACAGGGGTGAGGCTCATCGGCTCGCTACGACCTGAAATCGACTAGATGGCAGTAAATTTGAGGTTTTTAGGGTCACTGAGCAACACATATAGAAGCGGTTGAATGGCACGGCCACCCAAACACACAGATATTTAAAAATGAAATAAAAACCCAAAGAACAGGTTAGACACAGAAAATTCAAAAACCAACCAACCGACCAATAAACCCCACTGCTATGGAGTCCACTGGGCTTCCGAGACGGTGACGTTCGAGGAGAACGCCTCGCTTTCCCTCACAGAGCACCTGGGGTGTCAGACTGCTGACCCTGCAGGCGCAGCCCAATATGTAACCACCTCCCCACCAGCGCCCTGCCAGAGAGAAGCAAGCACAAATGGGGTGAAGATAGATGCCCCAGAGATCCCCAAGAAGTCCAGGAGCACTGGGGTCTCCCAGACGGGGAGAGAGGCAGCCCTCCTGAGTCTAGCGCAGTGCCCTGGCCTGGCCCCTCAATTGTGAGTGAAGAAACGGCTGGTTTTGGAAACCGCTCTGTCCGTGGCGGCCTCCCGTTAACAGCTGTCGGGCTGTTCTGTCAGGTGGGTGGTCGGTGGGACAGGGCTCTGGGCTGCGGGGCTGGCACTGCACCTGCTGTACAGACCTGTCTCCGTCCTCCGCGTCAAGCATTGTCCTGAAGGACTCCTCAGTCTCATCTCACACCAACCTGCGGCACCACCGTCGCATCACAGTCTCTGAGACGCACAGGTTTTCAGTTAGTTTCTCAGAAGCAGGTCTCCAGGTCCCTGTGGTCTGTCTCAGCCTGGTGGCACCACGGAAACCCGCTGGGCGTCCGAGCAACATGCAAGCCTCCTCTGGCTGACGTGTAGTGTCTGCTCTTGAGGGCCATTGGCTGGGAATCGAACCCAAGTCCCTGGCCTCAAAGGAGAAACTGAACACTACTGCCCTACAGACTGTTAGGGCCTGACTTGCCCGGACAGCAAAGAGAAGGCACGCCATGGTTACTTAAATTGCCCAAGGCCTCAGAAGTAGGATGGGAAGCCAGGCAGTAGAGTGCTGAGCGCCACATCGCCTGGCATGCCCTGCAGAAGGCAGGCGTGTCCCCACCCCCAGGACAAGGAAATGGTGCCCAAGGTCCTCGTGCCAGTGCTTTTGTTCTTGATCACACATTCTGGCTGAGAAGATGAAGCTTTCTTTCCTTCAGCTGGGGTTTAACAGGAGAGTCGGTGACTTGGAATCAGAACCTGTGGGTTTGAACTTGCACGACTTTGGGCAAGCTGCTTCCCTCTGATCCCCTTCTCCCACTCTGCCCAATCAGGGATGGAGGATACACCACCAGCTCTGAGGTCGCCCTGTTATTTAATGAGCACCAGAGAAGGAGTTTTAGTTGCTCTTACTTCAAAGGTACAGAAGAACCCAAGAGCCATCCTTTCTGTGCCAGATATAAACCCCACCTTTTCCTTCCAAAGAGCCTGGAGGTCTCTGAGGTCCTAGGGCCAGGGCAGGGGCAGGGGCAAAGGCTGGAGGACTTTGAACTGGGAGAGGAGAAGGTAGGGCAAGCCCACATCTGCTGCTCTCCCTGCTCAGATAGCAGCCTGCTCAGTCACCAAGGTGCAGAGCCCCAGGAAGCACAGTGACAAGCATTTTTGAGATCTTCTGGGCTGGGGCCCTGGGCTCACACAAACACGCGAAACCCCGTCTTTTCCTCTGGGGACTTGGCACATTTCCCCAAATCCACCCTGGGCTGGGCATTGGACCTCCGGCCTCTCAATTTGTTTCCTAGGCTGTGTGGTATGCTAGCCAGGCCGCTGAACCTTTCTGAGGGTGGGGCTTGCCCTTCTATGGCTCAGAGTAAGCTGTTCCCATTGTACACTTTGCTCCAGTCCTGGCAGAATCTGATAACAACACAGACCCTGACTCAGATCGTCCGTCACAGCCGAGTTCCATCAGTCACTCTGAACAGTACCTAGTACTCCTACAGTGCACCATTCCTTCACTGATTGACACTTACTCATTCAACAAATATGAAGTGTGTCAGGCCTGGGGAGACAGGCCAGTGAACCAGATAAAGACGCTGCTGCCTTCAAGGAACTTAAGGTCTAGAGAAGTCCCACCTAGTGTCGGGAGAATTGTGAGCAGATCTGTTTCACCTGTGCCCACCAGGGGGACTTGGTCTCATCTCTCTGCAGGTAAGGCTGCTGGGACTGGTCCCCCAGAGGCGCCCAGCCCTGCCCAGATCCACCTTCTCTGTGCTCTTGGCTGCTGCTTCCCCCTCTGTAATCTAGAGACACCCCAGAAAAACTCCGTGCCCCGCTCATCTGCATCTCCACCAGCAGGAATTCCTAGGAGCTCTTCCTGTCTCAGCATCAACCTTCCCCTGGGCCTAGGAGGTTCTGGTGCAAGGGACCCTGGGTCCGCAGGTGACATCACTCCTTGCTCCTCTGTCTTGGTGGTACAGGCCCTCTGATCTCTGTCTGCTTCATCCCTTTTATTTTAGAATCTATATTTAAAAATTGCTTATTTTATGAGCATAAAAAGCAAGTGATTCACAAACAATTTTGATGCAAGCTACAACCGGATCCTGTAGGTTCCCCTCCTGCCTTGTTCACAGGACCGCCTCGGCTCTGGCCTCATCGATCTCATAAAGCTGAGGACTCCCAACACGGGGGATAATTACATCAGGCCACAAAGTGGAAGGCGATTCCATCTTGCTGAGACTCACAGCCTAGCCAGGTGGACCCACCTGGGGGGGATACCATTCATCCCTAGCACCTCCTCTGGGCTGGCAGACAGCGAGGGGCTGGGAGAAGTGGAGCGGGGAAGCTAGCTAGTCTCCTCAAGAACAAGAGTTCCAGCGAACCTTCCTGGAGGACATTTCCCATCTAGAAAGAGGGCCTCTGCTTGGCAGCTAGACAGGGCCATGTCTTCAGAAGCGGGTGTGTTTCCGACTGCACTTGAGAGAAGGGCGGGCACCAGTGGCATGAATTACGTTTCCAAAACCATCTTCGGGAGAGCGGATACAGATCTCCATTCGCTCCGCAGTTCAGTCACATCGAGCAGTATGGTACGGTGGCCACTTGCTCCTTGAACTCCTTGACGTCCCTCCCTGCGACACCCCCACGCCCCACCCCCTGCAGCTCACTCTTTCTGCCACAGCCGCTCCGTCCCCAGCCTGCCCCTCCCAGCCTTAGCCTGCAGTCTTCCTGGAGTGCCTGGAACACACAGCCCTGAGCAAGCGCTTGTCTCACTAAGAAAACCACGGGGTTCCCCGCCTCTTAAAATAATCATCCCTGAGGAACGTGTTAGGTAGTCACCTAATCCGGTGTCAACTTGCAAAGGGATGGAGTCTAGTCGGCCAATCAGGTCGCACTTTGATGCCCTCATTTGGAGGCACCACCGAGATAAATAGCTCCCTGGAGACCAGACACACAGACTGTCTGTTTCCTCTTCCTGCTGACAGGACACATGGAGCTACCCTAGAGCCCTGGGGCTGGAGGAGCCACGTGGAGACCCCTGCCAGTGCTGAGATGTTTCTACCGCCACTGGATCCACAAGACTTGCCACCCACTGGCCTGTGATCTTCCTGCATTCGGTGCCATTGCATGTGTTGTATGAGTCTGAAGAGGACTTTACAGGCTGGTATCAGACCTATGGGCTAATATCGCACTTATGGACTTGTTCTGGACCGGGCGGGGATGTTTTCTTAACGCACAATTAGTCTTTGACATAAAGTTCTCTCTGAAGCACATATGAAGCTCCCTAGCTTTGCTTCGCTAGTCTACCTGGACCAACACAGTGCTCGTGGCCTTGGCAGCTCCCACCTCTCGTGACGTGAGCTGTTTTCTTCAGAGTCTTTGTCTAGTTGGAAGGCCCTTCGAGTTGGGCTGTTTGTTTATTCTCCGCCTTCCCTACTAGAATGTCGGCTCCATGCAGACCAAGCAAAGTCACGATCTCTTTCCACTTTTTCCACCCCTGGCAGACAGTCACAACAGGTGAAGTGGGGAAGCAATCCCCAGGGTCCCCTGTCAACCAGGAAGTCCTTGCAAACTGGAGTCCGTCCAGCTCCCAGCTCTGGGGGCACTTCCTCTCGCCTGGCCTCCGAGGCGCCCTCCTTCCAGGTGACAGCTAGTCAGACACTTGAAATGTGCCGCTCCTTCCTCATTGCAAATGCCACTTTTGAGAGGGCACAAGAATTTCCTCTCTGTCGGCCCCACTGTTTGCACCTCACATAGCCACACCCACCCACTTTCAAATGCCCAGGGAGAGCACAGCAGTCTCTCGGCACATGCTGTAGCCGCTGCCCAGAGCGCTCTGCCCATTCACGGACCCGCCCTGAGTGCAGGACTGGCTCACCTTGTCCTGCCACTCCTCCCCAGGGTCAGGACCTTTCACATCCCACAGTGCTCGGGAGGGTCCTGTGAGTGACTGGTGACCGCCTGCCGCCCCACAAGTTCCAGGAGAGCGAGGGAACAGAGTGAGTTTCTTCCCAAGGTTTCCTTGGGGACTGTAGTAAAACCCAGAAACTCACGACCATCGAGTCCGTTCCAACTCACAGTGACCTGGACAGGGTTTCCTAGGCTGTACATTGGATCTGAATCCCCAACCTCACAGTTAGCAGTCCACGTGTACCCCACAGCATCACAGGGCTCTTTGGGGTTCACCCCAGAGACTCAGAACAGGCCCTAAACCCTTGCCAGGGACCGATCCCGACTCAGGGCCATCCTGCAGGGCAGAGGGGAGCTGCCCCACTGGGTTTCTAAGGCTGCAAAATCTTTACAGCAGCAGACAAGCGATCATCTCTCTCCCATGGAGTGCTGGTGGGGTCAAACCAGCCACTTTTAATTAGCAGCCACACACTTTAACCATGGGGCCACCAGAATTCCTAACCCCAGGTTAAAAAAAAAAAATCATTGCCAGCGAATGGATGCCGACTCACCGCGACCCCATAGGACCAGGTAGAACTGCCCCTGAGTTTCTGGGACTGCACCTCTCTATGGGAGTAGAAGGCTCAGTCTTTCTCCTGAGGAGCTGTATTAGGGTGCAATCTCACGGAATGCAGCCCCACGCACAACCACGATGCCCCCAGGACGTCACCCCCAGATACGCCGCCCCAAGGAGGGTCTCACCAACGGTGCTCTTCAGTCCCTTGTGATTTCAGTAGGCTTTGCAGCTTATACAGGCGCCCCTCCCTCACTGCCAGAGTCGAGTCAGCTCATGGTGATCCTACAGGACAGAGAGGAACTCCCCCTACGTACAACCTCAGCTGTCTCCTGTGGAGCCACTAGTGGTTTCGAACTGCCGGTCTTGAGGTTAGCCGCCCCGCTTGTAACCACTACGCCTATCGGGGCTGCCACCGGAGTCCCTGGGTGGCACCAATAATTCTACACTTGACTATTAACCAAAAGGCTGACAGCTCCATCCAGCCCGTCCAGGGTCCCGGAGCTGTGTCTGGAAAGGCCCCAGTGGAAGGCAGTGCCACTCTGCACAAGGCGGGTGGTCGGGAGTTGGAACCGATGGAGGCCGACCCCTTGGGTGGGTGGCTTCTTGTTGGGTTTGTTTGTTGGTAGTGTATACAACACACTCCTTGTCGTTAGCATTAGTTTCCCGAGAAGAGTTAGGATAAGCCCATGGTCATTTCCTTCGTCAACGGCTATGGGAAGACTGGCAGGCAGGGTTGTTTTTGTTTTGTTTTTTTGCCAGCTAGCTTTCCAGCTAGGAGTCCTGAGAGTAGGAAACCCACAGGGTTGGAAACCCACGGGGCCAGTCCACCGTGTCCTTTCGGATCACTGTGAGTCGGCATCAGCTCGACAGCAGTGAGGGTTTTTTGGTTTGGTTTGGTTTTTCGCTTTCCAGCAGCCCAAGGAGAGTCTGTGCCGACCGGTGAAGAGTCCAGGACACTAGACCTTCTGGCAATTGTTGGGTTCTTCTTTTCCACGCCTTCGTTCTGCACGCATTCATTCAGGGAGCACCAGGCCCAGTCAGTGCCGGCTAGGAGGCCCGTCGCGTTCAGGCGTGCTTTGATCTCGGTTCTGTGGGTGGATTGAGCTGATCACGCACACTTTTTGGAGGGGCTTATGTACCACGTGCTTTTTTCCCCTCAGGAACTTTCAGAGGGCGCTCTGCCACCCTCTACCAGGGAAAGGTGAGGACCCCCTGGTGGGCGGGTGGTGCTCCTCAGTCGAAGCCAGCAGCAACCAGCATGCTCATCCTTCTGCCTGTCTGGGCGAGGACCCAGCACGTGACCATCTCTGGCCCAAGTGATAAACCTTAGTTTCTTTTCGGGACCCCAGGACCCAACCAAGGACCAGCCCACTTGGGACAGCTCCTCTCTCAGACGACAGACAGAAACACACCTGTCCCCACCCTCAGTTCTATAATTGCTCCTGATCCTGGGAGACGTGAGGATTTTCCTTCCAGTATTGGCCCTGGTGGCTGCACTTGCCAAAGGCTTTGGTGTGCTGGCGTCCCAAGGGTGGGGGGTGAGGTGGGGGCTCGGGGGGAATGGCCAGCAGTGAGTGCTGCTATGAACTGAAAGTTGGAGTGCACCCAGAGAAAGGTCAGGCGACCCACTTCCAAAGAACCAGCCAGGGAAGGCCCATGGCCCACACCTCTGCTCCCACAGTTGGGGGTTGACGCGAGCCAGAGTGTACTTAGCAACTGTGGTCTTGGCTGGCTGGCTGTGTTTAGACACTGTCTGCTTATACTCTCTCCCCTTCTCTCTCTCATACACACACATACACAGGCCTGTGGCTTCAGGAACGTCTCTAATGTCAGACAGCTGGGAAGAGGGGAGACTGGATTATAAGATGGGTGCCTCTGAGCACTTAATTGGGGAAGTTGGGCTTGCAGACCCATGGAAGTGCCCTTCGGACTGAGGCTTGCTGGAGTGGGGTGCTTCTGGGCACTTAGAGAGCCAGCTTTGCCCATCCAAGGAGCTTGAGCTAAATGCCCTCAGGCTGAGGTTTCCAGCAGAAGCTATGTCCCTTTTGGCCACTGATAAGCCGAGCTGAAGGAACTTTGTAACCTGTCCTGATAAACAGCTACCCTGAGCATGTTTCACTGGCGTGACAACTTGTTCACTTCCTTCCTAAGCTTTCCTTGTCAATTCTGTCTGGATGCCAGGACCCGGGGAGGTAAAATAGAGAATGTTCTTTAAGACAACCGAATCGCACAATAATGACACATCACAAAACGGAAGAGAACTATATCAGACTGGGAATCACGGCCCACCCGAGTCGAAATCTTTTATTTATTTATATAGTGGGCAGTGGAAGCTCCTTGAGAACTCAAGATCCAACTCCATTATGCTCACGTCATCCTTCCCTACAGGTGTTCGGTGAGCATCTTCACTGTGCCAGGCACATTGGGGATTGTGATGGGCAGCCTCCACGGGGACCTCAGTGCTACCTGCCCCTTTGTGGCTGCCTCCTTTGTCGTCCCCCCTCACGAAGTACCAGGCTGGTCTGCCTGACCAATGTCCTTCGGCCCAAGTGAATGCAGGCCACGGGCAGCATTAGTTGATGCAAGATCGTGGCTTCCAGCAAAGTTATGGAAACTTCCTAAGCAGAACCTTGAGGGAGCAGATCACTGGGTCTGGGCGCTCAGGGCCATGGTCTTTGGGGGCAGCAAGGTCCCCCACCCAGTGGGTGAATATCTCCTGGGGTCTCAAAGCTTCTGAGTGGTCCTCGATCAGTCTCTCCCTCTCCAGAGGACAGAAAATAAAAGACACATAGAAGCAGTCAGTCCAAGGATGAACGGAGCACAGGAACTCCAGCCTACAAGACCCAGAGAGCAGAAGGTGTAGATGGTGCCTGGCGACCCCCACTGACTGCTCTGAAAGCGATCACAGTAGGAAGGACCGGAACCATCAAGTGGGATAAAAATGTGGGACAAAACGCAAAATCAGAAGAGAAGGAGGGCTTACTGGTCTGATAGAGATTGGTGAACCTCCTGACACCTTGGCCCTTAGTCACCTTTTAACCATTTAAGCCACCCCCTTGGCTGCGCAGAATTCAGCCAAACAACAGACAGGTCTATAAGGGGAATCACAGATACCCTCCGCCCAGGAGGACCAACCATCCCAGATCCAAGGGGCAACATCTGCCCAGGTAGGAAGCTCAGAAGACAGAAGGCAGGACAGCACAGGGCAGCAGGCTACACAGCAGCAGCAAACTAGGGAGTCGGTGGACCGTTACATGCACCGAAGGAGACGCCATTTGGAAGCGGAAACACTCCAGTTCCAGCGGTGCCCCATCATTCCTGGGGCTGACAGGTCGAGGAGCCCGTCTGCAGGGATGGCTCTGGGTCCCCAGGTCAGGGCTCATTCATAGCGACCTAAGTCAGAGAAACCTAGGAAATGAACTGCCACCTCTCCCTGCCCTCAGGGTGCCGCTGCTCTCTGCAGAAGAGATCCACCCACAGTCCCGCAAATGCGTGAAACCCACCCTGTGTCAGGTAGGGAAGAGAAGCACAAAGCAGGGAGGCGGGATGAGGGTGACAGAGGTTCAGCTCAAGTGGGGTGATCAGGGAAGGTCACAGTGGCAAGGGACACCCCAACTCTCTCTCTTCCACTCTCCCCCCAGGCCTGGCTCCGGCACCACAGGGATAGGCCCTCCTGTTCTCAGGAGGTGGGCCCTCTTCCAGTGACCCTGCGTTCCCAGCCCCCAGTCAGGCCAGGTCATCCAGGACACAACTCAGGTGACACTGAGAGATGACAGAATGACGGCGGAGACACAGTGCGGAAGCAGAGATCCTCAACTATCAGCGGGCCTCCTGAGATCCATGGGGCTGCAGTCCCCACACAGACAGGTGACTGTGGTTGTCGGTGGGAGGTGCCATCCAAGCGGCTCCGCCCCAGAGCACCCACATGCACCCCAGACCGAAGGCCTGCCCGGTCCTGCGCCACCCCCACAATGGTTCCTGTGCCTGAGCCCATGGGTGTAGCCACTGGGACCATCCATCTCGTCGAGAGCCGTCCTCTTTTTTCCGCTGCCCCTCCACCTGAGCAAGCATGATGTCCTTCTCCAGGGACTGGTCTCTCCTGATCACATGTCCAAAGCAGGTGAGACAAGCCTCCCCCTCCCTGCTTCTAGGGAGCCCTCTGGCGGTCCTTTGTCAAAGCAGGGAGTGAGTTTATACGCAGGTGAGAGTTGGAGCAGCAAAGTCCCAAATGAAAGCGGACCTGCCAAGTGACAGTGCACCTGCCCCCGATTCCTCCCAGTACAGTTTGCTGCCTGGATGTCCCTCGGGGGCCCGAGGCCAGACCGATCAGCTGAGCAGTCATGACAGTGGCCACATTCTCCTCCAGCGCACAATTCGAACGCAGCCATGTTTCTTTGGTCTTCCTTATTCTCCGCCCTACTCCCGCGTGCCTAGGAGGCGGTGGAAATACCGTGGCTTGTGTCAGGCAGGCCGCAGTCCTCACGATAGCACCCCTGCTTCCATTCCTCTGAAGAGGTCATGTGCAACCGATTGACCTCATGCAACACATTTTTGGTCTCTTGACTGCTGCTTCCATGAGCATTGATTGTGGAGCCAAGCAAGACGAAAATCTTTTCTCCATTAGCACGATGCTCCCGACTGGTCCAGTTGACGAGAGTCGCGGGTTATTCTCGGCAGTTCCCCTCCCTGAAGCAAGTGAAACCCCAAGTGGGTATTCACATCTCACAGTGAAGGGCCCCAATGAAAACCGGGCCTGCCAAGTTGGCAGTGTACCACCCCCCTCCCCTTCCTTCCAGGGACAGCTTTGCTGCCTGTAGGTCACTTATGGACCTGAGGACACCCTCTCCCTCTCTCCCTTCATCCTGTCCCTTCTGATCCAAGGATCTCTGCCAGTCACATCCTCAGAGCCAACAGCAAGTCTGTAGCAACCGGGTTTCCTAGGCTAACGGTCAGATGGACAGACAGTACCATGAGTCTGAAGTTAGAGGCCAACAGGACAGAACTCTGACACAAGTGGGAGCTTTCCTGGCAAGTGGAGGCCACAGGGTAGGCAAGTCCCATTCCCCTCCCCCGACCTCCGCAAAGACCCATAAATTGTAGAGTGGCAGAGGAGTCATTCATTCATTCCCTCATTTGTTCAAGAACTCTCTGTGTGCAGGACTGAGACCATCAATGAACAAGCAAGCGTTTCTGCCGGAGAGCACTTGGCACCAGCGGGGCCTGGGGCACGGCATTGGTGAGCACCGGAGGGCCACTGTCCTGGTCCAGGGGAGGGCCCGCGAGGGATGTGTAAGTGTGGTGACATCAAGAGAGGCTTCCTCAAGGAGACCCCTGTGCGCTGGGACGACCTGCAGGCTGAGCAGGAGTCGCTCGGGTGGAGAGGCGTGTCCAGGCAGGAGAGAGCTTGTGCAAAGGTCCTGAGGTGAGAGGTGAGGTTAAAGGGGCAGAGGGTGGAGGATCTCCAAGCTTCGCCCCTGGGGTGACACAGTCACATTTGTTGTGTTTTAGAGTTATCATTGTTGTCACTGACCCTTCTGGACACATGTCCTTGGGTTCTCTCTCTCTGCAGGGGCCTGGGGATAAGCACGCCCAATGGAGGCAGGGCCCTCTGCAGAGACCACAGCCCAGGCCCCAGGGTAGAGGGGGTAATGACAGGCTCCCTCTTCCCAACACCACACCTTGCGGCAGACTTTTGGACCATGGTCCAAGGGCAGCTATATTGGGCTCTTCAGGGCTCCTTCTCCCTGCGCCCATGATGAGCTGGCTTCTCCCCAGGATGGAGGGTCATTTCTATCTCCAGGGTAGCAGGGCCTCCTCCCTAGAGCCATGCGCCCAAGATAACAGGGCAGCCTGAGCTCTGTTTATGAGAAGGCAGCGAAGTGGGGGGTGGACCAGGCCCTCGGGGCCAGGGACTGCTGCCACAGATAGCAACCGGGGTGGGGAAGGTTGTCTAAATTACAGCTCCCAGAATAGAGGGGCCTGCAGGGAGTGGCGGGGCGCCCTACCAAATAAGGCCTGTCAGCTTGCCAGGTACGTCTGGGCTCCAGGCCCTGCTGCAGGCAGGTACCAACAGGGTGACCACACACCGGCCTGGCCACTGGGGACATCCTTCATCCCCAGCCAAGGCAGCGGGGCTGCTCTGGGGTGGGGTGAGGCGGTGGCAGGGCATCCTGGGGGATAGAGAGCCAGCCCAGTGGTGTGACCTGCTGGAAGGGGTGAGGGTGGCAAGGGGACAAAGGAAGGGGTGCCATCTTGCCTGTCCCTGGAGGCGTCTGTCACTAGCGGGGACTGAATGTTTCATATAAGAAGTATGAGCTGTGAGGGGCCTTCAAAGAGCTCGTGGACAACTCCATGACTATTCATTCCATCCCCCCACACACTTTTCCAAAGCCCCCTGGTCTTGTTAAAATCGCAAGAATAATCGCAATGCATGTCCTACTAGCCGCGTTCAAGAAATCCAATGACACAGTGCACTGGGCGGGTCTACGGCAAAGGCCTCTTTAAAGTGTTGGAGGGTCAGGTTGTCCCCTGAGCACTAAGGTGCCCTGACCCAAGTCACGGCCATTCTCCATCACCTCGGATGCAGGCACTCGCTGGACAACGCCAGGAAGACCCGATAAGAATGGGTGCATTTGAACGATGGTTGGGTGCAGAGGATTGATTGTGCCACGGATGGCCAGAAGAACAGACCAATCGAATGGAGAAAAATAATAAAAGCATAAATAGAAAGCACAGGACGAGGGCAACATATGTACAAACGTGCCTGATTCAATTGATGTATGGAGTTGTACGAGCCCCCAATAAAATGATTTTTTTTTAAAGTAAAAAGAAAAACCAAAAACACAGACCAATCTGTCTTGGAAGAAGTACAGCCAGAATGCTCCTTAGAAGCGAGGATGGAACTTACTTTGGACATGTTGTCAGGAGCGACCAGTTTCTGAAAAAGGATGCCAGGCATGGTCAGATAGAAGGTCTGCAGAAACGGAAAATAACCAACGCAGCGGCGGCAAGACTGGGTGCCCACGCAGCCACCCTTGTGAGGACAGGCCAGCAGCTGCTGTGAGCTAGAACGGATGCCAGGGACCTGGCACCCAATGCCACCAATGGAACAATAACAACTCCCCGCCAGGCCCGTCTCCAAGCAGGAAACATACATCGCTTGCGTTCATCCTCAGAGCACCTCCTGAGAAAGGCATAACTTTCCCCATTTTAGAGGGAGGAGCCCTGGGCATAGTGGTGAGGCACGGCGCTGCTCACCATAAGGGCAGCGGTTTGAATCCACCAGGTGCTTCTCCGGAGAAAGAGGAGGCTTTCTACTCCCACAGAGAGGCGCCATCTCAGAAACCCACAGGGGCAGTTCTAGCCGCCCCTGCAGGGTGGCTGTGAGTCAGAATCAATGTGACGGCAGTGCGCTCTGGTTTTCCCGATGAGGGAACTGATGCCCATGGAGGTCAAGTCCCTGCCAGGCAGAACTGGTCCACGGTCGTTGAGTTGATGCTGACTCAGGGAGAAGGCAGGTTGGGCTCAGTACCAGGGAACCTGGGAGGCAGGCCTTTGTCTCCCGGGCTCTCAGCTTCCTCACCCATCCTGTGGGGTCCGAGTGGCGTGTCTTGTGTTAACGTCCCCCGAGATGCCGTGGGAGTCACGGGAGAGGGACACTGTGGTGGGTGTGTTGGGAAGAGCTTCCAGAAAGAAGGCTGGCCTCCCTGAGCAGTCTGACTTACCTCTGTAAAACGGGCAGAGTGCTGGGACCTCACCGGGGCTGTCGGAGATCTGGCGGGATTCTGTCTGTCTGTGCAAATATGTCCATGGGTTGGCCAGCAGTTTACAAACCAGAAAGGGCCACCATTTGAATTCGACGGAAGCTGGATACTTACAGTGATTTCCGGTTCATGAGGCGGCTCCGACGGCCCCAAGCAACATCCCTCGTCAAATGAGGGATCACCCCTTTGTTGATCCTGGCTGACTACTCCGTTTTCCTATTGAGGTGGCTTAAAGCCTGTGATCACTGACTGCAAAGAACGCGTCGTCCTGTCGCTGTCCTCTGCAATAGCTCTGGTCCAAGGGCTGGTTTGCAGCTGAGGCTGGGGAAGCCACTCTACCCAAGTACCCTGCACCAGCTGCTCCCTGGGCTGAGGCGAGAGGGTGGCCTCCATGCCCAGCAGATGCAGACTCACTGGGCCCTAACTGACCTGTGTCCCCAGACAGCTGCTGGCTCTCTGAGTCACCTGGCTTCCCACACGGGTTACTTCACTTGTCGTCGTGTTCTGGCAAGATCCTCTAATTCGCCCCAGGGGAAGTGCCGCAACCAACCCCAGAGAGCAGGGTGTGCTGATTCATCTGGGGAGCCAAGGACGGGTTAAGGGCACTGAGGCCAGGGACAGGAGGGGCACCTGACCGGCAGCCTCACCAATGTTCCCATCCTGCATGACTGCCTCCTATCTCTCTTCTCAGTTCAGAGTCTACAGTGACCTGACCGAGCACCACCCAGGAGCAGGGCCCTCACCTTCCACCTGCTCCTCCCAGGCCTACACATGCCCCCTTTCCAAGGCCATGTCTTCCCTTCTCTCCTCCCGCTGGACCCTCACCACCCACTCTGATGGGTGTCTGTCACCTGCTTAGCAAACATGAACACGCTGCTGTGATGGTGTGTGGCACCAGCGTGCGGAGGTCCTGAGACTAGCTGCCTCTGACCCTGTTCACAAGACCCCAACTTCCTGGCCAGGGAGAGAAGCCCCGCTGTACCCCAGCGCAGCCTACCAGGAGTCATCAAGTGGAAGTCGCTCCCAAAGTCATTTCGTTCGACCAGCGCTTTCTGAGTACCTGTTCTGTGTCCGGGTCTCGGTGGTGCCAGGAGCCACCAGGTCTGCCGTCTAAACCCACCAGCCATTTCAAGGGTGAAAGGCCCAACCTTGCTTCCGTAAAGATTTCAGCCTCGGAAATATTATAGGGTCGCTGTGAGTACATTCAACTCGCCGGCGCCCACCCCGTGGCTTGGTTTCCTTTTCGATGCACCTGACACTGTCCTGGCACCCGGGCATCGACATTTCTTGCCCTCCTGGGGCTCTCAAGGACTGAAGGCCCAACAGACGGTGATCAGTGCTGTGGGTACTGGGGATGGGGACAAGAGGTGGTTATTTTATATTTTAAAAATGTTTTTTAATCAGGTGGTTATTTTATAAAGGACAGCTGGAGAAGGCCTTGCTAAGGTCTCTTGACATCTGGGTTCTGTAAGGGAAAGACGTGGGGCCCAGTGTGGAATCGGAGGGGGGGACAGTGGCAGGTGATGGGATGGGAGGCGAAAGAGACAGGTCACGTAGGGCTTTGTACGACTCTGGAGCCTTTGTGTGGCAGGTGGGAGCAGAGGAGCAGCCCTCTTGGACCTGGGTTTTAGCAAGGACACCTGGCTCCTGCCCTGGGGTAAGAACCGAAGCTGGGACAAGGGGCAGGAGGCCGTGGTTACAGCCCCAGCAAGAGTCAGGGAGGCTTCGACCAGGATGGCAGCCAGATCCTCGGTGTATTTCAGGGCGGAGTCAGCAGGCTTTGATGATGGTTGGCTGTGGCGTGGTGTGAGGGGAGCAGAGAGGTCAGGCACCTGTGAAAGCTTCCAACCTGAGCCCCTGGAAGGATGGTGGCTTCGGCTGCCCTCCAGGTGATGCCGGCTGACAGTGATCTCATACACAACAGCACGCAATGCTGCCTGGACCTGGGCCGGGGCCAGCTTGGTGCTAGTCCGTGTGCTCCAGTCTGTCTGTGGAGCCACTGTTTCTGAGGGCCTTCCCTCCTGGGGTGGGAAGCAGAAGGATTTCTCCCAAGTTGTCTCCCCCCAATACATGCCAAACTTAGCTGCTTGCTACACGTGGTGAATGACTGTACACTTGGAGGTCAACAGAACTAGGTCAGGGGCCATTCTCCCTGAAGGTTATCAGCCACCCAGAGCAAGCAGACACCAGTGTTTATCCCACAACAAGTAGGGCCCACTCCCTTGTGATAAGGATAGTAGTAGATTGTTTCCCTGAAGGAGAGCCCAGGGAGGTCAAGCCCACTCAAGGGTGACCAAGGTTAGGCCACCATCATGAATCTAGGGTCTGCCCATCTTGTCACATGTATGCCGCTAGTTTCTCCCCTTCCTATCAGGTGTACACCCCAAGCTCACACCCTTCCTGTTACGCCTATGTCCATTGTACATCCCCCTCCTATGGCTTGTATTGCCTTAAGTAGACATAAGCCTTGGTTAGCAATAAATGCGGTCTCCGGCCCGCCTCACCCTGCTCTCCTGCACCTCGACCCACACTGTGTGCGGACCTGGCTGGTGAGATCATGGCCGTCTAAGAGGAGAGCATGCTACCATGAAATGTGTCTGACTCCAATTACTTCAATCTCTCACCTATCTCTCATGCTCTCTGTGTCTTAACCGTACAATTGCGCTTACTGAACCCGTGATTGGTTGTGGGGGCTGGCCTTTCCCCCACACACACCTGGAGTGAGAGGACCCCATCTCCTAGCACTGTACCAGATGATACTCTGCTGTAACCCACAGGATGTCATTGGCGAAGATTTTTTTTGTGTGTGTGAGTGAGAGAGTGAGAGGGAAAGTGAATTAGTAAATGAGAGAGTGAGTGAATTAGTAAGTGAGAGAGTGAGAGTGAGTGAGAGTGAGAGAGTGAGTAAGAGAGAGTGAATTAGTGAGAGAGAGAGAGAGAGTGAGATAATGATTTGGGAGTGAGAGAGTGAGTGAGAGAGAGAGAGTGAGTGAATTAGTAAGTGAGAGAGTGAGAGTGAGTGAGAGTGAGAGAGAGTGAGTGAGAGAGTGAGTGAATTAGTAAGTGAGAGAGTGAGAGAGAGTGAGTGAGAGAGTGAGTGAGAGTGAATTAGTAAGTGAGAGAGTGAGAGAGAGTGAGTGAGAGAGTGAGTGAGAGTGAATTAGTAAGTGAGAGAGTGAGAGAGAGTGAGTGAATTAGTAAGTGAGAGAGTGAGAGAGAGTGAGTGAGAGAGTGAGGGAGAGTGAATTAGTAAGTGAGAGAGTGAGTGAATTAGTAAGTGAGAGAGTGAGAGTGAGAGAGAGTGAGTGAGAGAGTGAGAGTGGGTGAATTAGTGAGAGAGAGAGTGAGTGAGATAATGATTTGGGAGTGAGAGAGAGTGAGAGAGAGAGAGTGAGTGAATTAGTAAGTGAGAGAGTGAGAGTGAGTGAGAGTGAGAGTGAGTGAGAGAGTGAGTGAATTAGTAAGTGAGAGAGTGAGTGAGAGAGTGGGAGGGAGAGTGAATTAGTAAGTGAGAGAGTGAGTGTGAGAGTGAGTGAATTAGTAAGAGAGAGTGAGAGTGAGTGAGAGGGAGAGTGAATTAGTAAGTGAGAGAGAGAGTGAGTGAGTGAATTAGTGAGAGAGAGTGAGTGAGTGAGATAATGATTTGGGAGTGAGAGAGTGAGTCCCGAAGATTTTTATAAAATAAACAAAACAACTTTTCATTGTGAGCAAGGTGGGACTTTTCTCTATTATCTCACCATTCTGGCCTCCAACAACTTATCAGTGCTCCCCAGGGCTTGCTCTATTTTGTCTCCCCCCGCCCACCGACATCCCTTCTTTTAGGATGCTGTTTTCCTCACCCAAGTGAACACCGCTGCTCTAGTCCCTTGCTTCCCCTTCCTGCCCGGCCCTTCCAGCCTCCCCACCCCTCAGCCATTCAACGTCTACTTCTTATGCCACAAAAACTTTTCCTTGTTATTTCTGTATCAGTGGTCTCTCACAATATTTGCCCTTTTGTGGTGGACTGACGTCACCCACATGTCATCATTCTTCATCAAGCAGTCACCGTGACTCTGGCAACTGGTAGTCCTGCATTGTGCGCAGACACCACGGTGGTTTACTTAGCCACTTGCCCACCAGGTGATAGGCTAATTCTCAGAAGGAGACAGCCTGTACTTTCTTCCTCATCTGTCTGGTTCCGGAAGCGCCACGGAAACCTGTCCTCAAACCCGTTTTGCACCTCAACACTCTGGAGAGGTCTGGGCGGCAGCAGATGTACCCGAGGTGATGCATCATTTACTCTCTTGACTGCTGCTTTCATGCGCCTTGCTTGTGGATCCAAGCAAGACGACCCCCTTGACCATGTCGATCTTTTCTCCATTGATCAGGAAGTTACTTGCTCGCTCCACGGTGAGGATTTGTGTTTTCTTTACATGAAGGTGGCGTCCATCTGAAGAGTGCGCTCCTTGATGGCGCTCAGTAAGTGCTTCGAGTCCTGCTCACTTTCAGCGAGCCAGGTGTGTTATTTGCATCTCGTAGGTTGCTCAGAAGTCTTCCTCCTCCAACCCTGAAACTGCACCCTTCTTATTCACACAGGCCAGCTTCTCTGATGATTCACTCAGCCTACAGGATGAATGGAGATGGCGAGAGGACCCAACTCCGATGGGCCCTTAGCTTCACGGTAAGCCGCGCTGCTGTGCCACACCCTTCTTCTGTTGGCACCCTGCCTCTTGGCCCAGGCACCGGTTCTGCATGAGCACAATGAAGTGTTCTGGAATGCCTGTTTTTCTCAAGAGCTAGTCATAGTTTGTCATGATCCACACAGTCAGACGCCTCTGCGTAGTAAGACGCAAGTCCCCGTCGTCCCGGGGTTCTCTGTCTTCAGCCAAGATCCATGTGATGTCAGCAAAAGTATTCCTTGAACCAGCTGCTGATCTTGTGGTTAGCAGCCTGATGAGCAACCACCCGGTCACCGGAGTTCCACTAGGCGAGACCAGACCTCTTTAATCTGGTCAGGACTTTGCTATGATTAAGGGAAGTTTTATTCCGGCTGTGGGGGCTGTGGCCTACTTCCAGTATAATTTTTTTTTCTTTCAGTATAAATTGATAGTGTGTGGAAGATGATTTCTGCTGATTTGGATCGTACTGCATCTACTATACTGCCTGCTGGTCCCAGACGCTATCAGTGGACTGCCGACCTTGGATCCATTTGGGTGATCTCGGATTCGTTCAGCTCAACATCCACCAGCCCGTGGTCTCCTAACATCATCTTCCTGCTTTCTGTTCATCAGCTCCTGTAGCTGATGGAACCAGCAGAAGCCTTGAGCTTCCACCTGATCCATGGACTTGAATCAGACTGGACTTGGCCACGTCTACAACTATGTGAGCTATTTCCTGATAGAAATCTATTTCTACATACATACATGCATACCTACAAGCGTAACCGTTTTGCTTCTCTGGAGGACTCAACCTAACAGACCCCTGAAGAGTGCTCTTTTCCTGCCCAGTTCTGGACTTCGTCCCCTACTCCCTGGTGTCCAGAGAGGACGTACCTGCCTGGCCCACTCCCTTCCCACTGGCACACAAGCGTCATGATCACTTTTTACATTTTCCCAAAGCTAATTTGGGAGCATTTGGAGGGCAGGACTTGGCAACGTCTTGAAGTTTATCGAGCTGGGCATATCGGGGTCCTCAATAAAAATACTTGACTCAGTCAAGGCTGTGGCTGCTCAGAGGAGGCCACCCCGCCTGCTGGTTGGTGTTGCGTGGTCTCCAAGCCGCCTCTCCACACAACGGTCTTTCAAGCATATAGCCAGGGTTCATGTCAAGAGAGGTGAGCTGCCTTGGACTTTGCCACCTAGACCCTAAGTTCCTGTGACCTCTAGAATCGAGACTGTGGTTTGTCAAGCCTGGATTCTGAAAATGTGCCCTATGGGCTGCCAAGATGTGGGGGGGACTCTGTAAGTACCCCCCGGCTCCACAACACCCCCCAACACACACACTTCATCAGGAGGAGGAGCTCTGCTTCGATTGATTTCACATGTGTTTCCAGGTAAGACTTCAATTCCAACAAGAATTGGACCTCAGTGTAGCGCGGAGCGTTAGAAATGCTGGTTCTAAACCTGCTAGAAACACAAATGCCAAGATCTCATCAGCTTATCTTGGGCACATCACCAGGAGAGACCAGTCATGAGAAGAGGGCATAATCTGGTAGAGGGTCAAGAGCAACAAGGGAGGGTCCCCATGAGGGCTCAGACACACCGACAACGGGAGGAAGGCACAGGCCACTCTGTTTTATTCTGCTCCACACAGCTGACATGAGTTGGGCTAACTGCACAGCAACGAACAGCCACGTGGCCTCAGTCTACTCCTCTGGAGACTGCAGCACCTGTGTGATGGATGCACTGTATGACTTACTGTGGGCCTTCCAGCCATGCCTTTGTCTCCCGCGTCAAATGACTGTGAGGGACTCTGTGCATCTGTGCTGACTCAAAAAACAAATCCAGGGAGACTTGTGTGTGTATAGGAAAGAGCTTTACATACAAGAGCAATTGCATATTGAGAAAACATCCCAGCCCAGTCCAGATCAAGCCCCTAAGTCCAATATTAGCCCATATGTCCAATAGCAATCTATATAGTCCTCTTTAGACTCACGTAACACATGCAATGACACCAAATGGAGGATGATCACAGGCCAGTGAATGGAAAGTCTGTGGATCCAGTGGCTGTGGAAGCATCTCAGCACTGGCGTGGGTCTCCACGTGGCTCCCCCAGCCCTAGCTCCATGTGTGTTGTCAGCAGAAATATCTCTCGGAGCGTGAGAGTGTGCTCCGCCTCCCACGAGCTATTTATCTCCTTAGTGCCTCCAAATGAGGTCATCAAACTGCGACTTGATTGACAGGTTAAATCCCACCCCTTCGCGCTTAACAGTCTCAAATTGACAACAGATGATGAAATTACCACAGGGACTATGCAAATGAGATGCCTGTGGCCCACCAAGGGGATTGGACCGCTTGCTAACAAGATCAATAAGGTGCATGGCACCTTTGTTGGGGCACAGTTGCTGCTGGGTGTCAAGTCCATGCTGAGTCATCGGGTGCTCATGAGGTGAAGTGGAAGTGCCCCGTAGTGCTTTCTAGGCCCCGGTGTTTCCAGGCGTGCATCACCAGGCCTTGCTCTCCTGGAGTCATTGGGTGGGTTTGCCGACCTTCCGATTAGCAGCCAAGTGTCTAAATGTGATGTCATCAGGGCTCGTTGTGGGGGTGGGACCATGCAACGAAGGTATATGAAACTAAAGAGGGGATTGGTCAATTTTCTCATCCTGCTAGGCTGAAAAGAGAGTTAATTCCAGAGCAAGAGGCGACTTCAAGACCACCAAGAAGAGACAGGAGCAGATTTGTCCCTGGGATTCGTGATCCCCGTGCCGAGAACCTCTTCAGTCCAGGAGACAGACGGAGAGTTGTAACCCTGGAGCCAGCAAGAGGCTATAAGACACAGGGCAGAGACAACAGTGAGCCTCCTGGTCCAAGGAGCAAGCAAGCTCTCGTGCCTTTGAGCAAGAGATCTGCTGGCAGTCGGCGCCTCCAGGCGCTTGGTGGAGCTAGGTTTCCCAATCCATGGGGCTGGAGCTCGGTGCCTTTGGAATGAAGATTGAGGGGAATGTCTCTGGACACTTAATAAGCAGAGCTAAGCAAGCTTTGCGACATCTGCCCAGAGGCCAGCTGCGGGCCTGACTGCAAGCGTGGCTAAGAACGGGCTGTCCTGACCTCAGAAGGGTGTGCAGAGTGGTTTTTTATCCGCAAGCACAACACGCAACTTCTCTAATAAGCCCCAACATCATGAGTATTGTCTATGTGGTCATTTCGGGAATTATGGAAAGTAGAGAGCATGGTGGGAGGGAGGGTGTGTGTCAGATTGGCAAAAGTGTTGGAAAGAGGAGGGGCAAGCCTGACCTTTGTTTTGGGCCGTGATGCTGATAAGAGCCTTCTTCCCCTACTGGAGTTCAATGGGATCATTTTTACATCATGGAAATAACTTTCCAACCACAGGCTGTTAGTGGCAATGTTCTCCCTGCCACTCCTGGAGACTTTGGGGGTGCCGGTATTCAGGCGATTCTGGGTAACTCATGATAGATAGATAGATAGATAGATAGATAGATAGATAGATAGATAGATAGATAGATAGATAGATAAAGTGTTGGTATAATGAGTGAAAAAAATAAAATAAACCAAACTCACTACCATCAAGTCAATGCTGACTCATAGCTATCCTGTAGAACAGGGTAGAACTGCCCCTGTGGGTTTCTGAGCCCCTAACTCTTCATGGGAGTAGAAAGTCTCTGGGGAGGGGCACTGGGAGGCTGAGTGCAGGAGAGGGAGAAACACTTTCCACTCTACTCTCTCTCTTAGAAATAATTTTATTGGGGGCTCTTACAGCTCTTATCATATTCCATACATTGATTGTATCAAGCATATTTGTACATATGTTGCCATCATCACTTCCCAAACATTTTCTACTTGAGCCCTTGGTATCAGCTCCTCTTTCTCCCCCCCTCCCCTCCCGCCTCCACTGTACTCTCTTTATTTAGTTCCTTTTGAATTTTTGTACCACACACATGTATTACTTACATGAGACATAAATTTAAAACATTTAGGGCCTTATTCAAAACGCAAAATGCAAACCAAACCCACCACCCGGAGTCAATTCTGACTCATGGTGACAGAATCGAACTGTTCCTTTGAGTGTCTAAGACTGTCCATCTTGACTGGAGCAGCCAGCCTCGTCTTTCTCCCATGGAGTGGTGGGTGCATTCAAAACGCTGACCTTTCAGGCAACAGTCCAATGTATTACCCACTACACCACCAGGGCTCCTGGGCTCTAGTCACAGTCAACATCTCCACTCTCTCCGTGTGCTGTTTCCTCATTCCACCGATGGAAGCGGAGCGTTGGGGATGTGCTACACTTGTTCTGAGGCCTTTGGGAAGAGCAACCACTGGGGTCTAGCTTGCGTCATGGAGGACCACCCAGCACCCCTGTGAGAAGGACACAGGGGCGTCACCCACCTCTCCTGTCAGGTGCGGCCCTCCAAGTGGAGTGAATGGTGGCAGCAGATTCTCAACTGCCCAATTTCCCTTAAGGGGGAACCAAAGATGGCAGAGAAACTAAGACCCAATGGTCACAGCCCAGAGCTTTCTCCTTTCATGAGATGTTGTAGGAGAGAAAAGAGACCCTGAATTCAAATAAGCTTCGTAGCGAGACATTGATTACGTCTAAAACAGGACAAAAACAAGCTCTTTCATATGAACGTGGGAGACCATCCCACGAGGCCAGAATGGTGTCCAAGGGTTTACAGAGACCTGGCTGCAGAGAGGGGGCAGGGGACTACAAGGGAAGGTCACAAATATCTTACTGGTGGTGGACCAACCTGCCACAGTTTGAAGGGAGACTAGAGCAGGGGGATGGGATGGAGACTGGGACACGTCACTTCATAGCAGACAGAGGAGCCGCCTCCCACCAAAGCCGCCAGGACGTGACTCCAGACTCTGCGACCCTCTCCAGCTCAACTCAGCTCATTGTCATCAAGTGGATTCTGACTCACAGGACCACGGCCAGAAGTGTGAAGGCCTAGCTTGCTGGCGGCTACGTTGAGAAACAATAGCTTTCAGGTGGGTATTTTTGTTTAATAAAAGTTTCTATGCTATGATAGAAATACCTTTGGATGCACTCTCTGATTAAGAACTTGAGTTCTGAGCATCAAGTGTTCCGAAAAGGCCCAGGGGCTGCAGTGGCCTGTAGGCTGGACTGCTAACAGCAAGGTCATTACCAGCCCCTCCTGGGGGAACAATGAGGCTTTTGACTCCCATAAAGATTCACAGTGTCAGAAACCCAGAGGGGCAGCTCTCCTCTGGCTTATAAAGTTCCTATATGACTATATGACCCTAGTGCCCTGATTCCCATTTAAGGGGATACCCAGGCCAATCCCTAAGGGCTAGATGAGTCCCTCCCTGGCTAGGACGGTGGAAGCGACTTTCTCCTGCGCTCCGCTTGAGGGCAAGGCTGCTCACCGTGCTGGTGAATGGTCAGCAGGAGTTCACTGGGAGCTGGATGAATAGGGAAGCTCACAAGGGATTTCCCGCCTCCACTGTACACGGGAGCGTTCCCCACACGTAGTGCTCACAATGCAAGCTGTACTTCAAGAAGTGTTGTTACACCAGCCTAGACACGCGCATCGAACAAAACTATCCAAAAATCTAGCTGTAGATCCTTCCGACAGGATTGCTAGGAGCCGGGAGGGACCGGATGGCAGCGAGTTGGGTGGGGTTCCCCCGCCCGGACTGAGCCGGGTCCCCCTGCCCCCCACTGGCCGGAGCTCCTCCAGTGCTGCTTTGCTCATCTGCACACTGTTCTGCCCCCCACCCCAGAGCATAGCCTCGCGGGCTGAGTGCCTGCCTTGTTCATCTGTGTGTGAAGCCCTGTGCACCGGCCCAGGCAGACACCGGGGAAGAGGCTGCTCCCAGCCTCACCCTGACTGTCCTCGACGACAAACAGCTTTCCCCCAGGGTCCCGATGCTCCGGAAAACAGGCATTGTCCGCACAGAGCAAAAGCGGAAAGCCGCTCTGGTCTGCCATTGTGCCCTTTGTGGCCTGACGTGCTCTTGGCCAAATGACTTCCCATCTTGGGCCGCTGTCATCTGCGGAATGAGGGCCATTGTTTGGATGTATCCACGGGCAGGGAATGGGTAAGAATCAAAAGTTCAAAGGGCCTGCATGGCCAGAAACAATAAGGGCAGAGATCAAATTGCAGCCCGGCTTCAGGATGGAAATATCCTTGCGCCTCCTGGGCAGAGGCCCTGGATGTTACTGTGTGCTGGGCCGCAAACTGGAAGGCTGGAGGTTCAAGTCCACGTGGAGGGGTCTGGAAGAGAGGCCTGGTGATCTGAAAAAACAACTACTAAAAACCCCATGGAGCATGGTTGAACTCTTGTTCCCCCAGAACTGCCGGGAGTTGGGCATCCACCTGAGGGCAACCTGGCTTTTTGTTGGTACCTACTCTGTGCACAGGGCAGGGAGACAAGCTGAATTCTGACAGGGGACCAACAATAACAAACACATCTTTAACTATGACAGGCTCTTGCCTGCAGAGAAGGTTGCTTGAAGAAGAAGAATCCCCAAATATCAGTGCCGGAAGGCTTCTCAAGGGCTGAGGTAGTCTGGGTAGTCTAGAGAAGAAAAATTCACAAGCACTCATATTTTATGAGAGAGAGCTTTCTTTCTTAATTGTACATTAAGCATCCCAACCCAGATCAGTCCAAGTCCCTAAGTCTGACATTAGCCTAAATGTCCATCTCCGACATCGATCTACAAAGTCCTCCTCTGTCTCACAAAACACATGCAATGATGCTGACTGCAGGAGGAACGCCGAATCAGCGAGCATGGAAATATCTCAGCACTGGCAGGGATCTCCACATGGCTGCTCCAGCACCCAGGGCTGCATCAGGGTAGGTCCATGTGGCTTCTCCTCAGGGATGTCTTGCGGGAAGTGAGTCTGCCAGCTGAGGCAGAGAGCGCTAAGGCAGCCGCACACTGGTCTGACTAGCAGAGAGCAAGAGACCAGACAGGCGAGGCTCGCGGAGCCATTTATCTCTCTGCCCTTCAAGTAACCCCACATGTGTTCATTGGCCAGATTGGTATAATGAACCTTAGCTATCAAAAGGGCAGTCTTAAACTCACTCTCTTCGAGTCGAAGTTGACTCGCAGTGGCCCTAAAGGGCAGGGTAGACTGCCCTGGTGGCGTTCTGAGACGGTAACTCTACCGGAGTAGAAAGCCTCATCTTTCTTTCGAAGAGCTGACTGGTGCTTTTGACCGTCTGCCCTGCGGTGAGCATCCCAACTCGCCACCAGTAGGCCACCAGGGCTCTTTGAGGACAATCGAATCCTTATACTCACCTTCACTGCCATCTAGTCCGTGCTGCCTCATAGTGACTCTGTCCAGTCTCCGAGGCTGTACATCTTTGTGAACGGATAGACTCAGCTTTCTCAACGGCCTCTCTCTGAGGGCTGCTTACCAGATTTGCTTACCCACAAGTGCCACCCCAAATTCCCAAACTAAACTTACGGCCAGCGAATCCCTTCCTACTCAGGGAGACCAGATAAGACCCTGTAAGACTGCCCCGGTGGGTTTCCGAGTGGAAGGCCTCCAATTTCTCCCAAGGAGTTGATAGAGGGGGTGGCGTTTAACTGGCAGTTAATCAAAAGACTAGAACTATAACAGATCTGAGATTTCATTAGGGAGCCCTGGTGGCGCCGTGGGTGACAAGTTGGGCTGTGCACGCCAAGGTCAGCAGTTTGAATCCACCAAATCCACTGAGAGGGTAGGATGAGACTTTCTATTCCTATGCAGTTACAGTCTCAGAAACCCGGAGGGACAGGTTCTACCCTGCCCGATGGGTTGCTATGAGTCAGAATTGTCTTGAGGGCAGTGAATTTGTTTCATTTTTAGTTTGTTGAAAGTTAGTTTTTAGTTTGTTGGAAATCCAAAATCTAACAGCCCCTCCCCTGCAAAAAATTACTTTTAAGCTTAATCTGTAAGCATGTTCTAAATCAAGAAGACAGTGAGCTAAACCATTACGATAAATAGCCAGACACAAAACATCCCCTGTTTCACTGGGTCTCAACCTTCCTAATGCCACGACCCTTTATGGTTTTGGTTGTTGTTGTTTTTTTGCCACAACCCTTTAATACAGTACCTCATGTTTTGGTGACTCCAACCATACATTATTTTTGTTGGTACTTCATCACTGTCATTTGGCTACTGTTATGAATCATCATGTAACTATCTGATATGCAGGATGTATTTTCATTGTTACAAATTGAATATAATTAAAGCATAGTGGTTAATCACAAAACAATATGTCATTATATACTGTGAAATAGTTATTGCTAATGACAAATAAATGACATTTTGTCTTGAAGCATGGTGTAGCAGGGGTAACTGTCTTCACACTGGGTACTCCTCTGTGGGCTTATCTGCATGTGGGTGGACTCTCCTGGAAGCGGATAGAGGATCCGTGTCTCGGTTCCTAAGACCATCAGAAATATGTGTTTTCTGATGGTCTTAGGCGACCCCTGTGAAAGGGTCGTTCGTCCCACAAAGGGGTCGAGACCCACAGGTTGAGAAACACTACCCTATTTAGATAACCAGTGAGCTTGGGGCCCCTGGAGCAATGTAGGTGTCGATAACTGTTTCTTGTAATCATGGGAAAGCCTGTTTTAGTTCCCTTGCTTGGCAGGACAGAACCTGCTTGATTTTCACTGGACTTTGGAACAGTTTAGAGGTAACAAACCCCACTATTTCCATGTGTTTCGTGCTTGCACAATAAACTTAGTTTCTTGAATGAACCTGGTCTCTGTCTTAGGCTGAAACAGGGACATGCAATGCTGAGCCTTGTTCGTGGCAACAGAGTGGCTGGTGGATTCGAACTGTGGACCTTGTGGTCAGCAGCCCAACATGCAGGACTCAGAAAGTTCATGGGAAAATTCCATTATCTGTCCATTCCATTTTTCCATGAAACTTTTGAAGCTCCCTCACACAGATGGCATCATTGAGGCTTAGAAGGGGGAAGGGGCTTTCTCAACTCTAACACAGACATTCAACTGCTTGCCTTTACTTAGGTTTATGAACGTGACAACAGGAGGGGAGGAGACGAGCCAGCCAGGGTGCAGTGTAGCACCGAGGAAACACACAACCTTCCTCTAGTTCTTGAATGCTTCCCCCGCCCCACTATCATGATCCCAGTTCCACCTTACAAAGCCGGCTAGACCAGAGGATGTACA